>NC_140572.1:27535203-28135203 GCF_057381845.1 Rhamphochromis longiceps
CTTCGTACGGCACTACGTTGCCTGGCGGACGGACATGTGACTAACATACCACTCTTGAACCCCGATCCTTCCGCCAGGCAAAGTAGTGCCGTACAACAGCGGAACAAACAAAACAAATCGTCTTACGATATCACAAAAATCATGGAAAATCCATAGAAAAGCCGCACCTGACTAAAAGCCGCAGGGTTCAAAGCTTGTGCAAAAAGTAGCGGCTTATAGCCCGACATTTACGGTAATAAAGTAATGAATTACTTTTGAAAATAAGTAATCAGTAAAGTAACTGGATTACTTTTTGGAGAAGTAATTAGTAATTAGTAACTAATTACTATTTTCAAGTAACTTGACCAAAACTTCTAGTAGAAATACACTATGTTGTCAGAAATATGAAGAATGGGTCGCTCTCAGCTCAGTGAATTTCAACATCGAAACGTGATAGCAAGCCACCTGTCCAACAAGTGCAGTTGTGAAATTTCCTTGGTACTAAATATTCCACAGTCAATTGTTAGTGGTATTATAATAAACTGGAAGCCACAGAGTGGTAGGCCATGTAAGAGATCGACAACTTTCTACATCGAGTCCATCGCTAAAGACCTCCAAACTTCTTGAGATAATCTGAAGACTATATGAACAATGTGTAGAGAGCCATGGAATGAGTTTCCATGGCTGAGCAGCTACAATCAAGCCTTACATCGCCAAGTGCAATGCAAAGCGTTGGATGCAGTGGCGTAAAGCACCCCACCACTGGCCTCTAGAGCAGTGCAGATGGAGATCACACTTCCCATCTGGCAATCTGATAGACAAGTCTGTGTTTGGCAGTGCCAAGACAATGATATGTGTCTGACTCCATTGTTTATGTGTAAAGTTTGGTGGTGGGGGATTATGGTGTGGGGTTGTTCTTCAGGATTTAAGCTGGGCCCCTTAGTTCCAGTGAAGGTAACTCTTAATATTTCAGCATACCACGATATTTTCGACAATTTCATGTCTCCAACTTTGTGAGAAGAGTTTGGGGATGGGCTCTTCTCGTTCCAATATGACTGCACACCAGAGCACAAAGCAAGGTCAATAAAGACATCAATGAGCAAGTTTGGTGTGGAAGAAATTGACTGGCCTGCACAGAGTACTGACCTCAACCCCACAAAACACCAAACCATAAATGTGTTTCAGGAAGAATGGGCAAAAATTCCCATAAACAAAATCCTACACCTTGTGGAAAACCTCCCCAGAAGAGTTGAAGCCGTTATAGTTGCAAAGGGTGGGTCATCATCATATTAAACCCTGTAGATTAAGAACGGAATGTCATTTAAATTCCTATGTGTGAAGGCAGATAAGCGAATACTTTTTGAAATATAGTGTTTCAAATATTCTATCCCTTTTGATGAATTTTCTTTACAAATTGCTTCATTCTCATTAGTGATCTGGAAATAAGGTGTCAGAAGTCATTCATTTTATTTATTTTATAAAGTACTCTTGCAAACCATTTCCTTTCCTTGTCTTATCTTATTGCTGGAGCCCTACACGCTTAAATGATTATCAGCTATGATGCAGCTAAGTGAAATCTATTTTTAAGGTCAAATCATCACAGTTTCTGTGGTAAAAAGCATGTAAAATTATCGAAGAACATACATTTTTACAAACCCAGTCTCAAAATCACCTGACACCTAACTACCTGACATAATGAAGAGCAACATTAATGCCAGGAGGCAGTGGTGACAAGCTGTTAAGCAAAGACACTAAAAATCCGATCTTCTTGTGACCAAAATAAAGAATATGTATGGTAGAAGTATAATACTGCTGTACATTTGGAAAAACCATCAAACAGCTTTTTCCTTTCCACTTTATACCCGCTTGCCATCCCTTAAAAGATGAGTATTTGGCTTAAAGCGCTGACTAAGAGTCTAATTGGAAAATAATGACTCAGCAACAGCCCTACCAAAGTCCCTTCATTGAATTCATCACGCTCCTGTTAACAGTCAGGGCAGTGAGCTGTAGAGAAAAAACTCATCTTAAAAACTTGCATTCTCATTCATCACGTCATTACATTAATTTCAGCCATTATATAATACTGCAAAGAAGCATCTCCAGAAACTCTATAATGTAAAGAAATGCTGTTTATGAATTCCCTGCTGCAGACTGTTCACAGGTTATCACGAATAACTTTGTACTGTCAGATATAGATTACACATCACTGATTCCTTCACTTCTGGAGTATTAAATCCATGTCCAGAAAAATTAAAAAGGGCTCTTACTACCCACCCCCATACCTGAACTGGACCATCTCCAGACATCTGCTGTGCCACGATATTCTGCCCATGAATGGAACACAACTGGAAAAGGTTCAAAAGCTCCTGATTAACGTACGACAGTAAAAAGACGGCAGTGTTTATACTCTTGCCGCTGAATGGGCCGAAAGGGAGAATAGCTTTCAGGAGAAAGACCTTCATCAGAAGGATTCAGATATTTCTTAGAAAATTCCTTAGAAAATGCAGCTTTTGTACAAAACATATCCAGGAGTATTCCTGAATGAATTTCCAAATATGGCTGAGAGAGGGAAAAAACTATTCTACTCCCACATTTGGAGAATTCATATCCTTACTCCTAAAGTTTCAATCTAGTGTAGTCTTCCTTTCAACACCTTTTGGCATAAGCTCCCCTAAACAAGCTAAAGGTGCGATTCTATAACCATGTGCTTTGGCTCATGAGTCACTTGATACCTCAAACATAGAGGTGATGTTCAATGTAATATCCAAAAAAAATTTGACTATGTTATTCATATCACAACAAAAAACAACCAGACAACAAAATATAAACAATACATGAAAATCAGCATTGCAGCAGATTTCAGTCACAAATTTAATCTACTGATTCATTTTCTTTTAGCTAATAGATTTTTTTTAAATTCTGAAAAACAATGTTTATATTTATCTCCCTCTTTTATGGAGATTATTTAATTACACCAATTCCAAAACTTACACCAATGACCCCCCCCCCCTTTTTTTTTTTTTACTGTGCCCTAAAATACAGTTAAGTTCCTCTCTCTCACTCTCAGACTCAGAGACACACACATACATATGGTACATCAGTCCCTTAACTAATTAAAAGAGAATTCTCTGATGTTGTGCTTTTGCAATTGCGAATAATTCTTACCCCAGTGGCTGTAGAGCAACCATAAAGCTGCACCCACAGCAACAACTACGTGCTCTGGTATGTCCACTGAGGATCACTCAACTTTTGCAAAAACAAAGCTCCATGTCATTTGAATTTTATAATGTGTAGGTCAGTGTAATATTAGCAATTATGGAAGAAAATATGTGACTTTGCTATACTTCAAAAGTTAAAAAAAAATCTTTTCAGCATTAAAGATGAGTCTGGACTTCTTCATTTGTTTCCTTGCTGGTAGCTGTAGTTGCATTTGTATATGTGTGTGAGTATATTTCTGTGTTTACACAACGTTATTTTGTTACAATATACCATCTACTTGCCCACTTTGGCTGAAGTGGCTACGACATTTTTCGACATTAAGAGGCTGAGAAGAAATGTCACAGTTGTGTGCGTTAAATATAAGGCATTTCAATAGTTAGTGTAAATATCTGTGACCATTAAAAAATATTATTTACTGATTTGCCAAATCTGAAAGATGACTTTCAGACTGAAAGATGTGCCCAAGGACAACAGCTCAACATAAAGAGGAAGCTGGAGGTTTGAGAGACAACAAAAAGATGGAGATAGGCAGGGTTTTTTTTATAGCTAATCTCCCTTTTTTAATCAAAATTATGAATGTGTTAAAGCTGTCACGAAAACAGCTATGGCATGCCATTCTTAGTTATTCACTTGTACTTATAATGCTAACTTCTCAAATCCCTGTCATGCAGTAGGCGTGTCAGTCAAACCCGTCAGCCAGCATATATTCAGTGTCTGCGCTTGTTTCACAGCTTTATCCAACTAATGCCAGTCTGCATCTGGTCACAAATGAAAGCTTAACAGACAACTTCTCATGAACACAACAGTCCCTTCCATTATCACACAGTCTCTGACTGAATTTCCATCATCATTTAAAACGCCCTGTAATCAGTCACAAGCAATAAGACTTAAATCGCTTCACTTTTTACCTTCAGTAGGAAATGGCTCCAACAAGCGTTCAAATTGTATTATTTCCCAAAGCAACACTTACAAATAAACCGTATGTAAAAGCATCATAACTGAATGTTGTGAAGCTGTATGACCTGCAAGACATCCAACTTCAGCATTTATTGGTGCCTTTTCTCTGTACCTTGGTTCAAGTTCCAGGTCAAAACCATAGTTTTATCAATTAAAAAACAAAGAAATGCACTGCAGGCTTCACCTGTAAGCTTCCTTTAAATGCTCCACTCTAAAGCAGACATTGTGTTTGTGTATGCTATGAGCTACAACCACAACAGGTTACTTGCAGGATGTGTGTTGGATCTGCCTGTGTGTGTGCTTTCAGAGGCCCAGAAAATCTCTCGTGGCCCAGGTGCAAAATAACTATGAATCACCATCACATCAAAACCGAGACAGCCAAACAGTCCCCAACAAAGGGAATTAGAAGTTGTCTTGGGGACTAAATTTAGCCAGTAACTCTGTAGCTGCCAAACATCATTTCCTTTTATTGGAACTGATGACAGGTATATTTCAGCCTGGAAGAAATGCCCACTTAGGACAAGTTAATTCCCTGAAAAGGAAGAAAAAAACAAAACAAAGGAATAAACTATGATGTGATGAGATTAGATTTAAGCAACAAAAAAAGAGAATACATGCAAATTTGATCTAGTTCTGGTTTGCATCTTCAAAATACCTGAATTGAGTTAACAGCTATTATAGGAGGACATCGACATCCTCAAGGTCTTTTTCTTCCTGTAAATGACAGGCAGTTTTGTTTATAGTGCATCATTTTGATGCATTATAAACAAAACCTGTACAACTGTCTGTGACCGTCCTCAACTGTAATGACAAATAACACAAAGATCACTACAGCCACCACTGATACTTCATTTATTACACCACAATCCCTGTAGCTTCATTTTCACTCAATCAATCTGGCTTGGTATCTAGTTAGTTACATCCCTAACTGTGTTGTGGTAAACATGGATTAATCTACCAAGTCAAAACTCCCATGCAAACAGACAGCTCCACTGATGGGAACAGACTCTGGTCTCTTAGAAAAGCGGCCAAAGCTCCTTATGCCAACAGGATATGCACACCAGGAGGCAGCAGGGCAAAGAAAGCAAGCATGTAATTGGGGTTAGCAAAAGGCCAGAGGGAACAGAGAAACAGAAAAAAGAAAAGACGGCAAATAAAACAATTATGCCATACATCTCTCCTCATTGTTGATTCCCTGTCATGTAACCAATGGGCCCAGTTTTTCTCCTCTCTGCTTGGACAAATTAAGTCAGAATGTCATGACGGGGAGGGGAAAAAAAACAGTCACTTTTAACCAGCCGATACACTGACTGTCTATGTGACCGATGTAGTTTAAATTGTTAGGATCTTTGACCTTGATCTGACCTTAAAGCTGTCAGCAGAAATATGTGCTTAACTCCTTAGAAAATCCACAGTAGTTTAAGCCTTTCATAATCTAGTGTCCAACAATTAGTCAA
The DNA here is from genome assembly GCF_057381845.1 of Rhamphochromis longiceps. Lineage (NCBI taxonomy): Eukaryota > Metazoa > Chordata > Actinopteri > Cichliformes > Cichlidae > Rhamphochromis > Rhamphochromis longiceps. The sequence continues at coordinate 27,540,816 of NC_140572.1, forward strand.
GATAGTGTATTTATTTTAGACTAGGATATGAGAGCCAGTGTTATTCACACTCTACAGATTACTACAGACACGACTTTAACAAAGTCAGGTAGATGACGTGTCTACGAAAACTTTAAACTTCTTCTGTCCAATGGTGAAATAGGTCTTCTCTTTTTAGTTCTATGGTGAAAAAGGCAGACATATGCAACTCATAAAAGAGAGAGCACCTTCATGTAATCAGTACCAATGAGTAAAAGTACAGAGTCAGACGTGTTGCATTTTTACATTTGAGAATTAAGTCAATGTTTCACTTAAAAGTGGCTTATAAAACAGCCTTGATTGTGGAAAATAATCCTAATTAGTGATGTTTTTAAACACTAAATACAGAACTGTGACAGTCTTGTCTTGAGTCTTCATGGAATGACTTTCCATGGCTGAGTTTCCAAGTCTTGAGTCACCCATCATTTCTGTATATGTTGTTAGTGTACCCGTTTCCCATTTTCCTAATTTATTGAAACGTGCAAACAGAGATGGAAATACAGCATACGATACACCGAGTTTGCACAATTCAAACAAGCTTGAAAATCAATATTTGGTAGGACCAACTTTATTCTTCCATATATCCTGAACTCTCTTAGTTAAGCTTTCTTATTAAAGTAGTCTTCAGGAATAGTTTTCCATGCTTCCTGAAGAACATCTAAAGCTCGTCTTTGGAAGTTGGCTGCCTTTTATTCTATTCAAGGTTCAAGGTTCTTTACTTGTCACATGCATAGTTATACAAGTATAACACACAGTGAAATGTAGCCTGACACGCTCCTCGACATGTGCAAAACTTGGGGGGGGGGGGGGGGGTGTATTCCTCTATCAAGATGATCCCATACAGCTTCAATAATGTTGAGGTCAAGGCTCTGTGGAGGTCAATCCATGACTGATAGTCCATTCTATGTTTTTCTATCCAGGTACAGTTTTAGTGCATTGGCAGTATGTCTGGTGGTGACAAATGAAGGTGGTGACAACTGCGTTCCACATGGAATTGCATGTTGGATCAAAATCTGATGATACTTTTCTGCATTCATGATTCCATAAATTTGACATATTGACAACAATTGAAACCAAAAACTTTAAATCTTGATTTCTAACTCTGTAAGTCCTGTTGCTACAGATTTTCAGCTCAGGTCTTGAATAATATGGCATACCTCAGCTTTTCTAAGGCCTGCCACTTCTTTTTTGTCCTCCACTTGCCTGGTTTCCTCAAACTTTTAAGTACACACTATACACCAGCTATGCCAAGATAAAAACAAAAAGGGTTGTTGTCACTAGCAGTGTCACAAGCTGCTAGTAACAAAGTGCCTAAGGCAAGTTTTATTTACCCCTTGAGTTAGGGACATTTTTTATGCGTGAATGATTTATAGATTAATGTTAAGTGGCTTAACAAACAAATAATTCCTATGAAATTCTTATGGAAATGGTCAGGTACAAGGACTGGACTGAAAACAAGTGGAAAAGCAGCCAATGTTTAAAATGAAAGACCTTCAGAGAGCCTATTGCTTTACCACTTTACAAGAAACTCTGTCCCATTGAAAGCAAAATATAAAGAAATTACAGGTGACTCTGGACTTTTGCACAGTACTGTAGCTTATAACTTACACTATCGGTAACTTATACTTGATTTACTATCCCTCCATTACTGTGTTGTTCCTTTACCTTTAAAGGATGCTGTGTAGTCTATTTATTACATGTTGTCATGCATGAATATTCCCAGAAGTGCTGCCACATTTACCCCACCATTGTTTGTACTTTTTCCTTTCAGCATGTGCATGTCTGTTTCTCTGGGACCACTAAGATGTTGGAAAACATGAGGCACAGACATTCATCTGGTTGGGTCCTCGCAGGCCTCTGTGGTCTGTTTTGAATCCACATCAATGCACTGTGCTGGGTGGGGTTTGGAAGATGCTGATCCTGCTTTCTTCAGCTGGAGCAGGGACCATATTAAAAATGACCACTAACAGGCACTGTGATGATTGATTGAACAGGAAACATATTTGTTAATTGCAATAATTTGCTTAAGCAAAATTCTACTCATGCAAAAATGCTGTTTATTCTTGGTTAATGGCTTAAGAAACACATTCAAAATCTGGAAGACAATGCAGTATGACTTCATATTTATTGTGTCACATCTTTCATTGCACAGGGTTTAAAGTGAGGTCATGTTAATAACTGGTACAAAAAACCCATAAAATGTTCAACATTCTGCAATGAACATGATATAATGAAAATACTCCAGCAGTATGAACCAGCACTCTTTAACTGCTCTGCTGAGCAGCTTGGCCCCATCTGTAATTATATTTTTAATTTGTCATGTAGCCAGCAGAGGGTGCCAAAGCTAGGAAAACTGTACATTAACTCCTTTGGATAAAAACCCCACCCCAAGGAACTCAAGACCCTGACATCCGTGGAGGCAAAATTTATGGCTGAATGATGACTCAACACCTACTTCAGTTTGCCTATATGTCCAAAAAACATTAAGAGTGAATACGAGATCAATGCCAAGCTGTAAGTTTGCTTTAAAGGAGTGATGCTTTTTGAGCTCAGGTCATTTAACCTTGTAAAATAATTTAAATGACCTAATCAATTAGCAAAACAACACACAAAACAATACGCCAGATGAAGTGACAACAACTTTTACACAAATGTGTAAATGTGGTCACAGCACTGAATTCCAACAAGAAATTATTAATGGGACAAAATTAAGAGAATTAAGAGAATAAATACAGGCAAAGAGCCACCAGAAATTAGCTTTGTGTGAAGAAATTGCAAAAGGCATCAGTGATTAGAGCAGGGCGATATGACCAAAAATATTTTTCAGGATATACATTTGAAAATTTGTGATAACGATATAACTGACGATATAATTGACACTAGACAAACTACTTTATAACTCCACAACTTTATTAGTGCAAAAAAACAAAAACAAAACATCAATGTATTTTCAATTAAACAAGCTGTTTTTTTATGTGCATTAAAGTTATATAAAAATTTAACAGCGCAAATGCAAATTCTTTGCTGACAGTTTAACCAAAAGGCATTTCCAGTGGAAATTGGCCGACATATCCTCAGCATAACCATGTATAATATCCACAAAACTTAAAAAGAGGTTATACACACACAATATGGTAATATTATGTTGAAGCACAGTACGTATCCCTCCGCGAGGCTCCTGATTACGATAGCCGTAATGCTCCGACAATCCATCAAGCGGTGCGGCTTCATAGCTTAGCAAAGCCGTACTAAAACATTTGACAGATTTTCGAGCGCTGTGTACCACATAAAATCGTTTCGAGGTCAGTAAACACAACCAGAATTCATACATAAGGCACACGGGATTATATGGGGCACTGTCGATTTTCAGAAAAATCAAAGGATTGATTTTAAGTGTGCTGTATTTTCCAAAAAAACACGGTAATAACGACGGCCCGCTAGCATGCTCTACCAAAAATAGTGCTTTGTTGTGTATCTGACGGACGAAAGCTAAACCAGTTCCACACCACTGACGTTGCAGCATTTTTACAAACCAATTCTGGTTCATCCGTTTCATTCAACGATCCGCTTTCGCCCTCCTCTTTCTCCGTCGCCGCCATGCTTTTTCCGTCATGTGCGTATGAAAACAAAGGTACTGCGCATGCACGTTTTACCCATATTCTATTGCAATATTTCATTTTCTTATTACCGTGAACGGTATGATATGGCCCAGCCCTGTTAGTGATATTATTATAAAATATGCACACTGCATTTAGTGCGAGTGTTTTAGAGAGCTAAAACATGTCGGACAAGTGGTTTCTCCAAAGTGAACCAAAATAACTTTTAATTTCCCCTTGAAAATGAAAACAGAAATCAGCTGGGGGATGAGAAAGAAGAAAAGCTTTTTTTTTCTACTCTAAATTATGGAAGTGAATTTCCTCTCCCCAACTCTTTTTTTTCCTTGTTCAGTGCAATTTACTGTGTATAAAAAGAAGAGGAGAAGATACTAGCAATAACAAAGGGTTCACGCACAATAAAGAATAAATGACCTCGCTAAAATTAGATTTTTTTTCCTCTCCTTTTTCCTCTATTGACTAAACCCACTGCTGCCGAGACCTCATTTACCTCTTTCAACTCTGTGTTTCTGCGCTATTTCCCTGCGCTGAGACACCATATGTATTACGGAATAAAGTGCCTGCTCTGTCGGTGTCAGACACAGAGCTTCAGTTGGTGGTGCTCTTTACAAGAGAACAAGTGTTTTCACAGCTTCTTTAGGAGTTTGCGTGGGCTCCACTATAAACAGCACCAGTCAGTTACATTACCAATAAGCTAATGAACACTCCCCAGTCTCGCACAAACATATCACTACACAAATACCTACAGTGCAACGCACTCCCAAACAGGTGCACCATGTGTGCATCGGGCACACATAGACCGCCTCCGGCTGTGCCCACTTGCTGCTGAGTGCAGGTGGATGCAGCTTTCATTTTCACTGCCACGGTAGAATTACTGCATGTGGCAAAACAATCTCATGATCAGCCTTCACATTTTTAAGAGTACCAGTGCTAATGGTTTGTTCACTAGTGAGTACTTTGATACAGTATGTGCACTGGCATTGTCAAGTCTGTGAGTGTGAATTTTACCAACTGCATGTGTGACATCGATGTGTGGAGATGTTTATATATACAGCAGTCCACAAAGAATTACTACAGTGCATTCATAGTTTTAAAATGAGTTTGGGAGATTTGGGAATTACATCCCAAAACACAACACCCGATAGTTAATCCATTATGATTAAGTAGAAGCTTGTGTGTGTTCTCTGCTGGTGAATGACGATACAGTACAGTATTTATAGCTGTGTCAGTGACCATATGGATAGCCAGATGTGTCCTACAGTGGGTGACGCTTTTACTACATCAAGACACAAAAAATGTGCTGGTTAATTTCTATATTTAACTGTTTTGAGGGTTCAGCAGCAGATGCAGTGACAAAATGCTTGAGACGACAGATTTCATTTTTATGACAAAGCTCTGTCGATCAAGTGTGAACCAACAAGAGACAGGGAGATTTGATGGACTCGCTTATACGGAGCTCTGGTGTAGCCTGCAAATGTTTTATCATGGCAACATGTGCGGTGTAGCATGTTAATAGGCCCATAATTGGAATACAAACATCCATGTTAAATGGATTTTTATAATCACCCAATGCATCTGAAACAGAAAGTCAAACAAAGACTGAGGTGTGCACAAGTAGCGTACATAACACTTAGAAAACGTACCTTCGTGGACAAAAGACATGTCCTGTGTAATTATAGCCTTAATATAATTTCTGTCCTCTGGCCTACATATATAAAAGATAATTTTAGCACTACGATATTATAGAGAACACTGTGCTAATACACTTGACTGTAGTCCAATGTTGTGCTTCGAGTAGCTAGAATGAAATGCCATATGGGTGCACTGCAAAGTCAATTCTACGGACTTCTCAGGCAGTGTGCAGAGTGTGTTTTTGAATATATCAGTATCACAGCGGAAACTATCAGGGGAGCAGTGAAACACTGAGCCACAGCAGGCAGCACCCCTACTACTGAATTAATAAACAACAGCAGGGAGAGAAAGCCCTGATCAAGTGCATGGGTCAAGATTTTCTTCAGCATTTACATTTTAACAGAGACTTGTGGACAGAGATGACTAATATCAACATCGTCTCATGTAAACAAGTGTAACATGCCACGCTAATTACACATATGTGGTTGTTACACTGCTTACTGAATGCAATTTTGTTTAAGGGAGAGATTAGTTTGTGACTCTAAATCCCTGTGAAAAATATTAAAATAATAGAACAAGCCTTATATGTAGGGGGAGAAAATCATTCTCATTCAGATTCGTAATGATTCCTCTTATTTACACTGATAAAACTACATTTTAAAAGACAAAATTCACTAGCATGGTCTCGCAAAAAGCAGGCAAGTCAGGAAATGGATGGCGTTGTAAAAAGGTATGACTGTGAGGTGAAAAAAGTTGAACCCAGACTAAACCCAGACTGCTGGAAACAAACAAGTGCAGGATCCATTTGCAAATAAGAGAGACCACATCTGCCCCCTCCCACCCAGGCCCTTTCCACGGCAGACATTTTGTCATGTCACAGTAGGAAAGGCACCAGTTTTAATTAGAAGAATAAAGAATGGCCGAATTCCATTTCTTCAGTTTCAAGTGGCTGCTATTGTATTCATGTTGGTTTTACTGTCACACTGCCGTGGGTTACTGGAACATTTGAACAGAATAATATTAGTAACACGTGTGCTTTCTTTCCTACTGTGACATTCTCTGAGTGTTTGGGGTGAAAAAGGGCTGACGGAGAGCAAATTTCAGCTTGAGCGCACCTGGAAGCAACACGCTAAATGCAGTGATAATGAAAGTGCTGGTTAGTGATTAGCTCCTGTCACAAAGATCGGAGTGGTAATTTAATCTTTAAGAGACTGACTCACGTGAAACCCACGGTGAGCTACCTGTTAATACAAAATTTTAATAAAAGCACCGCAAAATTCCTACACATTTGTACAGGTGTGTGCACCATGTCACTGTATCTCTGTGAGGTTTAAATAAAAGCAATATTAATCATACTTACGGCTGATACATCATGAAAAAAAACATATCTACTGTGTATGTGTGTATTTAAATGAGTGTGTATGAGCTATGTATTTGTGTGGTGCTGCTCAAGCGAGTGTGGAGGGTTGCTGTGGGTGGTAATGAGCTGCTGCTCAGTTTCCACAGCAACATCCTAACTCAGTCAGTCTCCATAGCAACTGATAACAGCATTAGCTGATTCAGCCTAAGTGAAGGTTCATGTCAGAAGGAGGGAAAAGGGTTTTTTTGGTCTTTTTTCAGGCTGCTACTGATAAACCTTGAAGGGAATGTAGGGAGTTAGACTCCTGAGATGTCCACTAAATCTGCCGGACCAAATTTTGGGGGACAATCCCGTGTTTGACTGTTTGATATGGTGAGGTGGTCAACAGATAATCAAACCAAAATCTTGGAGCAATTACAGGTTTTTGAATAACTCTGGAGTACTTAGAGTGAAGATAATCCACTCTAAACTCAAACAAACAAAAAGTAAAATAAGTATTTGATCCCCTTTAACCCAGCCAGAATTCTGGCTCCAAGAAATTGGCTTTGTACCCATGTGGCACATAGCCAATCAATTACAGATACTCCTGTTCTCAGCTTGTTATATGTACAAAGCAGATGTGTCCGGAAGGCTGGAATGGCCTACAAGAAGCTAGGTGAGAAGGTGACAACTGTTGGTGGAATTATTTGGGAATGGAAGAAGTATAAGATAACCATTGATCACCCTCGGTCCTGAGCTCCATGCAAGATCATGCCTCATGGGGTGAGGATAATCAAGAGAAAGGTGGTGTATCAGCACAAAACTACAAGGGAGGAGCTTGCTAATGATCTGAAGGCCGTTGGGATGCAAGGTCCTCCTGTTTAAGTAGGCACATGCATAGGCCCATCTTAAGTTTGCCAGTAGGCACCTAAATTATTCAGAGGAGGCTTGGAAGAAAGTGCTGTGGTCAGATGAAACCATAAACAAGCTCTCTGACATCAACTAGAAGAGAAATGCTGAGTATCTAGAGATTATCCCCACCGTCAAGCACAGTGGTGGTAACAATATGCTTTTAGCCTGTTGACACAGGTCGACGCTGACATTGCATTGATGGGTCAATGGATGGGACCATGTACCATAAAAGCCAGAAAACTGAAGATGGTGAATGATGTGTCTTCCAGCAGGACAATGACCCAAAATACACCGCCAAACTACAAGGCAGTGGCTAAAGAAGAAGCACTTTAAGTTCATGCAGTGGCCTAGCCAGTCTTCAGACCTCAGTCCTATAGAAAAGAAGCATCGAGTTGCCAAGTCGCAGTCAATAAACCTAAAGGATTTAAGAGTTTCAGTAAAGAGGAGTTGCCCAGAATCAGTCATCAGATGTGTGCAAACTTGGTCACAAACTAAATACAACGATTCCACGACCAAGTACTAAATCAATTTATAAGCTTTAATATGTTTTTACTGGATTTTCAGTTGATATTTTGTCTCCATTAAAATGAAACTGTCATAAAAATAAGATTTGATTTCTTTGTAAGTGAGCAAGTGGATCAAATAACAATTTCCCTGACTGTAAACAGCCACATTTCCTATAAAGGAAATCAAAGAAAGAGGAAAAAAAGAAGCCCAATACGGTCTATGACCAAACTAATTCTGCAAGATGTCAAGTAATCGATAAGGCTCAACTGAGGTATAACTTCAACCAGTATTGCACTTTTACCCCTACATGATATATAACGCAATTAGAAAAAGCACAACCCCCATCAGCTAAATACAATAACTTGACCTTGGTTATAATTTTCATTTACTCTCAGCACATTTATCATTGCAAAGAAAACAGGGAGGAGCCAACAAGGTTTGAATGTGGTTGAGAAAATGGAAGGGAGTAGAGCGACTAAAACACCAGTGACCTCTAAAGTCCTGAATTCAGAATGACAGACCACATAAATCAAGACTTTGTTAATATAATTTCTTGTCTGTTTTGTCAAGCCTGCACACATCTTGAACTACAGAAACATTTTATCAATTTTTAGATAGAAAAGAAAGAGTTGGCAGAAAGAGTTGTAAAAGGTCTGTCATAATCATGACTATCTTCCACTTTAATTTTTAATCACCAAATACATCTGAAAGAATTTAATTTAAAAGATGATCAAATTTATATACAAAACAGAGTCCCTGTTTATGAAGGTATGAACAGAAAATACAAACAAAAAAATAATGCAAATGTATGGTCACATTTCGTGTCAGCATCACATTAAGTGTATTTTTTCCAATAGTGACACGAGAGGCACTAAAATACTGGTAAGCATGAATTGACTGTACTTAAACCAAGTGCTTGTTTAAGCAGAATAAAGCTTATCAAGTGAGCGAGGAAACTTATCTGGTTGTGTCTTTACCTTAAACTGAGAACATCTCACGTGTGATTTAATGTTGTTCTGAAGAATAAACCTATGCTCTGCTGCCCCTAGGGACTGATACTAAATGTGCCACTTCAGTAAGGCTTTAGACTTTACATCATCTTATCAAAATAAAGTGGAACCCCGGCTTACGAAGACCCCATTTAACGCAAAATTCAAGTTACGAAGGCACTTAATGGCAATATTTCTGCCCGTGGTACGGCAAAATGCCTGCGTAACGAAATAGATAAAATAGAAACATTAAATTCAATTCCATAATGTTACATGTACATGTACGCATGTATACGTATGCTTTCTTCAACCTCCGCCACCTCCTCCTCCACCAAGAACTTTGTCTTCAGCCAGCATCGCCTCACTCAAAAGGCGATGGAAAAAGGTGCTTTGACTTACAAAAGACCCTTTGGAACGAATTAATTTCGTAAGTCGGGGTTCCACTGTATTAAGAACACATTTCCACACTACTGTACCTCTCAACCATGTTTTATGAAATTCAGCCAAATGGTTTTTGTGTAATCATTTTGACAGACAAATGGAATAAGAATACCACGGTAAAATTCAACATATTCAACCTTCGGTTTATAATTTCTGGTTATACTAATGCAGTCAGGCGTTATTGTATTTGCTCCAAAAGACAAAGTACTGTATTCACATTATTTCAAACCACAGATAAAGCACAAATTGTAACCTTAATCCAATCCAATAAAAGATACTGAGAGGGTCTTCTTACATATTATTTAGTAATTTGGCACCGTGTGTCTATTTTGTTTTACCAGAAAATGGTTAAATCTTTGTGTTTCAATCAGTTGTTAATAAAACCAAATAACTTCATGTTTTTTAGCTTATCAGCTATCAGTGCCTTCCCACTCGATTTCTCCCTGGCCTAATGTAAAAGAAATGAAAAGGAGTGAGCAATGCTGTATCTACACATCCTAAATGGATCATCAGTGCCTGGTTGCCATGGAAAAATGGATGTTTAATGCAATGGCTGAATAAATACACCCTTTTCTGAAATATACACAAAGAGGGAAACAAAGGAAGGAAACGGAGCGGATCATTTTTGATCCAGTCTTGCATTCTCAAGGCTATGCCCTGCAAGCAGTGGCTACATATGAAGAGAGAACTGGCAGGGTGAACAAACCATTCTCCCTCTTCCCCGGGATTCTTTTAGCCGTCTTCGTGTCTCTGGCCCATGCTACCGAAAACAAGAGAGGGCACATAACATCAGTTATCACAACATGGAAGAACACCGCAATGAGCAAATCAAAGAAAGGGAATGCCTGCTGACAAGAGGCAGATAGATTGAAGGCCGTGAAAGAGCAGCATGCTTTACTCTGTGTGTGTGCGTGTGTGTGTGCGTGTGTGTGTGCGCGCGCGCGCACGCATGTGTGATAATAGTGGGTGGTTTGACTTAATGGCTACCATTGGGTGAAAGCAAAAAATATTAGCTAACCTAAGCCTGGTGGTTTTAGTTGGCTTACTAAAATCAATTAAGGCCACTCAGAGTGGGGTTTAGTCTGGACTGCTAACATGCATGTGGGCACATCTGCCTCGCTCAAATACACTGAATATGGGCACACCAGGTGAGATCACAGCTTTGTAAAAGATTTCAGAATAACCTTTAAGATTAGCAGGACTAAGCTTAATATGTTTCACAAAACATTATGAGCTTTACACATCATGGAAATACTTAAAGTGAGAAAGAGAAAAACAATAGCTGTTTAATATGCATCCTCCTCTATCCTACTCCAAAATGACCAAATTATATGTCTGAGAGGAGCAGCTAAAATTGAGCCCTAATATCTTCTTTAGTAAGCCAAGAATCCTGATAAAGCTGAGATCCCGAAATCCTCGCCACAGTTGTTTATCTAATATGTCACAGGTCTGATATGACAGACACTTTTATTTAGTGCTACATCATGTTTCATTGCCTTGTTTGGATGAAGGTCAAAATAAATGCACCCTCTATTAATACCGTTTGGAAATACAAATGAACACATTTTCATTTCTGTGGAAATAATTTGCTATAAGACAGTGAAAAATTGGTTTGCAGATATTTCATTAGTTTATGATACTATCCATCTGTTATCTCTAAGAAGTCATTTATAATTAACAATATGACCTGTCAACAACAAAGGTTGTCTCACACTCCAATTTTTCCTCCTACCACTCTTTATCAGTCATACAAAAGCCTATTGTGTGTATGCATGTGATCTACCAGTACAGTAATCCCATCCCCTGTTCCTTTGTTGTAATCCTAGAATTTCCTCTAATAGGGAAGTTTCCACTCACATTTAGTCATATATACACTAGCTCTTAATCCTGGTAGTCTAATAAGCGTTGTATTTTTGGATGGCTTTGTGTGATTTTTTTTTTTTGTCAGCCCTTACATTTTTGCCGCTACAGTTTCATTATGAATTACGGTTAAGTCCATGTTTTGTTGGACAAATGGAAAACTTTGCACTTTTCCCTCTGCACACCACCACAGTCGCTTTTAAATCAAACAATCACAACGCGGTTGCAGCTTCAAAGACACTGTGAGTTTTACAAAATTTTGCATTCACTGTTGAGGAATTACAGTCACTTTTGTGCACAGTCCCCCTTTTTTTGGAGAGTCAGAATTAATTACACAACTTACTGATAAGCAGTATCCACGGACAGGTGAGGTTCGTTCCCAAGGAGATGTCAATGCAAGTGGGGAAGACGTCATTAGGCTCAAATTAATAAGTTTGTTGATTATTAAGAATAAATGCACTGACCAACTCACCAACATCAAAAGACCTGAAAGATGACAAAATGTGAACAAGGTGAATTATTAAAATATAAATAAATACAACTTCACCATATCTAACCAAGTCAATGAGACTTTTAACACGATATGATAGTCATATCATTGTCAAATTCTGTAATCGAGAGATGCCGTCATGAAGGAAAATACAGAGGGCTGCAAACTGCAAACCGTTCTTTACACTCAAGATTGAAAAAGACAGACTAGACTTTGCCTGAAACCAGCTAAAAAAGCCCGCACAGTCGTGGAAAAATATTTGGACAGTTTAACTTGTACCAGAATGATGGGAAGAGTAAATTAATGCAGCATGATCTGAAGCATACTAAATTATGTGTTGTAATGGTGGAGACAACAATCAGCAACTGAAAGCGGCTGCAGTAGAAGCCTAGCAGAAAATCTCAAAGAAGGAAAAACAACATAACAAAATAAGCCTTATTTAACATTATTATAGTTTGTCGAAATACTTTTGGTAAATAAATGGTAAATGGCCTGTATTTGTATAGCGCTTTTACTAGTCCCCCCTAGGACCCCAAAGCGCTTTACACACCCAGTCATCCACCCATTCACACACTGGTGGAGGCAGCTATAGTTGTAGCCACAGCTGCCCTGAGGCAGACTGACAGAAGCGAGGCTGCCATATCGCGCCATCGGCCCTTCTGGCCAACACCAGTAGGCGGTAGGTGAAGTGTCTTGCCCAAGGACACAACGACCAAGACTGTCTGAGCCGGGGCTCGAACCGGCAACCTTCCGATTAGAAGGCGAACTCCCAACTCTTGAGCCACGATCGTCCGATTTTGGGCCTCTGAGAATAGAATACTATGTAGAAAAATAACTGTAATTCCTAAACAAATAAAGCAAAATTTCCCTGAAATTAAAGCTGAATATCTGTACTCCCATCAGATATTGACTGTTTAATAAAAAAAATCCACTGTGGTTGTGTACATAGGCAAAAAAAATGCAAAAACTGTGTCAAATTATGGGCCTAAGTGTAAAATATTGAGGCAGGTGGTTAAAAGAGTAAAGTTACTAGAGAAAATGTAAAGCTAATGGATGAGCAAGCTATACAAGTTCTATGTTTACAGTTTTTTAGTTTATTCTGTCTAAACCTGCCCAACCTAACGCTAATCCAGTTAAATGTTTTTGCATTTTGTGGCACATTGTTTAATCAGCACCCGCTGATGCACACATCCCGGCCCGTGGTAGAAACTGTGCACTCACAGTTTTTGGACAGTATGCCAGTGACCTTCTCATGGCCTCCTCTACTTGGCACAGGATATAATGGGCTATCATCTTCCAGTTATGTACATGTGGGATTTGGCTTTGCCTCTGTTCTCTGACAAAGTAATAGGCTGTCTGTTTACATAAGCACCTTCAGTTCTGTTTTTACCTTTTTGACAAACCCCTAATCGAATATGTGGATTAAAATGTGCACTCACAGTTAGTTTCTCTGCCAAGCAATCGACAAATCTCTTATCAGTGATTAGATTTTGTAAACTTATCTACCTTTTATATTCTGACTACACAAGTGCCTCACCATCACAGAGTATATTATGTGATGAGTGACAGCCAGATCAAAAAAAATAGGGTTTCAGCTGAAACCCTGGGAAGAAAAGGCATTTTTTTTACCTACTACTAAAGAGTTAAGCAACAGGTTGCTTCAGAAAAGGAAGCAAACACTCTGAAATGCACACAATAAAAGCCCAGTTATAATCCTCGACTGTGCTGCTGTGACAGTGGATATCTCAAAATAAAGCTCCACAGTGTTTGAGGTTGCATGGATGAAGCTTTCCATAGGAGCTGGCGTCAGTCATTTGACAGGATAATCCTGTCAAGAAGAGAAAAGTCTGCCGCAACACATCAAGTGAAACACAGCCATCAAAAGAGTTCACAAACCACCAGATTAAAGACTCATCTATTCTAATCGACAACCATGTGTAGTTTGTGCAATTGCATCTCTGGGTGAATGCGTGCTTGTGTGTATGTGCTTTTGTTCCATGTGTGGGTTTTCACATGAGTAGGCGTGAGTGTTTATGACATAACTGAACGAGGGACGACTTGCTTCCCCGAAGACGAAAGCTGAAGAGATGAAACAACACTTCAAAACATTGAAGGAATAATTCATGTTTTTTCTCATGTCTAACTTGTAGGCTTTTACGTTCTGAATTCCCACAGATCCCCAACAAGTTCAAAATCACAGATCACACACTCTACAAAGCGTCTGGTGACACTTCCGACAATATGGTGGGAAAAGGAAAGCCAACACGCCAGGCGATGAAGAAGAAAAAAATTCATATGTTAGCTGTGGCCAAATAGTGATTCAGCATTTAGTCTATTTTATATAAAGTATTTTGGATTCCATTCCTAATAACAAATAGTACTAGCTTCATAAGTTGTATAAAAATCTGTCTCCAGGTAATAGAAATGCAGAGAAAATCACATAACTACAGCAATAATCAACAAACGGACTGTGCAAAGGTTTCTTTATATTTTGCTAGGACACTGAGAAACATATTGGGTGCAAACATGCACGGAAATACAATATATGAGGCAAAACTGTGTTTGTACAATTCTAACAAACTTGAAAGTCAATATTATTGTGCCCACTTTATCCTGCAACCCAGCCTGAACTCTTATTGACAACCTTTCTTGTCATTTCTTGAAATTGGCGTCAGTAATAGTTCTCCAGGCTTCTTGAAGGACACTCAAACCTCTCCTTTGGATATTGGCTTCCTTTTGTTACCTTCTCTGTCAAGATGATGCCACGCTGTTTCGGTGATGTTGAGGTCTGGGCTCTTGGGAGGTCAGCCCATCACTTAAAGTGTTCTATTATGCGATTTTCTCTCCAGGTATGCTTTTACTGCATTGGCAGTGTGTTTGGGATTAAAAACTAAGCTGCATAAAATGGATGGATCATGTTGGCTGGACAATGGTGGATCAAAATCTGACAGTATATCCAATTTTGGTGAGATCCTCAACACTGCTTCTTGACAGCCACCCTTCCACTGAAAATATTTCTGACGTTCAACTGAAGAGCCAGATACATCTCTCAGGTCCTGTGTCAGGTCTTTGTTAGAGATTTTCTCCCATTTTTAAGGACATGACTTTCAGATACTGGTGAGCTTCTGTAGACAGGCTTCTCTCTTCCTCCACTTGCCTGTTTCCCTCAAATTCTTAATGTACACCATGTTGAGATATGTCACCTTTTCAGCTAATAGTGCTAATAAGAGTAAACTTATTGATACAAAAATCCCATTTCATGCCTCCCAAACAGTTACCTTTGCCATTTTTCATACATTCAATTAATAAAATGGGAACAAATTATGTGTTTTTGAGACAGGCTGCTAAAAACTAAAGTACCTAAAGATACAACAAAAAACGGGATCTTTTTGTCCATGTAGCCAAAACACTGGTTCATTTCTTGACTTAGGTGCTTTCAAAATGATTGAGTGATTGATAGGTCTGTGTTAAAAGCAAACAAATAAAAGCAATCCACTGAAATCGGCCAGGTACAAATAGCAGACTGAAAAACTTTGAAAGACCTTCAGAAAGCCTGGAAAACTATTGCTCAAGACCAAAATTACAAGAAAGCCTGGCTCCTCAGAAACAATACATAAAGAAATGAAGGGTAGCTCCAGACTTTTGCACAGTTCTGTAATCCTCATCTATTTTCTCGATCGTAAGTACCCTATCGCTTCTTGGTAATTTTGAAAGTGGTAGCATTTCATCACTCATGTTGGTAGTGTAATTAAATGCATCTCTGACTATTCCTGGCATTAACTAATTGACATATCTGAGGCGCATTAATGCCGACAGTGATGGACTCCTGCATTTTCATGACATAATGCAGTCAACATGTGTTGAACAACATGTGCAGGTGGAAAGAAGGTCTTAAAGCGCTATTCACTTAAGTGCTCTCTGACTGTTTTTTTCATTAGCTTGAGAAAGAAACACAAAAGATAATTACTCCTCTGCAATGTTGTCATTCAGCAGCTCCCTTGTCTGGTCTGTTGCAGACCTTAGGGGGCGTCACCATCAACCTCTGTGCTCCATCAAGAAAAGCCATTAAGACGAGCGGGCAGAAGACAGAGCAGTAACACTGAAGCATTTTAACAAAGCGATGTGAAATGCAATTACCCTGACAGAGGCTGTAACACAAGCAATTTATGCAAGCTCACTGACATTCTGCATCTGCATGGTGAGATCCATACTTACAGTATGTTAAGTATGTTTTCTCCCAGACTGACAAAGAACACGTGTAAACAACATATTTTTTGTGGGATAATTACATTATATTATGTTATGTCTGACACACCTTACATAAGATGAAATGCAAGCTAAAAAGTGCAGCACATATTGGCACCTTTAAGCCAGGGCTTCACACGTTTACATTTAATTCTGCTGGGAAGAAACCCCATCAAGAAGATTTCAGACTCTTTAGCTTTCTCTTCATGATTGACAGGGTCTCTCATTTATGAGATGGACACTGCTATCGGGCTTCATGTTGTGAGGCCTATTATCATTGCAGGAAATCAAAGAGGAAAATGTAGATAAGACTGAAGGATATTTATGATACATCTGTTTCATTTTAAACCCTTTCAAATAAGGATGTGAAGGGTAGTAGGGATTTTGTAGGCACTGGGCGGGAAGATGGCTGTTTTTGGATCATCTCAGGGGTTTTGGCTCTCCGATAATGAACGGCAGTGAAACACTCAGGGATTTGACCAATATACTGTATCAGCGCACTAATGGATTTCATCATCCTCATCAGTGAGATTTTAGAAATATTCATCACTTCTAACACTCTGATGAGCTTTCCAGTACAGTATTTGTTATTCTGTTATTTTAGTTTAGCCTTAAATGGAATAAACAAAGACAACTCAAGTGGCTAGGCCCTAGCCGCTAGGGGATAGCCACATGGGAAAAATGCCTTAATCAGCTGAGTCTAAGGTTCAATTCCAGACCGATCAGATCTTTACTGAAAATCACTCATCTCTCTTTCTCTACATTACCTGTCAGTTGAACAGTGGCTATCAAATATAAGCAAAAAGGCCTAACATATATTACTCAAGCATTTGCCAAAAAATAAATAAAGAAAAGATTAGTGGGGTTATTATGCTATTGAGATATTTGCAGTATGGCTACAATAGAGTTTGATTATTGCAAAACAATCATAATCCTGAAGTTCATCTCCCACAACAGTTCTTTTACGGGCTGGCCGTTTAGCTGGATTTCTATGACCACACACTCTTCTATGAGCCTTGTTATCAGGCATTCAGCAAAACGCAAGGAACCACTGAATCGGCTGAAGCAGGTTGAAAGAACCTAAATGACGGAATTATGTCACAAAATAAAGCCACTGGGATGCAGTCAACATCACACACCAGAGAAAATGCTGAGGGGGATGTTTTTTTCTCCTTTAGCACAAGCATTATTTAGCTGTAAACGATACCCACACACTTAAGCACAGACTCCCACACAAAGACTGAGGGATGTTGTACACAAACACAGATGCAAAAACAACACACACAAGAGGAGAGGAAAAACAGGATAGTTAGGTGAGTTGTGAGTCATCCTTATGTTTTTCCTGCTTCAGCCCACACATATATTTATATCAGCTTTCTTTCTCGTTCTACATACCATATTCTCTTTACTTTGAAAAAAAAATCCATCCATATACACTTCTGACATCAGAATGGTGTCAATAAAGTTTCGTGTTTTATCGATTTTCTATATTTGACTTGAAGCACAAATGCATATATGAATAGTAAACACATGCACCTGTTCTTTTTCTCTTACATATCAGTGCTATATGCCACGTGTGCCATATTCTTTGACAAAGATTTGCTTGGACACTGGAACTGCCAACAGTACGTGAAACTGTGGCTTCTTGCCTGATGTTATCACTTCCTGTCACCTGTGAGTGATTTTATGATGACAAAAAAATTAACACTGTTGTTTTTCAAATTATGGCGCTGCAGTAAAAATCGCACCATCATTACACCATACAAGTCTCACCTTGTACTTTAAACTCT
Organism: Rhamphochromis longiceps; assembly: GCF_057381845.1. Taxonomy (NCBI): domain Eukaryota; kingdom Metazoa; phylum Chordata; class Actinopteri; order Cichliformes; family Cichlidae; genus Rhamphochromis; species Rhamphochromis longiceps. The sequence continues at coordinate 27,558,653 of NC_140572.1, forward strand.
AGGGGTTTTTCTTGAGGACTGGATATTATTTATCCTCAACAGGCTTTGCTGTAAGAAAGTTGACATGCAACATTGGAAGGACGGTGACTCATTTTCCATATTCATGCGTAAATACAAAACACTACAGTCCAATTTTCATGTGAATTCTCATGCCAGAGCTCCCATTTGAGAGTGTGAGGTGCTGGCAATAGCAAAAGCAAATATATTCCATGTCCAAAGAATTTTCAATAAGGAGGAAGCAATTTGTGAATTTAAAAATAAAAAAAACAGCCTAGTGCACTTTCAAATAATTGAGAGGTTTTTCTGTCAGAGTACTACATTCTGAAATATCTGTGTAACTACATTTTAAATCTCTGTGTCAAGCTCAAGCTTGGACGCTTTTGGTTTTATCCACATTACTAAAGAGATGTGCTTTAGGTTCAGTATGCAACCAACAGCCATTGTCTATACTCCAACCAGAGGTGTCAGGAAGACAGAGAGAGTCTGGATGTTGGGGCAGGCGGTTGTGGGTTTGACTTGACTGATCTCAGCCTCCTGCAAACTAAAGACCACTGGGCTTGACCCCAGCTGTCCCTCGGGGCATAAAAATCAAAGCTGAGGAACAGAATTCCACAAGACACATAAAAGCATATATAACATCACGCTGCTCAGCGTGTAGAAATCTGTGTGGAAGTGGATGTCCGTTAGCTTCAAGTCAGGCGAGGTCAGCACGGGGGCATGCCACTCCTGAACCGTAGCCAAAAATGTAAATTAGTTAGCTCAGACTTGTCAGCGTGATTGCTCTTTTGCTGACAGGACTGTCAAGAGCACAAGTGAAGTCAGCATTCTGCTTTCCATTAGCATTTCAATGCTGATCTGGAATTACGGCTTACACGCTTTATTTCCACTGATAATCTGCTCTCAGAGAAGATTGCAATGGAAGAATTGGTAAGATGTTCACGGTATAAACAAGAAAAATTTGTAAAGTCACTAAAAGCTGCATCGCATTGGTTAAATGTGACATTTGACAGGTATGACATGGAAATACTACCTAAGTGAAATAACTGCTTTGTATATGATTGCATTAAAGGTTGGAGTGGTGACCAAGTTTTGCGTGCTTCAATCCTTCAGCCTACATATTGTACAGATAGCTTTAGTTGACAAGGAGGAACCATTACTGAATAGGACAATCAATCAAAGCTTCAAATCAATCAAAGCTTCCCAGTGTCAATAAACTGCTGTCATCAAGCAAGACATTGCCTTCCGGGTGATGGTTGCCCTTCACCTGTCCCTGACCTGAAAGCATTCGTTCATACCGGTGCTTTGCATAGGCACTGTCTAAACACCATGCACAACAAAGTCTGCTGAATACCGAACGTAAAGCTGGATCTTATCCTGGTGACACAGAACTCCTGCCATGCATCCTTGACACCGAACTACCCACTGTTACAATGAATATAAGTGGTCAGCTAAAGTACTATAGCAAGCTCTTAATCAATGACCTGCTAGTTATTTATGAACCCCATATGCTTTTCTATTTCCCTCTCTCCTCAAAACAGGATCGATTTCAAGTGCAAGTGTGTAAGAAAGAATCCTGGATCTCAGTGCAAAAGGTTTATGCCATCAACAAGAATAAACAACTATTACTAGTAACTGCAGTAGCAGTCCTATTGAGTCATTAACATTAATAAACTGTTTTCATATATGTGAACTGCAAAGCTTCTCAGATGTGAGGACTGCCAGTATTTTTGTCGTATTTAATACAAATGTGGATTCTAAAAAAAGAAAAATTTGCTTTACAAATTTTTGAGATAAAATCAAAACCAATCAACCTATAAATTAAATAACTGACCAATTACTCAGCAATGAGAAAATCTGTGCCCCTAGTTGATCCTTAAGATAATTATAAATCACTACTTTACAGGCACGCTGACCAGTGTGCTAATCTCTACAAAAACCTGGAATACCTCCCTTTGCCAGAGGGACAGAAAGAAGGGAGCGAGATTGGCAGTTAGCTGGCAGGCATGTCGGTTGAGTGTTAGTGTGTTGGCGCTGCAGCCAAAGATACCACTGAGTGTCTATCTTCTTTCATACAGGGAGCCTTTCCCACTTTCTCTGTCTCACACAGACACAAACAAGCACGGAGCATTACATCAAACTCCAAATGTGACAAAGGAGGACTGCCTGTGTGTGTGTGTGTGTATAACTGTCCAGGCTGACTAAGTATCTTTGTAGGAATCAGGATTAGGTTGCCTCACTGACACACAAGGCTTATGTAAAGCTGACCCACAATGCGAGGCGCCACACGTGAATGTGAACTGCCAGGTTGCAGTGCTATTCCCATCCTAACTGGCACCTCAAACGGTATTGTCACTCTTACAGCCAAATGAAAGTTTTCAGTTTTGCTTATTAGATCCGATCAATTTTAAGAATGTTTCTGCACACTTATTGGCTGAGATTACAAACCACAGCCCTGCAATATATACATGTAAGACAACAAATACTTTACTTAGAATTCTTTCAATATTATTTCCAACAACTTAAACAGGGGTGACATTTAATACCGAAACCATCAACCCTTCTTTTTACACATTTGAGCCAAAATGCTTAATTAACCTCATAATTTCAGCTTCAGTTTACTCTCAGTTAATCTGAGATTTCGACAACAGAAAGACAATTAGACTTTTTTTTTTTTGCTTGTTTGTTTTAATACATATACTTCAACGTCAACTGGTTATTTCAGCAAAAAAAGGGCTATCACTAGAAAGATTTTGCATCAGAGGTCAACTTTCCGGCTAAACACAATCAGAAACGCAATCAGTAAACTCAGACTGTTTACCTTCTCATCAATACATAAAGCCCATATAAAAGGAGTCATTTATGCTAAAATAAACACATCATTAATCACCAATGCAAAGGCAATGTGTCGATATTAATGCAATTTAAAGGAAGCAAATCATAACCTTTACTTCACAAAGAAAAAAACAGAAGGCATGTTACATATGTTCCAGTTTTGTTGCTTTTTGGCCTTTTTTTCTCCAGAATATGTCAAAGTATAGATCCAAACATGGAGTAAGCTCTTGAAATGTTCCTCTTGTCCTCTTTGCCATAGAGATATAAGGATGTGATGGCTGAAGCATCTTGAGAAAGCTGAATTTACGTCCAACAGGCAAAATGTAGACCTAGGTGGAACGACCAGCCGGGTCCTTCACAAACATGAAAGCATGAGCCCCATCCCTCACCAAGGAGGAGCTCACAGCAGCCTCCCTGGCTGTGCATGACTCAATATATGGCAGCCTCATCCTGAATGCATCAGGCATTTATATGTATGTGTGCACAAACTGTAAATGGACTTGATGGAGGAAAATCAATAGCCAGTGCCTGTATGTAAATGAGACTGGACTGAAGCCTATGTACTGTGTAAGGAACCCATCATGTATGAGCTTACTTAATAGCCATTTCAGTATGAAGAAAAAGACCTCTGAGGTGTAACAGCCCTGGTTAGTGTTATTTGTTGTGCTGGGTTTAATAAAGACATCAAGTCTTTCAAAATGCCTTTAAATGAAATAAACTAAACTGTAATCTAACATTAAATGCAGTGGCGACGGTGACAACAACAGACATGCACATACAGGGCTTCAATTTGTGAGATCAATCAGGGGAAGGACCCGCCAATATGACTCAGCACCTGTTTTTTTTCCTTTTGCACCCCCTTTTTCCTTTCTGGGGTGATTGGAAATTAATGTCATATTTCTCTAGGGATTCCCTCTGATGATTTTATCACAGTTACCTACAGCTTTCCGAAATGTGTTATAGGCTTACTAAAGCCCAATAGCCTTGCACTGCCACCGCAGCAAGCCAAGTTCCCGCAGTCACCGCAGTAGGTGAAGCCTTTAAGTAGCACAATGCAGACATTATTCCTGAACCCCATCAAAAAATTAAAAAGTGGATCAATTAGGTCAGTCAGTGTGGATTCTACCTATCTTGGGATTCTGATTTCTAGATCTATTCCTAAGATGTGATTTATTATCGGATGAATTTCGCAGCATTTTTCATCTTAAAACCGGCTCACACCACAGCTCAGACAGCACACAGACTCACAGGAGCCCAGATTCACTTCTCCTTCGGACGAACAATGCGTCCTTTTTCCATCCACACAGACACAGAGGGGCACCTCATCATTTCAGCTTCAGCTCACTGAAATGTCAATTTACTGCTGGGTGTAAGGACTTCTTTTTCTAGCCATTCAATGTCGCATGCTTTTTAAGTCGCTGCCAATCGCAATATATTATGCTGCATTAAAACGATGCTGTTAAAAGCAAAGAAGTGTTAAATTCTTTACCTGTTCGGCGTAGTGTCTTCCAGAGGAACTCCCGGTCTGTCGGACACACACAGGCTCCGCAACCTACATTTACCGTAATGATCCTACTAGTCACGCCGATAGACTGCGTCGGTGTTTAAACTAGCCATTACGGTGTTCTGGTGTACCCTTTGCTAGAAATTACCACAGAGGTGGAGCAGCAACAAACTGTACCGACGCGTTTCAGGTTAAACGGAAGTGTAAAACCTACTGTGTTGACGTAAAGGTACAACGCCAGCAGGTATTGCAAAGTAAATAAGGCTGGCGAAATGTCGTCTCGTCAAGTATTACGTTCTTTAGGTTGCTATGGCAATAAATCAGTATAAAGGCACACGTGCAGTTCGGGGCATGGGTTAAAAATACTGCATGAAAAATAGTTTGGCTTCCCAGAAACAATGTTCTTAATGAAGAATCACTTCCCATCTGTTACTTGTGGTCATCCCAGTTCAACAGTAAGTATTTTTTATTTATTTATTTTTTACACATGGTAAATCGGTATTCAGATATTCTTTGATATAAGAGCGCCTCCCAGAGTGCAAATGCTGTAGTTACAATCTGCTTTTCATAGTTCAGTGCACACATCTTCCCCCCTTTTCATTGGGTTAATAATCTGCTTATTCGTTTATAGGGTTAGGGTTAATTTTACTCAGTTGATGTAGAGCTCATGGAAACAGTCTATGTGTATGCATTATATTGTTCGTTGACTTGTGTAGTCTTCTAAGAAGCAATATGGCCCCCATGTGGATACAAGAGGTTCTTTTTGCCTGCTATTGAGATCAGACAATCCTACTACTATTGCACTGATGTGACACTTCGAGCTCTTCTTCAGTTTTCAAGGAGAGACAAGGTCTCCCACTTCTCAATTGGAAGTGAGTGCAAGCGACCTTGATAGTTTTACGTTTTTTTTCTGCTGACTCCAACAAAGAGTGTTGTAATGCTGTGTGACCAAGGAGGGGGATCTTAAAGAATGAAAAGATTTACCTCAGCTGACACCCGAAGCCATGTGAAAGCACAGATGAGCCCTATTCACCTCTATGAACTTGGAATCATCCAGTTATAATCTGTAAATTAATTTAATGAAATCCAAGTTTCGATTTCTAGAATCTTAGCACCAAATCCCCAGTATAAAGCAGCTGACATGCATACAGTATGTGAGAGGGATGACCTTGACCACCATCTGCCCATTGCCTCCTTCCCAGGTCGTTATAAGAGGAAGCTATGCATAAGGGATCAAAAATACCAGCTGTTTCACTTTAAGACTGTGGCCTTAAAAAGTGACGACCTCCATAAAAGGTAAATCATCCAAATCACTGAAATGACCTCACAATGTTCTGTCCATCCAGCTTTTATAAATTACATCTTATTTAAGTAGACTTGGCGAGAATTGCAGACATCCTTCACATTATTGAAATTAAAACCTCGGAGCTCTCAACTGAAGAGACGCCTCACTTGACTTGTTCGTTTTCAGACTAATGGGCACTGACAGCTTGACAAGCAATGATGTGCAATATTCTAATTTCAGATTTTCTATGTCATGACCCAATTACACAGGCAGCTTGTTTTCTACCTCATCTCCCTTCTGTCGTTTTACATTTTTGCTCCTAGTTAAACTCCTCCTGAAATCCTTCCACACACCTGTTGGATTTTTCAGTAGTGACGGGCTGCAAGAATCCTGAAAGGAAATAATTTTTCAGATTTTCAAAACACCGATATTACTGGGGGGCACCTCAGTCCAGCCATGTGCAGACATTATCCCTGTAATTTGACCACATATTCAGGGGGATTAAAACATAGTATTTTTAGGTGTATTGCTCTTATTGCTCCTATGTGTGCAAATAATAGGGCACTGCAAAAAGAGTTTTAAAAGAACAAAACAAACAACAAAAAAGAATAAAATATTCAGCAACTGCAGTACCACAAGTAAAAATCAGACATTTTAAAATGATGCATGTATTCACCTTTTCATTGGGTCTTATTGGTGATCTTGGTTAGGTTGCATCCTTCTTTTCCTTTCCATTGTTTACCTGGAAACAGCTTGCCTGAATGTGATTAGTTGCTCAAATTTAGACCACAGATGGACTACAAACTGTCTACAGATATGTGGATATGAATATACAGATATCTTTTTATGAAGATTTGAGTGGACCCCGAATCAAAGCATAGCCCCAAAAAACAAAAGCCCAGTAGGAGTCGTTAGTGCAGCTTCTCAATCCAGGAAAAAATAGCAGCCATGTCCCTTTGCTACAGATCTGATCACTGAGATAACTATGGAAGTAGAGCATGGCATCTATATTGGAAAGTTTTATATTTTCCAAATACATTTTCTTTTTTGTGGAAAAAAAAATACAAAAAGGACAGCATCTTCAAACAGAAAGCACAAGTACACCAAGTAAAAGTTAAAAATTAAATAAAAAGTTACTAAACATATCCTATATTTACATTTTAAGACAGCTGTAGAAATAAATAGCGTTGACAGATACAAACATGAAAGAAACGTGACACTACTGCATGGGGGCCCAGCCCTGGAGCAGGGTGCTGCCGGTGCGTCGAGCCACCTGGGGGGCTCTTCAACTGGTGGGGGAGATTGTCACATCTTGCAGGAGCTTTCCTCTCCTCAGGAGCTCCCTCTGCAGGAGGGGGAGATACAGGAGAGGTGGAGGAAGATCTCAGCCTGGGTGTTTATTGTCTTATGTAGTCTGGAAGATGAGTGGATGGTGGGGTGGGTGCAGTTTTCTCTGTGGTGGGGTTGGGTGGACTGTCCCGGGCTCTGTGGGGCCGGGCGGCGCTGCTGCACTGGGCCCCGGTCTGGATGGGCCTGGGCCCCCTTTCCCTGGCGGGTCGCGGAGTATGGGGGTGCCTACTGGGGTCAGCGGGGGAGCTGGCCCCAGGGAGGGGTCACTTGCCCCTCCCTTCCTTCCCTCCCCATCTCCAGCTGCCTCCCTCTTCCCGCTCCACCACAACCACCCACACATGCAGGGCCTTGGAGTAGGGGTATGTCACCAGGGTGCAGAGGAGGCCACCCCCCCCGTCCCCTTCTGGCTGCCTCTGCCTCAATTTTATCCCACAACTTAGACATTCACATTACTCACACTCTCATTACACATACATATAGGATCTTGGGGGTGGGCACGATACACGGAGTCCAAAGTACCATCAGGGTGTATACCCCACCCCTGGCATCGTTGCCCACCTCTCAATTTTAAATACACGTAGACATTGAGGGCTAGCAGGAGGGACCATGCGCTTACCTGCTGCTCTCTGGCAGGTAGCTCCAAGCCCTCCTGGGTTTTAAATGCACCTTAGAACACACATGCATCAACACTACAATGAGCGGGTGGAGGGAGGTTTGGAGTCTTCTCTCACCCCCATTCTCTGCGACCTGCTGGAGCAGGGGGGCTAGGACTAGGAGGAGGAGTTGGCCGTCCGACTGCGGTCTGGAGTGTGGAGCCTTCCTGCTGCTGCGGAGTCGGGGCGGTCTGCCTCCCCCCACCGCAGGGAAAAGGGAAACACCACCTGGGTCTGGGTGCAGTTCCCCCCTCCAGGGGCGGGGGCACCTAGACCTGGTTTGTAGAGTACGCTTGGGGAGTGTGATCGTGTGTACAACGTCTCTTTATGTCTGTCTCCACGTTGGTTGAGTGTGGAGTGAGTGCATATGAGAGCATGAGGGTGGGAATGGATGTTTGTATCTGTGTGTGCCTGTATGTCTGTGTCTATATGTCAGGTTGGGTGTCAGGCGCCACCTCTCTGGGGACATCTTAGGCCCTCCAAGGTTTGGAGGCCTATCTCCCCCTACCACCACTTCCCCTGCCAGTGGCAGACCCCCTCAGACGTCGGTGCGTTGGTGGTTCTTTGTGTCCGGGGATGGGCGTCCAGGTACACACCGGCTCACTCCTTGGCGGCCGCTTATCGGGGCCTGGGGCTTGCTCGGGCCACTTCGGAGGTGGGGTGCCCCCGGCCTCTCGGCCTGGGGCTCGGTCACTCAGGCGCAGCTGGCTGCCGGCGGAGCTCACGGGCGTGTCACTGCAACTCCCCCTGGCTTCTGCTCCGCGGCTGCTGAGTGAGCCCTCATCTGGGACTCTCCTCAGCTCTTTCCGGGACAGTGGCGCAGCTGCCCCTCTGGTGGTCTTCCTTGGTCTCTTGTATCTGGGGGCCTCTGGATGTCTGGAGTTTTGATCTCCTCTACACCTGCTTCATGCCCTGGAGGACGGGGCTGTGGCCCCCCCACACCCTCTAGCAGATTATTACATGAAGGAACCTTTTAAAAAACAAGCGCGTCCATGCTCACAGGTGTACACACGGGTAATCACACCCACAAACTACACCCTTTTTGGCTCCTACCTCAAAGCACACTGTGTTCTGTTGATCTTATGTGCTGCACAATAATGTTTAACATTTAGTATTTACTGTCATATTCCCATATATCATTGTGATGTTGTTTATTCTATTACTCTTGTTCTCTTCTGCTTGCTTTCTTTTTTCTTTCTCAGCAGGTGATCCAGGTGATTGATATATGCATTTTTTTTTTCTCTGCCCGTTCTGTTGGTTTTTGTCTTTTGCCCTTCTCCCCCGTCCCTCTTCTCAGCTGTTTCTCTTTCCCTCCTTCTTTCTCCCCTTCTTTCCTCCAGTCAAGTCTGTCCCGTATTCAGTAAGTGAAAATAAAATAAACAATAAAAGGTGAATCAAATGGACCATTACGGCAAGGCTGGGATGGTCAGTTTGGTAAAGTAAATCCGTTGGGCATCTTTCTTTGCCTTTAGACAACAATTCTGATGGCAAAAGAGCCAAACGGGACAGGCAAAAAAAAAAGAAAAAGAAAAAAAAGAAACGTGACACTACAGTGGAGTTGCTGATAGATATATTACTTTACATACAGTACCTCTTTTACATTAAAACCTGAAACTGCTGCAGAAGTTAAAACTACTGTGACTACTGTCACAACCCTAACAAAATAATCACTTTTGCCTAAAAAAAAAAAAAAATGTAGTTTTTTTTTTATTACATCAGATCACAATGCTCGTGGAATGTATTAAATATTCCCGGTAAGGTTCCTAGGGCACATGTTCTGCTCGTTGTCCCTGATGAGAGGAGATCTGGAAAAGAAATGATGCAAATATTAAATTAAGTGATAAAATACTGAAGGATGTTTTTCAGAGGCTTAACCTTCTAAAATACTCTTTGTACTCTTTATGAATGATCCAATAAATTAATAATTTGTGTGTTAAAGTCCAATCACAATAATAGTAATAATAATTTTATGTTATGAATGACATACTGGAGAGATTAATCAAAGCACAGACAATTCAGTGTATGACTGGAATAAGTGGTTAAACAAATTAAACTTGCTTAAAATTGAGAAAATACACACACACGTAAATTTTTTTAATGAACTTACATTCAAAGACAAAAGAAGGCACGGCAGTATCAGCTGCTGTTCTTGCTTTGTCCCCCAGAGGGCAGTGTAGCATAAGAAGCCTGAGTTGGAGCTGGTTGGGAGTTTGAGTTCTTTGACGTGGAAGAGGCTGAACTAATCCCTAAGCACCCATACGGGACTTTTTCTTGTTTATCAGAGAGCAGAGCGCCTTCCTCATCCTCATCCAAAGGAAAGACTCGAGGCTCCCAGGGTGTCTGAGGCTGACAAGTAAGACAAATCAATGACATTCAGAAAAATATTGAATATTATCTTTATTTGTAAATTGAATATGACAGGGGAGCGCATTTTTGTAAGTAGTCACAACTGGCTACATACATTTCCTGCAAGGCAGACATTAAGTGTAAAATAAAACTGCAGAAAGCTTTTTATTTGTCCTTTTTTTTCATAACAGTCCCTTCAGTGAATATGCACATTGAGGACTATAATACATCTGTGCATGGCTCAGAGGTCTGTTTAAAAATGAATAAATAATGGTTGTGCTTTAATCATGGTTTGTATGGCCTCTGGAGTGCATAAGAAGTGCAATGCAGTGAAGTAGGGGTTATTTGTAGTGTGGAGAAGGTTGATTAGGTAAGTCTGGTTTAGGGACAACTCATTCGCTCTCCAATCAAAGCAAAGTGGAATAGAGGACTGCAATCAGGGCATCATCACAGGAAACAAGAGTGGAAACAAGTATCTGTGTAGGCTCTCAAGAACCCACCAAGGCTCCATAGCTCACACAAGATGAATGAGATGAATGTTGCTGCTTTATATTCTTTGTCTCTGCTGAAGGACACATGAAACGGCTTCATTTTTTCACAGGAATGTTACAGAAAATATCCTTACAGCAATGTATGGGTGAAAGTGCTGCAGTCTGCTGATTTTCCTTTAAATGATTTACAACGCCTTGTGTTGGAAACAACAGTCAAGCGTAAATACGGTAAACAGCATATTGGGGACACAACAGCGTAAATATGCATGACTCCACATGAGCTGCCTCCTGTGTCACCTTGATCAACCATCCTGTGATATTCTCAGTTTGTCTTGGGGATTTCAGGTTTCAGCTGTGGCGCTTTTGATCTTACCAGCCACTCCTCTGACCTCAGCGAATCATCAAGATCCAGCTGAGCGCAACTCCACTCCACAGAACTCTCCTCTCCTGATGTGTACATCCCACCCCCACTGCCTAAAAGCCTGCTGCCAGATCTGGAATGAGAAAACAAACACACCCCATGAAACACTGTCTCAAATTTCCAGGTTTTTACATGCACACAAACAAAACAAGTCTGAAACCAGCTGCACGCCTTTGAGAGTTCACTGTTTAAAGCTTTCCAAATGTAATACAATGATTAGTGGTGGCATTAATCCACATTCAGGTAACATCTATTGGAAGATCTGAGGTTATAACACGTTCTTCTGTCTGCTCATTAACTAGCTGGATTAACTTCCTCAGTTATTGAGGTTTATTGTATATTTTTACAGAATTGTTTTATTTCTGTAGGCCCTTTAAAAACATTCTAACATTTTCTAACATTGTGGTTCACCTTAGATTTTGCATTACTCTCATTATTGCTACATTTATGAGTTTGTGTGGGTGTCCACACCTTGTAGGGCGCCTACGGTGTTTCCTCTTATCCCAGGACGACCAGCGTAACTTCTCTTTTTGCTCCAAAGCCAGGTGCCGCTGAGCAAAGACTTCATCACTGAGAGCCTCAGCCTGAACACAACACACAGACAGACAGACAGACAGACAGAAGGGCATTAAGATGCTGGATTGTTCACAAATGAAAATAAACTGCTCATGTTCAAAGAAAAGAAATGCTCTGTTTCATGCCCCTCCACCTTCTCTGGCTCCATCTCCATCAGAGGCTGGATGTCAACTACTCGCCAACTGCAATAAAGATAAACTAATCATTATAATAATGATAATGGACAACTTCCATTTACTTTTGTCATTTTTAAACAATAGCTTTACAAATCAGACATCACTCTGGTGAAAGTGATTGTTTATAATAAATAAGTTGCAAAATACAATTATGCAGAATCACAACTACTGTAAAACCAGTCAATAAGACTGGTCATTAGTCATCCTAAAGGAGTTATGGTTCATAGTGATACATTGTAACACTTTCAGGGGTGTTTCCATTTCATACCTGGGTATTAGAATTTCTTTGTATTGCAGCTTTTCTACTTTAGCCAGTGGCATGGGAATGACAATGTTGTTGATGTTGTACACGTTCTCTCCCTGGCGTTTGCGAACAAAGCCCTAGAAGGAAACGTTCCCAGGTTGAATCAAGAGCTTACCAATCGTTCAGAAGAGTTTACATATTCAAAGTCATTCTAAATCTTCAGATGTCCTGACAAAACTTTTGTGGTCATCTTTCTTTACATTTCACACATATGCGCATATTAAGTGACGTAGGTGGATCTATCCTATCCTGTCATATCCATCCTATCCTAACCGCGCTTCATCCTAATCTGAACTAAATCTGCTACTTCTTACATTTCACCTATATCATTTTCTTGGCTCTTTAGTTTTTAATAATAACATATGTTTTGTGTTACCTGTGAGGCCTGCTTGTGTGATGCATGTGAGTAGCTTTCCTCTAGCACATCATCTGAACTTTCTGCTGGATCACAGAGCTGGTACAGGGCATCCTCCTCATCTGGGTATACAAACACAGACATATACAGGCATGCTGTACACTAAAACCAGCAGCTACATTGTTAAAACAGCTCTAACAAGAAACATCAAGAGCACAAATTTCCACTAAGGCAGCTCACTCTGGGTCGTATTTACGTTTAGGGAATAGTATTGGATTTTCTATATATTCATTTAATTTTCTTTGTTCTTTTGAAAGTATTTTAAGGTGTTAGCATACGAGTAAAAACAAGTGGAAAGTGCAGACTTTTGTTATTTGCCCCACTGAAACTCATTTTAATATATTTGACATGATTTTAAGTACAATTTGGTTTTATTTATGAGGACATTCTATGTGTAAATGACATACAGCTATATGATACTTAGAATCCCCATAGATCATTCCCTATATGTTGATGATACAGATTCATCTATGTTTCGTTTTTGAGTTCTAAGGCTTTTTTGGATGAAAGACAAATTTTGATGTACTGTTAACATGACAGCGCTCTACACCCCTACAACGCTTAACCAGAATTCAATCAAAACGTTTCGAGCTAATGTGTTTGCAGACAGAATGACGACACGCACACACGACCAAAAACATAAGCTGTGGAAGAAGTAATGAAACCCAAGTATGAGCTTTCACTGCGTATACACACCTTCCAGCAGCCTGCGGATGCGTCTTCTCTTCCTTCTCCTCTGACTGGCTTTGCTGTGTCGACTCTGAGCAGAGACTAACAACCTGATGGGTGACAAACCCATAACTCTGCTTTTACGATGCCTGCCGTTCTGCTTGTATTCCTGACCTACAGCGAAACACAGAGACAAACACAAGAAACTGAATTAATAGACTGTCAGAATGATTTCGAGTTTTTCATTTTTATTCCAATCTACTACCAATCAGTGAAAACATTAATCCCCAATCATTATTTATATGAGTTTTACTCACCAAACTGCTGCTTCAAGTTACTTTAAAGGAACAGGACACAGAAGTGGATCTTTTTTTTTTTTTTTTTTTTTTTTTTTAAATATGGCTATAGCAATTAATTTGTCTTTAAACACACTGAGTTCTCTATGTTACACTGTAAAATATACCACAGTTGAAAGTCATTTATCATCAGTCTCCACGTCATCCGTCCACATTTCTGCATCTTGCTTGATTTGACGGTTTATGTAATCTCATCCCATTTCAGCTGAGATCAGCTTTGATAAGAAATCTGCTTCCATGTGGCTATTATCTGAGCTGGCATTTACCTGACAGACTGCCTTCTTCGGGTATTGACAAACGACAATAAGATCATTCAAGCTGACACAAAATCGACAAGCGTTGCCCGGCCTGATGCCTTCATCCGTTGTCAGTCTGCTTCCTTTGTGTCTCCTCCTTTATGCTCTCCCCCTCTCATCTATATCATTCCACATTTCCTCAACCTTTACCAGAGAAATAGTGGAAAATCTAAACTTTGAATCATCCATCTACAATATGGAAAACCACGTATGCAAGATCCTCTTAAATTGTTAACCTTCCAGGCTGCCAAAGGTATGCAGCGTAAATGTTACAGGAAATTATCATTCATTAGCTTCAGACTAACATACCAAGGTGCTTACAGACATAGGTGAAATGCCAAATGATTTTATTTCCATCTACTGCTCAGTTGGATGCCTCTTACAGCCCCAGTGGGATATCTGACACGCTAGGAATGAATTATGATAGTCGACGGGGAGAAAACAAGCAGAGTGAGCGGATGACTTTGAAGCAGCCGGTTATTGTTTGCCTTCACTGAATACAAGCAAATGGGTGAGCTGTCTGGATATGATGAACTGTCATTTCATTTTTAATTATGCACAAATTATTCTTTAGAAAAACTGAAAGACTGCATTTATTACCTGAACTGTTGCATTAATGAATCCGAGTGGCTGCTTAGAATATAAAGACACGGATGCTACCACTGATTTAGCTACAATTACAATTAAAGTAACTTTTGCTTGCCTGTTATAGGTTATATTACTTTAGCAAAAACAATCTGATCCAGTCGCTTTGATAACAGTATTAAGAGCACATGCACAGGTGCGGCTTTTTAAAGTGCACCTCTATCCTTCGTTCTTCTTAATCGCTGAATGACTGATCACACTATAGTAAGCTGCAAGCATGCTTTGGGCCTAAATATCAGTATGGTGAAAACAAAGGAGACCAGCAGAATGAAAGAGAGCACCACACAATGAGGCATAATTTGTAATCAGTACAAGTATACAGAGCGATCTTACTGTTGTGCAGCGGCGTGGAGCTGTGTCGCTTGTAGTTTACTGGACTGTTGACAACTAAAGGTCTTTGGGACCATACTTCTCTGCCTGGCACCCTCTTTACGTGGTGGCTCGTAGGTGTGCCTGGAAGAATATGATAATTTTTAAGTGTGGGGACACAAGAATACAACACCTTTTGCAAATTCAATTCAGCACACAGTTTAAACAGTAGCATCTCAACACGCGTCGCCCTAGTTGTACAGAATCTATGCATACTAAAACAAAAAGAAAAATAAATTTTAAAAAGTTTTTAAAAATTCTTTACACACCATCCCTGCTGCCATGTATTTAAGAATGGTTGTGCCAGAAGTTTCTTCCTGTTAATAGGGAGATTTTCCTTCCCACTGTCACCAAAGTGTTTGCTCATAGGGGGTTGTTGAGTTTTTCTCTGAATATATTATTCTAGGGTCTAGGGCTGTTCAATATAACGATATATATCGGATGACGATATAAAAACGTCTATTGTTTCATTTTACGCCATCATTTGTTTCATGGTGTTGCAAAATAAACTGTTTACGGCAATATTTTTTCATCGTTTTGATGGTCACTGTAGTGGCTATATTAATTTCTTAAAGTTCTCTCTTTCTCTTATATTTAATATAACCACATTACAGACAGACAAGTGCCTGTTTTTATGCTTTGTGGTTAGCAACAATGACGGTAATAGCATCGCGTGTCCGCTTGTTTATGTTCCACATAAACCTTTCACAATAAAGCTCAAGATCCTGTTGAGACTTTTCAAAATAAACTGAATCACGTGAAAGAGCAGATTATTTACGGATGAGAATTAAAAAAGAGCCGCCAAGAGCTAAAAAAATAAACCTTAGACCTAAACGTTAGAACAGGCTTTTCCCCGCAGCACGCCGTGTAATAAATACTGACAAAGAAAACGGCGGCCGTTACAACTTATGTCTAAAAATGTATAGTTTCATGCATCGGTTAAAACACTCGACTCCAGCTACATGACGCGGAGCTGGAAACACTTCCCGCAAGACGAGCTGCCCGAGATTCACAGAATTTACAGAAAATGTTACATTTTTGTGATTTATATCGTTATCGGGATGATAGAATTCTTATATCGGGATATGAGATTTTGGTCATATCGCACAGCCCTACTAGGGTCTACCTTACAATATAAAGCGCCTTAAGGTAACTGTTGTTGTTATTTGGCGCTGTATACATAAAACTGAATTGAATTTAAAAAAAAAAAACGTTTAAATAACACTAAGAATCACGATCACATTACATTAGTAGTCACCAGTAGTTAAAAATATTATCATTGCAAAAGACCACAACAGAAGACCAGGAGATTAAGGAGCTTTATCCCCCTGAAAACATTTGGACTTGTCCCTATGTTGACTTCATCTGAGTGATCGTTCTCCAAAGTGCGATTAAAAATGTGGTTACGGTCCATCACGACAGGACTTGTGCTTTCATTTTAAGGTTTAATTATTGTGATGCCAGTTTTAAAATATTGCATGTAACCTGACCTGTTTTCTTGGCTCTGTGGACCAGTTCGGTTAAGTTTTGGCAGATTATTCTCATCTGCTGTGTGCAGTGGGGTCTTTTTAAAATTCTGACTGATCACACTATAGTAAGCTGATATGACAAGACGTATAACTAAAAACATCTACCTTTTATACCTTATAGTTTATTATAACCCTACAAACATATCTCAACTGCCCCCTACTTTAGCAAATCTTGTTGGTTTTTTTTGCTCTACAGGCCTGAGATGACAAATACATGGCCAGGGTGTGTGACCCTTCAGAGTCAGTCTACCATGTCAGACAGGAAGCCTAATATTTACTCTTACTGACTGCAGTTCAAAAACAACATTGTAATCAAATGATCTAAAAATCTTGATTAGCTTACAAAGTTTGCTCATGCTGACCAATGTAATGTAGCTACGTTTCTCCTACCAAACGACAGAGACGACACAGGGTGACGTCGAAAGCTGAAGGTGTCGGAGGAGACCCCGCTGGAGCTACAGTCGGGATCAGAGCACGAGACTATGGGATCACAAGAGGAGTAGCATGAACAGGAAGATGAGGACAGCGAGGAGGAGAAGGTAGCCGTGGACTTTCTTGAGTGCTGGAAAAGGAAAAGAGAACAAGAGATTAAAAAGATTACTTAAAAAAAAATGCTCAAGATAGGCAGAGCAAGATTAGCAACAGGAAAGAATTTCTTTACAGTTTACCTTTCCTTTCCAGGATATAAGTGATATGGATGTAAGGAAGCTGATCTCTGATGGAGTGCACTGATTAAAGTCATTAATCTGTTAAACGCTCTTTTTGTTATTGAACAATGTCACAATGATGATGGCTCAGCGCTGCTTATTATAGCAGCTACAATTGTAGTGTTCAGAATCAGAAAGATGCAGAAACTCTATAAATATCCCGGCACTGTGTGAGACATGCCGATGCTTAAAAGTCCTTCAAGGTCAAGAACATGTGAATGAGAAATTAAATAGTTAAGCTGATTTATAGATTCCTATGCTGTACACATCCTCAATACCGCAACAGTGTGAAGCTAAGAAGCACTCGACACACACCGCCACTGCAATCTTTTATCTGCAGTAAGAGGACAGCATAATGTACTGGCCCCGCAGGCTAAATAAAGGCTTGAGCTTTTAAAATAGCACCCTGCATTTGTTGATCTGAATTAGAGATATTATTTCTTAATTAAAAGCAGGTGTTCGGCTTTGAACAATAATTCCTATTTAATTTGGAGACCTATTTTAGTGATGGCACTCCACTACTGAAGCTAAAATAGGTCTCAAAGGCACTGCTTTAAAGCTACATTTCATAAGAATCTCTGAACTGCTTTAAGAAGTACATAAATCAATGTATTTGATATGCTTGCAAGGTAATAAGAGGCACAATTTGACAATTATATACAGCATGTAAATGGTTAAACAGACTAGAAGAAGAAGGGGGTCGACATATGGCTTACCAGTGGACTGCCAGAGCCGTATGAGTTGAAAGTGAACAGCCTGGGCTTGTGGTAGGTGACCAGGGGTCGGGTTCGGGCACACACGCATGACGCATCAGCTTTAAAGAGCCGCCTAGTCCCTAGTCTCTTTCTCTTGGAGCTCACAGGCAAGAAAACATCTCCTCTCTGGCCGCTGCAGAAACACAACCAGATGAGGTCACGTGTTAGGTTTGTGCTTTGTAGCAAGTTCACAATGCTCGAAAAGCAACTTCTTTCAAGGTGTTGATTCCTTAGATCTTGTTCATCAATCCCTACTTATACCCACTTGTTACTGTACATGAATAAAAGAAACAGAATGCCTTTCATTTATTATGGGGCTTTCATCTTCACAGGCAGGCAGAGAGTTAAAAAGGCAACAGGAAGGGGAGACATGAAGGGATTACTGAAGTCAGACTCCATGAAGAGACCGAAGTGGGTTCAGTGGGTTTTACGACAAGCTGGGACGTGCTTTCACCCTATCGCCTAGACTTTAAAGAGATAACAGACAAACTTCTATCACCATTAGAGTCTGAAATATGTCAGATTTTCACATAAATTAACAGTATTTAAAGACGTTTTTTGTAAATGTGTCATTTAACTGCAACTTGTAAAAAGCACACAGGATAATATAGGTATTAACACAATCTGACTACTTGTGTGTGTGTGTGTGTGTGTGTGTGTCCTCTACCTTGGGAGGGTTCTCCTGTCTTTACAGGTCTGGGACTGTTTTGAGAGCGGTGAAAAGCTCAGAGGGGGCATCAGACTGTTGACGATCTGGCTAAGCTGAGCACTCTGCAATGAAGACATCAGCCAAATAATGCACATAAGAGTGAGATACAATCCAGCCGTTCAGACTTCCCCTGAAGCATTTTCTTCACAGAAAGATCACATCGAGTTAGATGTCTTTAGCCTTGGCTGATTCTTATTATTTGGTATCAGGCTGATAAATATAAGCAAGCCTTGTAATCTTAAAAAGGAGCACAGTACACATATGAGAACTTTCTACCAAGGCGAATAAAAAGAGTATGAACCGAGAGTGAATAGAAAGTCCCACATTGAATGAGCTCAGAAAACATGTTGAGGCAAAACACATATTTTGGTATTTAGGTACATACCACTTCTAAAGCAAGTGTAAATGGAAATACAAATAGAAGTTGTTTTTCTTGGGTGGGTGAGCACGCTGGGGGCGTGTTAATGACTTTATATAATGGATCGCCTAAGGTTGGCATGTGGTTTTCTTTCCATACGAATCATATGGATTGCAAGGATAAGCAAACGAGTAAGGTCGGTGCTCACTGAACATACTATGTGTCTTATACGATTTTAGCCTGGAGTTGAAGTGACAGGTTTTGTGTCCTAACTAATCATATGGTCACATGAGTCGAATCAATGTGATTAAAATCAAGGATCATGAATCTAAAAAGGACCACTTGATGATCTTTTCAACAGATTACCCAGCTCTAGGTCATAAACTTAAATCACAACATGTCTCGGTGTGGGTTGTGAATCAATACGTTTTTGTTTTTTTACGAAATTTGATTCTTGTGTGCACATAAGTACAGCTTTAAAGCTATCAAGAGTAGGGATGGGTACCGGTATCCGGTGCCATAACATAAACGGTAGTAACCAGACCGAAAAGCAGCGCACATTTCGGTGCTTTTTTTCCTGAGACGTCATACACTTTGGATTCTAGCCAATCATTTTACCTTTCCGAGGATAGTAGGCGGGCCCAGGTACGTACGTTCTTTTAGAGCAGAGCTACAGAATAAAAAGTCTGGCTGTACTTCACAGCAAAAGATGCAAACTCAGCAGCCTGCTTTAAGCTGATACTGTGCAAAGGAGGTAACACCTCGAATCTGATGAAACACCTGGCGACGCATAGCGTTTTTTTGAAAGCCAAGAAATGCACAGTATTTGATAGCTTGCTGCGAGACCTCACACCGTGCACATCTACTGCGGGTGTGGTGCCTGTTATCGGATCCGGAGTTAGCAACATCCCCCAAGAACCCGAAGAGGAGAGTCCTGGCCCCTAGCCCTGCCAGTGTAGCAGAAATGATGACGGATGATGATGGCAGCAGCAGCCGTTCTTCTCTGGGCGAGTAGCTTAATGTTGTTCGTGTGTAATTTACGTTGAGTAGGCTAACCACGTTATTACATTAATACACGTAAGGTGAACTATCAAACACCGTCGTGGTTACATGCGGCTGTCTTCTTGTTTGATGGCATATACTCCCTTCACCCTGGCCAAAAAGGCTAAAATGACCAAAGAAAAAGTGGGAAACAGCTAAACATGAGAGATTTTTGGACAAAATTGGTGTTTTTTTCCATTGATTAAGCACTGCTTCCAGCCAAGAGTGATGCCATAAATCCCCTATAGCTGCAGAAAAGGCTAACATTGTTATCTTTTTACAAAAAAAACAGCTAAACATGAGAAGTTTTTGGACAAAGTGTGTGTTCTCCATTCTTTAAGCACCGTTTCGAGCACCGTTTCGAGCACCGTTTCGAGCACCAGCACCGTTTCAAAAGTACCGGTATCGGATAAAACCTAAACGATACCCATCCGTAATCAAGAGTGTGCACCATCTTAAATACATAGCCAGATGTCAGCTACTATCTGAGCTTCAACAGCTGCAAAAAATAAATAAGCAATTTCATAGTTACAGACTTATTACTTAACGGTCGACTTCATAAAGCACAAATTCATTCATTTGACCTGCAGCCTCTAATTTAGCATATTACCAGAGGTCAGAAAGTAAGCATACCATAATTAATTAGTTTAATCCTCTCAACCTGACATTGGGATATGAAAGATCACAAGACAGAAAAGGGTAATCTCCTAAAACAGCATCTATAATTCTAGATTACTAATCCTCTTTATTTTAAACTCATGCCTGGTATCAGAGGTGCAAGTAATAATCCCTCCCTCCTACCTGTCTCTCTATATTGTGCAGAAGCCGTGTAGGGCTGCAGGGTTCGTTGTCCGGATCAGAAGCTGTGCAGGATAAACCTGCCATTTCCTTCAGCAGGGTCTGCTGAATCTGCCTGTCAGTCAGTGGCTGGGAGTCTGCAAGCACCACCCGACCCTGAGAAACACAGAGATCCACAGAAAGACAGAGAAGAGAGGATCCAAACACTGATTAAAACATACTACTTATTGTAGCTCGGGCAATCCATGAAAGTTTGTTTTTTGTATCCCTTTTCTTGACAAGAGTGTGCAAGCTTAATGTCCTATAATATAACTGACCAACTGTCTGTCAGTCAGTTGGTACAGACACCTTTTGTCATACCTTCATAGAGCATATATGCTTGTGGACCCCCTCCAGTTGTAGTATCCTCCCTTCTAGTTCATCCAAGCGCAGTTCCAACCAAGTCCATCGGCTGCTCAGCTCTGCGCTCTCTTCCAGCCACTGCTTCTCACAGCTGCTGCTGCTGCTGGCAGGAGGGACAGGGTGATGGATGACAAGGGAGGACAGTTACACCCGTACAAAAGCACTTTAATATTATATTCATCCCTGTCAAAGGCTTTACACCCCCCCCATTCAACCCCATAAGAAGAAAGACGAGTGTAAAGCTGTAAGCCTTGGATTTTTATTTCATCGCGCTGAATACAATCATGAAAACCAGGTATGTCGGTCTGAGAACAAGATGATTAATCAATCTGCAATTTTGTACTGCAGCTCTGTCTACCTGACCTATTTTATACAGGCATGTAAACTGTTTAGCATCCAAACAGCATGGGGGGGGGGGGGGGGGGGGGGAGAGAATTTTGCTCAAGCACAAAAGCCTATCTAGGCCACAGAATAAAGCACAGTTGACTTGTGTGGTGTGTGTCTATAGCATGTTTCCATGGCACTAGGCTGTTCAGTTAGCATTTATCTTTGTGTGTGTGTGTGTGTGTGTGTGTGTGTGTGTGTGTGTGTGTGTGTGTGTTTGGCTGACTTCAGCAGGGCAATAGTTGCTATGGCATTGCTCTTGGACCTTGGCTAGGATAGACAGAGACTCCCCCACTTCAAACAGGAGAGGAAAAGGTTAGGCTAGTCAGCAAGCAGCTACACACAGTGCACCTGGCAAATACCCTTTGATATTATGAGTTAGCTATTTCACTGTTACCCTGATTAATCAAATACCCTAAATGCTGTTTGCTTCAATGAACACAGTTAGCCTCACTTTATGGTCAATACAAAAACAAAGAAAGAAAAAACAGCCAAACAGTCCATTAAATGTCCAAAATGGCTTATTTCTCCAATAAGTTTCACTCAATCCCAAGCTAGTGTCTCTTTGTTGAGCAGTAAGCGCTCTTTTTCCTTCACAGACAATGGCCAGACCTGGCAGCCCTGCAGCTCACTCCAACTGTATAATGAGAAAATTCCAGGAATATTTGTGGAGCATTAGGAGAAGAGGAAAGGACAGAATGGGAACGGCTGCTTCATACCTGTTACTGTGCTTGTTCACAGACTGCATCCATTACATCCATACTTCTATATTGCATATTTGAATCCTGGCTGCGCCAGGAAGAAGACCCCCTCCCCCCAATTTGAGGCTCTTGCAGAAGCATCAAGATTTTAGGGTGTGCCTGGCATTTAAACTTGACCACTTAGACTCTGAAAAATACTGCTGTGCAGCATGTTTGAAAATGAAAACAGAGCAACATCTGGAAGTGATTTTTTTCTTTTAAGTCAAACTATATCTGTGCTTCACAAGTTCATACGTCGAATGATAAAAGTCTTTACTATTTAACATTTCTAAAAGAGAGCAGTGACCCATCCCCTCCCCTGCAGCGTCCTATCCTCTTTGAGAAGGAATCAACCATAAAAAATGTTTTAAAAAATCCCCAGGCAAGGTTTACAGATGAAGAACGGAGCATTGTTCCATGCAGGAGGAGAGCAGTCTCTACAAAGGACAAGCTGACACTCCTGAGATGACACAAGCTGGCCAAATAAAAGCACACGCGCAGACACACAAACAATACTGTCTCAGTACTGTTGTCAGACCCAGCAACCATTATTTTAGTTAGTGTTCTGGACTGAATCCAGGCTCACGGGAAACAACTTAAGGGGTCAACAAGGTTGAATCTTATTGATGAAAGGTTTGTGAACTATATTGCGATTTCAATAACTACTGCACAGGCTAGGATCACGCGCTTATTCTCTAGACCTGAAATAAACCCTTAACCCCATCTGTGCAAGAGCTCCGGCTGCAAAGACTGCCTGTCGTCTAAAATGCATGTTTATCATCTGAATCATCATCCCAAGTGACCGTAATCCTTTTTATTTTTTTTAAACATCCTGCTAGGCAAGACAGATCTCCCTGATTCACTTAGTTTTTTTGAACAGTTATAGCTACTAAAATAAAAAGCAAACAAACTTGCAAACCAAGCCCAAAACCTGAATTCAGGTAAACAAAACAAAAGGGCAATCAGGAACTAGACTAAGCAGCAATTTCATTTTTAAGTGTAGTTTTTCTAGATGTTAAAGCTTTAAAAAGATTGCATTTGATATTTTACACATTCAGTCAAAAAAACAAAAAACAAAAACAAGGACACCACAAACATCTCAACCTTGAATCTAGACACACGCTTTAAAGTATTTTTTCACTAGAAAGAGGAGGAGCTGAGGAATGTGCACACAGAATGGCTGGCAAGTTGCTGCCTTGTTGGAAAGACTGTGTTTATTTCCTACCCTGTGGGTAAAAAGAGCTGGCTGCTCTGTTGAATCTGTTATGACTGCAGCATGGAAAAGGAACGCGCGCGCTTGTGTGTGTATGGTAAAAAAATGTCATAACACTCCCCCACATCTGGGAGGACAAAACTTGCACTTATGACAACCACACTGTAAACCTCACTGAAGGCCAAGTAAACAGCACGGTGGACCTCGTAACACTTTAGATGATTTTTTCCAAAACTCGCACTGTTATTCTAAAAGAAGGAGTGGATTTCTTATGTCATTCTTGGCATTTGTAACCGTGCACGACTTAATACTGACTTAATATGCCCTTCCCATATTGTCAAGCAAACTTGACAATCCATTCACTCCACTTTTACATCAGTCGAAGTTAAAAAGCTGCTCTCGTCGGGTTTTTAACTGACCAGACGCCCAGTGCCAGAGCCAACCTCTGTGAACTTTCAACAGTAATTAAGAAAAGAGCAGTGATTTTTACTGTGAAGAACAGCTGCTTTCTGGTAACCAGATCCCAGAACAGTTTGCCAGTGACACTACAGCTGAGTTTTGGAACCTGTTTTCATATACTGTTGATATGGCTTTAGCTGAATAAACGGTTAAGCTGTGCCGTTCTGTGGAGTTTTAAAGTCTGAGCACTCTTGCTGGTTTATTTAGCTGTAATCAGCAGCTGTAATAGCCACACGCTCACTGTGGCACTGGTTGAATAAACAAAAACAGACCTGGATACTCACATGGATGAAATCCTGCTACGAATCTTTTCCTCCACTGGCTCCTCATCTGAGCTGCTGCTGGCTGTAGCCTCAGAGTCCAAGGCCTCCTGCAGACCTCTCAGTACCACCTGACTGGAGTGGCTGAACTCTCCGACCTCTGAGAAGGATGACGAGGCTATTGGCAACTCTAGCCAAGGAAAACTTAGTTTACTGCTTTCTTGTGCAGAGTTGAAGCAGTCAAAAGACAAATCTCCATGTTGACTGTGTTTTGCCAGCCCCTCCAGCTGCTGGTTGCAGTGCCGCACAGTCTGCTCTCCTAGCAGGATCTGCAGTCTCTTTCGCAGTTTCAAAGCCCGGCTGCGCAGGTCTGTCTGCCGCGAGAACTGCGCCTTCACGGCTTCCTCTAGCACAGCTCTGGACGTCAGCTGGTCAGGGCTTACCCTGTCAATGCAAGGCTGCGCTGAAACTGGGGGAGGGCAGACCATCCCTGCTGCTTTCTCCTGTCTCAGCGAAGGTGGAGGTGCAAACAAATGTGTGTGGCCCGGGGATGTTAACTCCCCTTGGGGATATGGAGGACAAACACTCGTAAGGTTAAGAGAGGAGTGGTACACATCACCACCATATGGCTGGCATTCAGGAGCGGCACTCCATCCATGTGGCAGACAAATGTGTTGTCTATTGTGTTCAGGCCCAGGAACTAAAAACATGTCCGGTACATCTGGGAAGACTGAGGCCACATGATGGGAATCTCTGGAGCCTTTATTGAAGGACAGGAGGTTGACAAGGGAGTTTGGACTGGGCAGGGACATCGTCTCACACTGGCTGTCGGATGTCTGCGGGCATGGCGAAAGCGGAGGGTTGGAAGAAGCGTCCAAGAGACTGAAAGGTAGGCAGGAGTCCAGGAAGTGAAATGAAGAAAGGTTCCACATCTTCTGCTGGAGGTCACTGTCATCATCATCTATGGGTCTCATGTGAGGCTGTAGCTCTATACTGCACATGGCTCTCCCATCTGAGTCAGTTCTGACAGTGGCAGGGGGTGAGGACAAGTGGATCCCGTGGCCATTTTTAAGGATTTTTGTCAGAGCTGGGGCCATACCCTTCTCTGAACCACTGATGCGCTAGAAAGCCAAGGGTGCAGACTTCACAGGCTGTGCCTGAAATGACCTGACAGCAGCAAAAACACATGTTGGCAACTGACAACACTGAGATCACAAAAGCCACAGTATCGCTAAAAAAAAAGTCACTTTTTTAGATAATAAGGGATAAACTGAAAGCGCAGACACCAAATAAAATGCACTTCTAGTTTACGTTACATTTTTATAATTAAGGGATATATATATATATATATATATATATATATATATATATAGAATATGGTAGTAATAGCAGTGCCAGACACATTTGGGATGATCGACTCATAATTTTGGTCGCATGATTCCTTTACAGCCTCTTTCCGCGTTTTCCACTTATGACGACCAAACGAAAAGCCCTGCCGCGGACGTGATTGGAAGAAAATACAGAAAAAATACCAACCCAGTACGAAGTTACGAAGTGTGAGCCCCCGGTCCTTGTACTCGTCCATCACAGGTCAAAGGTAACGGTAAACATACAAATATAACGGCGGACTGTAACCACCAAAGCTAGCTGAGCTATAACGGTAACGTTAACACTCCATGAAGTCTCTTTGAGGTGGATCTACACTCACCTGAACACAAGGTAAACCGTTGACTTTAACATCGCTTATGTGCTTCGGAAAATGACATCTGATCTTTCTGAGCATTTAGAAAGCAGAAAAATCTAATCAGGCGAGCTTCTATGGCTTTCCAACAGCTTATCAAACGGTGGCACTTGTCTTTTCCCAGACTTTCGGCGCGGTGGTTCTCCTGTACATTAACCGTTCAGCTCCTTCTCCTCCTCCTTCACCAACTGCCGAGAGGACGAAACACATCTGAACGATCCTGAGAGAAGGGGCTGGACCTGATGCCTTCATGGTCATCTAAGAAGCTCAGATCTCTCACAACTCAAAGTGAAAACTTGCACATACAGTGCCATGAGAAAGTGTTTTCCTCCTTCCAGATCATCAAACAAATTTTCATATTGGACAATAAAAACCTGAATAAATACAAAATGCAGTTTTTCATTGATGATCAAATGTATTAAGAAAAATGTGGCAAACACTTTAAGAAAAGTTACATTTGATCATCAATTGAAAAAAAAACATGTATTGCTTATAATACTTATTGTAGCGTTGAATATTAATTCAGACTTTACACTACTGTAAAAACATCTCTTATTTATAATATTCTAAATATAAGATAAAGGATTTCAATTTTATAACGTCCATTATTCCTGATGCATTGTAGGCTAATCAAGTTCCCTTCTCATTATAAGATGCAACATTCCTGTACATACCATGTCTATATACATATATATTTGTATGATTCGAAGATTAGAACGTGATTTAGTTATAGGTGTAGTAGTCATAATTTATTAATCAATGTTATTATTTGATGATTATTATGCCTACCATTATACCTTTCCCAAATTTCCGACAGGACCTGAAGGTGACTTCTGAGATTATTTAACCTCGGCTTGCATCAAAGGGCAAAAATCAATCACAGCAAAGGCAATTTTTGTACTTGATGTTTTACAGCTAACTTCTCTATTACAAATATATATTATTAACAGCAAGTCTTATTATATTGTTGTTCATTTCATAAACCAGCCTCACTTTATAGGTTCCCACTAGAAAATTATCATAAAGAAATACATCAACAAATGCCAGATACCTGTGTACCTGCTAGAGTGTTAAACGCATTTAGTTTGCTGCTTACAAATGCTAAAGAGAGGTAAGTTTAAATATGGAAAGATATCCTCTCAGCAAATATTTCACCATAGCATTGTAAAACACAGTTCTGTTAACATGTGAGATTAAAAACTACACCCTCATACACAGTTTTTTTAGACATTTCGAAAATTCAACAATTTAACAATAATATATATATATATATATATATATACAAAAATAGTAAAGATTGACAGCAGTTTGTTTACAAAGTTCACAATTTAAGCCTGACAAGCTACTAAGTTTAATGTGCTCCCAGCTATATGTAAGTCAACGACATCCAGAAATGAGTATGTGCTAAGAAAAACATGTGCAGACCACACAGCACAGAACACATAAAGGACTCCTTTAGCGAAGCCAGTGACTCTCACCTAACTGCTGGACCTTTGAAAGGAGAGGGAAATTTCCATTTGCTGCTATTTTCCTTATGTGTTTGCATGGCAGTACCACTGGAATAACAACTGAATTATGGAAACTGCAATGGTATACATAGTACTTTGCAACTTGCGCAGAGATGGTGGTAAAAATGTCATGACATATTGTGAGGTTGTAACTGATGCTGCCAAACGTAACAGAAAATCTTCAAGCAAACACCAAAATCAAGGCTATTATGAAACTCAAGTTGTTACTTGAAGCCTGAGAAGCTTTTTGATCTTTTCTCTATGATCTATACAAAGCAAACAAACCAGTTACATTTCTTGCAATGCTGAAAACAGCAAAAAGGTCCATTAATCATTATTAGAAAAATGATCTTAATGAAAACATTCATAGTGGAGGCAGCAGATCAGTCTCTGTTTTTGACCTTCTTCATAAGAAGCACCAGATTCATACATTCTTAGAAGATGTTCTAAATTACATTCTCAGAATTTACATGTTTTTCAAATGCTCATATAGCTAAAATTTTGATTTTGAGGTTAAATTCAGATGTATTGGTAAAATTGCACCGTATGCAAATTAATAAATTCATTACTAATGAATAAATGCAGAGTGGTTTATAAACACATAGTGAAAGAAAAAGGTGAATTAAGAGGAAACACTCACTCCCCCAAGCAGTCTAGGCCTACTGCAGCGTAACTAAAGGGGGATTCAGGGTAACCTGATCCAACTGTAACTATATGCTTCAGCAAAAAGAAAAGTCTTAAGCCTAACCTTAAAAGTAGAGCAAATTTTTGTCTCTGGAACCCAAACTGGGAGAAATATGTTCTCTTTCCAGTACCCTTTCTGTACACATTTTGGATGAACTGAAGGCTTTTAGAACAGCCCGATAATAATGGTCCATAGCAGTCTAGCTTAGAAGTAATAAATGCATGAACCAATTTTTCAGCATCACTCTGATTCAGGATGTTTCTAATTTTGGAGATATTGCACAAATGCATGAAAGCAGTCCTAATATTTGTTTAATATGCACATTGAACTGTATTCTGGTCAAAAATAACTCCAGGATTCCTCACATTGTTACTGGGGGCCAAGGTCGTGTCATCCAAGGTAACTGGTTTGACACAGTTTTTGGGGCTGATTACAGTAATCTCACTTTTTATCTGAATTTAGACGCAGTTTCAGTCAAATTTGAAAGTGTCAGTTTTGGAGCAAGGGTTACTTTCTTGGTCGCCACCCTTTTGTCCATGGTGAAAAATCACTTGCTGCGGACAGTGACATTGGTGTTCCAGCATTTCGTGGCAGGGTTAAGCATTGGTGGTTCCTGAAAATCATTTGAGGCTGACAGTCTACCAGACCTTAGCAAAGTGGAGACACATTCAAAACACTCGTATTTATGTGCAGTTGTTTGAACTAGAAATGGCTCCAAGACACCTTCCCAACTTGTGTAAATCTACAATTCTGCTTGTTAGATCTTCACCTTAAGGTATTATGACATCTATGCCCATAATGAGTGTATGTAAACTTCTGAGTTTTACATGATAAAGGTTTAAGCACCAAAAAGTTTAGTGCAAATAACAGGACAGTGACTTGAAGGTAAAAATGAAGGTATGCATGACAATATCAGCCAGTGTTAAATGTACTGTTTTAGTATTGAATTTCCAATCATCCCATTTCTTTCAAGTTTAAATTGCTAATTTGTTCTTCTTGGTTCATGGCACAATATTGTACTAAAACGATGCAATGATCATTACTTTTTGGCAGCATAAGTGTCATGGTCCTGGGCCATGTGGGCCCAGTATTCTTAGTTTTCATGTATTTTTGTATTTTGTTCTTTATTTAGGCCATGCTTCCTGGGTTGATCTGTTACGTTGTTCCTTATGTGTTTTCCCTTCGTGACTCTCACCCCCTGTGTGCCCCTCTGTGTATTTATGAGCCCTCGTCTCTCTTTGTGTTTTATTCTATGTTTTCCCCAGCCTGTTATGTCTGCGTTCTCCCCGTGCTCTCTCCCCTCCTGTTTGAACCTCTGTGTACTTCCTGTTTTACTTTGCCCATCTCCCATCAGTGTTACGTTCACTCCTGCCGTGTCTTGTTATGATTATCAGTGTCACCTGTGTTCCCCGTGTGCATCCACTTCCCCTGATCATCCCTCATGTGTATTTAGTCTCTGTGTTTCATACAGTCTGTGTCGCGTCATCTGTGTTACCACCTCTGTGTTCCGTATTCCAAGCCATAGCTTTTCCTTAGTTTATTTCCAGTTTAGGTTTTCGTTTGAACGGTTACTCTTATGCTGCCTTCACTCTGTTTTGTTCCTTTTCATCAGCCATAATAAACGGCTCGCTTTTGTTTAAATCCACTCCTGCATCCTCGCCTGTGTTCGCACCTGGGTCCACCACACACGTTTCCGCACGGTCTGCCTCCGCAGACCCTGACAATAAGAAACAGAAATTAACCTACAGTTGAGTAATATAAAGTGTGCCATTTATCCCGAACATAGGATTTAAAGGTTTAAAGAATGGAGTCCCAGAGAAAATGCTTTGTAACATTTTTATTTAAATAAGCTCATCTGACTAAAACGCCAGAATCAACACCAAGTTAGAAAACATTCAAATAAAAATAATAATCCACGACAGAAATAGCTAATCATGATACATCTTTACATTCAAATATTTAACAACAGTAACGATACAGATTATTATTCCTCACACACTTTCATTCTTTAACATACACAGGCATACACACACACACAGGCACACACACACATACTTATTTAAAGCCACAGGTTTATCCCTCTAAAGTCAGTGTGTATGTACGAGATGTTATGCTACATGTCATTGATTTGGACATAAATGTTGGCAACAGACTACAAAGTCATTCCTAAGTTTCTACTGGCATGAAGCTAAACTTCGTTCACCCTTCAGTGGTTTGCTGTTGTCATGTTGAATCAATACTTTACGTAAGAAGATCACAGCATTGGCACACACATGTTAAACGTTCACTTACAGAAACGACATTATCTGTGTTTTTGCATGTCTGCTTGCTACATTTTATTTGTGGTTTATCCCTCCAAAGGATGCTGCATTATTTTTTTTATTGCGTTTTTCCCCATATCTGGTGAGCACAATGGAAACATCGTGAATGCTTTTATTTATCATTAAGCAATTTTGTTCAAGCAAAGCTGCAATGCATTACCAGCCAGCAACAGCATAACTCTGGCAGCAAGAGAGGCAGACACGATGCTAACTGTAATGGATCACCGACCTACACACTGGAGCAAATTAGTATTGGTGGTTGTATGTAAGGCAGGAAAAACACATTAAATACAACATCAGCACGGTGGAAAATGCACGTGTTAACGTGAATGGGCCATGCAAAAACACTGAAACACATTTTACTCGAGAAAATGTGTACGTTTATAATGTGCTGACACACACAAACACGTATTTAGTGTGCAAATAGGGTTTGCACACAGTGACAGAAAACCCATCCTGACAAATCCCAACTGTTAGTATGAAAAAAATGGTACGTTTCTAATAGTTTGCGTGTTCACAGTGGCCCACTCAGAAGTAGTCTCTTCTCCTTGAATCATCACTGATGAAAGATGGGTTCCACTGGGCTGGGTAGATGCATGAATGGCGAGAGCCTGGGAGACCCGGGAAGGGGTACAGGCCATTTCTGTCCAGGTCTGAGTTACGCAAGGCAGGCTGAGGGAAATAACAGAAGAAACAAAAAAAGGACTTTATCATCAACCACACACACAGAGAAACGAAGCCTTAACTTAAACAAGAGACAGAGATATGTGAGAAGCGAGAAATGACATGTTCCCTTACAGAGTAGTAGATATCAGTCATCTGTAGCAGGTTTTTTGTGCTGCCGTTCTCTTGCATCTCTATTGTCTCTCTCCCCCACTCCATGGATATCCGGTTATTTTTAGGGAAGTCTGCGTACGGGGACATCTGCAAGTCTCCACTTTTAAAGATGATCTTATTGATGTCATTTTTGTCTTTCCTGAAAGATTCCACATTGAAAAAACTTAAACTTGATGGGTTTTTGTTTATAAATATAGCCTGTATATAAAAGATGGATGTAGCCACCATGATGGAAGTCTCTACTTGAGTATTTTTCCTTTTTTTTTTTAAACTCAGATGTCATGAGGATCTAGTATTCCCTGAATTTTGTGCTTTTCTGACTCTAAATGGGGCCATTTAGATGTCTTCACCACAAATTCATCAAGAATATACCTGCTGAGGTTATAAATTGAGCAGAAAGACCTTTTGACTTCTACAGACTTTTTGCAATAGGAGGCCTCACCTCCTATTAATCATTAAAAGAGTGTTATTTTATGGCACTTCCACATTAAGCCCATCTTTTACATACAGATTGGGTTTATAATATAAAATAATATTATCGGGCAATATTCATTACATTTACTTTCTTGAATTAACAATAAAGCAAACTTACTTGCAGCAAGTGACAATGAGAGCAATGACAAGGATGAGGAGCAGGGCGCCCCCTGCAGGTGACACTACCACTGCAATCAGCTTGTAAACTGCAATTGCAAATAGAAACACCGTAAATATTATTCTTATTACAGTTAAAAAATAACACAAAATTACACTTAAGAAATTTAGCACATTTAAAGATATAAGAAATTCTATTTAAGATGAATATGATCGGTGGGCTTCACTTACAATTTCCACAGTTGAATCCTCCAAAACCAAACATGCATCTGAAATAAAGAAATGGAACCTTCAGTTGCCTTGAATATTTTCAGAAAACAGTACTGACAAGAAACAAAAGGAAGCAAACTTACGGGACACAGGTGCCATTTTCTAGTTTTAAGCCATCTCCACATTCTGAAACAAGACATTTTGTTCAGTGACTTGAAAGAACACAGTTTGGTAAGTAGGTTTCAAAGGCCTGGCCAGTGCTGTTTTATTCATTTTTGGCTTCCTCAGTCAAATTCTCATATAACGTGTAGCAGTCAAATTTTAGGGGAAACTGGAGATATTTTGAGACATTAATTTCCTTGATTTAACTTTTTCATTTGACTTCTCTCAGGTTGGTGACTCAAACAAAAATGCACATGTGGCAACATGTAAATAAAGAAGAGCTTACCTAAGCAGTACAAATCGTCAGGATTGTGTTTGTAGTATCCCTCACGGCACTGGCAGCACGCGATACCACTGGTGTCCGTGCAGCTGGAGCGCTCTTCATCACACTGGGTTTTGTGAGCCGCACAAAGACTCTCCGCTGGAACACAGTGCGGGCAGAATTAATCTCAGCTATAAAAATCTGATCATAAAACACAATTTTTGTTAATAGTTCCCCTTTGTTTCATTGAAAAATGAATAATTTTGACATGCAGAGCTTGTACAGTATATTTTAGCATTTAGAGGCACAGCACCAGTGTCCTGTGACATGATTATACAATTACCGGTAGTGTCATGTTGTGAAATGAAGCTGTTATATGATGCTTTGAAGTTTCTGGCTTATACACATGCAAAGCTTTTTACATATATATCACGCCACAGTTCATTAAATGTTTTTATGGCTAAATTCTGCCCTCTGGTGGTTGAAATGAGACTGCCCTAAATAAAGTTTACAATAAGACGTGTTCACACGTCTTATTGTAAACATCATTATTGTGTTTCTGTTGCATCAATAGAACTTCGTTTTGAGGCAGCTGAAGTTGCAGATGTTGCAGACTTTGTAAAGTTACTTTGATGTTAACAAAGTTTTACACGACAGGGCACTTAGATCATCCAACCATAGGCTCCTAGCACAACCTAGGACTCGAATGAAGTCGAGAGGCGACCGGGCCTTTGCATCCGTGGCACCCAGACTCTGGAATAACCTCCCCGTTCATATTCGCACTGCCGAGTCTATCCAGTCTTTTAAATTACGTCTTAAAACTTGTTTTTTTACTTTGGCTTTTGATTCTGTCTAGTTGGCTGTTTTAGCTTGTTGCGTTGTTACCTATTGTTTGTTGTCCTCTTCTATTGTTTGTTTTAACTGTCTCATGTTTTTATTGACTGTGAAGCACTATGGTCAACACTGTTGTTTTTAATATGTGCTATATAAATAAATTTTGATTTGATTTGATTTGAAGAGCAGTTGGAAAAACGATTTAATTAATTAAAACAAACACAGTTAATGATTTCCACTGAGATTTCTGGCTATCACACTCACCGTGGTAAGTGAGCTTGTATTTCAGGACCACCTGGCAGTGGGCTAATGCGGAGCTGCAGGTTTTGAGAGACATCTGGATTCTGTTGTTGACCTCAGTGGTTGTCACATTAGCGGAGGTGGAAAACGTGTTAGCAACCATGACACTAACACCATCCTTCTCTCTATGGGGAGGAGATCTGAGGTCAATATGGAGAATTTGTTGGTGTTGTAAATAACAAGAAAACAAGGTTCTAATAGATAAGAGAGATCCCTTTTAACTAGCTAAGTTTTAGCATCATCAAAAGAAGAAGAAGAAGAAATGTCAAAAATGCAGATCTTTGAAGTAGAATGACGAAAAACTGAGAAACAAGTAGACTTGCACTGGAAACATTACCTTATAGGATTGTAATTGAAAGATTCGTTTTTTCTGAGGTTACTAACAATAATTACAACCACTTTCTTTAATTGCATATTTTAAATATATATCAAAAAATACAGAAAATGTGCAGAAATTCAATGCAAAAACGTACTGCTTGGTCACTGTTGAGCGCCTGTAACCTGGGTAGTCAGAGAGTGAAACATTGAACTGCAGGAAAGACAAAAACAGGAGCATGTATAAGATATAATGCACGTAAGCTTAGTGAAGCACAGAATATGCAGTGACGCGAACTGCCTCTCACCAGCTTGATGATCTGTCTTTGGATATCAGAGTTATGTAGTGATCCGTTGGCACTGATAGTGCAGAGAAATGTCTTAGCTATTAAGGGGGGAAAACAGTGTGAATTAAAAAACATAAAAGGCCTCTGAGAAAATAACTTTTACTGGAGAAAAAAACAAACTCTAATGTCCTTTTTCTTTACCTCGGCTGCATGTGCGTCCATCTTCAAGGTCAAAGCCCAGCGGGCATTCACAGCTGAATGAGCCATTCGTGTTAACGCACGTGGAGCCTTTGGGGCAGGGTTCTTGCTTTTGCTTACACTCATCAATATCTAAACACACAGGTGTAACAATATTATATTTGGGAAGGATTTCACCAAACTTTTACACCCTTATCACACTCTCTAAAAAGGGGTTGATGCAACATTTCATGCATTTTGTTTTTTGAAAGACAAAACATGGAAAAACACACATAGTACCAATATTGTTTTTAAACTGTTGGGTAGAAGAGCAGAAGAGCTCACCCTTGTTGCAGGTCCGTCCCGTCCATCCTTGCTGACAGCTACACCTGAACGCATCCGGTTCATCACCCATACAAATCCCTTCATTGTTACAAGGGTTGGACACACAGGGGTTTCCTAAAATTTACGAGTAGATAGCGGGTGTGTTAGCATTAATCAGGGAAAATAGCATCCTTAAAAAAGCTTCGGTTTGACCTTTTAGGGCATGCGGTTTCACTCTGACCTGTCATCCATCCTCCTATGTGCAGTTTTATCTCTGTTATGCAAAGTCTATTATATTTGATAGATGATTTTTTGAGACTTCTACAACTAATTTCCATATTTTTCTGCTTCTGTAAAAGATTCATTGTTCCAAGTAGTGAATTCATCCAATCAGAAAGAAAGATCAGTGCAGAATACCAGACCCATTCACTGGGAGCGGCACGTTAAAAGCATTTCACACAAGTGCATCACTTGAAAATTCATCAGCAAATTCTTGAGACAAGAGAGAACAAATCCATTTAACAGCATCTCATTGTGAAGAAGAGTCCAAGTTATGTGTATTCATCATTGTTATGTCAGTGGTACTTTTTATTTTATTGCTTAGGACGGCTGCAATCCTCTAACTGCCACCACAGAAAAGTAAAGACTGCTTTTCAGTAAATTAATCTGTCAATAAATTAAGGTTGAACTCTTTTTTGCTTTATTGCAACATGCAAGAAATCAGCTAATGCCATCTACTCAGATTATTAGTCACGTTCATGACCAGGAAGCACAGTGTTTGGGGAATATTAGAACCTGTGATACGCTGAATCGTTATTGCACAATCCTCTATTAGTTATAGTAAGAAGAAAACATGCAAATATGAAGAGCAACTCATACAAGAACACGATAAACACACATTTCTGCTCTGAAAACTGAATAATAAGTCCCGTCATTTGAAGAGAAAGAAGCTGACTAACTCACTTGGAGGTGGAGGTGGTGGTGGTGGACTGGTGTGCTGAAAATCAGGGGGTGGTGTTGTGACCGCCAGCTCTGTAGGACCTCTGTCTGTCTGATTCCTAGTGGTGTGCAGAGCTTCCGTACTCTTGGTTGGGGTACTGTGGGTGTAGGTTGTAGTGATGGACTTGCTGTGAGCTGTGGTGACTCTGCTAGTTCCCGTGCTTGTTTCGATCTGCAGGGTGGTGACATTAGTGGGGTCAGACATCCCAGTCACGGGGCCCTCCGTGTGCCTGGGTGGCGCACGTTGGGTCGGTTGCGCTGCCAGAGTGGAGGCTACCGTGGAGGACGAACTGTATAGGACAGTGGCACTGGTAGGGGACTGTAGAGGAGAGCTAGTCACGGTGCTAGTCAACCTTGCGGATGAAGTTGGAACTAGAGGAGGTGTGGTAATAGCCTCAGTGGAGGTTGTGGTGCTGGTGGTGGTGCTGAAAGCGGTTGATATGATAGGGTTTTCTTCTGTTATCTGCGATCTGACGAAGAGAAAAATTAAACCTCAAGTCAAATGAAATCAAGTTCTGCTTCTACCTTCTTTAAAGGTACAGACTTTAAAAACTTCAAATTATTATTAATATTCATCAATATTCTTTTTTTTAGCATACCTTTCTGTAACAGTGGCAGGTGAGGTGGTGAGGAAGACGTTAGTACCCAGTGGTGGCATATCTGTCAGAGACTGATTTGTTTCAGACGTACTACTACTGACAGTAGAGGGCACTGCAGTCAGACCCAAGTCGACATTTCCCTCTCTGGTCTGCGATGAAAGCCCCTCAGTGCCACTCTGAGTGCTAGAACTGTGGTCTCCAGTTGAAAACTCTGTAGACGCTCCAGAACTAGAGCCCAAGCCTTGCTCTGTTCCTGAAATATTGGTGGGACCTCCTGCAGGTGAGGTGAAAGGAGGCGTAGAGGAAAATGACATTTGAGATTGGTCAGTGCTGGGCTCTGTCACCCTGATAGATGACGTTGAGTCAGACGGCTCTTCTGATGTCGACGTGTGCTGTTGTTCGGTGGCATTGGGATGTCCAGTAATACTCTGGGTTCCACTGGAACTTGCTGGGCTCCCAGTTTCTGAAAACACTCCTTTGAACGAGTCGGTCACATCCCTTCCAGTAATCCCTGTGGACGGGGCACTGTGGGTGTAGTTCTCAGTCTCTGTCGACTTAGGAGAAATACCCCAAGTGGAAGGAGGCTGACGGGAGTTGGAGTCTTCTGTAAAGGCAGATGAGGTGGTGTTGCTGGAGGAGGAGGTAACAGACAGCAAGGTCCTCTCCCCAGCTCGGCTGGTGGTGGTGTAGGTGCTGTCGGTGAGGACGTCTGTGTGGGAGGCTGTGGCATCCCCCATTTGGAGAGTAGTGTCTGGGTTGTCTTGGAGTAGGTGGCCCTCCTCTGTAAACACCTGGGGCCTATCCTCCTCTGACACAACATAAGAGATACCTGACGTCTTGTCTGTGTAAGTCATGTCCTTCCAGTCCCTGCTGCTGCTGCTGCTGTCCTTCCAGTCCCTGCTGTTGCTGTCGCTGCTGCTGCTGATGCTGCTGTCCTTCCAGTCCCTGCTGTTGCTGGTGCTGCTGCTGGTGCTGCTGCTGGTGCTGCTGCTGCTGCTGCTGTCCTTCCAGTCCCTGCTGTTGCTGCTGCTGCTGCTGGTGCTGCTGCTGGTGCTGCTGCTGCTGCTGCTGCTGCTGTCCTTCCAGTCCCTGCTGTTGCTGTCGCTGCTGCTGCTGCTGCTGATGCTGCTGCTGATGCTGCTGTCCTTCCAGTCCCTGCTGTTGCTGTCGCTGCTGCTGCTGATGCTGCTGTCCTTCCAGTCCCTGCTGTTGCTGTCGCTGCTGCTGCTGATGCTGCTGTCCTTCCAGTCCCTGCTGTTGCTGTCGCTGCTGCTGCTGCTGCTGCTGCTGCTGATGCTGCTGTCCTTCCAGTCCCTGCTGTTGCTGCTGCTGCTGGCCTCAGTGGCAGTTACAAAGTTGGAGGTAAGTGGCTCAGTAGACAGTGGATTTGCAGTCTCTATAGACCCACTGCTTGTTTCTGTAATGGACTGTGTCTGGTCTGTGCCTAGGAATAGAGAAAAAGATCACATTAGTAAATATTCACCAATATAAAATCATACACTTTTGAATCAGTTATGAACATTTTTAAAGATTTTCTATCATTAAGGAGGTCCAGTTAAGGCATGTTAAAATGTTACTTTAACCTCCTAGGACCTGGTGTCCACATATGTGAACATCACATTTTGGGTTATTTAGACTAAAATACTCAATTTTGCTCTACAAGGGCCTGATATCCACTTACGAGGACATTATACTGTAACTGTTCTATCGAAATTTTAAACGAATATCCTCATATGTGGCTCTCATTTTTCTTAGAAACAAAAATCAGGTAAAAAAAAAAAATCTGGTAATTCTTTGTTTTTACATTCATCAGGTCCCAATATGCCCAAATATCAAAGAGAAAGTAAAAATGCATGCCGTGGAAGAGTTCGGGTCTTAGGAGGTTAAATCAGGGGTGTTAAATATAAGGCCTGGGGGCCAGAATGACTTCAATTTGGCATAAACCTTGGACTTTTGACTGTATTTGTACAAGTTTTACAGCTTTTCCTACTGATAAAAACCTATCCCAACAACAAAGTAATTAATTACTAGAGTTAAAATTAGGACAATAAAATTACAAAAAGTTATTTTTTCACCAATAACTATTGAAATTCCTGGGCTGTATGCAGCCCACCATGTAAAATGAGTTTGACATCCCTGTTTTAAATGATCTGGTAGTGATTTATTGGTAGTCACTGGACAAAATGAAGTCTGTTGTGCCACATACGCCAACTCTTGAGAAATGAATATGCACTGGCTTTCTCCTTTTCTACCATATACAGCTGGTAACTTCATGAAATTTGGCTTTGCACTGCTGCAGCCACCTAAAAATTTAAAGGCAATCTTTTTTTAAATATATACCAGCATCCTTCATCACTAGACTCAAAAGAGTGTTGCTGTACTCGCCTATATGTTGTACTTTACCTCCACCAGAGGGTGTTATCCCCGTCTCGCCTGTACAGTCTATAGTCAGAGACAAAATGCTGTCAGAATTTAACTTGCAGCATGGGCAATGCTTTTGGGTGGAGAACAACTGGCAGCCAACTTGTCTACTCTAACAATGGCTTGAAGTCCTAAATATGGTGGGGACTGTCTCTGTTGGGAATCAGCCATTTCCTTCCTAAAGCTGAGCGAGCACAAGGAACTGGCAGAAAGCTGTCACAGTGGATCTGGGTGTGTGCTCATATTCAGTCTTTTTTAGTCTGTGTGAAAACTGTTAAGTCATAAAAACTCCCAAAACACTACCACTAAAGGGGAAGAGAATGACTTTTAAAGTAGTGACTGTTGTTTTAAACACTTTTTTCCCCCCCAGGCATGTCCTTTTTACAGCTGACAGTAGAGCTAGAAAGGAACCAACAGCAGAGAGCAAGCGGGATGACATCCAGCAAAGTCTCCAGCTTGAATAATTCTTGCAAGGTTACAGTTTCCAAACATCCAAGATAATCTGAGCTTGTCCAGCACCTCTGGCCACATGTAAATAATTCATGTTCAACACATGTCAAACATTTCAGCATTCAGTTATCTATTTACACATCCAACACACGGGGGCTTAAAATTATTTTTAGCACCAACTGCTTGATAAGATGACGGCTGAACTGGGTTTCCATGTTTGTTACTGACTTTGCCTGCTGCTTGGCAGCGGTTAAACCTTTGTTTCCCTTGCAGAAAATACACTCAAAGGATTGCCTATTTTGGGAGCAGGTAGGTTTTTTCCCCCCATTTGAGAATGTTTTGATTCTGAAAAGCTTAGAGTTGCTCAACTTGAATCCCAAAGATGGATAGAAGAGTTAAAGCATCAGAAGTACTTAAGCAATGTGAGACAGATAGGGATAAAGAGTGAGAGAGGTCTTTTTTTTGCCTATCTTTGTGCAGTGCTGTCTTACAGCTTATCTGGCTGCTGTCCTGGACTGGAACAACACCACTCTTGAGATGAGTGTCAGTGCCACCAGCAGACAACATCCAGAACCAATGAAAGGGAGGGTTCAACAGCTAAACAGCCAGTCCACTGGGAGTCTAAGGGGAGAACTGGGCCACCAGACTCTATTTTTCCCTCTCACTTCCTCTGCATGTGTCTCTCTTATTATTTCATTTTCTCTCTCTGGATACCGTCTGGGCAACAAAACTCAGACAGGAACGTGGTGTTGGCAGCAAATGACAGACACTCCCAGATCCTCAGCTACTATCTATCTCTTAACTGTTAACACAGTTGTAACTGCAGTCTTTTAACATCTGTTCCACTTCAGAAGCTCTATGGCTCGCATATTAATTCAAGCAAATGAAATGCCTTTTGCATATTAAAGACCCTCAGATGACACCACAGTAGTGCTTTGAATAGACTGGCTTATACTCATTATGCAGGCCAAAGAGGGCAGCCAAGATGATCTTGCTAGGGTCATTGAATAAACATTAAGTGAGGAAAGTGAATCATTTCAGCCTCATCTTTCCTTTGCAGCATCTACGAAAATCCTGAACTTTATTTATACTGCAAAATGGAAGTGTGTGCAACTTTAAGAATCAAGAATTTTATCAACATAATGATTAAAAATATCTCTTAAATTCAAAGAAGCACGTGCGCTATAGTGCAACATTTGAGGTATCCTATTACCATGGAGACAAATCTTTTAAGTGTTTATTACATAGTGTGTAATTTCTGATTCTTACTTTGTACACTATATATAGTAGTTTATATAGTAATTAAGCAAAAGTTGCATTTGTAGTTGTAAAGTTGAAAGTTTGTTGAAGTTTAAGGGCAAAACTATCAAAATAAAATGACGTAGTCATCGGTCCAGCCATTACTGGATGTTTTATGGTACATTATTATGCGTGATACTGGCTGTGATATTAAATATTATTTTCACATATGCCCCAGCATCAAAACCCTCCTTCTTCCCGCTGGCAGGAGTGTAGCTTAAACCAGCTGTGGTAGAGAAGAAATGTTCTTCCAGCACAGCAGCGTTATGCCTAAACCCTTCATTTAAGGGATAAGAGTATTATCGGCTCTGCAAAGTAGAAATATCAGAAGTTAAAGTCCTTTCTCTATCTTTTATTGCTTTGAGTCAGTATGGCAATAATTCAGGAATTTTATGAGGCATGCTTTTCTTCTTATAGTACGATGGATGATGTTTGGCTTTGTGCACAGGAAATCAGACCCAAATTCTAGTTCTTTCATCCAAACTTCTGAAAGTAGTCATGGAGTGCTTAGGATGTGGATTCCCTCCTCCTCTTGCACCAAATGCTCTAAATACTTCAACTGCAGGTTCCTCTGTATTAGTAACGTCTCTCCCAAGCAAAAAGTAGCACGCTTCAGCTCTCATGCTCTCATTCCTGTCCAGACGAACTGCATGTTTAGGATTGTTTAATACTGCAGCATAAATGAGTGTCATACAGCAGTTTAACCACTGGATGCTCGGGTCCAGGTGGGTATAAGCCGATGAACAAATGTTACGGCTTTCAACACCTCCTGCTAAACAGGAAGCCAGCACCTGTAGTATTACATCAAGTTCGAATGCAGATAAGATGTGACGAGTGATAACCTCGTCAGTAGATTATCCAGTGTTTACTAAGCATTGAGCGAATGCATCTGTTCTGATAACCTCGTCAATTTTTAAAGCTGTCACAGTTCATGGCAAATACTCTGTTTACCTACAGTGGTGAGACTTGAACTTGTGTAATGGTCTGAAGGAGCTCCAGGAGTTGAATATGAGCCCCAAACTATTAGCTTTAGGGCCTCATTCCTGATAACACTAATCTCAAGATCTTTGGGTTTTGAACCAGTGGTTGTACACAACAGGGAACTTGAAATGAAAGTAAATGTGGTAAAATAGTTTTTGTTTTTTAAACCGTTATAACACCAGTCAATAGATATACATTACTTCAGCTCTATACTGTTTGCCGTTGGCAAAGCAGCTTATGAAAATTAATTCTAGCAGCCTTTCTAAACACAATTTTACAAAATACATATAAATATAAGTGTGTGAATGTGTGTTTGAATGGGTGGATGACTGAATGTAGTGTAAAGTGCTTTGGGAGCCATAGGGACTAAGTAAAGCGCTATACAAATACAGGCCATTTACTATTTACCAAATACCATTTCTTAAAGTGGGAAAAGCATCTAACTTGCATGTGTGTAAAAGTTTTGATGGTCATAAACACATCTACAAGAGCCATTTCAGGATGGGATTAGAAAATAGGCTTTGGGACAGTTATAGTGAGGCATATTTCTGGAATACTGCACACCTGGCTAAACCTGGCACACATGCACGATGAAACTAAGCACGTGTTATTATTTCATTTTCAAAAATAAAACAATACACAACACAGTCACAAATAACCGAAATGGAAACTTTGTGTTTAGACATTTTTCTTTTAAAATCATACTTGTCAATAATAGAAGACCACTAACTTACAAAATAATGTTGGAGGATCTCAAATGAACTTTTATGGATCCTTTTTTGTTACCTCACTTCAACAGGCCGAAATGAAAAGGAGATCTTTTCAATCATTGTGCAGCACTTGCCACTGCAGGCCTCACACTCGGAGCTCTTACCGAAGTTTCCAGCAGTAGCAGCGTGAGTTTCTGCAGCGTGCCTGAGCAGGAGGTTTCTCTGTGATGGTGTTAAAGTCTCGCTGGAGTATGAATTTGAAGTTGCGCTGTTTTCCATGCTTCTGACTTCATCCGTGGCCACAGAGTCATCCAGTGCTGGAGTTG
The DNA here is from genome assembly GCF_057381845.1 of Rhamphochromis longiceps. Classification (NCBI taxonomy): domain Eukaryota; kingdom Metazoa; phylum Chordata; class Actinopteri; order Cichliformes; family Cichlidae; genus Rhamphochromis; species Rhamphochromis longiceps. The sequence continues at coordinate 27,601,035 of NC_140572.1, forward strand.
CCGTATTCGTGCTGTTGTTACTGGGGGTCCCAGCCCGGAGGGGCCCCGGCAGACCCAGATGAAGGACCAGAAGAGACAAACCGAGGACGTGATTCAAAAACCACGTTTCCATGATTTTTTCAAGACCCCCCAAAACGGTCGCCGATAGTTTCCGTGAAGTCGAGTGAATGTCGGAGAGTCTCCCGGGGACACCATGGGAGGAGCGCTTCGGCGTTTAGTGAAGTTTTAATGGGAAATGAATAAATCCTGGTAAAGGTCCGGAGGAGATCCGCAGCTCAGACGGCGGGGAGCGGAAGATAACAGAGCCGAGGCAGCAGCCTGTTATCTCAGCCCGGGCTCCTCCTCCTCCCCGCGCACACACACACACACACACACACACACACACACACACACACACACACACACACACACACACACACACACACACACTGAGAGTCCCGTTACTGAGCCCAGTAGCGCCTGTGTTGTCTGCAGGTGTCGGAAGCTTTGCCCATAAATACTTTCCTTTTCAAGCCACAGAAGACGTGAAGTTTTTAAGAGCTGTTAGTTACTCACATCACCGAATAATCCCTCTACTCTGAGTGTTACGAATTTGCGTGTCATCCTTGCGCAGGGGCCATGCTAATCTTCTCTGTATCGTATCCAATTTAGCGTACGCGCTTGCCGAAGCAAGTTACGGTAGCCTATCATTACCTGCTGATAATAACCTGTAATCACAGGCTATAGTTGTAAAAATCACTTCTGTTGTTATATAGAGTCTTAACCACAAAGACACCCATCTCTCTCTCTATTTTTTAAAATATTATTTTATTGTTTATTAGTTCGTATCTTGCGATTTATTTCCCCACGGAACTTTTCTTTTCATCATTCAAAACCCTCATATGTTGGCTTTCCAGTTTTCTGTTAGTGCAATCACGTCACAGCAGGTTTTAAAAAAGTGAAAAAATCACGTAGAATTCTCTCAGTAGGTCAGTCCATCTGCTGCAAGAATCCTTGGTCTTCATGTTTACTGCTTAGTTACTCTTTTGTGACTCAGACTGTATGTTTGTAGTCATTGTCAAGCTTTAGAATGAGCTTGTATATACATATCCACAGCACATTCCACTTTTCCAGACATTAAATATTTCTATTTTAGGTAGAGCCAGACTGAACTACCGGGCAGACGTTCATGTGCTCTGGTTGGGATCAGAGGAACATCTGGGGGAATTGGAGTTCGTTTTATGGGTAGAATAACAGATAACTCTTTAGGTGACAAACATTATTTATAGCACATTTTATTCCAAGGGAAACTGTAATTAATATGTACTATTCTGCAGTTCATTTGTTCATTTTTAGGCTATTAAGCAACAAAAAAAAAAAAAAAAAAGAGAGAAACATGCATAAATTTGTCTTGACACATAACTGATTGTAAACATAATCAGCCTCTCAAACCAGTGCTGTGCAACACACATTGTTGGAACTTTTGCTTCAGTGACTTTGGTGGTTGGTGCAAACAAAGCAAGCAAACAAATGAAAGATTGTAATTTAATGCACTTTCACCAAACCACAATATTATTATTATTTTTTTATCTTCTGCAGACATTATGCTCTAATCTCATTCCTGCATGACACAAAGCCCAAACATCCTGTAGGTCCAAAAGTGAGTAGAGTTTAGTCCTGTCTCCATCGTGTATTTAATTCCCACTGCTCACATTTCAAGCCATTGTGCATCAACTGAAAGTCACTAACTTTTCCAACCGCACAGGGTTTCTTCTTAGTCACTGCAAAGGCACAAAGCACACCAACCCTTCTACAGCTCAGCCCAGTGATAAGAAAATAAGTAATCAGTAGGTTTACAGGCTTGTGTGCCTGCTGGCGGGCCGTTGCTTTCACAGAAACAGGATAAGAGGAAGTGGTTTTCACAGCTTTGCTCAAACACTGACTCTTGAACTTTGTGATACTTCCAGATCATACTTGTAACTGAAAAAAAACACACCCCAAAAACATTTAACATGCATTTAATTCACACCATATAGTGTCTTCAAAGGTTTTTGTTTCTTTCTTTTTTTAACCAGGAGAGCTGTTAAAGTGCTTTACACACATGGGAAAAAAAACCTCATTATTTGATACTTGCTATGAACACATTATACAGACTTGGAATTCAAGTATTTTTAGTCCCATTGTCACAGGTGTATAACACCAAGCACCTATCCATGCAGTCTACCTTTAAAAACATTTTTTTCAAAAAAACTGATTGTAAAGAGCTCTCTGAATTTGAGTATGGTAGCGTAATAGATATCACTATCACAACAAGTACTTTGTAAAATGTCTCAATATTATTATTGCAAAGCAAAAGCATTTAGGAGCTAAAACAATTCAGGCACATAGTGGTAGACCATGCAAGGTAAGAGCAGGGTTACTGCGTTCTGAGGTGTGAAGGGCATGAAAGTCGCCGACGCCTTACAGACTCAGTGACTGCAGAGCTCCAAACTTCTTAACATCAGCACAAAAACTGTCCACCGAGAGCTTCGTGGCATGGGTTACTAAGGCCGATCAAGATCCTGGCAGGAAGAGCATCCAGCGTAAAACTGTCAAATAAAAACACATGGAGCTAATCACTATGGCAATCCCTTATGAGAAGGGAGCAGCTGAAATTAGCTTTAGGTTTGATTGGAAATAGATCGGCATTTATAGAAGACTTTTGCAGTTTTACAGCCCACACAGCTCCTTGTTCTGTGTATGCAGCAAAATGATAGAGATATTCTATCAATGAGCTGTAGTGAGTGTAAAGTACTTTGCTGTGCTCTGCTGGGTTAGCAGCACCAGAGTTTGTGACAGCAACATACTGAATAAAGTGATTGTGGATTATCAATCATCCTCACCAACCTCTGGACCACTAACTGGACAGGTTATTGGGGCAGAGATTAGCTTTTCATTATTGCTATTATTATTATTTCAACAGCTGTGACAAAAAAAAGTCCCATATATAAGATAAAGTATTTGTCATCTATAAACTATACACTATGTTTTAAAAGTTTTGCATTTTAAAAGGCCATTTTAGAGTAATGGAACGGCAAAAAAAAACAAACAAAAAAAAACCCAGTTGAAAATGAAAGAGTTAAAGTTGAAGTTTATATTAAGAGGAAATAATAAATCTCTGCATTTGTCTGTTTGCATGAAAACCTGCACATTTTAGCTATCGCCTTTCTCTGATGTATCTTATTCTTCCACATAACCTTTGTGCAAAGCTTTGATTTCCTTGAACCACCACAGGAAAACAATTCGAGCCACTGAGATTCTTAACATGTGAGCAGTATTCTGCCCGTAGTGCAACATGAGACACCGTTTGAGGCAGAAAATGTGGTATTCAGGCTGTCAGCTGCGACGCATAACTGAGGCAGTGTTTAATTCGGTCAGTGAAATGGTGGTTGGACCATATTGTCGGCCCTGATGAACGACGATTGATGACAGCGGTGACGAGAGGCAAAGTCAGCATTTTCCTCCGTCAGCTGCTTGGTTTTCAGCCCCAGAGTCCCAGACAAAGAGGGCGTCACTACGATCTCATCCCGGGGTGATGCTTTTCTACTGAAAGAGAAGAATACACAGAAAAATTAATTTCAGGCGTAACGATGTAGAAAATAATCAAAAACTGAAATCAACACCATTTACAGTTTAAAACTTATGAGGTTTTCGATTTCATTGCAATTTTATAATAAAAGCACTGTCGGATTATGGTTCAGCCATAGAAATAACTCTTAGCAAATTAAACTCACATATAAAACTCAAATTGGCTTCTTCATTATTTAATAGACATCAATGATGCAAGATTTTTCAGTGCATAAATAAAATCATAAATACCTGCAAATGCTACTCAGTGTTGATTTGAACCACGTGAAAAAGCTGAACTGAGCTGCAATTCCTGCAAATTAATCAAAATCCAGACCGTTACGTTTCTACCAGGAAGAAATACATAATTTTCTGCTGTAATAATTTTGCATTCAATGTTGCTAAAATTTTACACCTTTTTCTGCTGTGAGTATCTGAAGCTCTGCCACTACACAGGAGGTAGTAACTGCGCTGTGCCATTGGCAACATCTCCATTTGTGGAACAAATGTCTGACACTTGTTTGACGCTTGTGTTCAAAAATGTCGTGAGTCAGACGGCTGAGGCACGTACTGATGTGGTGAGTTTATTGCACAGATGCAGGGTGTCACATCCAGCTATTCAAGAAATCCTAAGCCACAACAGCTGCCAGGCAAAGAGGCTGCAAGTGAACCTCCCAGCCGACTATGCTACTGGGTCACGTAACGACATATGGTATGGTAACCAAATCTAAATCAGTAAATGTGAGATTGCAGTTTAGGAAGGATTTGGTTGCACATAATGAAATAAAAGTCAACGATCGAATGACACACAATCCCCCCCAAAATAATTAAATAAATACAGGATCAGCAAGTTCAGTTTTGTAACACATTACTTATAGATTGCTTTTACTTTAGATAAATGATGAATGGAAATTATTTCAGTGCTTCACTTCCTTTAAAGAGTGACATAAGTCTTTAAATAAGACTACAGCTTTAAAATATTTTTAAAAAATATTTCAAAGGCCTTATTAAACAACTCAAGATACAGGAAAAGTTATTTGGTTCCCTTTAAATCAGCTATTCTTACTATTCTTCCAGTATGTACACTGCTCAAAAAAAAATTAAAGGAACACTTTTTAATCTGAGTATAGCATCAAGTCTGCTAAACGTCTGGGATATTGATCAGGTCAGTTAAGTAGCAGAGGGTGTTGTTAACCAGTTTCAGCTGCTTTGGTGTTAATGAAATTAAAAGGAGGGTTTTTTTTCCACGTTTTGAATTTGTCACCACTGACAGCATGAGGTGATACCTGGAGAGATTGTCCAGTCCACTGTTTCCCAGCACAGTCTCAAGAGCATGAAGGAGATTTCAGAAGACAGGCAGTTACTATAGGAGAGCTGAACAGGGCTGTAAAAGATCCTTAACCAATCAGTAGGACGCATGTATTTTTTTGTGCACGGAGGACCAAGATGAGCACTGCCAGAGCCCTACAAAATTACCTCCAGCAGGCCAGTATTGTGAATGTTTCTGACCAAACAATCAGAAAGAGACTTTATGAGGGTGGCCTAAGGGGTCGACATCATCTAGTGTACCCTGTGTTCAGTGTCTGGCACTCTGGAGACCAATTAGCAATTGCCATAGAATACCAGAATTGGCAGAACCACCAATCGAGCAAATTCTGCCCGAACACATGTGACAGACGTGAAAGACTCTGGAGAAGTTGTGGAGAACATTATGTTTGCCTGTAGCATCATTTAGCCTGAGGGGTTGGATGGTGGGTCAGTGATAGTCTAGGGAAGTATGTCCCTGGAGGAACACACAAATGTCTACACGCTAGCATTGTCACCCTAACTGCCATTAGGTATCAAGATTAAATCCTTTTTTCCCCACTTTGGTGTCTTTTGTTCTTTTTGTGCTTTGTTTTCCTCATACGACTCATTATGCTTGTATTCATGTTTATTTTTTAATAATACAATAATTTATAATTTTAGTCTATGAAGCGCTCAAAAAAGCACTTTAATCTCTGAAGTTTCAAGATCAAGTACAAATATTAAGTGGAGATGAATTTATCCTGAATCCACTTAGTTCTTCTAAAAAGAAAATAAACATGTGGAAATCACCTCTTGGTAGTCCAGGACTTGTTTTCCCGATGTAGAAGAAGAGCAGCAAGGCAAATATTATGTTTGTTAAGGCATAAACCCATTGAATAACAAACATAATCAATATGGAGCTCAATGCCTGAAAGAAAACAAAGGATACGTTCACATTATTCCAAAACTATCAAGAAAGCCATGAGAACAAAATCAAAATATTGTACAGCAAATGTCTGTCATACCCCAATGAGAGCGATCCAGCGGTTACACAACTTTGCATAGAAGGAATTGTGCTTGGGTTGGATTTCAAAGCTTTGGTGTTCTGCTTTATCTCCAGTGCCTGAAAGATTTAAGAAAGGGTCAAACAGGTAGGTAGCTTCTATGATACAGTATATACCTTAATCTATTCTAATGTTTGATAGGTAAATCTGATCACCTGTGCTGTAATTGTGAGTCTCAGCAGGCAAATCCTGCTCAACGTGACCAATATCTTTATAGCCCGTGATTTGAGGCTCCTCTCCAGCCTTGAGCTCTCCTCCTCCACCCGGCCCCTGGTCTTCCTCTGCTAGTGAAGCAGAACTTGTCCCCTCTTCTTTCTCTTCTGAGGAAACACTGGAGTTCGAGTCCAAACCAAAGCTGTCCATTAGCTTCTGCTTAGCAGTAGCCTTTCTGTTCTTGGATGTGTTGTACATGTCTTGCATGCAGGAGGTCTTCTCAGCTGCAGAGTCCACATTTGAAACAGGTGGAAATATCTGGTCCATGTCCCTAGTGAACTCCAGCAGAGTGCCTTTACTCTGCGGACTCCCGCCATCACTGCCATAGTTTGGAAGATTGGCTTGAATCAGTGACGTGCTGCTGTGCCTGGTGGACCTGCGCTGGTTTCTTTTGCCCACTATGGCGGTGTCCCTCTTATCTTTATTCTGAAGGTGGGAGGTCATGGCCACGCTGAAGTAGGAGTAGTCGACAAAGCTGTAGGTGAGCATGAAGTTGATGGTGACGATGGGCGCCAGTACGTTGACTTGGCCGATGAAAATGAAGGCCATTGTCACCAGGCTCGTCAGAAAGATAGCCGCCACCGGGGTCTTGTTTGGGCCTTTCTGTCAGGGAGAAAAGGTCACACGATATTAGCGATTCCTGTTACAATGTACCAAATGCACGTATTGTGTGCCTCTAACTCAACACAATTTGTGTGACAAAGAAAAATGTCTTATTCTTCCTGGGATTTTGTACATTTGCCACAGCTAACCCTTTGCCAAGTAAAATCGATGTTAGTTTTGAGCAAAGGGGGGAAAACACCAATCCAGAGGAACAGAGACACAATGAAAACGAACATAAAGCTGAATCTGAGTTAAATAAAACACCGATGAGTGATCTTTTCCTGCTGTTGTCCACTGAGTTTTCAAAAGTTCATGTTCAGTGTTTGATTTACCAACAAGTAACAATCAGATGATTACTTATTCATGTTGCTGACAAATGTAAGCTTTATAGCTTGAAAAAAGTGGGTCGTATTGAGTAAATAAAAAAAAATCCATTACACAAAATCTTCCTATGACTTCATCTGGACTTCTTCTGGCCAGTCTGACATGAGATAGCTGTGACGCCCATGAGAAAGCTATTTCGACTTTTAGAAAGGTTCTGGTGCTATTTTTCCATGAGTATGCCTACATTACATTTAATTAAATCAAACACACACTGCATAAATAAAGAATATGTTTGTGTTTACAACTTAAATAGTGTTCAGCATTCACAATTAAATGAATGGAATAAAACAATGCCCCCAACAATAATTGCTTTTCTCAAAATGGAAAAATGGCTTTAACATGTGGTTTGTTAACTAGTTTGCTTTTATTTCCCAGGTCCTATCTCACTGTTTAAGGAGCACTGCTGTGTGCTGGAGGGCCTCCAGAGCATACAGCGGAGCAGGGCCCTGCCCGTCTCCCTTCCTGCGTTTGTTCTGGGGCTTTGATTTGGGCCAAGATGTCTAGGGCCTCATTCCAGCCTGCTGAGAGAGGTCAGATACTGCTGCCATCCAGAGAAGTCTGAGGAAAACTGGGGTGGAAGAGGTCAGGTTGTTAACGTGACTATGTGTGCATGTGTTTTGCAGCAATGTGTCGTAACTCTTTGATGCAATAAAGTCAGTCCACTCACTTCTGTGGAGTGCTTGCTCTATAATTAGGCAGACCTGTGACCGTGTCCTTCTGAATCCATACACCACAGCCCCCTTTAGAGCCAGACTTAGCACACTTATTCATTTACAATGTATGTGTGTGTTACTTTGGGCAATCAGAGAATCCAACTTCAATCCCAATTACTCTATACAACTTGTATTTGATTCACAGAATAATACAGTAAGCATGCAGTTACAGAGTACTGCAGTCAAAATGCAATTTGTTATAGTTCAGTTCTAGGGGAATTTCACTGTGTCAAACTTATTCACAGTCATTTTGTGTCTACATGTGGTGTGAAGATATACAGAATGATGATGCCCTCATTTTAATTCAGTCTGCAGATATCTGTTTTAATCAACTAGCACCCTGAAATTAATCTTTGACTAGTTATGGTGACTTCAAGCTACTCTCAAGTTCATCCTCCCCCACGATATGCACACTGACACTGAAAACCAATCCTTAGACTCATAAATCATCCTTTAATGATGAGTCTTTTTGGTGAATCCTTTTTCATTCCAAGTAAGGCAAGCATCAGTTTTAGATGTCATAGTATTGGACGTTATTCTGCATGTAAGGGAATTTAGTAGCTGATGAATACACCTCAGTAATATCAATTGACATCAAAAACACTCTAGCTAATAGTTTTCAGTTCACACATTCCTCCCTTCATGGCTCTATCCACCCACCCCTCTTCCCAAAAAGGCCAGACAGGGAATGACCCTCTCCTGGGCGATGCACTGAAGGATCCTGGGTGCTCCATACAGGCCGCCCATGCAGGAAGCCAGGGAGGAGATGTAGAGGCCCAGCAGAAAGAGGAAACCCACCAAGGAGACCTGGAGGAAGAAGGAAAACAAACAGAGGGTGAAAAAGGATGGGTGGGGATGAGAGCTCACAACAGTTACGCCCAATCCAGTTCCGCTACAGCCAGCCCCTTATAAAAACAATGAGAAATCACCACTGATGGGCAAGTCAAGGACTTGGTCAAAGCAACATCTAATGGTCGTATTTTATTAAAACGTCTAACTCATGTGCGATCATTTTATAATGAATTTGAGATTTTTACCATTTTGCAGTAATGCTATGCTGAATGTTTGCTACACCAAGAGACAAATGATCAGTTTATTTGTTTGGAGCTGGGCAACACTTTCTGAAGACAATTTATGCATTGATTTCTCATTCCCTGTCCTCAAAACAAAACACTGTATATGACCGATTTGTTAGAAGTGCACAGTGCACAAGGCATCAAAGGCCTATTAAAGCTGTATAGTGGAGGCTTTGGCGAAACACATGTTATTGCAACAGGGAAGGCAAGAGAAGACTTTGCTTTTTTTGGTCAGACAATGCCAAACCACCAACTGCACATGTGACGGTGGCATGGCTCTGTGGAAAAAGAGGTGCTAAACGGGGGGATCTGCATGCCCAACATATTCCTATCCTGAAAAACCTGAAATATTAAGCTGCACATTTTCTACATTAAGCAAAAATAAGACTAAATCTTTTAGCACTATAGCAAGTGGTCCTCCCAGTTCTGAAACACTTATGGTTGATAGACTAGACGACACAGTGGTAATCCTCCCCCAACTTTTGAAAATTATTGCTGCCACCCCCCCTCCCAAAAATCCCCACTTCTAAGTCTAAAATTGATAATTATTTCCACATTTGAATATAATATGAATATAATGTTGCTATGCAGTATTATATAGTCAGAACACAAACTAACCACACCACTAACATAGTGAGACACCATGGGAAGTCCCCTTACCTCTCCCCTTTTGTTGGAAGGCCCCCCCTCACAAAGCCGAATGGAAACACAGAGAGGAGTTTACCTTTTCAGCTATCAAGAAATCACAGCGTAGAGCTTCTCTGGTGCAGATGGCCCCCAGGAGAAAGACAAAGACCAGATACAGGAACCACCTGTGGGTCACCAAAAGTACAGCGCAGAATTACTAACAACTATTGAGTCACAACAAGTGAATGTCTGATAGCGATGTGTTTTTAGAGCGGGTTACTTTTGTTTTCCAGTGAATGGAAAAGAAAAACCCACTCAGTGTACTGAGAAAACCACAAGAGTAAAATCTAAACTTATAGGATTAAACCTTTCTGAAAGATCAATCCACCGAATCTATCAAAGGGTTTTCCTGTACTTTCTATTTCTTAATGTACAATCACTGTAGTCATAGTTAATCTAGTTTAAGTATTGCGTACTGTGGTGTGTAAATTTTTCCATTGTTTTTGTATGTAAGTATACAGTGCCACTAAAGAGTATTTCTCACCCCTTCCTGAGTTGTTGCTTTTTCACATTTATCAAATCTCAGTGTTTCAGATCATCAAACAAGTTTTAATATTAGAAAAAGATAATCAAAGTAAATACAAATTGCAGTTTTTAAATGATGATTTTATTTATTAAGAAGAAAAAGCAAGCCAAACCTACCTGGCTGTGTGTGCAAAAATAATTGTCCCCCCTCTTAAATCAAGAATTACCTGTGATTAACCACATTTTTTGGAAAGTTGAGATCAAATTCAATAGGCAAAATGAATTAGATTAAAAGATCTCAAAAAGCAGCACATCATGCCACGAGCTAAAGAAACTCAAGAACAAATGAGAAACGAAGTCGGCGACATCTGTTCATCCAGAAAGAGTTTCAAAGTCATTTTCTAAGACTGTCTGTGGTTCTCCGGTGAACCACAGAGAGAGCCGTTATCCACAACTGCAGAAAACTGAGAACAGTGGTGCATCTTCCCAGAAGAGGTGGACCTACTACAATTACTCTGAGATCTCATCAACGACTCATCCAGGTGGTCATAAAACAACCCAGAACAACATCTAAAAAACTTCAGGCCTCACTCGCCTAGTCATGGTCAGTGTTTATGATTCAACAATAAGAACACCACTGCTGGCCAAATAGAACACAAAGGCTTGTCTCACATTTGCCAAAAATCATGATCTCCAAGACTTTGGAGAAAATTTTCTGTGGAGTGATGAAAACAAAAGTATAATATTTTGGAAGGTTTGAGTCGCCTTTCCCATGAACAACAGCCAAACACGGTGGTGGTAGTGTGATGGTTTGGGGCTGCTTTGTTGTTTCAGGACCTCGATGGCTTCTGTAGTTCATCACTCTATGAATTGTGCTCTCTACCAGAAAATCCTGAAGGAGAATGTCCGGCCATCAGTTCGTCAGTTCGTGCACTAAAGCGCACACACACTTGTGTTAGGCAGCAGGACAATGATCCAAAACACACCAGCAAGTCCACCTTCTTAATGTCTCACAAGACAAAAATGAAAGTTGTGGAGAGGTCTACCCAAAGTTTTGACTTCTATCCAATTGAAATGCTTTGACATAACCTTATACAATCCATTTGTACCCCAAAAACACTCCAATGTTGTTGAATCACAGCAGTTCTGCAAGTTCTGCCAGTTATCACAAATGCTTGATTGCAGTTATTGCAACTAAGGATGACACAACCAACTACTGGGTTTATTGGGAAATTACTTTTTCACACAGGGCAGGTAGGATTGAACTGCATGTATATTTACTCAGGCTATTTTTGCCTAATGTTAAACTTTGTTTGATGATCTGAAACATTTAAATGTGAATTTGATAGATATGGAAAAAACAAGAACTTGTGCAGAGGGTAAATACTGTTTGACAGCACTGTATAGATATGTGTATGTTTTAGTGGATTTGGGGGGTTGTCGTACGAGGTGAAGACAGCTGCTAGTGTTCCCACGGGGATGTTGTGCTCAGGTCGCTGAAGGTCTGAGCTCATGTTGAAGCCTGCCATAACCCCTACAACACACACAAAGATGGGCAAACCACAAAATGTACACAAGGTGCTTGTCAACGCAAACTTCATTTTTACATTGCATATGAAGCAAAGAATGATAAGCAGGATTTGAATGTTTGCATGCTTTTCCTATTCTGGGATTTTCTTTTTGTGTGAAATACAGAAATCTAAAAGAAGTTGTTGAGGATCTACTCACCTGTAGCAGCAGGGAAGAAAACCCCAAATACTGTAAAGAAGTTTTCCCCAGTGGTATAATCTGGCATAGTGTTGCTACTGAGCAGCCCAGCTGAATAACCAATGAAACCGTGCTCTGAAAGTGGAGACAAACTCACATAAAGCACATCAATACAGAAAGGCATGTGAGAATTACCAGCATTTCTTCACTGAGTAAACAGTTGTGAACATTAAATGATGATGAAGGAGGAAGAAACTATGCAAACTCCATTAGCTAGAGGTATGAAAATTAGTTTCAGGTCTTTCTTTAGACATGAAAAGTCAGCTCTCTGTTAGGCTTTTACTTATGTATCAATATTTTAGGCAACAAACACACAATCCCAGGCTGTAAATGACTCATAACAAGAATACTTAACTTTCTATCTTATGTAACATTCATCTGTTTGAAATCAGTTCATGAAGGGACACATAGCAGCTCCACCTGGAATAATGATGGTTATTTCTCTAGTGCATAAGGGAATAAACTGGTTTAAAAATAAAGAAGAAGAAACATTTGCTTCTTTAACATGTTTAAGGAACAATTATAATAATGAGTTTCTATTTCTCACTTCCTATTAATACAACCCAACAAATGTTGCAGTCTAGTCCAATCTTAAAATGTTTGTAGCTGCTACATAGGGCCAGCAGTTACCTTATGATTTTAAAACACATCACTCTCACAAATTGATTAATAATGTGTTCTTAGATTAATAAGCAGTCACCATATTTGGCCTTTTCCTGACTTTTTAAGCTACGCTTTGTGCAGAAAATTAGATCAACTGTATAAGAAATCACAGCATACAGAAAGGAAAAACATAGAGCACTATATACCAGGTGTTTGAACAGTACAGCATTACATTTGCATAGTCATTAGAGCCCTCCATAACTCAACAACATCTGCATCATAGTCAGCAATATAACACCAAGTAAATAAATGCTGCAAAGACTATTTCAGTCAAAATAAATGGCAACAACAACCGGTGACACCTTTCAAATCTACAGACTAAAGACATGCCGGGATGGCTCTAGGTCAAGTCAGTTTGCTGAATGTGTGAAGGCGGCCATTTAAACTACGCAGTCTGAAGGACCCGCCTATGTTACAAAACCGGACATTTCCCACTTGGTTATCTTGTGATGGGAAAGAATGTGTTCTCTCAGATTAATGACATGTTTATCCAAAAGGAAGTTACCACCCTTTTCAGAAGCTCAGCAGCTTCCAAGTTTGGGAGAAAGAATGAAAGTGAGCAAGAGAGGGAGACAGAGAGCGGGAGGAAAGAGCGAGAAAGGGAGAGACACATAGAGAGAGAGAGAGAGAGAAAAGAATGCTCATTTTTTTCCTTTTGTTTTACAAAAGGCCAAAAGAAAAGGCCTGGATACACTCTCTGTTCCAGCTTTGTATGATCTCTAGCATATGCGTTTAATGAGGTCAAAAAAGCTAAAAAAAAACTCCCGTTCACTTTGTGACCCACTAGGATCGCCCTCTATCCAAACAATCATGATCTAACAAACCCAGGGCAGCCAGTGTCAAACTGCATCAAGAGCACCCCACCCATATTACAACATCATAGTCCAACATCCAAGTGGGCTCAACTCTGCCAGCTCTCACGGCTAAGCCCTCCAAGTACTTATTTTGGAGCATTCACATATTCATTACACTTTAATATAAAATCCTTATATGTACTACATTCACTGCAAATTGTCCCCCTCATTTTCTCTAGGAATAATAACAATGATAGGCTGGCAAAGATTTGTGTTGGGCCCTGTTGCAAACTACACCTCATTTTAAAAACTACAGCATCATAAGACTTCACACAAGATCCAGAGACCCCGTTTAAGCCATTGTGTATTACTTTGGTTGTATTGGCAGTGTGTTTGACATCACTGCCAAGTTGAAAAATGAAGTTGCCAAGCAGAAGCTTTAAACAAGGTGGATTAAAAATCTGATGGTACTTTTCTGCATTCGTTAATTATGTATCTACAAGATCCTCAACACCACTACCTGAAATAAAGACCCAAACTATGACAGAGCCTCCTCTGTGTTTTACAGATGGCTGTAGACACTCACTGTTGTTCATCTCTCCTGACCTCCTCTAAACATGCCCATAATGATTTCAACCAAAGATTTCACATTTGGATTCAGGTTTCACACATAAATCCAGTTCTTGTGCAATTTTGCATACTTTAGCCTTTCTTCCCCATTTCTTTTCCTTAAAAAAAAAATGACTTCTTGACAGCTGCCCTTCCACTGAAACCATTTCCTACAAGGTCCGTGTTAAATCATTCTTCTGAAAATGGTCAGGCACAAGGACTGGACTAAATATGAGTGAAAAAGCAATGAAATCTCTGAAGAACAACTCTAAAAGTCCTTTAGAAAACCTGGAGAACTATTTCTCAAGACCATCCACCTATTTATCCATAAGAGGTGACTCAAGACTTTTGCATAGTATTGTAAAAGTAATATTAAAATGTGTATGAAGGAAACTTTGACCATAGATGTCCACAATATATAATATTATACCCCGGAGCTTTCCCAGTTTCCAAATAAGTAAAGTCATCTAATTACCATAATTAACTGACAATTGCTTGCTTTATGTGGGGCCTTCTTTATGAAGTTTGCAGCGTGCAAGCAACCATTATTACCCCTAATATTTATTCATCAAAGAATCCAATATATAATACTGAATCAGAAGGTAACTCCCACTAGGCTGATGATCCTTTTTAATACACAGCTAGAAGACTTGTCCTGACACGTCTTCAATTTGATCCATAGCATTTTGTAGAGATGTAGAGCTTTATAAGCCTATTTACTATGTTTCCAGCTCGAGCTAAGGCAAGAATGTCTTCATTCCAGTTTACTTATTCTGTATCGAGCAAGTTTACAGGCAGAGTGGGGCTCATTTCTGAGTTGACCATGCCTCTGAATGTGTAGTTAGATTACATGAACATCTGAGGCCTCTCCCTCAGTCTGAATGACCTCTTACACTCCCACACTAACTTACATAAATTGCTGTGCATGTTGCATAGGCTGTGAGTTTACAGAGGTGGTCCTGCTGGGATGATCGAGAACTATATATTATAGTAAGAATCACAGGGAGAGATGATGTGGTGGTCTCTGGAGTAGCAGCAGGCTTCAGATCTCAGTTCCGGCTCTCTCTCTTTGTCATTTTCCAAAAATGTGGGTGAGTCTGGTTAACACCCTAAACCCCAGACCCAAGGAGCACATTATGGCTTCCTTTTCTGTGGGGAATAGACTTCAAGTATAAGGACAGGGTGAGGCGTGTCAGAGCGTAATTCAACGATGCACCACAATCAGAAGGGTTTGTGGTTAAACTGTTTGGTTGCAGAGACAATACATGGGCGGCATTACTGTCAGAATAATTTACTGTGCTTACAGACTTGTGAACTATTCAGGACTATGTTACATGCTGCAGTTATGCAACACTTTAATTTTAACTCCAACTCTTACAGTGCTGCAAAAAGGACTTGCTGCAATCCACTTCTTTGACATTTTAGTGAATGGGAAAACCAGGTTTGTAAGTCAAGAGTTCATATACATAGATACTTAAATAGATAGAAACACTCCTAAATTCATCTTAATGATTACTAACAATTAACATGGGATGGTCAAAGCCAGCACCCGATATCTGTGATTTTTGTTGCTAGGGATAAAAGTTAGTGAAACATTACAGGGGCAAAACATTAGAATTAAAACCAACTCTGATAATTTTCTGCTGATTGACAATCTGTGAACTCTAAACTTTGCCTTTCTGATCATGACAGAGGTGGAAAATACTGATTGCAGTGTTTACAAAGGCAATATCTGCCAAACATATTAGCAATCATGTCCATAGAAAGTGAAATTTTGATGGAATATGTGGTTAACCAGACATGCCTAAGCTGTGATAGAGCTACACAATGGCGTGTGAAAATTGGGGACATGTTATCAAACTATGACCACATGCTTTTGGCGGTGGCTCCTTTCCTCCAGGATGTGTCTCAGTGTTCAGTGAGTTCATGTTAATCTGGGCCGTTTCAGCTAGCATGGAGACCTGCTGGTCCTCTGCCAACCATTAGGTCACCAAAACACACACAGAGCTGTTCTTAATTGGAAAAATCTGGAGTGGTCATTATGGCTGGTTGTACAGATCTTAAGGGCTGAAAACTGGTCTCTACCAAGTGTGCTTTAAACAAGACTGGGAGTTGGGAGGTGTAGAGCAGTAGGCAGTCTGGTTTTAATTTCACCTGAAGTAGTCGAGCTAAATCCAACAAAAACTAACAAGACAGGTAAGGTAATCTCTCCGTTTTAAAAAAAATGTATGAATGTTTTATCATGTGTGTGAGAACTCTTGGGTCTTGTGTGAAATGTGTTGTTCAAAGACTGATTTGACTCCTGGAACACTTTTTTCTTCCTACTCGGCAGGAAGTTGATAATCAGTGAGAACAGGAAATGTAGGGAAGGACTTCCTGGAGGTCAACAAAAAAAGACCCCCTCCACCGCACCCAAAAAAAATACTCACAATAATAATAAAATTAAAAAAAAAAAATAATAATTTTCAAACTTAAAATCTCAAAATACAACATAACAATACACATTAACTAATCGCTAAAGTGTGAAAGAAATAAACAGGTTAATGGACAGAGGAATGTCTGTAAAATAAGTAAAATAAGTGATACTGCAGCTACACCCACTGACTAAAACAGGTCACAACAGGTCCCCACACTCCTTCCATCACACTGCCTCTTTGGAAGCCCCCCCCCCACCCGAAAATTTAATAGTGAGTTATGGAGAATGAGATATAAAAAAAACAAATACAGCATAATAAAGTATTGGTATTTATAACTGGAAACACTAGTGTTCCCTGCAACATGAGCCAGGCTTCTCTTTATATTCTACTAGAGATCTGGTACTCAAACACTCAAAGAGTCAAAGGCAGCTTCAGCTCTAGATGTTCTGTGTACTAATGCTTTTTAAATCTTTAAAGCCTGAATCATCACATAATTGCCAGAAGATTCTGAATTTATTGAGCTATTTAACAAATTTCTTTAAAAATAATTAATTAAATTTTAATTTCCACACATGAATTTTAGTCTGCATCGTATTTCTTGCATCTGGTATTTTTTCAAATTGCTTAAAAATGTATTGTGCAATTTATTTAGGTGTTTTTCAGGGTGGGGGAAAAATGACACTGATGATGTGTGAGTCTCAAAAACTCACAAAAAATTGTATGTATCAAATAATATATAGTAGGTGTTTATTAACAGCAAACAATACTTAAAAGCCATGTTGGATTTTTACAGAAATTAAGAGTCAAATTAAAGACTCTACTACAACTACTTCTGACCAGCAGCCATCCTAGCCTCCTAATTTCCCCACAAATCTTCCTAATGCATGAAAAAATGTAACTATAACTGTGACTGTCTCTCGTTTTTGATACAGTAACCGATTGTTGATTTTTTTTTTGTTTCTCGTTTTCATTGTGATCATAGTGATGGTCGTTACCTGGGTCAAGGTGTGTGAATGTGCCAATGACAAAGTCCAGGGTAGAGATGGCCAGAACAGCCAGGAGGAGCAGCTGAAGTCTGACAATCCACTTGACACCAGCCAAGTTGATTCCAAGCAGACCTAGCAGCACTGCTGCTGACATGCAGCGCACCGCCCACTGAGTCTGAAGACCCAGCAGTTCTGCCACTGACTCGGAGAACCCCGTGATGTACATCGCCCCAGCGACGCACTGCAGAGTGGTAGAGAGCATTAATAGTGACACGAGATAGAAGGAAGGAAATTCAGTTTGTGCATTCCATGATTTTCTTAAGGGATAAAATATTACAAACAAACAATTTTAGCGGTGTTCAAATTCACTCACCTGCCCAAACACATAAAGGAGGCCAACAGTGCCCCCGACCCTTCCCCCTAGGATGGTAGAGATCATGGAGTAGATTCCTCCACTCCCAACACCACAGTGTTCAGACACTCCGATTCCTGACATAACTGTCACTAAAGCAACCAACACAACCATGGAGACGAGAACCATCCCAAGCAGCACTCCTGTGTTCCCCTGGATAATGTTAGGAAACAGCAAAGATCCAAAGTACAGAGTGATCACTGCACAAACTACACCACAATATGCATCTGCAGTTGTGAACTGGATATATTTGGGCCAATATACCACCTGTATTGTACACATCTTCTGCACATGACATCCTGCTCTGTTTAGTGCTTTGTATTCAGTTCATTTAAATAATCCTATCTTCACCATTCTCTCGCATTTTTTTAATCACTCCTCTTTTCTCCTCCTTGTATTTGTTTACAGTGTTCTATCTAATAGAAAAAAAGAGACATGCAGATGCTATACAGGTGTGGTGGACCAGCACTTTTTTATTTTATTTGCTCAGACATTTCTGATAAGATGCGTCTCTCTCTGAAAGAGAAACCCTGTTTTCCACACAGCAAACTATATTTTAGCTGTCAAGCTAAGGCCAAACGGATGTAGCAATTACAATCACTGGGTCTCTTTGTAGCTGTGTCCTGTGATGACACATGGCTATTACAGTGTTCTGGATCAATTGTCATGATGACACATACTTAACTATATGTGAAGCTAAAAACTGTGCTAAAAAATGTGGATGAGCTGAAAGCAGAAAGCCAAACATGAAGCTAAGCCATTATGAAGTATAAAAATGAAAACATACAAAATAAAATTTGGTGATTAGTGATTTATTTTTGATTCTTTAGTCTGCTACTACAGTGCTGTGAAAAGTATTTACCCTCTTCCTAGATGTCTGTGTTTTGCATATTTGTCACACTTAAATGTTTCACATAATCAGATAAATTGTAATAATAGACAGTGGTAACTGGAGCATTATGGCATAATCTTTGGCATAATCTAAAGAAACTCAAGAACGGATGAGAAACCAAGTCACTGACATCTGTAAGTCTTATGGAGTGAATTTGGGACTCCAGTGGAACCACGGTCAAAGCAATTATCCACAAAGACAGATAATTTGGATATTTGGATCAGTGGTATACCGTGTCAGGAGGGGCCAGCTGACCACAATTAGTCTAAGAGAGCATCGATGACTCATCCAGGAGGTCACAAAAGAACCCAGAACAACATTTAAAGAACTGCCTCACTTGCCTTAAGGTCAATAAGAAAAAAACTGGACAAAAAATGGCATCCATGAAGAGTTCCAACCACAGCCGAGCAATAAAACCACAAAGGCTCGTCTCATGTTTGCCAGAAAAAATCTTGATGGAAAAATATTCTGCGGACTGATAAGACAAAAGCAGAACTCTTTGGAAGGCTTGAGTCTTGTTACATCTGATGTCAAACTAACACAGCATTTCATAAAAACAACCTCATACCAACAGTCAAACATAGTGGTGGTAGTGTGATTCATGCTTTAGCATGTCCGGTCATGCTTAAAAACATTCAGGGCAGCTGAATTAAAACAATTCTGAAAAGAAGGTTGAGACAACAATTCCTCCGTAGTGATGCCAAAGACTTATTGCCAGTTATCACAAATGCTTGATTGCAGTTCTTACTACCAAGGATGGCACAACCAGTTATTAGGTTCAGGGGAAATTACTTTATCACAAAGGGCCATGAGAAAAAAAAAAAACCCTTAAGAACTGCATTTATTTTCACTCAGGTATTTTGTCTGAGCTGAAATATTTAAACATGACAAATACGCAAAAATAAGAAATCAAGAAGTGAAAAATCCTTTTCCACTGCAGTGTATCCACCATGCACGGTTATTAGACTCATATTTAAAGCCCCATTATGGCAGTTGCATTTAACAGAATTCAGCCTTTTAGCATCTTATTAGCGTGGGGAGAGTTTAAAGTGGATTAGCTGTTCTATTACCTACAATACACAAAGTGAAAGATAGTCTGTTTACTAACCACCAGGTAGCCAGTACGCAGGAACAGAACCACACCAAAGATGTTGATCATGCAGGTGGTGAAGACTCCATCCCAGGTGCCAAAAAGCACCGGCTCCCACACAAATACTTTGATCCTCCACCATGGCTGATTAGACTGCTGAAAACCCTAAACACAGAAATACAACCGTAGCAGCACTGGCTTATCTGAAGTCACTTTAACAACAGCCTGCAATGATCCTACAAATTGTTTCATTTGAGCTGACACACTGAACATCTTGCCTTTGCATCTTCATGGAACAGATCTTGAATATGTGTGTTTTCTTTAGTATCATCAGATTCTCCCTTCAACAGGCCTGTCTCAGCTCTTTCCTGCTCACAGGTGTACACCGTCCAACCGGCTGGCAGGGTTTCCATTGCAGCCTGGAGAGTTACAGTGTTTATATTTACAGGCTGGATGTAAAACAACAAAATAAAATCTGCATTTTAATATTGAAAAACTTTTTTGATCACATACTACTAGATTCACTCTAAAAGACATATAGTGTACCAAAATAATGGTCTTAGTGAGCTACTGGATGCTAGAGGTACAGTGCTTAACAAATGTATTACATCACCACCCAATGTAAGGTCTGTGCCCTAAAATAACAATATTGGTAAGAACCAAAAATCAGTTTCAATAATGGTTAACCCATCCGCATTTTTAAAGCTAAAATATCATTATAATGTTATCTATGAGTTTTGAAATTTACACATTTTCCAACTTACAGTTAATTCCCGGCACTCCTGAATAAAAAAAAAGTTTTAGAGGTTTAAAGTCCAGGATTTCACATCTGGGGGAAAAAAAAGTCAATACAGTTTGTTTTAAATAACAATATATTTTTAAATTTAAACACGTTTGTGACAGATTTGTCAAATATTCTAATTTATATTTTAGAACATTTCTGTCTTAAACGTGTATTTTATAAGAAGTAATCCCCCGAGAAGACAAAAAACCCACCCCAAAACAGAAAATACCCCCAAACATATTTTACATAATGATGTACTATCATGTATATGATTTTTCCTCGGCAAATATCGTAAAGTGTAGACTTAAAACTAGAAAAAGGAATAAGAGGATAAAACATGTATAATATCCCAATTAAAACATCCGATAAAACTGGATTTCCTTCTTACTTACTAGTCTAATACATTTCCGTTCAGAAACTACTGAGAAATTGAAATATCACAGCATGTTACTGGGTAATTCTGGCATGCCGCATTCAAAACACTCATAATTGTGAAGATATATAATCTATGATTGGAGCATACGGTTTTTCCTGGCATAGTAAACAGTACGGTAGCACAGGCATTTGTAGCGGTCGTCTTGGAAAGAATAGCACTGTTTATCCTGGTTAAACAGCAACAGGTGCAGCTTGAGGACACCCGGATGCAGCAGGGTGTGCTCCTCTGCGATGCGACAAACAGTAAATAGTTGTTAGCGTCACTGCTTTTACCTCAGAGGCTTCTGTTTCCAGATAAATAAACGAAGAATTATAACAAACATGTGAATTCATTGTTTCCTAGTTAGAAAACAAAATGTTGAAATGAATGATAACAATAATAATAGTTATGTTTATGGAAAGACAGCATATCAGAAAGTGTAATCAATTTCAAATTAAGCTCCTGGTGATATACGCTATTATGAAAACCGAGATGTGCTCTAGTCTTAAAATTGGCAGTTTTCTCAATAGAGTTTGGTGTGAGTGGCGGTCTTCTTTCAAACAGCTTCTTAGCTAGATTAACTCAGCGACACCTTACCTTTCACAATCTCATTTCATCCACTGCTTGTAATTTTTTTAAAAAAAATTAAAGAAAAAATAAATCCATTCCACTTTCCCACTTTTCTTTAAATCCTCTCAGTATTACAACGTGTTCGTCATATGGATACGTCAGCTGCCAGCAGGCAACTTAGGCATGCGGTTACTGCTCACCTTTCCGGGATGTGTTGGGGCATTTGCACAAGGATCTCGTGTTTGCTTTGGCAAGTCCTGCAGCAGGTAATGCTAGTAATGATTAGCTGAAAAATGCATCCACATGGATTTGATCCTTTTTATGGAGTTATTTCCTGAAACACGTTTGAATTTCAGACTGTGGGGATGTTTTCTGAGTCTTATTCCAGTCAATAAGTTACCAATCAGATCAGAAAACACATCAGTCTAAACACATATTCAAAAATAAATAAGAGAAAACAAAACTTGGAAGAGTTTCCCTGTACAATGACACAATGAAAATATTTTACATTTTCATGGTTTAAGATGATTATGTCAAGCATTGGTATGGCCATCTTTCATCACAGTCTGAACTCTCTTAGGCAAACTTTGTTGTAATTTCTTTTAATAACCTTCAGGAATAGTTCTCTGGGATTCTTAAAGGACATTAAACGCTCTTTTTGGATGTTGGCTGGCTCTCTGTGATCTGGGGAGGCCAGTCCGATTTGTCATCCAAGTATTCTTTTACTGCATGAAGACTGTGTTTTGGATCATTGCCATGGGGAGAAATAAAGTCATTACCAATCAGCTGTTTCCCATTACAGATCAAAGTCCCCACTGGCTGAAATCCTGCCAGGGCAGAGACTCCATTGCATCTCACAGATGGCTATATACACTGTTTTACCTTTCTCCTGGCCCTCTCTACACATACTGACGATGATTTGAACCAAAAATTGAATATCTGGGTTCATCACTACATCACCCTTTCCCTCCAGTTTCCTCTTCCTTAAAAAATGGCTTCCTGACAGCCACCCTTCCACCGAGACAATGTCTAATGAGGCCTCAGTGAACAACTGAAATTCAGCTGAAGGACCAGATGAATCTCTCAGATCTTTTCTGGATCCCATATTTTAAGGAATAACATTCTTGCTGTTTTTTATGCCAGTCTGTGTTAGCTTTGGAATTTTTAGTAGATTTGGCTAAAGAAATGTTTTTGGGACAGACTGCTAATATTAAAGTGCCTAAAGATACAATTTAAACACACTTCTTTGCTCAGTTTTCTGTTATATGTAGACACAACACTGGTTCATCCTTTGAGTTAGGTGCCTTTTTATGCTTAAATAGAGTATAAAAGTAGCTATGTCCAGAGAACTTTCAGAAAGTCTGGAGAACACCCGCTAAACACCACTTTGAAAATTACAAGAAAGACAGGCTAAATGGAAGCAAAATATAACGAAACGAGGGGTAGCTGAAGGTTTTCCCACAGTACTGTATGGTAGCAGGAAAGCACAGGTGTATTTGATAGCTGCATTTCACGTGGGGGGAGGTCCTGTTGTTGTGCATGCTGGTTGACCTTCATGGTTTACTGGGCTGTGATAAAGGCTTACAGTGCTTGGACAAACAGTTTGTCAGAAAATTAAGACAGAACTATTCTGATATACGTTTTTCCACATATTTTTCCATGATAAACATCAATAGTTCTTTTTCCAACGCTCTCCAATGTGAGAATTCTATGCTTTGCACTTTTATATCACTGTAAACTGAATATATCTTCAGGTTTTGGACCTGCTGAAAAAGATGTCACCGTGTACCACGATATGGTGAAAGATTTTCAATTTGTTACTGTACGAGTGTGTACCTATGAAAACAGTCTTCTGCAGCACTTCTACTCTCCTCGAATTCCCCTAACACACCATAACAAATATCCCAGCGTCTCTTTATGTCTTTTCTGGCTGCTTTCCATCAGGAAACACATTTACCCACCCACACTCAGTTTCACCAGCAGCTGCACGCCTTCTGTACATCAACAACAATTCAAGATCACATGCTGTGAATTATTTATTTATAAGGACATGACACACAACAATCAAAAACAATTTAATCAGATTGCTTACAAATCATTGTATATTGCAAAAGTCTAATCATATGGATTACTTGACTGAAAATAATCAGCTACAATTAAAGCTGCACATTATCCATAAAACAAGTTCACTTGACCCAACAAGTCAGAGACCATGCAGAATAAACCTAACGTAAGACCAACCTTACTGTGAAGCAAATTCTTTAAAATCAAGAAAAAATTCAGATTCCCATCTGTATTTGAAAAACCTTGACACAAACGACTTATACAGAGATAAATGAGGGTAGCGAGAATGACTGCATATGATATACTGTACATATCAGTGCTTTAAATGACGTTTCAAAAATAGCTTTTTATCAAAAAATTCTGATCTTTTTACACACACACGCACACAAATGAGATTTCTCTAGCTTATACAAGGACACTTATGGTCAGGTTACTGACAATAGTTAATTAAAAGGAAATATTCATCGTACTGCTCACATACTTCATTAATTTCCAATAGGTTTCCACTTTAACTGAATTCAAAATTCAAAGAACTAAATGGGGTACAATTTACAAAACCATCGTTTCTATCTGCACTGTGCTTTTAAAGATTGCTTACAATAAAAAAAAAAAAAAAAGGGCAGCTAGTGAGGTATTTCAACCACACTATAACTTTTAAGTGATATTTTAACACAAATTCAAGACTCTAATAGCTGTTGAATGGAGGATTGTTTCCACCACTAAGAACATTTTTCTTTTACTTTAAATATGTTGAAAAGGAATTTTATTTTAATATATCATACGGATGATAGTTATACAGTAAAACCCATCATAATGAACATTCACAAAAATCTAAATTCACTTTGATCAATCACCAATTAAACTGAAAATATAATATTGATACAGTGGTGAGATTTCTGCAAAAGCCACATTTTCTCAGGAAGATGGACCGTTTCATTATTGAATCTCATAAATGCTTAAAAACAAATTAACTTGCCAAATTCACTGACAAAAGTGTTTCTTGCACACGCCTTGTCTTTCTATGGACCAAAATAAAACCTAACAGTACTTCTCAGAGCAGAAAAATATACAATGTATTTACAGCAGGATATCTTCTATACATTCTAGAGGGAATGATCATTGAGGAAGAATAAAGTATTCGATGATTAACGTGGTTCTGTGTGTCCCTGATTGTCAGAGGAGCTGTAACAAGAGGGAGCTCAACATTGGTTTCAAACCTAAACTGGATGGTGCACGAAAAACAAAAAGATAAAAACATCGTTTAACACAACAGCACCTAAGACGTGAACGACAATCAACAGTGTAATGAAGTACAGAAAAGACTTAACTCATTGCCACTCCCGTTTAAAACTGCATGGTTTCAACAAGGCCCGTACAGATGAGTCTGACCAGAAAATTCCAGCAAATCAGTGATTATCAGCAAATCTAGACATCTACAACTTAAATCTGCACTTACACACATACTGGAGAAGAGTCCATGACACGTTAACTCCTCCCAACTACAGATAATATGTTGATTATTAAGTTTGGTGATATGTCTCTGCTAAAATTTTAAAAATAATACAATATTAAAAGGCAAAACTAAATAAAGCTCCCAGTTCTTAACGTATGAAGGTGTGAACACGTTGATAGCTTATGTGCTTGTCTGTATTGTGCAAGTGGAACTAGTAGCCTTAGAGCGTAGACCAAGTAGAAATAAATGCATTGTGCAGGAATGACTAAAGGAAATTGTAATATTTCTTTTAAAAGAAGGCACAAAATAATAAACTGCTCATTTTAATCAAATTCTCTTGAATACAAGGGATCATGAACTTTAATTTTGTTTCCCTTATAAGAGCTACGTCCTTTTAAGTGATCAAAGAAAAAGTGAATTAGTTTGAATTTCTACTTAAACTAATTAAGTGGTTAGTCTCACTAATCTCTTAACAAAAGGTGACTTATACATACTGTGATAATCTAATATAAATCCTGCAGAAATACCCTTAATAGGTAACACAACTTTGTGTCACCGTGCATGTCAGCAGACAGTTTAACCGCTGGAATAAAGAAAAAAGCTCTAAGTGATATTTTTTGAAAAAAAAAAAAAACTAAACAAAGAGCAAGGGGAAGTAGCTAAAGAAAAAAAAAATTTAAAAATAAAAATAAAAAATCTACCACCGCCATGGGGGAAGGGGGCATGATTTTCGGGAGCAGGACAAACTTATGTGGCCCCAATTCATTTCAGCTCAGTTGAATCACAGATTTTGATCTTAAAATGCAGAAAAAAATTAACGCGTTCATAAGGAAAAAGTATCAATAACAGTAGGTTTGTGCAGCTCTGGACCACCCAACCGCCAGTGCAGTTGAAAAACTCAGGGGGGGAGTGTACATAGATGCAAACTACATTTTAATAAGTCTAAATATTGCATTAAGCAGCAAGTGTGACTTGATCATTAAGTGTGCAAGGCGAAATGATTGACACAAACATTAAAAATAATGGCAATGGAATTAGAGAATATTAATCTCCTGCATTACACTTTGGTCGCTTAATCTCATAATGTACATTCTGGAGGAAGTTTGACTTTTTTTTCCAAAAGGGGAAATGCTAATTATAGTATGATTATCATTTTTCAGTATTCCTGTTTAAGAAGTTTAGAACGTAAAAGCACAAAATTATAACTGCTTTACACAAAGAAAAAAAAAAAAAAGAAAGACCCCTCGTTTGCAGTGGGATTTGATTTGGCAAAAACACAGGAAAGACGAGATAAAGTGCCACAGAAATGATGAACAGAAATGAACGCTCCCGCCTCCATTTCTTCAGCCAAACGATTCACTGGTCGAAACGTCAGGGGATGAGTTCAGTTGAGACCTGGTCTCAGTGACTCGGACTAAAGGGAACTCTGAGAATTCTGTGCTGTGTCCTCGAACACTCACTTGTCCGTTGGCAACCGTAAACTGCGAGGAGGCTGCAGATCTTGACGTCTGGAAATGAGATTTGAAGTTCTGTTCAAAGGAGCTTATTTGAAAAGTCTGTAGTATCCCTTGTGAAGAGTCAGTCTTTTTTGAGGGAGAGACCTGCTCCAGAAAGTCCTCCTCAGCTGGGGACACCGCAGAGGGAGGGGTGGTCTCGTCGCCTGAAAAGGAAAACGAGTGCTGGGAGTCCCCGACCAGCAACCCATAGTGAGGTTTCTCTAAGGTGGACCTTAGTGGAGAGCTCATCCCTGATTTGAACCTGCTGGGGGAAGGAAACTGTTTCTCTGTGGAGAACAGAGGCTGTCCAGCTAATGTGGGGTTTTCAGAGACCAAGCTGAGGCTCTGGCTGGTCAGGTAGCTGTCATTCTGGCTGGTCCTCTCCAGTGCTTGCTGGAGAAATTTGGAGTATTCTTGCAAGAGACTCACTTTCTCTGCAGGCGGCTGAGCCTGAGCGCTGGATGTTCCGAGGCTCTCGACCGGACTGCTGTCAGAAACATCGGAGGAATTGATAGATATACTTGAGGTAACCTCTGTGTCAGCCACACTGAAAGAAATGTCTGATTGCCCATTGGCTTTGTTGGAGTAGTGGTCCAACAGTGTCTGAAGAACCTCATCAGGCAAAACATTCTTGTCATGAGGAGTCTTAATCTCTGTGTTCATGGGTTGGGGCTCCAGGATGGTGGCGGGAACAGTTTCGTCGATGACTGTTGACACCACAGTTTGTGTAACAGGTGGCTGAGAGGAGATGCTGCTCGTGTTCAGGCCATAATCCCGGCTGTTGTTAGCCATTGCAGCTTGAAGGTAACGTTTCTTCTTGAGAAACTGCATCGCGTCGTCATAGTTTGTGCTGCTGGCTGCTGGTTTTGTTTGTCCTCCTTGAAGAGTTTCAACTGATTCGAGTTCACTGTTGCCTTCTACGTCTAAGAGGCCTTGCTTGTCCACGATCTCAAAGGTGTACTGTGCCACCTTAGTATTTTCCTCAAAGGAGGGTAAAGTGGACAAGCAAGGAGGAGTTTGTTCAGTCGACTGCTTAAGACTCCGCTTGCGGACTTTCTTCAGAAGTAGCTTAGGAGAAGTTGTTTCTTCCAAAGAGACGTCGCCATCTTGGTGTTGGTTAGCCGTTTCTTCAGGAAGGTCCACAGAGTAGTCAGCAATCACGTACTCATGTTTGACTTTGGAGGACACAGCATATAGAGAAAGACTTCCCTTTTGCTCCTCTTTCTCTTCTGTTTCTACCACGGTAAAAGTGTGCCCTTCTGTCTGGGCAGTAGTGGAAGCTCCTGAACTCTTGTCTGTACACTTTTGGCGCTTTTTCTTGGGCAGTGAGCACTCTTTGGCAACAAAGGGGGACCCTAAAGAGTCTGCTTCACGTAAAGGTCCGACTTTACCGGCAGTCTTGTTCGCCTTTCGCTCTCTGTTCTCGTGACACATTCTTCTGTGCTTTAAAACCCGGTCTGTTCTGGAAAAGTACTGCAGAAAGAGGACACAATGCATTTATTTTATACATGAACCTTCATTACTGGCTCTAATATTGAGTTCACAATTTTACTCTTCCTGTCTACTCTCTACAGCCATAACGATCTTTAATATGAGCACTAGTGACAGTGTTTTCACACCAAATGTGTTTTTAATCACACAATCTTTTTAGGACGGCAAAAAAAGCTGAATGCCAAAAACACCATTTAACCAGACTAAGTTTTAAGCAGACTCTTTTTAGTCTAAAGGTCTTAAACACAGTATTTAGAGGTTTAATGCACTCAACAAATTCACAGAAGCTGAACTACTTAAAAAATATCTTGTGTAATAACTGTTTAGCAGGCATTCCTATCATTATAAGCAAATTGTTAACATGTCAGCAAATAATTTTAGCCTGACTAAGCAATCAATGACAGTTTACACTGCAATATTTAGTGTTTGTATTCTTTTGTGATAAGTCAGTTCACAGAGTCAAAATAAAAGACAGAAGATCATCCTGTCTCTACCTGTGTTTTCTTGAAATAGGGTGGCGTTTACACAGTGCATTTATAGTCTTACTGACCACTGAAAGCGCTTTACAATCCTCATCCTTTTTCAACACATATTCGTACATGTTTTATATTACAGCCAACCACTGTACCACAAACTATTCAAATACACAAATACATCCACACACAGGAGATCTTCACACTTGTAGTTCATCTGTTCAACTGATGAGTTTGATATGTTCACATATTCTGCTTTCTTTTCAAAGAAAATTACAAGCTAGCTCCAAATTAACTAAAACGCGATACTAAAAACTACGTGAGAATGATCAGTCCACTTACTGGCCAGAAACACAGGAAGGTGCTTAAGGTCTGGACAACTGGACTACACTGAAAATTTACTCCTAAAGCCATGATTATACGAGATGGTCAAGTTGTCATCCCTATTATACTGTTTTGAAATCCACCTGAAGTTTGGGTTGCATGGAAATGGCAATATTGTACAGATTGTGTACTCTGCCACATCCCAGAATGCAAAGAATGTATTTAGCTAGAACCTCCCACTGACCACCCTTTTCAAAGGGTCTCGGTGTGGTTGTCAGCAGCCGAGCACACATCTTGACATCTGCACAAATGAACCGCACTAAGGGGGAAAATGAGCCAGAGCTCAATTTAAAGGGACCACAGTGTCGTTGTGAAATAACCCAAAGAAAACTAGTTCACAAATTTATTTTTCAAAGTTAGTGAACAGAAGACCAAAAAACCCCAACACATTTTAATTCCCCTTTGTCCGAACCAAAATGACTGAACTAAAGGTTTGAAATAGACCTTTCATGTCTTTCTAATTAAAATATTTACCAATTTTGGACCTTACGAATACACTAATTTACAAGCAATCAAAAGAATAGTACCTGGTGACAATAGTCACATTGGTAGGGCTTCTCTCCACTGTGAGTCCTTTTGTGCCTCTCCATGTGGTACTTCTGGATGAACCTCATCCCACACTCATCACAGCGAAAAGGCTTCTCACCTAGAGACAAGTATTTAAAAAGAAAAAAGTTCAGGCTAACATAGCAATAATTATAAAAACAATTGAGAATTTTGCCAAACTGTTTGTTACTCACCGGTGTGGATCTTCTCATGTCTCTGGAGAAGATACTTCTGAATAAAGCGCATGTCACACTGGCTGCACTGAAACGGCTTCTCACCTAGGTTTTCAGTAACATATATGAAAACCAGTTGTTTTTAGTTTTTAGCTTCCTTTGATGACTAAAAGATCCCCTACTGTCAACATATCTAATTTCACAGCAACATGTTTTACATATTTGTATACATGCCAGGCTTATTCATACCAGTGTGAATGAAGACATGCCTCTGTAGATGGTAGTTGGTTCTGAACGCAGCATTACAGTGAGTACAGACGTGACACTTGGGGTTTGGTATGCCCAATGAGCCATCGTCATTGATGCTGAGAATCTACAAAGGGGGTAAAAAAGAACACATGTAGTGTTGAATTTTCACAACTGTCCCTGGTATTTTAAAAATATAAAAATTCCACAGATGGAATTCACCTTTGCTGGTGATCGCTGCTTCCTTTTTTTCTTCTTGGGACACATTGTCAGATCCTTGATTGCCTTTTTGTCTTTCTTTATATAGACCGCTGGCTCAGACAACTTCAGCTCCTGCTTGATGCTCAACTGTAAAAGTAGGACCATAGTCATTTATACATTGAATATCGCACATGACCTACTTTAAGGGCCACCCAGCCAGCTACCACTTTATCCAGGTCAGACAGGTGCAACTGGGCAAGCAGAGCATAATCAACCAATGTGAGGGCATCTCACCATACAGTTGCCTCAGGCATAAAATACCAGAGGGAAGCCTCAGCCCCTTACAACCCAGAACAGGCTGAGAGATTACATCTGCCAGGTGGCCAGGGACAGCGTTTTCAAATCCTCTGACTGGCATTTTAAAATGTATGTAGCCACTTTTCAGCTTTCTGAAAATAACCTGTCTGTAATAACTACAGACAGACAAACAACACAAACCATACAATTCCAGCTCTTAAAGTTCCCAAGGAGAAGCAATGCTTTAAACCTGTCCCTGAGGGTGAATTCAGATTATCCTCATTATGCTGTATTCTTAGAATAGAAATTACTATTTTAAAGTTCACATTTGCTGCAAGTTTATTCTGATTCAGAAGATCAGAGTGTACAAATATATTGTTTCTGAATATGAACAAGTGGGTCAAAGTGACAGAAAATTTTTTAATTAAAATCTCTGTCATTCATTAAAAAAACAAAACACTAATGCGAGCTCCCTATTTTTGACCAATTTTTAAGAAAATTCCGGCACCTAAAAATAACTAGTGTGAAAGTAGTTTGCAGTATTAGCAGCTACCTAACAGTACTTTTTGTGTGTTAAAAGAACTGATTGCACTGAACAGTCCAAAATGTCAGGCTAAGTCAACATAACATGCATAAAAGCAAACTCACTCTGATCAAGTGGAGACTGTAGATGCACTCACAGAAATGAGCTTATCAAAATCTGATCTACTTCTAAACCAGCGTGAACTCACTGGCATATGAAGCAAGCAGGGAAACTTATTCGTGAGTTTTAGGGGGAAATGCTCTCCCACCTCGGCTCCTCCCTCCTCTTCTCCTCCACCGCTATTCTTCGTCATCTCCTCCTGCATCATCAGCTGCTCTGGAGGGACCAGGTCGTGAGTGACCAGCGAGCTTCGAGTCAAGTCCTCGTCGTCGTCTTCGTCGTCGTCATCCTCGGCCAGCAGAGGGTGGTTAGCCAGCGATCGTTCCCCGAGTGTCATCACCACCAGTCCTCCTCCGCTGCCCAGGCCAACTCTCCCTCCTCCGTCTATTCCTCCGCTGCTGCACTTCAGCAGCATGCCTTCCAGTTTGTCCTCAGTGTTCATCTTACATAGAGTAGCTCTTGAGTCTATAACATAAAAACAAAGAAACACTGTTACAAAAAAACAAATGTAAAATGTACAAATTGAGTAAAATGTATTTAAACTCCCCCAAAAAGGGACATAATACAACTGTAAACTATCATGGATGAAATAATTATATTCACCAAGATCCCTTTTGTGGCCATGAAGGCTCACTTTCCCAAGCATGGATTAAGTCTATTTACAGATTAGAACTTGCTGCATGTGAGTAACTTTTAACTGAGTTTCCCATAAGTCATGGTTACTTATTTTTAAACGAGCAAATCGGCAGCTCTTTTCAATCCCCACAACACTGAACCAAAAATAAATATGAAAGAATATAAAAATAAACACCCATGGTGGTATGAAGCCTGGCAACCAACAAAACGAGCTTTAGGGCCCCATTTATAAAACATATAAAACAATCTTAAGTATGCTTAAAGAGAAAAACCTGTTAAAAACAAAACCTTACCACGCACAGAAGTGACCATATCTCAAATCTTAAGTCTAGACTGGAGCGATTTTCAAAGCCACTGGTGTACTTTACAGTTCTGTAATTCTATCCAACCCCAGTCAGTGCAGGAGCAACACATTTCCAGGCTGCTTGTTTGGATTCCTCCACCTGCTATTTAGTCCACTGGATAATATTTGTTGTCTGGATTCACTCTCCTTAACCACCACTATGAGCCTGTTCTCCAAAGAGTTTGCTTTTACCTTTTGCTTCACGGCTATCTCTGATATTTGTAATAGGAGACCCCCCCAGGCCACTGCTGGTAATTTAAGATGACTTCAGTTTCATAGATTACAGAAGAAAATGAGTTATTTATGGGTTTATTAGAAACTGCTTAAGCAAGGCTTTTTGTGTTAAGCATCTTTTATGAATCAGACATAAGTTCACTATTAGGAATGATCCAAAAAAAATCAACATTAATTTAAAAAACATTTTTGCATATTAAGCCTGAGGATAGGTAGCAAGACTGTTGTTCTACATAGTCACTTATATTTCAGATCCCACTGGTTTTTATTCACTAAAAAACACACACACGCCTAACCAAGCTCTTTAAAAGTAACAGCTACCTCACCAAATTTAAGACTTATGACCTTAAATTTAATTAAGAAGAGCGATTGTGATTGTGTGTGTGTGTCAGAGGTGGGACCAAGTCATTGTTTTGCAAGTCTCAAGTAAGTCTCAAGTCTTTATCCTCAAGTCTCAAGTCAAGTCTCAAGTAATGTCAGGCAAGTCAGAGTCGAGTCTCAAGTCACTGGTGTAAAAGTCCGAGTCAAGTCACAAGTCTGAAACTTTGAATTTCAAGTCCTTTCGAGTCTTTAAAAAAAAAAAAAAACGAAAAAATAATGTTGCAGTTATGCTAAATGTAAATATTAGACCATGTAATTTTAAAATCTGTGTTTTTCTCAACACATGACAAAATAGTGAACTTAGAAAATATACACAAATTGTGAAATTGCACCTCTTTAAAATGCAGCTCAATTAAACCTAGCTCCAAGAATAATTTTCACCGACAGTTCTGAGATAAGCTGCATGTTATTCTTGGATGCGGTTGTAGGACCGGCTTTAAAATCGCATGACAAAAATATCATACACATTAAAAAAAAAAAACTGTATCACCAACGTAGCCTGGACAACATTTGCTAGTTAGATGAAGTCAGCTATCTCATCTTAGCATATTTATATGCATATTTATAATCATACGGTTCTTGGAGTGAGTGCACACACTCATGAAGTTTAGTAACTTCCGGTCACTGCAACAAGCCCAGGTACAGTTTACCGACAGATGGGTGCAGGACCTTGAAACGCACCGTGTCGAACGAAAGACCATCGTACGTATCATAAGTTTACCAGTCTCACAAATCGTCGTCATAAATATACATTCCTTAACCGTTTATTAATAGGACCTTTGAGCTCAACGGTAATTAATTAGTAGTGGAAATAATTTCTGGTAGCATCACAGAAATGTAGCAGTGACAACAATATTGTATGCTGTAATCGTACTGGGCAATTAGTGATACAAAAAACCTGTTTTATCCTGTGAATAAAAGTATATGTTTTTGTCAATGTACCATAATAACAGAAGCGAAACGCAATATTGTGTCAGGACAATTCACTATTTATGCACAATAAACAAAGGAGCATAGCGCGACAATTTCTGTTCAGCGCCAGACTTGCTTGTAACCTATATCACCAATTATGTTATGAAAATGACGTATTAACTACTAAAAAACACTGACCTTCGTGTAAATGCTTGGAGCAGACTAACCTGTGAGCTGGAGTGTTCTGGGACGTTATATTTGATCTTTGAATGGCTGCAATCCAGGCCATCCGTCGCCTCTTTGTTACTTCGGAAACATGGCTGAACAATTTCTCTTCAACGACGTAATCCGATAACAACCGATCTCTTTACCCGTCGGCTTCCCGTGGCTGTTATGCGACCGGCTATTGCAGTTAATAATACAACGGCTTCTTGACATTTTTGTGTTTCTTTTTATCGCTGTGTAACTGATTTTAATTGAAAGCCTGCGTGCGCTAGTACCGCTTGCCACGAGTTCCCAGAATCCTTTGCGGTTCTACCCGTGAATGACGTCACATTTTCAATCTCTATATAATATGCATGTTAAATTTTATATTTGGGGTAAAATATCAAGTCTTTTCAAGTAAACCGGTTCAAGTCCAATTCAAGTCCCAAGTCATTGGTGTAAAAGTCCAAGTCAAGTCACAAGTCTTAGAACATTTTTTCAAGTCAAGTCTAAAGTCATAAAATTAATGACTCGAGTCTGACTCGAGTCCAAGTCATGTGACTCGAGTCCACACCTCTGGTGTGTGTGTGTGTGTGTGTGTGTGTGTGTGTGTGTGGGGGGGGGGGGGGGGGGGGGGGGGGTGTCGGGGTCTGACTACCTTAAAAAACGATTACCAATTGCGGAGTGAAACTATGAAACCATGAGAAGAGAGATTTACACTACACCACGAACAATAGACTATTTAAATCTAAAAACATAAAGAAAAGTCTTGCATACCAAGTCAGATAAGCTGTATCTTTACTGATCTGTAGAAATTGGCCAGTTTGGCGTCTCAGTTCAAAGTTGTTGTGCTTATTTTCAGTCTCTTGTTTCTGAGCATGTGAACACATGAAGCATGCCGCCGTCTGTATGTTTACATGCTTGTGTTTTGACGTGCACAGGTACGCTTGCATTCTGCCCTTCTTCCTCCATTTTTTTTTTTTTTTGCCTTCATGCAAGTGTAGCAGTTATGATTGTATATATTCTAATATACTCTAAACTCTGTTTTCTAATGTTTTAAAAGAACTACAAGTATATGTAAAGTGATAAACCTACACCGTCAAACCATAAGATAGGCATATTTCTTACAAACACAGCTACATATCGAGAATAGATTATTTCAATCAGCCACCACAGTACATTATACTGTTGTATTACGCCGATGTTGCCTATATTCGGAGTTACATTGCACTCTGATTAGATGGCTGACTAACGTGACAATCACTTGAGCTCAACCTGGCAAAAAGCTAGCTACCGCTGCACTTTGGTTTGACGCTGTTCCTAACACAAACTGAACAATGAAACAGCGGGGCCGGTAAATATCTGTCAGGGTTTTAACACACGCTGACAGCCACTTAGTACCATATGCAAACGCACCCTCTGTGTCGCTTTGGTTAAGTGGCTTTAAGTCGCTTGCTAGATAGGCAGCAAGCTAGCTTGCTACGCTCGTCAAACCTCAAAAACATTCATAACAACAGCAGGAGAAAACACAGGAAGACAGGCGACGGCGTCTTCAAATTAAAAGCTTCCTCAACGCTTTAAGTAAACAATACCGGAACAGGCTTTTAAGTATTTACCATTCTCATTGAAAAACAAACCGTGTAGTTCGTCTGAACCTTACGAACTCGTATTTTTCCGCAACCTTGCAATATAAAGCGCATTACTTGGGACTTTACTTTGAAGGCCCAGAACGGAAGTTCCAATATGCACGCACCTACTTCGCGAGCATTTACGGCCTATTTGAAGCTAGTGAGCTAACCACTAGCAATGTGCTGCAAACATTGGTCTTTCTCTTTTGATATAACATTCGTTTGCAACTGCATCTTCACAGCTGCGGTACCTCCTTATATGTGGCATTCAACAGCAAATTTAAGCTCACACTAAACGACACATGTGACACATAACACAACTTTCCCTTACTTATTAGCAGTGATAACTGGCTTTAGCTTCCTCAGCCACTCTGCTAAATAGGCCACAATCTTCACAAGCTAACGTTCGCTAACCACCTTGTTCTCTACCACGACAAACAATAATACGCGTGAGTAGTGCATATTTGATATGAAAATAATTGAAAACTTAATTTTATTTCTCCTTACCTACGCGTATTAAGCCCGTTTAGCTGTCATGATTCTTATCCAAGACTACAGTGCAGTGATGGTGTGCGGAATAATCAAATACACCATCATCAGGACATGGAAATTTAAATCTGTCGCCATCTAGTGGTGCACGGTGGTATTCGAGGTGAACGCTGCGCTTCTCATCATGCAACTGATAACGTCCTTTCGGTGCCCTACTTCTGCAGCCTAAATGTTCATCAGTGGTGCCTTAATAGCCCAGTTATTTCTAGACTTTGATCCCATTATTGTTTTGCACCGTTTTTGGAAATGGCAACTTAAAATAAGCGCGCGTTTTTTTCAGTGATTTAATGTCTTTGAATCGCTTGGGTGGTGGGTAACCGTGCTGATCTGATAGGAATATCATGCAGAAATACACGACCTTTTTCGGGGGTTATTAACTGTTGCTCACATTAAAAAGCTGTTTAATGCAGTCATCTCTTCTGTCATGTAGTGTTTGTATTTTCTGAATAAAACAGACTCCCAATTTCTTAACGTATATCGGTCATATAGGTTTAAACATGGATATCTTGCATTTTATGTGAGGAAAGGCGCATATCCTCTAGCCTTATCAGTTACGACCTTGTCTTAATTAGCCCAGATGGAGTATACGTGACAAGAGTTTTTGATGGCATTTGCACACCATCTTCTTTTTATTATAGGATTAATACTTATAAAAAGATGCGCAACCGCTTAGGCTAGTCTGATTAGTAATACAACAAAATAGGAATAAAGCGCGCATCAGGTGGAAATGGAAACATTAAAAATGTAGAATTATATTTTAATCCTTGGACTGACAGCTTGGCCAAAAAGGGGGTTCGAAGGGTCGTGATAAGATGATAGCCTGTCATCCCCAGCCATCTCACACATACGCATGCACACTCACACACGCCGCTGTGAGGAATACTAATCAACCTGTTTGCCGACAAGTGCAGCAGCTCGACGCGCAACTTAGCACTTTTCCATTCTGTGTCTGGAAACATCTGTGCGGGCTTTTATTTTATTGTATTGTATTGGTGAATTTCAAGTGTTTTTTTTTTGTTGTTGTTTTTTGCCGTCCTCTTTGCAGGAAGCGCGGGTGTTATCAGTCCAGTCTCACCTGTCGCTGCGTCTTCTGATGTGCGACAGGCAGTGAGGGAGTGTGGATCCGGGGAAATACAACCCACTGCTGTGCCGCTTCTAGCAAGGGAAGCCCCCACGCGTTGCGCGCCCAGATCGCCGGTAGAGAGGCTATTCGCGTGGCGGAGTGCGTGTGCATGCGCGTCAGGTTATAAATGTGTGTACTTGAGCACGGCAAAGCCCCAGGCTCTATCCTCAACAGTTGCCACCCGAGCGGCGGAGAGGAGAGGAGGAGAGCGAGAGAGATAGCAGACTGAGTACGGACGGACGCGGAGCTCCACGCCGCTCTGCCCGGCTCTGCTCCTGACATGCAGTCGTTCATCTCTCCGGTGACCAAGGCCATCCTAGTAGCGCTCTTCATCTTCGCCATTCTCCTCATTCTCTATGTGATCCTTTGGTACATTTGCAGAGACGTGGACTGCGACCACGGCATTTGAGGATTCCGTTAAAACGGAGTAACGGAAATATCACAATGGGTCGCACAGAGGAACCAACAGAGCCCAGGGTCATTTTGTAAGTCTGCTTGTCTTCCTTTTTGTCATTTGAGTTATACTCGTGTTGTATTTTTGCTTTTTTAATTCGTGGTTATCTGTGTATCTCTTGTGTCCGTGTCTGCGTGTGTACACGCGCGCATTCCTGTCGCGCGTAATGTTAAATGCGCTCTGGTTAAAAGGTGATGACCGGCGTGCGTCTCCACAGGCACCCGGTTATCCCGAGCCTTTAATGAGCAGAATCCCGGCTTCCTTTCTCCTCAACTTGACAGGGACCATTCATCAATAATCTCTTATGTATTGGAGACGCGCTCTTGGTACTGATGGGGAATTCTCAAAGGTGAAACAATGTCATTAGGCGGGGGGGACATCGAACTGGTGTCAAACGGAACACGCAATGAGTGGAGTACGGAGACCGTCAGTGACATTGCGGTAAACTGCGTGGATGTTCCTTAAGGTCAGGAATAACAGTGTTTACCTCAGTTTCCCAGTATTGATTGCCCCCACTCCTCCTGCCGTATATCCGCAGCATTAGTTCATGTTCAGTTCATCCTGATCTCCGAGGATGCTTCACATTGGCATTTTACGTTCAACGAGATAACGGGATTATCTCCACTGGCTCCTGTGCGTCTTATTCCTAATCTGTCTAGTGCCATGTTTCTGCGTCCTTATCATATATGTTCCGCTAATTCTTTTACGCATAGCGCATTTTTAATTCCCCCAGACAACTGTGAGCTTATTTGATTGTTCTATGGCCAGTCTTGGTTTAGGAAGGTGTACTGATATTTACTCTTACACCCACACACATAAATAAACACGCTGCAAATTGGCCAAGCACTTGTCCCTATTGCAGGCACCTTGGCCCCCGTGCATGCAGACTATCACATGCCCCATAAAGCTATTACACATGTGAGATGCCTGCCATTTTCATCATGGTCCAAAGCATTTTATGTTACCTTAACCAACATTCAACTGTGAAAATTAACACATTTTGGATGTGTCAAAGTGAAGGATTTGAAGGACACACCAAGGACATGTTGATTTTTTAAGTGTGAATGCATAGAGAAAAATTCGTGTTATTTATTTTTTCAATCACCTGCAGAGTAGAGTTGATTTGTTTTCTTCACATCTTTGCAACATAAATATATCTTACACATCCTGACACAACAAAAGGACAAAGAAAACACATGACTTGATACTTTGAAATATAACAGAGCAGTGATTACTGAGAGATAATCGCTGACTGCAGCTGACACTCTAGTTTCGCCACTTGCTAGACCACATCACTATTTCTTCCATAAACACCACAGGGATTAAAAAAAAGCCTGAGCATCTCCTCAGCCCAACTCACAAGGAAAGTGCAAGTTTAGGCTTAAAATTTTTAAACCTTCTTATTTTGAGCTATGGTTGCAACACTCTAGTATTTAAATATCCAAGAGCAGCCTAAATGCTGGATGCAGTCATGAGGAAGAAACCCCGCAGCCTCTTAAACTGTTGTGAGTGCTCTCCTGCGGAGAAAAGGAGAGTGGCTGGATGGCAGATGCCCTTTTTGACCGGACAACTAAATGATTTCTGCGAGCCAAAAGCAAATATGCAGCGAGCCTGTGACACCTCTCAACACATGCACACACATATACGTGGCCACACACACAAGCTGAAAACGACAGCTCTGACTCTATCAGCTTCAGTAATGGCATAACAAGGGAAAGAGAAGGAATGGAAAGGTACTTATAATACCTGCTCCAGCTGTCTGTGTCTGTCTAAACTAGTGTCCTGGTTTGTGTATGTGTGTTTTAACACAGAAAGAAGGGTAAAAAAAAATGTTTGAGTGACTTTGTGCAGTTTTTTTTTTGTAAAGGAAAATGGCTGCATGTGTGCATATGTGTGTGTGTGTCACAGCGTGGGAGGGGGTTAAACACTGACATGCTCCTGGATGACAGATACAAAAAAAGTGGAGCAGGGAGGGCTCAGTGGTAGTCAGTGAGGGAGACAGGTTGTGTGTGTGTGTGTACAGTAGGAGTGCACACATGCATGAGTATGAAATTCACTCAAGTTTATTGAAAATGTGTTCATTCATTGAATACATGTGTAAACCGTGATACTGTAGTGTGCCAACTGTGTACGGGCATAAGCAGTTTATGTAGTGTGTTTGTGTGTGTCTGTGTTGGCAAATTGTTAAACAACCCTTATCATACACACTCTGATTATTAAAAAAAGAACAGAATCCTTCCTACATTGTCCAGCTGTTTCTTTAATGAGAATGAGATGAATCATAAGCATCATTTGGAAACAACACAGCAGATTAATACCAGTTTTGTTACACCTAAATTAAACAAATACACTGTAAGAGATGAAAATATATGATAACTCAATCCCTGATTTAAAAAAAAAAAGTATCTTTGTGGTGACTGTATCAGCTGTTTTGTTTAAAATTTGTCAAATGTTCCTCACTAAGGTGTGTTTTTATTATCCTAGTCGATGTTCTCGGGTACACCAACACAGCAAACACTGATCTTGTTCTCTTCTGCTTCATTTTAATATTGAAATGGGAGAAGCAGCTAGTTCTAGAATATATTTTCCATTGTGTTTATCGTTCCCTTTTTAAAAACAGTCACTTTAGTAGGGAAGCATCTTTCCGCCATGAAAAAAACAAAGAGATAATAACCCGAAAGTTTGACTTCTGCCCCACTCCAAAAAAAAAGTTACTTTTTTTTCAAGGGCAGACACAACCTTCCAAGCTCCTGTTTAAATACAAAATTTTGGTTCATGTTATTGTTGCCACCTCTAAAAGTTCCAACCTCCATTGAGAGAAATATTGTTTTTCTCGTTATTCAGCATGTCAAAATAGTACTAAAGTCTACTGTTCTTATAGCCGCAAATGAAGGCAACTTGCTGTTTGGACGCAAAGTAATCAATGCTAAGATAGATAAAATGACACACACTCATCTGCTGTTCAGGAAATGTGAATGAATGTAACCTGAAAATGACAAGAGACATTTGGAAACCGAAGCACCAAATAACAACATTTTTTAAAATTATTACTCATCAGTAAAATTGAACATCTGAAACTTTTAGACTGCTTCATTATTTGTTTTATATTCAGTGATTCCATGTCTACAAAAACATTTTCCAACATTCAGCCTGGTCATAAATTAAATTTCACAAAAATCAGTTTTGTGAAATTTAATTTGTTCTGCACCAGTGAAAACCTCTGCAATTGAAAAGTGAAGGTAGCACGGAAGTGCTACCTTAAATTCTACTGAGACTTGGCTGATTAGGGGTGCTGTTACATTGAGTGACAAACAGATGGTCTTTCATCATTTGTTTAAAGGCTTGGCCAGTGTGTGTGTGTGTGTGTTTTAAATTTAGCATCTCTTCTGTTATAAACTGTGAACCATGGCTGCACCTTTTAAACCAAACACTCCAGCCGTGTTTGCATCACCTGTACCCAGGTCAGTTAGACTATAAAAAAGGTAATCTTCTTCTTCTTCTCTTTGTTTGCATATTAATTTTTTAAGGAGGACGTCGACAAAGATGGAAAGGATTCGTTCAGCCTGCTTGAATTTTAATACGTTTTGATAGATCCAGGTTCAATTGAGATTGAAGTTATAAAATATGTAGGGACAAAAGTAAATTATTGAAACTTGAAGAGGAGAAGGGATTTGTTAACATATTCAAGCCTCACAATGTGCGCAAACTGTATATGACAAAGTGTGTGTGTGTGTTGCTGCAGACATGTAAAAAAAAAAAAAACTCTTCAGCCCTGCATAATACTCCCCCCCATAAATATAGTATGCAGACCAGATGACCAGATCATAATGTAAATAGTCAGAATTTTTTATCTGGGATGGAAAAATGTGGTGTTTGTCAAAGAGCACAGAAGCTCCATGAAAATCTGATGGCTAAAGAGGGAAATTTAATGATCCTGTTGTTTGTCATTTACTGTAAATAATTAATACTTATGTATATTTCAGTTTTTAACATTTGCTTTTCAGGTGTTGCACACCATATTGTTAATTTATTTATAAACATTCTGGATGTCCATCAACAAGGTAATTCCCAGGACATGCATAAGGTCTATCTGCTTAACTAATTTACTAAAATCATGTGTAATTAAAAATAACCTTTACCCCTTGATGAACTCATTATTATTTTCTGCTCCATTGCTACTCACAATCACTCTGCCAAAAAAAGGTGCGTCGCCTGACTTTGAAAGAACTGGTCTTTGTTTTGAGATCATCTGATTTTTAGAAAAATGTAAAACCTTCATGTTTGGGTCATGAAATTACCAAGTTACATTTAAAAATTAAAAAGCTAACAAACTGCTTTGACTTGAAATTACTTTAAGGTGAATGCTTTAACAAATGTGACATGGGTGTGTGTGTTTATGCGTGTGCGTGTGTCTATCTCATTAACCCTCGAGTGAATCCATCCATTCACACAGACACTAATACATACCCCATAGCGATGCGGTCACTGAAGTGAAATGAGTTTAATTAACTTCATGACATCAAAAATAAAACATTTTGTGGTTGTTAAGTTGCGATGTTACCTTGAGGTTTTGTTGGTTTTGGTCATGCTATATAGTTTGGTAATAATGAGAATATCTCATATAAAAATGCTTCGACTTTAATCAAATCCTGACTGTCTCACCAAAGGCTACAAAAAAAAAAAAAAAGAAGTTTAATAAAGGCTTTTTAAATACAGATTAAAATTTAAAACTGGAATCACAATCTCAAGTCAAATATACTAAAGATGTTTTGATGTAGAACAGGGGATGGCAAACTCCACAGAGCTAATTTTAAGCAAT
Source organism: Rhamphochromis longiceps (assembly GCF_057381845.1). Classification (NCBI taxonomy): domain Eukaryota; kingdom Metazoa; phylum Chordata; class Actinopteri; order Cichliformes; family Cichlidae; genus Rhamphochromis; species Rhamphochromis longiceps. The sequence goes on from NC_140572.1 coordinate 27,643,261, forward strand.
TCTTGACACCAAAAATCTTTATGGAGCAGCAAAATGTGTTTGAGTCTTATAATAACTTATTTAAGCTATTTGTTATGTATTTCTAGTGTTTAAATAACATTTTTACTTGGTATAACCAGAGAAGTTTAACTTTTCGGGTTAAATAAAGTGCATTTCTCTTATTTTACCTTAATGAGGGTGATAACCTACACTCAAAAAAATGAATGAGGTGGATTGTTCAGTGTATATTAATTATTTATTTTCATTTTACTTAAAATATATGTTTTTGTTAAGTTAACATGTGTTTTTCTAATCAAGTCTACGTAATTGTGTCTATTATTCAACGTACATAATACTAATGTGTTACTTGATCGCATAACATTTAAGTTAAGTCAATTAGGATCGATATACCTTGTATATCCACAAGGTGGCAGTAATGCAAAAACAGTTGTAATGAAACCGCGCAGAACAAGAAGGTTTCACGGCTTGTGCCTGCTCATGCGCAAGACTTCAAATTTAACTGAAAAGGGCTGTTTTGGCGCCAAGCTACTGTTTCTTTGAGAGGTAAGACCACTTTTTTTCTTTGACTATGTTGTGTAGTATCTATATGTCCAGCATGGTTATATTTTGCGTTTGTCTTACAAGACATGTTATATCGTTTGCGTGCGCTTGTTTTACATTAGTTTTACTGGGTCCTGGACATGCTTATTTTGTGGACTGTGTAAGAAACATTTTTATTGTTTTTTGTTTTATTAAGGGATTAGCTACAGGGGTTCATGGGGTTATTCTTTCAAGGGGTTATTTTTCCATTTGCTTTCTTGGGATTCCTTTTCTGTAATCCGAGAGTCGGAAATATCGAATAGGATAGCAAGGATAGCATAAAGTGACATTTAAAATCCAAAAAGTCAAGGGCGAAAGCCACTGTGACACCATTGTTCTGCTCTATCAGTAATCTGTATTATGTAAAAATGGTCTGTAAATACAGCATGTTTCCTAGCGGAGTTATACATATCAATGTAGTTATAAATTACAGTTTGTGAAAGTACACACTTAATTTTTTAAATAAAATTATTCAAGACATATGAGTGGACAGACAATGGAGGTCGACAGACCTGGTGATAATTGCTTCTATAGAAAGTTAGCACATGGCAGTGTCAATCTCTTGCTTTTCTTCTGAGTAGTATTTTATTTAGTTGTAATTCAAACAATAATTTGCTTCTTGAAATTAAGTAATGAATTTCTTGTTTTACTTTATAAATCTCAGATCCTGCCTTTACCTGCTCCCTCCTATACTGATGTGGTGTATGTGGTATTGCTGAGCTTGTATGTGGTATGTGAACTGTTATACTTTTAAAAACAAAACTGTTTTATAAGTTAAGTTTTCTTTTGTGACCCATCCCATGCCCCTGTTATTTCTTCTCCACATCTGAACCATGGTAAAGGTTGCAGTTCAAGGGCCTGAGGCATGAAATTCTTTTCAGATCAGCTGTGATCAATATTTTTTGGAACTTGATAAATAACAATAAAAGCTGTAATGGCTCCATTAGCATTTTGTGTAAATGTTTGTGTTAAAATTATAGCTTTAATGAGGTCTTACTACATTAGTTTTAGTTTGTATATGTGTACATATAGTATGTATATTTACAGTACAGTATGTTGTGTTTGTTGACATATTTTCAGGTGGAAGCAGAATATGTGAGGATTACTACTGCTGCACATGTTCCAAGGCTTTTTACACAACTTGACCAATACACTGACCAGCTCATAAAAGTCTTCAAGAAAAAAAGGAGGCGTTGCAGGGAAGAAAATTAGACAAACTTTGGCCCCAGCCACACAGGTGCGTTATTCTGTTGGTAGCAAAATATTATGGCTAATAAGATCATTTTCAAATTTAAACAGCTAGTGTATGGTAGCTGCACAGTGCACTTACATTTATATTAAGCAAGACAAAGTTTGGTACTCAAAACGTTGGAAAATTTAAATTACCTAAACATATGTAAAATCTGATCCCTTGATTTAGGTTAAACCAGAAGTGAATGTTTTTATGTTATGTTTTGAATGCAAAAAAGATGATGTATTAGTTTGTCTTTACCTCCATTATGGACATATCTAATGTGGTGGAAACCCTGCCCAACAGGTTAACTATTCATGTCCATGTGATGATTAGTTGGTCTTGTGTACATGTCTATCTGTGCAGTGGATATGTCATTCATTTTGCGTATAATGTGAGTTTCTGTCATCCTAAAGTATATCTGTTTTCTCTTCCTGTATCTCTGCCACTCTCTACAGAAGGAAAGTATTGAAAAGGGGAGGGAGTGTGTCCTCAGGGCACTACCTTTTTACCTGAATGAAGACCCAAGCATCCTCTTCAAAGAATAATTGGTTGGTAATTTTAGTTTAGTTTTTTATCTGTATTAAACCAAATTTTGAATAACTAATGTTGTTGCATGTTGTTGTAATTTGCATGGAACCTGTTTAAATGTTTTGGGAAATCTTCTTGTATACCCAAACTATTTATATTTATCGTTGAATCTGTAGTCTGAAATAGTGGCACACTGGGGTGCATGTTCCTAATATTGTGTTTACGTCATTAAAGGGTAGCTTTGGCCCTTTTTCTTTCTTTTTTTAAAACTGGATGCCATTTTTCTATGTTTTTGTGTCTAAGCTACAGCTGTTCAGAGGGAGCTGGAACAAATTACCCTTGCTATCTTTACCATCGAAAGAGCTGATGCCAGCACTCCTCCAGCCGATGTGGGTATAACCATCTAGTGTGTCCTGCATGACCTGGAAGACCTGGCCTCTGCATGTGCACTCTTAATGGGTGGGATATATGCACTGAATCTCAGTTAACCTCAAGACTGAAAGCTTTCTTTGAAGTACTTCAGAAGCTCTTCCTTCATCTGTATGTCAGCATACTCTTGACCAAGGTACAGTTGCTCAAGAATACACTGAATGAATAAGCCAACCTTTAATTTGGATGATGAATGTTCTGTCAGATGGACAGAAGTTTTTCGGAGGCTGAATGGGAATAAAATGGTAATTTGTAAATGACAGATAACGGGAAAATTACATTTAAGAGAAATTTAGAACATTTTGAAAAGTTTGTAAACTACTACAATTTGAGAGATTTTACTGTTGTGGGGGGCTAGTAAGAGACAATCAAAAGTATTGAGATTTAAAGGATTTAATTGAGAGATGATACTGCACCAGAAATGTTGAAGGGTGGTGTGTATATTAGCGTTCAAGGCATATTGTTATGAGGTGGAAATATGTTCATATTCAGTTTGTGTTACATTGTGTGCATTGTAAAGGTAATTGCAATACATACTAAAAATAAGGGTAAGTTAGGAGGTTGATCTGATATCCTCGTGTTGGTGTTGTTCCCAGATCATCATACTAAATGTTGTTCCAGGATCAACATTGCAAGTGACCAATCAGAATGTTGTGACGTCATACTTTTGCGACTTTGGGAAAAACCGGTGTAAAACAAAAAACTGTACTTAAGCTGCGTGAAACCGCCTCTGTCCGCCGATCAACTGACCCTAACCCTAACCGTAACCCTTTAATAAACAGTAAGCAGAATTGATATTGTCCTTGCAACATTGGAATTTCATAAATGCACGAATGGCTTGGCGCGCAAAAGAATAACGTCACAACAATGTGACAACATTTTCATGATGGTCTGGGAACAACACCAACACGAGGATATCAGATCATCCAAGTTGGGAATGCAGGATGAATGTATATTTTGTGGACTTTTAAAGACGAACAATTGTTTCCATGTTAAAATGTTTACATCTGAAGTTTTTTGCCCAAACACTAGTAAAATAAATGTTGACAGTGGCAAGTGTTAAATGGTTACTGCTGTGCTGTTGCAAAAAAAACTGAACGCTGACAAGCTGTTTTATTGTTAGACCATAATGTTGGCATGTTTTGTTAAAGTTTTATTTGGGATGGTGATGTAATTTTCTTTGATTGCTAATATCAGTGGACTATTTATTATTATTATTATTATTATTATTGTTGTTGTTGTTGTTGTTGTTGTTGTTACATAAATTTTTTTTAAATTGTGGCTGTTGAGGTGGACACTTCACTTTGCATTGTTAAAGGAAAGCACTTCATTGGCATTGTGTTACTGGACTGACCCTAAGCAATCATTGCAAATAGCAACTTTGCTATCCATTTTAGACACTAAAAGAAAAAAACACTCACAGACCTTACTAGCATCACATGTGCATAACTCAAGTGTCATCTTATCAATGTGTTATGTGATCTTCAATGCGTTTTTTTTTTTTTTTCTCTCTTCTATTTCTGGTAGATACAGACATTTAATTTAAAGTCTTGATGTTGCATCTGTCTACATACTGTTAATTACTAACCCTAATGAGCTGTTGTGTTTTATTTTGGACTGGGTTTACACAAATGCTCACTGAATGTGTTGGCAATAAAAGAAATTTTAAAAAATAAGTTGGATGTACTTAATTCATTTGTGTGGAACCTGTTGACAAAATAGATTTATGTAAAACTAATTAATAAAGCACAAGGTGGCTGAAAATATAATATTTGAATTAATCTAACTTAAATTTAACATTTTACTGCCACAAATAAGAAATGTGTTGAAGTAACTAATCTAAACTATCTAACCTGAAAATATATCATCTTTGTTCATACAACATAACTTGATTTAGTTAGTCTTAAATATGTCTTGTTAATCTTAAGTAGTTTTTTTTAAATTAGATGAACTAAAGATTTTTGCTTTAAACTAACATAATTCAATTTCGTGGAACCTGTTGACAAAATAATTTTAATTAAAGTCAACGTTTCATTTTTTTGAGTGTAGTAAATATAAATATGTGTCTTTTAATGTTATTAATGGGTGTAATTTAAAAAGAAAAAAGAAAAAAATAATATAGCTCTCAATATAGTCAATGTAAACAAAAATGTGTTCAATTTGATTTGAATTAATGTTCAGCAACAGAATCCATAGTATTATGAACCATCAATGCTATTGCAGGGTAGGTTCAGCAAAATTAAGTGGATAAGTCCTTTTTTTTTCAGTCACATTGAGTCACTGGAGATAGGGGGGGGGGGGGGAAAAAGAGCGACATATGGCTCTGGAACAGCAAATATGAGACCCCAGAGTTACTGTACTGTTTTTATCTTAGTTTGTCCGACTGAAATTATAGAGAAAGTCTTTTTTTTAATGTCCTGTGCATTAAGCTGTATATTGCAGTAGCATCAACGGTTCATTATTGCTAAGGATGTGCTTACAAAACCAACAAAAGAAGTTAGTAATGAGACAGAAAACATGCTCCTCTTTGAGAAATGATTAGTTGCTTCACTCGAGTGCCATTTTATTATTCACTGCCATCAGTACAAGGCTCTGTCTGGGACATCCTGTGGAATATCATATTTGTTTTCAGGTTAAGATTTCCATAGGGGTTAATTTTAGGAGGGACAAAGTATTAAAACTAATCTCAGCATTTTTTGCCTGTGTGAGTGAACGCTGTAGAGCCGGGGTGGGAAATATTCCCAAAGGGGCACATGAGAAACTGGGACTTTTGTCGAGGGCTGCGCCAAGAAGTTGAACTCAGTTCGGCTCAATTTTAAATTTATTTCTTTTTAAACTGTATAAACTGCAACTGCCAAGAGTAGATGTTACAATTAAGCCCTAATTGTGGCCTCTTGGGAAAATTAATTGCCCTCCCCTACTGCTCATTCCTGAGCATCTTTTTACAATGATCTCACTGTAAAAGGGGAGATTCCTCATTGTGAAGGTCTACAACTAAAATTGTAGACCTTCAGAAATTGGCTCTCAGAAATAATGCAGATGCACTGGAACACGCATACACACACACACACACACACACACACACCTCAAAGCCATAAAAATAGATTGTGAGTGACTCAGCCGTTATGTAAAGTCCATCTCTGATAGGGCCGCCTGGGGCTGTTTATGTCAGTTTAGCTTGACGGCACTAGAGCTGAGGTGACACATGTCTGCTGTGTCCGAGCTTCAACACACATTCACAGAGCCACACACACGCGCACGCACACTTTTCCCAGAACATACGTGTGATCCTCTCAGTCTTCTTTCCTCTCTGCATTCCCCAGCGTGTGTCCCCCAATGGACAAGGATGTGATATAGTCAGCGTAATGGACTCCCCGCAGCCCAAACAGACTACGTTATTAGCATTTTAGCGCAGACTGGGACGGAAACACCATGTTAGACATGATTCATATCCACCATTCCTCTGGTCAGTTAGGCAGCTCAATCAGGACTGGTAAACATTAGCAACTGTGGACTTAAATCAAGAGTATGACTGTAGATTAACTTGATTTTGTTTTTTATTGAACATCAAATCAGATTCCGCCACAGAAAATATGTTATACTGGGAATTTGATTATATATTTATCAACTGTACTGGTCCCCTATGAGAAAACCTGGGCGGTCTTAATTATAGTGAGACATTTTAATCAGCTTCCATCTATGTTTCCTTCCTTATTATCCTGGGTGTGAATATAGACCTTTACACTGGTGCAGAGATTTTTGTATCCTCAGCAAAGTGTGCAATGAGTGTTTGGGGAGGTCACATTTAAAGATCCGAATTTATCTGAAAGTTCTGCTGACCAGCCATAAACACATAATCATAAACACAATTGTTGAGAGTAGTAATGGCCTCTTGTCACCATCCCCATTCCTTATCCTCACGCCACCACACTTTTTGCTTACTGTATCTTTGCTTTAATGATTCCCATCCACTCTTAGACATTAGGAAAAACGGGTTTGCATGTAATGATGGTTGGACCCCAAATGCAGATTCGCAAGAAGACAGGGATCAAATGAGAACCTTTATTAAAGCCATTTGAGTAGTCTGAAAGGCTACAAAATAACAAAGTCAGGTAACAGTAGGACATGCCAAAGAACCAAAACAATTTGAGGGTGGCAGAATGGAAACAACTTGGGAACTACACACAGCTGAACTACATCTGATAACAACACTCTGGGAGGTAAATTTGGCAAAAAGATACATGACTATCAAAATAACACAGGAAGTAACGAAACAGAGAGTATCTCACTATATACGGGGAACAAGGAATGTAACGTGAACTGATAGGAGGAATACCACAAACACAACTGTAACTGCAATAAACAAGTACAAAGCTGAAAATGCAAAAAGTAAGAATCAGACTGAATGTAAGTAATGATAAACAGAGCTTAAGACTTTAAAAAAAAAAACCCAATGAGCCAGGACCATGCCTGGATTATTTGTGATAACATTTGACCCTACTTCAGGCACATTTCCTTTTACATATCTGTACATTTTCAACATTTAAAATGTCTTTTAAAAAGGGTTAGACATACAGGAAAGCAAATAAGCACTGTGATATCTTCTAAATGACCTAAAAAATACCAAACAGTTATTCAGATCCCATTTCATAATGCTAGACCGGACTGCTTGACCGAGCTGAAGTGGGGTTTTGGGGTTTAACAGAGGGGTAGCTGACGCCCTTGAAGCCAAGAAAGCAGTACACATAAGCATCCTTGAAGGTTTTCCGTGTTCACATAATCCTGGAGTGTGAGACAGGAAGAGAAAAAAGCCGAGAGAGAGCGAGAGATGAAAGAGTCTCCTCGTATCCCGTCTCAGTGACAACAGATCTCAGACAGACAGAAAGAGAGGCACACACTGACTCACAGACTGTTAAATTGAATGTGTTAAATACTGTGTGTGTGTGTGTGTGTCTGTCTCGCTGTGTGTGTGTGTGTGAGTGTTCGGTGTACAGAGTTAATGACAGTCTTAATTGGTGCAGGCAAATATCCCTCCCACTGTTCCTCATTCTACATCTACTAATAGAAAGACATTCACTCCCTTAAGACAGTTAGCAATAATGGTGGTGGGATGTATTTGATAAACATGAATGTGCGCACACACACATATACACAGATTTTTGTCTCTTGCATTCTGATGAACTCATTGTGCACATCTTGCATGCATTATTAACATCTTTACACTTGAGCCTCCACAGCCAAAACACGCAGTATAGACTCTTACATATTTTGAAAGACTGCCCTCGGTTCCACCTTTTAGGCAGGTACCATAAATGGAGGGATTGCTTGGCCCAAGTTTAATTTGGGAAGTTGTTGAAAGCTTGTGAGATAGGATGGCTTTAGAGTTATGCTTATCTTTCCTGGAAACTGAAAAGAGTTATAGTTCAAGTTATTATACGGTCAGGTTATCATGTGAGAGGAATTTACTCTAATGCTGATCAGCTGTCTGAAGCTTGTTGAAGTTCAGCATGTTGTTTGAAACATGCTAAAAATGAACGATTGAACAGACAATGATTTGACCTGTGTTCCTGATTATTTAGCCATCCAGCTATGGTCATGTTGGTGATCCAGTAATGAAAACGCAAAAGATTTTAGGACACAGTCAACTTTTGAGTTATTAGTAAAGACATTGAAATGCATGTAAAACAGAGTGAGTGTCAATATACAAAAAAATGTTCTACATCTAATGTGAAGCCAGGTAGTTGGTATATGCTGTCTGTAGTTCCACTGCAAACAAGTGCAAAAATCTCAGGTTTCACTTTCATGTTTACAAGCTGGCCTTTGGCTTTTCTCCCCATAGAAAACCTGTAGTGGCTACAGTTGAAGTGACACAGCTATTACCAATTCTGCCCACATAGTCTACTGCCTTTTCCCACCCATAGCTCACAGGACACATTTGGCCATCCGTGGAGGGGTTCTCCTTCTGAATGGCCTCTCCTGGGGTTTCTTCTCATTTTCCTTGTTAGTTACAATAAAAATGTTTCTTTCAGTAAGTTTTTTTCGTGTCTTCATAGGGAGCTGAGGCTGGGTTGGAAGCCCACGCTGCTGTGCCCTTTGAGACACGCTGGGCTCTACAAACAACCGCAAACAAGTGGGGTAAAGCACTAAAATCTAAACATTAAATGTTAAAGTACTGAACTCAAAGACAGGGATAGTTTAACACTTTAGAAAGTACACTTATGTGCTTCCTTGTCAAGAGATTTACAACTCTCATATTTTTCTAAGCAACATCATTTGAAGCTGGGCATAAAAGTCAATATATATTTTTACACTGTACACACTTTTTGCATATATTGAAAAAACAAATCGGTGTTAATTAGAGAAAACCTATAGATCTGAGTGCTCCAGCTCAGTTTCTAATCCTTATGCATCCTTATCACAACCTTCTATTAAAAGTTACTTTCTGCTGCTTTCTTATTCACAAAGGGCTGCCACAGCAGGTAGCATGTTTGATTTGGCAGATTTTTACATAAACCCCAAAGGGATTTGTGTCTTTTGTCTTGCTCGAATCAAACCCAGGATCCTTCACTTGTTAGGGAAACCGCTACACTACAGTCACACCTATTAACTGTGGAAAAACAGTATGCAAAACATTGCCCCTAAAAACACACTCAGGTTTAGTATTAAATTAAGTGCACTTTCCAGTTTTACCAGAAATTTGATGTGACTGGTTCCTTCTCTCCTTTCACAAAACATGACACCAAGAACACACCAATAGAAATATGCTGTGAACTGGTCAGTAGAAGACAGATGCATATTTTCTGCTATTTAAACAAACTCAAGAATAAGTATACATAGACCTGTGCTTTAGTTTGCAAGACAAGCAGTTCCCCTTGGATTTGTCTGTCTTTTTTTTCTTTTTTCTGCATATACATGTACACGTGTCATTACAGGCTTTACACCCTGCAGCTCTGGATAAGTCTACGCTTTGAATCTAACCTGGATTGTCTGCCTCTCGCATGGCAAAGACTTCTGAGGAAAAGCTGCAAAAGAGGCAGCTCAAAGCCAGAGAAAAAGCTAACATCAATTCACACAAGCTGTTGCACTCCGGAGCCCAAATTGCCCATGACACACCCAGAAAATTCCCTTTCTTCACAATATGACACTTCACCTCCCATCTCTCGTGGGTAGCAGTTGATCAGGAACAAATACAAGCAGGGGAGTAGAGTGTTAAGGAAGAGCGCATCGAATCAGTATATAAAAACAGTTAGGGCCATTTTCTGCTAAAAATATCCAATACCATCTTCTTACCCAGAATAAGTCTATGAAAAAAATGAAATAAAAACTGCATTTTAACTAGCACACACACATGCACCACACACACACACACACACACACACACACACACACACACATAGACAGATCCCGCAGAGCTGTTGTCAGCCTGGATTTACAAAATAAGACAAGTTGGGCTTTGCAGGCAGCCAGTGGTTGTCATCAAGACTAGGTGACTGTTAGTTGGAGCTATTTTGATGCTGTTCACATGTTATTTGCTTCACACACCCTCCTGTCACGTATTGTTCCCAACATGTCTCGCGTGCGTTCAAACGTATGTGGGAATTTTTGTGCGCGTGTGCGACTGTGTATTCATGTGTCTGCCTGATTTCCCATCATCCCAAATAATCATCCCACAGTCATGCGTGAGATGCGATTTCCGTTAAACAATAGCAGGCCGGCTCGCCTTACTGACCCACAACCTCTCAGGCTGCGGGTGAACAAACACTCGTATGTGTGCACAACTCATCCTCTCAGCTTGAATTCACAGCAGCACATGCACTTTTGACTACACACACAGCCTCCGAAGCTCAGCCTCCATCAGGGTAGTGGTGATGACACAGTTTCTTTATGTTGATGCTCATTTAACTGCCTTCCTGAGCTGACTTTAATAACCGAGGCCAACTGCATGTCACTGCAGCAGTAGCCTTAACCACTGCATACTGGGCAAGAAGCGAACAAATACTAATGATTTTCCTGCCAAGAGGGGAAAAAAGGGAAGTTATTGTGAATGCCCCAGACCTGTCTTTAACACAAATGGTTGTAATTTTATTGAAATGAGGGACAGACTGGTTGGCCTACTTTGAGTGCCAGTGATGATTCAGCTCACACTGTTAGCCTGTTCGTCACTGTAGTAGGTAATCTGTTCAGATGTGTAGATTATAGATGAAAATGGGCAGTCATTTATGTTTTTAAAGAAACTTTAATTTCACCTTTTGGGACAACCACTCAATCCTGGGTGGTATTTGTCAGTCAGGTGTCAATCAAATACTACACTTTTTCTAACAAATTGAAGATATTGCTGAAAATGGAGCTGCCAGGCAGGAGGAAAACAGGAAGACCACAAAGAAGATCCGTGGATAGTGAAGGAGGACATCCTGAGGGTTAGTGGGGGCAGAGGAGGATTTTCAGTTCAATTCAGTTCAATAAATTTTAATTATATAGCGCCAAATCACAAGAACGGTCGCATCAGGGTACATAATACTGTAAGGTAAAGACTCTAATATATACAATATTTCCCACCCCCCACCCCCAACAAACAGACAATCCCCTATGAGCAAGCACTTTGGTGACAATGCCAAGGAAAAACTCCCTTTTAACAGGAAGAAACCGTCGGCAGAACCAGGCTCAGGGAGGGGCAGCCATCTGCCACGACAGGGTGGGGATGAGGATGCTAGGGATCGGGTGAGATGGAAGCAGATGATCCAATGTGGAGACTTTGAAAAGGAGAGGCCAGAAAAAGAAAAAGAACACATGAGGTTTTCAATATCGCTGCATTTTACTGTTGTGGTCACACTGGAGCCAGGCTTGAGGAAAAAAAATCAGACAAATAAAGAATGATTAAAGGTTAAGAATAAATAAAAACAAGAGTAAATAAAAACATTTTGCAAGAAATTAACCTCCAGTTTTCACCTAACTATTTGGGATATTATAAGAATGTTTGAAAAAACCCATAAGGGAATTGTGGGGTTAATTTACACCATAATAGAATGAAGTTGCCATTGTTGAACCATGTATGAAACACTTATTTAGAAGAATGAAGGTGCAGAAAAGTCTAAATGTAATACCCCTCTGAGGTCACGGGGTCTCGGGAGGATACATTTATTTTTTAAACTTTAATCTTTTGTCTCAGACAAAAAAAAAGTCTCAAGGAATCATTTATTTAAGCTTTAATAATTCATTATGTCATCATGCTTTGTGTCGTTGTCCTCTATATTTGATAGCTGCTTAAATAAGTTGGTGCTTGTGACCTCTAAGTATCACACAAACTCAGAATCACTGTACTCCATAGTGGCAGATGACACAAAATGTCGGTGAAACTCATCCGATAATGTCTGAAAATATCTTCTTGACATTTGATTCTCTGAGCCCAGTGAAATGGCCAAAGATGTTCAGTATCTGCTGTAAGCAGGGGGTATTGGTCCTGATTAGAAGTCATGGGGTGTCACACAAAAGTGCCAGTAGCTTATCTCTAGAAGTGGAAAAATAATTTCTCTGAAGCTGTAATCCTCACTATCATGATAGGTGCTATAAATATTTATGAGAAATTATGATGACTAATTTATTAAATCATAAATTCATACAGCCTGTTAGTGTGCAGCCAACTTCAGTTATATCATAGTTTGTCACCTATCTAAAATAAATAAAATACCATATTTTGATTCTTTTTTAGTTAGTGCAATCAGGATTTTCACAGCTGAATTCCTACATTTCACCATCACAGCAGCCGCCAATAAAAGTAGGCTGGTGTGGAATCAAGCGATCCCTTGGGAAGAAAAACTGACAGGCAGACCAGAATTCACTGTTAGTTCAGACTAACCCTGCTCTAGAAACTTGTTCTTTTAAGTGTAACTTGGGAAATTATGGATAAGACTACTATGTGTCATCCCTCAGTTGATTTTTGTCGCGTGTGACCTGGCTGGCAGCAGTTAATCAGGGAGTCAGTGAGCTGAAGGGTGCAATATGCTGGATCTACAGATAAGGATCATACGGCACATCAAGCAGCCAAGGAGCAGCGAGGAGAACGTGTCCCCTCCATCATACACTTATTTCAGCTTTACAGCCATGTGACAGATGACTTTAAGGGATCATGATTTCAAATAGCGGCTCTACGGGGAAAAATCTTTTGAAAAGTCAAGATTTTAAAAATAGATATGTCAGGGAATTGTTAGTCGTCTAATTTAGTAATCTAAAAATGGAACATGAGTTGTTAGAAGATGTGTTAAGGAAGGAAGCGATGTTGGACAACTTCATATTGGAACGCGTCCCACAGACGTAACTGCGTTGTGGTGGTTTGCTCTGCCTCTGCACTGACGGCTCTTTCGGATACCAGCGTTACACATCCTCGCAGAGATGTTGTCTGCTTTTTGGTGTCATCTTCTGCCAGCTATAAAGCTTTACCTGCTTGGTTTAAAGGTGCTTTTGCTTCAACTGCTAAACGGACCTTTGAGGCTGCCAGGTCGGTTTAACTTTAGCTTACGTTAGTTTGACAAGTTGTAATTCAGTTGTAAGTGACAGCACGGGCAACCAAGTTGTAACCAATGAACGTGGGTGCATTATAGTCAGCACGGGTTATCATTGTTCATTAGTACATGTAGCGGTCATTTACTATGTTGCACTTGCACATGTTAACACGATGCTAGCTATGTTAGCTAGTTTGTGTTAAGCTCAAAACATTAGCGAAAAAAATGATCATCTGTCGTCTTGTTTTTGCCGAATTCAGCCGAATAATTAACGATTGCGTAGAACATCAACGTGTCCTTTCCAAAGTTTCTGCGATTGCCACCAAGCTTTGTGAGGTTAAATGTGCACTTTTCATAATGCTGTCTGGGCTAGTTCGCTCGTCGCCCAGAGACAGCGCAACTTAATTTTGTTGCAGACACCTGGTTAACTACACCAAAACTATAACCATGTTTTTATTTTAGGATTATTATTATTATTATTATTATTATTATTATTATTATTATTATCTTACTGAAATAAAAACTAAAAAGAGACGTCAGAAATAATCCAAACTGAAATTATATTGCTAACTTAGAAAAATAACTAGAATAATTAAAAAAAAAAATACATTGTTTTTTAAAAAAGAATTTATTTATCTAATTTATTTTTGTTCTTTTTCAATGTGGTTAACATAAGCTCGGGAGGCACTGGTGCAATGATTTATTCAGACTGAGCTTTCTGAATGAGTTCTGAAAACTTATTGCTCTGGATAAATACTGCTCACTGCACAATAAATAAAAACTAACACTGAAACCATTAAAATTTACTTAAAACTGAACATTTTTAAAAACTCAAACTAAACTGCAAAGTGCCAGAATTGTGATACAAACCTGATGTTTTAGTGATACAGCATATGCAGACCCTTCTTTGCAGTCAGTTTCACCTAGCAAGAAACAGCAACCTCCAGAAACCACTGCCGACCAATCCAGAAATACATATTTTTCCCCAGCATCTAGTGGTTGTATCACATCCAATGTGGCAGACTCTTCCAGTCTTCTTGAAAATTGACAGGAAAGGGTATAGGAAGAACTCATGTGTTCTCTGGAATATGAACTGTAACTACATAATATATCATATGTTACTAGGGGAGTATAAGGTGAACAATATCTGCTGTCAGTTGTTTTCTGATATTTAACTCTGTTAATTTGAGTGTTATATCAGTGTTTCGTGTTTCTGATTAAAATAAATCAAAATCTGATGGCTTTCACACATTTCATAAAATGCTTTTTTTTTTTTTTAAATTTATTGAACTTTTCTTCTATTTTGCATTTAATTAAGGTCCCTTTCTGTTATTATTTTGTTGCTACTGAACCCATAAAGTAACTTTAGTAATGAAAGAAAGTAAAGAAAACTTGTTATTCAGTACAATGGAAATAAAAAGAAAAAAATTCTACAAAAAGCCCATGTGTTTTTTACTGAGTTGTCATCTATAGAAACATCAACCTGTCCTGATGAAGCTTCCTTATCAAGTGACTTTCTCTTTGATATCTTTGTCTCCTCTTCTGCTTCTGCCAGTGATGCCCAGACAAGATGGCAACGTTGCCATAGTGACAGGAGGAGGCAGGGGAATTGGTTATGAAGTAGCTCGCCACTTGGTCAGACTCGGGGCACATGTTATCATAGGTACTGTATGAAGCACGTCAACACTGATATGCAAACAGCACAAACACACATGATTTCCCTATAGGCTGGCTTGTTCACATACATAAACATTAACTGCACAAATAGCTATAAGAGATGTGGCCTAATACTGGAGAAAGTAAGACAAAAAAAATGATGTTTCAAAAGATTCACACTCCTTTAAAAATTCTGATCGCTTTCTCTGTTGGTCCTTGATTTTTTTCATTTTGAAAATTATTTTCTTCTTTACACTTTATGAACTTTGTCAGGCCCAAAACTTGGAATACTGTATGTCACATTACATATGCCTCAGCTTTCCAGAATCTCTATTACAATGCAGGAACAAATACCCAATGTATTAACCTCTGTTAATATCTGTTAAAACATGCACCAATATCAGTTCCTTTGATAAGTGCTTTTATTTTACATATCACACAATTACACAAAAAGTACATTGTGTGTAGGGTGTGTAGCTGTGTGCAACAACAAACTGGATAGGTCTGTCTGCAGGTGGAAAAGTGCTGGCACGATAACCCTGTCTAACCACATAAGATGGTGAGAATACTGTAGTCACCGCTAAACAGACTTTAATTAGTTTTTAAATTGCTGTGCAGCACAAATGTAGGGTGAACGTAAAAGTCTAGAGCAGTGAATCCAAATGGACTCACCATTTGTTAGATTGAGGTAAAGTATGCTAATGGATGGGATGATACACATACTAGGTCCAGCTGCTGCAAATGAGCTGTCAAAGTGTCGTCACCTTGCATTCCAATCAAAAGAAGAACCGATGACAGATATGACTACAAGAGCACTTTGAAAGTTTGGTTTGCCCTTTGGTGTACTTTGGGCAACAAAAAATAGTTTGAAAATGACTGGTGTAGAGGAGGAAATGTCAGTATTTTTTAGTTGAGTCTCTGTTAATCCTGGCAAATTCTGAACAAGGCACCGCAGTGATAGCAAAGGATTATATTGACTTTTAGCAAGTACCACATATTGATTTCAGCATAACATATTCTACTGTGGACCACAAACTGCATATACATACTGAGATTGCATACATGGCTGTTGCACATGAATCAATTAGAGGCAAATATGCATGTGTGTAAGTTGAAAATATTTAAGTTTCCATCTCCAAAAGTTGATTCTGTTCATCTGGAACAGAATCAACTTTTGGGGATTTACTTTCCTGGATGATTGAGAATGCATCAAGACGATTTAAGTTTCCACAAAAAATCTGTCTCGCATTGTGTTGCAAAAGCCTCCTGGCTAATAATCTCTCACAGACTGGATTTTCTTCATTCCACAGAAAATCAGAAAAGGAGAACTAGCCAATTGTCAGCTGTGTCATTTAACTTAATTTTTATAGTGAAAAGTAGGAGACTAAGAAAAATAAGCAAATTTACAGAAAGTCTGGGTACGTTCTGAGAATATCTTAGTATTTGAGCCCAGTTAGAAGTTTGTTGTTCTCAAATGAAACTTTGCTTAACCTTTGGTCTGAAAACAGAAGGACAGACATTATGGTCAGTGTTCTGTCTTCACCATTATCCCAAAGCACCAGTGAAGCTGAATGATGAGGTGTCCATGATAACATAAAATCTATTATAGACTGATCAAACCACAGCTGTATAATACCCAAGGCATCCTCTGTTTGTCTACCTAAAAGCGTACTGTTGTCAGAAACCCTCTTGACACCTCATTGATTCATGCTAAGGGTTGGAATAGCTTCAAAACAGTTTGTTTTCATCATTAGGAAATGTGTGTGATTCTTCACTGTGAGGAGATTTAAAGACTTTCAGAGCTTCACTGGGATTAAAGGGCTGTTATCAAATTGGGTGTTAAAATGCAAATTCAAGGATTATGACAGGCCTTTTTGCATAAACAAGGTCTGCTATTGTTCCATTATTCATTTAGCTATATTTATCGTGGGAAGGTAAATGCAGTAAAACCAAATGTTAAAAAATGAAATGCTTCACGTTACAGCTTCTTTAAATGTTCTATGTAAAAATGTATTTCATGCAAAAAATACAAAAGTGAATTTGAACGTGTAGGCAAGGCAAAATATGCAAAAGAATGTAATTCCAGAAGTAGTTTGTTTAACTGAATATAGTTTAACATAACAAATGATGTGCGTTGTTCTAATTTTAGCTACCATCAAAGGTTTGGGGGAAAATACAGATAAAGGCTGTGAGATAATAGCAATTTAGAAGTCTGTGTATTTATGTGTACTCTATATAAGTAATCAATTCCAGGTTTTCTATCATGTGGCATGTCTCTTTTTTTCATTTCATGTGCCACATGTCCCATGCCACTCCTGCTCTACCTGCCTAGAACCACTTGCTAGAGCAGTGATTCCCAAATTTTTTCGCTAGGCCTCCCTTTGTTTTAGAAGAAAATCCCCCCCCCACCAGACACACATACACACACACAAACGCATCCTCCAACTACACACACATTTCAAACCTCAAACCTTTTGTAAACAATTAAACAAATACGAGAAAACTGCAATAAGTTACGGGCAACAATAGATCAGGCTATTAACTCTTTTATGCTACGTCCACACCTACACGAGTATTTTTGATTCCCCCAGCTTTTAGCAGGTTTTTCTATGCGTTTGGGCCTTTCGTCCACGCGTAAACGGCATGAATAACTGAAATCAGAGATTTTTAAAAACTCCTGTCAGGTTGGAGATTTTCGAAAACTCTGTTTTTGCGTTCACATGTAGACGAGGAATACAGAGTTCGTCACGCAACATTTCACATCGCGCGTGCTCCCGACGCAAGGAAAACAAATTCTGCAGGGGAGACCTACCTTGGCACTTGTGCAGGTGAAGCCAAAGGGAAGATATGCTTCACCATATTTTCTAGTCTTTGGCTTGGAAGGAAGCTGGTTTGGAAACAAATTTGGTGATGCTTCATCTTCTGCTTTGCGTTTGTGTGGGAGCCCCGTCAAAAACCTCTCCATTATCTTGGCAGTGTCCAAGCATTCTTTTTAAAAAAAAAATCATACCGTGACCCCCCCACAATGGCTCTGAAGACGTTTGCACTAGTTCAGAGTTTTTCTGACTATGGAGCACAAGAAAGGCAGCTAACTCAAGTGATGAAATAGTGTTCTGTCTGTACTTAACAGACCAATTTTAAATAGTACTTTTAGGCACTTTGTTAGTAGCAGCCATTCTCATTTCTTTAATTGAAATCATGAAAAAATGCCAAAGATAATTGTTTCACAAGCATAAAACAGTATTTTTGCAACAAGGCAATTCGCAAAAAATCTTTAGCCAAAAACTTGGCATATTTTGGCATGGACTTCACTGTGTTCTTAAATAAAATGTGTAAACTGCGCAAGTTGAGGACAGATGGAAAAAATGGCAGTCCTTAAAAGGTATTTAAAGCAGATAAACTGTTTCTTAAAATCATGTCTCAAGACCTGAAACAGGAACTGAGAGATTAGTTCTTTTTCTAACTTCGCTCGGTGTTTCACTATGGGAATCGCCTCGGCGTACGAGGGGGCGGAGCCCTGAGCACGGCTCGACAGGTCTGTCATAGACAGACGTGGTGTCATTGGAGCTTCCGTAGTTGGTCACGCCGAGGCGATTCCCATAGTGAAACACCTCACTCTGTTATCAAGTAACCCAACGTTCAGTTCATCTACTCTTTGCTGAAGCCTCATCAGAAATGGTCTCGTGGAAGGATGGCTGTCAAGAAGCAGGGAAACAGGGAGAAAAGGCTGACGTATACTAAATTACACAAAAACTACAGGACCAAAAAAACAATAAGTGAGTTTTATGGAGTATTAAATCTATATTTTACATTTTCTGATTTAAATTGTCATCAGTACATATGAAGGAGGTCAGGAGGGATGTCCAACTGTCAATGTCTACAGTTATCGGTAAAACACAGTGGAGATGCTGTTATGGTTTAAGGCTGCATTTCAGCCGTGGTGTTCGAGATCTTTTTAAAATCTATCTAATTATAAATATAGGAAAGACTTCGATCAACCATGCAGTACCATCTGGAAATAGTCAGATTAGCAGCTGCTTTATTTTTCATCATAATTATGATTGCAAACAGACTATCAATGTGGGAAACAGATATCTGCATAAATACAATGGAACACTATAAGTCATGGTTTGGAATCCAGAGCCTGGACCTCAACATTATTGAAGCAGTGTGGGAATGTCTTGACAGAATGTTATGGGGTTCGATTTCAACTCACTCTTCAAAGACTGGTCATAAATCATGAAATTATTTAGTTGAATTGGTGCTTTTTTCTTTCTTTTTTACATTTAAAACCTATATTAGGTGCCGAAGTTAAGCACATTGGAGATGCCATGCACAGAACAGCAAAATCTTCTAGGGTGAGACTACATTTTCTATTTAAAAACTTTGAAGAAAACTCTGCTTTATTCATTCAGAGTGTATAGCGCAAAGTCAATGTCAGAGTATCCTTGGAGACGGTTTGAGCAGAACATAAATTAGATGTGAGCGCCATGTGTGTGGGATTACACTCACAAAATCAATCATACCAGAACTCGGATAAGTGTCTGTTGTAGTTCCAGACAATCGTATGTGTACCGAAGTTGATCCCACAGCTGATGACTCTGAGTGTATCTCCATTTCAAATATGCCAATTCTTTGAGGTAATTCATGAAGTGAGAGTATTTATGGTAAAGTGGATCCCTCTCTAGTTATGTAGTGGATGCATATTTCAGGTGGAGTGGTAGCATAGTATCTGTGTGAAGACAGTTAATGGCTTAAGCCTTTGAACTGTCAAACACCGGAGTTGGGTATTAAAAGCATGCACTTGTGCTTAAAATACATTTCACTAGGTATTGGATTAAAATGATGCGGTCCAGAGCATTTTTTAAGATAAGATAATGAAATTTAAATTAATCTTTGCCATGGAAGACTTTGCTTCTTGGAAAGGTTTTTATAATTTCTTTATAGTTGGAGGAGGTGGTTGAAACGGATGACTTATAGCGAAATACAGTGGGGCAAAAAAGTATTTAGTCAGCCACCGATTGTGCAAGTTCCCCCACTTAAAATGATGACAGAGGTCAGTAATTTGCACCAGAGGTACACTTCAACTGTGAGAGACAGAATGTGAAAAAAAAAAATCCATGAATTCACATGGTAGGATTTGTAAAGAATTTATTCGTAAATTAGGGTGGAAAATAAGTATTTGGTCACCTCAAACAAGGAAAATCTCTGGCTCTCACAGACCTGTAACGTCTTCTGTAAGAAGCTTTTCTGTCCCCCACTCGTTACCTGTATGAATGGCACCTGTTTGAACTCATCATCTGTATAAAAGACACCTGTCCACAGCCTCAAACAGTCAGACTCCAAACTCCGCCATGGCCAAGACCAAAGAGCTTTCGAAGGACACCAGGAAAAGTATTGTAGACCTGCACCAGACTGGGAAGAGTGAATCTACAATAGGCAAGCAGCTTGGTGTGAAAAAATCAACTGTGGGAGCAATCATCAGAAAATGGAAGACATACAAGACCACTGATAATCTCCCTCGATCTGGGGCTCCACGCAAGATCTCATCCCGTGGGGTCAAAATGATCATGAGAACGGTGAGCAAAGATCCCAGAACCACACGGGGGGACCTGGTGAATGACCTGCAGAGAGCTGGGACCAAAGTAACAAAGGTCACCATCAGTAACACACTACAACGGCAGGGAATCAAATCCCGCAGTGCCAGACGTGTTCCGCTGCTGAAGCCAGTGCATGTCCAGGCCCGTCTGAAGTTTGCCAGAGAGCACATGGATGATACAGCAGAGGATTGGGAGAATGTCATGTGGTCAGATGAAACCAAAGTAGAACTTTTTGGTATAAACTCAACTCGTCGTGTTCGGAGGAAGAAGAATTATGAGTTGCATCCCAAGAACACCATACCTACTGTGAAGCATGGGGGTGGAAACATCATGCTATGGGGCTGTTTTTCTGCCAAGGGGACAGGACGACTGATCCGTGTTAAGGACAGAATGAATGGGGCCATGTATCGTGAGATTTTGAGCCAAAACCTCCTTCCATCAGTGAGAACTTTGAAGATGAAACGAGGCTGGGTCTTCCAACATGACAATAATCCAAAACACACCGCCCGGGCAACAAAGGAGTGGCTCCGTAAGAAGCATTTGAAAGTCCTGGAGTGGCCTAGCCAGTCTCCAGACCTCAACCCCATAGAAAATCTGTGGCGGGAGTTGAAAGTCCGTGTTGCTCGGCGACAGCCCCAAAACATCACTGCTCTCGAGAAGATCTGCATGGAGGAATGGGCCAAAATACCAGCTACTGTGTGTGCAAACCTGGTAAAGACCTATAGTAAACGTTTGACCTCTGTTATTGCCAACAAAGGTTATGTTACAAAGTATTGAGTTGTATTTTTGTTATTGACCAAATACTTATTTTCCACCCTGATTCACGAATAAATTCTTTACAAATCCTACCATGTGGATTCATGGATTTTTTTTTTCACATTCTGTTTCTCACAGTTGAAGTGTACCTCTGGTGCAAATTACTGACCTCTGTCATCATTTTAGGTGGGGGAACTTGCACAATCGGTGGCTGACTAAATACTTTTTTGCCCCACTGTATATCGAATAGAATAACTGATTAAAGCAGACTGAAGGTTTTGATACCACTGTGCCGGCAACAAAGACAAAATCTGGCTCATACGTAGCACATGATGCACAAATCAATTTGCAGGTTAAACAAATAAAATATTTTACTCTGTCTCCCCAAGTACGCTCATTCCCAACTACTAATTTGTCTGAACTGCAGCTCAGAATAACAGTTTCGTATACCAGGATTGGATGCAGCCTCTGTACTGTGAGCCATTTTACCGTCTCTCATTTTATTGACACCTATCCTACCTTTAAGTGAGAAATCCTTTTGTGATTGGCTGTTACTCACTAACAGAAGGTTTGAATGGCAGGTGAATGGAGCCACTTGAATTGCCGCTTAAATCCAGAGCTGTCTGCCTGAGGTGACATATTAAGGTTAATCCTTCTCTGTATCATCATACAGATCCAAGAGCAGAAGAAAGGAAAACTTGGAAACTGAGCATTTAAAGCAGCATAAAGCCTGAGCTTGTCACAGTACTGGGTCGTGTGACCCAGTGTTTGAGTTTTTATGTTTCTTTTGTATTCATTCGTGTTCTAGTTTAACTCATCTAGTTAATTTCTAGGTTGCTGTTTAGTCCTTTGTTTCTTAGTTGTTTATGTCATCTCCCCTGTACTAAGCGTCCCTGGTTCGTGTGTCTACCTGTCATGCTTCATGTCTGTGTGGTTCTTGTTATCAGGTTTGCATCATGTCTAAGTCTCCATGTTTCCTGTTTTACTTTGAAAGAGTCCGGTGTTCCTTGCTTATTGTATTTAGTTTCACTTCCCCTGTCCTGTCATTAGGTTCATGTGTGTCAGCTGTTCTCCCTCATGTGTTTCCACTTCCCCTAATCATCCCTGTGGGTATTTAGTCTCTGTGTTTCAGTCAGTCTTTGTCGCGTCGTCTGTGTAACCTTCCTAGTTATGGCTTGTCATAGTCGTCACCGTTCTCATAGTCACAGTCATAGAATTAGTTTTCGAAGTTTCATAGCTTTATCACAGTTTCATAGTCTTGTATAGTGTTCAGTGTCATAGGTTTTCACAGTCAGTTTAGTTGTCTTGCCAGCACTCGTCTTAGCTTTTGTTTTGCCCTCTGTTCAGCCATAATAAAGGCTCACCTTTTGTTAAAGTCATGTTACGTCTCCTTGCCTGTGTCTGCTCTTGGGCACTGCTCTAACACACCGGCGCACCGTGCCGTGACAGAGCTTTGACTAACAAGTATTTTTAGTTTATGCTGTGATTAAGCGTCTGTACATCCATTCCCAATTCAAAAAAAGAGTATTGGTTAGAATTTCATCAAACTTGTTGCTATCCAGATTGTCCTCCACAGTGTCTCTGAGATTTACAAAATGGACCATAATTTTTATTAAGTTTGACCCAAATTGAGTGACTGAGCCCATAAACTCAGCAGAAAAGCTTGTGTCAGAAAGCTGTTTTTCTATAGAGTTCTATAGGATGACAAGTCTGTATAACCACAGGTGTTGCTCCTTGGAGGCCATTAAATAAATTACAGATTTAAAGCACTTCCACATTGGTTTCAGTTTTCAGACCCAGACTCTATGTCCATCTTTTATAATGTTTATGGGGAAAGCACAACAGGTCCCCATGCATGCATGAGATTGTCAGTAGTTGGCAGTTTACGGTTAACTATTATTCCAGGTCTTGCTCAGTTTATCCATTTGTTGAGTTGCAGCAAGAATATGTCTGTGAATTAATTAGGTTACTTTTTCAACTCTCATCCCAAAATATTTAGTAGGCAAACTATTTCCTTGGGGCACGTCTTTTAATCAGTAGCTATTTTAAAGAAGAGCTTTGTCCAGAAGCAGTTGTGAAGAGATGTGTATTCAATTATATGCAGCGTTCTTAGTGAGTGTTGGCAAATGGGCAGAGAAGCCTGCTAGAGGGGCACTAGTGCGTTTGGAAAAAAAAAATCTGTTTGTGTGAGATCAGGCTGTTCCTGTCCTGAATGTGAGTGTTTGTGGCACGTCACTCAGAGAAGCTGCATCCTTCAGCCCTGCCTGAACAGCGGTGCATCAGGGTAAATGATGCTGTGCCCTTGAAAAGGTCTATGTGATAATCCAAGATAAGTGTGTCTATGTGTGTGAGCAAAGCGGAAATGAGCGTGTGCAAATAGGCTATTTGTGTGTACAAGTTTGTGCGTGTCTAGTCATCCGGCTACATCTAACGATAGCAACAGTCATCTTTTTAACACCGTGGAAATTGAATTGAGCTAAATGACAGGACATTAAGTTCCTTAATTTACCCTACGTTCGGCATAGGGTGTGTGGTAGATTATTTTTATGAAAGAGCTGTTACAGCCCCTTGCTCCTGTTGCACTGTGAAAGGAAAATGACTTTAACTATGATAGGAGCATATCATGGACTTTTTCACTGTGAGAACTGGTGTATTAAAATGATATTGTTCATATGGGGATAATATATTTATTACAATGATCTTAGAAGGCAGCACATGATATGTAGCTCTCTGCATATTTTGTCTTGTGCTGCTGGAGCATGTAAATTAATCTGAACAGTGCATTCAATATGGAACCAAAATAGAGAGCTGTGGATCAGTGTGTTTAAAGGTCTTGTGTTTATGAGTTTATAACTCAGATCTGATGTTGTAGATGGTATTACACGCCATTTTCAGTTGTCACTGAGCACTGTATGAATCTCATTTTCCCCCACTAAGTATAATAAAACAGGTAGGATGCTTAACAAATTTATTAGACCAGCTGTCATAGAACAAGAAAACACAAATTTTTTCAAAGAAAGAAATATTCAGAACACAAAATGACGTGATTGTTTATCAGGCAAATAACAAACCCAGTTTTCATTTTTTGCTTAAATTTGAGGCAGACTGGAATTCTCTGACAAGTCAGAAATTAGTCAAGCATAGCATTCATATACTAAAACTAATTTTGGTGTTCAGGAATGCAAGTAAATTACTGTAATTTGGCATCTTAAGCAAAAATTAATAATATGCATCACTATATTTTCTGCTATTTTTTGTAAAACACTGAATTGGAAAATTCCTGAATAACAAGAATGAGGAGCTTGTGCATCCTGGTTGATAAATCATTGCAGAAACGTTGTAGAAACTTTGGGGCAGCTGTGGTATAAACATTATATTGGATTGTGGTCTAATAAATTCCTTAAGCACCATATTTTACCCATTTATTTTGCTTCTACCAAATAGCTTTTTAAAATATGCGGCACTCTGATATTTCTTCTGATATTTTTGGGATCAAAATACTTATTATTATAAAAGTGTGCTTCCCACTTTCCTGTCTGGCTATGCTGCCTGGATCCAGTGATGGTGCAAAAAAGTATCTTTTGACTGATTTCATATTCAGAATATTGCTGTTTGACTTTGCAAGCATTAAAAGATTTTAGCCAAAGAAAAATCACATTTTTTAAGGTAGTTTTTCTTTGGCTAAAATCTCTTTGGTGAAGTGTCCTCATATAGCTTGTTTGAAGTTAGATGGTACTTTCATAATAACTCATGCTTTTAATAATATTATACTTTCTTTACAGGCTTGCATTTAAAGTCTTTACTGAAAAAGTAGATGTATTGAATCAGAAGCCTTGTTAATTTTCCTAATTTCTGAAGGGCTAAATTTTTGCACTGAGTGTTCTTTCATTTGAAGAACCTTTCTTGGAAATGTGTTTTTATAAGATGAAAGACTGACAAAAAAAAGGAAACCTGTATTTTTTTATAAAAAGCCTCCAAGGTCTCGTCATATATTGTATTCATTTGTGTGTGTTTCCTTCTCTTTGAGGTGGGAGAGATGAGCAGGAGGGTCTTGCAGCTGTCAGAAGGATCTGTGAACACTACAAAGAGGCCAAAGGTAACATTGCAAACATTAAACGCATGCACACGCAGGCAGACACACGCATGCGTACGCACAAATGTTGTTGTTTTAGCAAGCCGCTGTTTGAAGATAAAGGAAAGAGCTGCTGTAGTCTGCCCCGTAGGCTTTTTTCCAGTCTTTACCAAACATACACACATGATTTCACAGTTGCAGGTAAACCTGAACACACACAACCGCACATACATACAGTGTCAGGAGTGTTGTAGATCCACTGTAATGAACATGAGGAGGAAAATGATGCAAAAGGATGTGAAGATAATGATAAAAAGTGCTAAATCATTAGCTGTACCAGCTTTTTTTTCTAAATAAAATAGGAAAAAAGAATCAGGAGGTGGAAGAAGATGGGAAACACAGAGGTGGTGATGAAAATGGGAAGAGACAAATAATAGTAGAGATATATCACTTCATCGACAACAGCTTACAGGGTTCTCTTTTTAAATCCCATGTTGAGAAATTGATTCGGCTGACCTTCACATCACCGTAAATTCCACTATAGTGCCGTGACTAAGAAGACTGTACGAAATAGCCTTGAGATTTTACCACCTCGTAAGGTGCGTCAGTTGCTGTTTTATTAAAGAGGTGTTCCAAGATTGGTACGCTTGCAAAATCAGGTTTTAGATAGTGTCTGTAATATTTGAGGCATACTAGAGCTACTTATGTTTTCCTTTATAAATGTACAGTTTTTTAATATTTTTTATTAAAAAAAATCTTCTTAAAAACTAAAACAATGTAGTCATTTTACTTGTTTTTGGATCCAGAACGTGTGTGGTAGTGCCACATTTGTCCAAAGCTATTAAAAACACTTTGGGTTAGCTACACCATTACACTGTGTAATGATACTGTATGTTCAAATGTTTCCAGTTTTTCCAATACCTGACCATTGACGATACGTTCATGCTTATTTACTGCACTTACTGTGAGTTTTAAGCTTTTGGGACCTTGAGCTAGCAGAAAAAAGCTGTACGCTGTTTGTCCTGTCAACAACAAACTTTATAGGATTTGTATAAAAAATACATTTACAGGTTTATCCTGTGTTTCTTCATTTGTTCTTGAGATGCTTCTAAGGTAAATCGTGAACACTTTGTAGAGGACATGGACATGTAGCACATGAAAACTAATATTAAAACCGTGCGCATGCATGAAACGATGCCACAACGAGACACCATAGAAAGTAAATGACATTCCACTAAATAACTGCTGGTGACGGGAAATGGGCCAGTAATTCCAGGCAAGCAATTGAAACAAGTCATAACAATGCGAATGAAGAATTTTGCTGTTTGACTTATGATCTGGCAGTAAATACATTAGAGGGTTACCTAGGCAACCAGACCCTGGATTGCCTGCAAACGGCCGGCCTTCAGTTGCAAAGCAATAAGCGTGTGTGCAGGCGAAAATGTCCTTTTTGTCAGATTCCAATGGGTAAAACACTTCTTTAGACATACTAAATTGTCATTCATGATGACCATGAAATATGGTACAGTATTTAGAGCTAATGCTTCCAGTTGGGAAGGGGGATCTGGTTTATCTTGCTTGGCCTTGCACTGAAGAGCAACAGAAGGCTGGTTGACTGGGTCCCTGCTTGTGTGTAAGTGGCTGTCAGGTACAGAGACAGCGGCCATGTAGCCGGTGTCATTGAAGTCGATTTCCCGGGACGGAGCCGTGGTGGAATTGATTACTTCTTTTGTAATTGGCAGGCACTGAAGCATAGGGGACAAGGGGGTGTCTGTAGCCAGATGCTTATGCACTGAATGAGAATGTGCTGATTGTGTATGCGTATGTGTGTGTGTGTTTGAGACTATTTGAATGAGACAGTAATGGATTCTCATTAGTATGTGAGGCAGGAGCTTTAAACATCTCTGTCCAAATGCCCTTTGGCATCCTTCCCAGCGTGTGTACATTTGTCTGTTATGAGAAATGGGAGACAGCTCATAATACATAGGCTGTGGAGGTGATTCTCTAACTGGGGACTTGGCTAGACAAGTCCAGGTCCCTTAGGGTGTTTCAAGGTGTCACGAGTGGCAAAGTGTTTTATTTCACAATCTCAATGTAGAGCACTGCGCAAAAGTCTTGAGCCACCCTTCATTACTTTATATTTTGCTTCCAAGGACACATTTAAAAAAACTGTTCTTCAGGCTTTTTGACATTGGCTGCTTTTTCACTCATTTTCCGTGCAGTCCCTGTACCTAATTCTCAGAGGATTTGTTTGTTTGTTTGTTAAGCCACTTAACACTTACTTTTTTACTAGACGCCTGTCACATAAACACATAGTTTCTTCAGTTGAATCTAACGAAAAATGGCAAAACATAGTTGGACAGGCTTAAATTTGTATTTTTGCTCAATGTGACCAACGGGATAATTCCTTAAGAGCTATTTGCTGAAAACTTGTCATGTCTTGGCATCATGTGTACTATGTCCTTAAAAAATATCAGGAAACTGGACAAATGGATGTAAAAAGAAGATGTGGCAGGCCTAAAACATTTTCTACAGCATGTGAACAATATTTCAAAGTCTTGTGCTTAAGAAAAAAGCAGTTGGCACTTCAGTTGATCCATCTACTGTTTGCTGAAGACTCATCAAAAATGGTCTTAGTGGGAGAATGGCTTTTAAGAAGCCATTTGTAAAGAAAAGAAACGGGAAGAAATGGCTGAGGCATAAATCCGAAATCTTTGGTTCAAATTGTCGTCAGTATGAACAGAGGAGGTCAGGAGACAGAGGTACAACAGTGAGGATGTGCAACATCTGTAAAACACAGTGGAGGGTCTGTTGTGGGGTGGGGCTGTGGTTATTTAGTCTGTGGTGTTGGGGATCCTCCATCCATCTATATAAATGGAACAATATCAGTCAAGGATTGCCTACAAGAGTTCAGGTTTTCAATAAATCTCAATAAATCACTGTATATTTTTCCAATTTTCTTATAAAAATATAAAGAAATGATGAGTGGCTCAAGATTTTTGCACATTATTGTAGAATTACTTTATGCCCTCAGATTTTATATATAGATATATAATGTAATTGGCCGTTTAAAAAGCAGTTTTTTATGGGGCTGTGGTGAGCAATCTTTTTCATGCCTTCTTTATAAAAGCAAAATTCCTGTTACACAAAAAGCACCCTAAATGTAGATAACACATTCTGGTTGTTAATCCATTTTTTAAAACACTGAAACAATTCTACTGAAGAAACAGGTTTCCATAAATGACAGTATATTATAGGTCAGTCCATCCATTTTCTACGACTTACTGGGTACAGATTCTGAGGGGAGCAGTCTGAGCAGATATGTCCAGATCTTTCTCTCCCTGGCCACTGCCTCCAGCTCTTCTGGGGGGACATTAAAATGTTCCAATTCTGGCTGAGAGACATAATCTCCCAGGCGTTTCATGGGTCTGCTCCAGATTCTCCTCTTGGTTAGATATGCCCAAAACACCTCGCCTAGGAGGCACCCAGAGGCATCCTGGCCGAATGCCCAAACCACCTCAACAGGCTTCTTTCAATGCAAAGAAGCAGTGGCCCTACTCTAAGTCCCTCTTGGATGACTGAGCTCCTCATCCTACCTCTAAAGGGAGAGCCCAGACCACTTCACAGGAAGCTTGTTTCTGCTGCTTGTATCTGCAGTCTAATTTATTTGGTTACTACGTGCCATTGGTGGGCAAAGGTGAGGGTGGGAATGTAGTAGATCAACCCGACTGATTACCAAATCATCTGTAAAAAGCAAACGTGAGTCTAAGGCCACCAAAAAAGTGCATCCTAGGAATTTTGGTTGCGTCTAGAAACTCTGCCATAAACAAGTTTGACTTGTTGCCGGCAATGCAGACCAGGCTCTGACTGTGAGCGATTGTAACAATGGGCATGATGCTTCATACTTCAGAGAAATCCACCAGAGGACACCCCGAGGGATATAGTTAAATACTTTTAAGTCTACAAAATACTTGTAGAGTTGCTTGGCAAATTCCCACACACCCTCAAGTATACTTAAGAGGTTAAAGAGCTGGCGAGTGTTCCACGACCAAGACGAAAAAAGCATTGTTCTTCAGTAAAGTTTATGTATTACTAACTGTCTGCTCTTTTGAAAGGTGTCACACAGCCTCAGGACCATGCATTTCACTATTCAGTGATGTTATTCGAGTGTTTGTAAGCTGAGGGATTTTTAACATTTGTTTTAATGTGTAAAGGTGTTTTTGGTCTATTGGGAATCATGTAGCAGTACATTTTGCACTCTAAAGAGGTAATGTCCCTTGGAAACCTCTAGCAAAATCCTATGAAACATGCTAATGATTTTGGACTGCACCTGGGCGCGAGACAATGAAGCTTAGAGGCTTTTACTTTAAATTATGAACATGCGCGCACACACACACACACTGGGAGATGCAGGGTATTTCTGTGTTTTGCCACAGGCAGCGCTGTCTGCCCACTAACTTTAGTCACGGTGCACTTGAAAGTAACACATTGTGCCTCAAACCAAAGGCCTAGATTAGCAGTGTGAAACAGGGGACCCTATGTGTGTTTGTCTGTCTGCTTAGCACACATTCAAATTTCTTCCAGCTTAGGTAACGCAGCTGCTGCCTTCTTACAAAAAACATTGTTGTTTTACCTAAGCTCTTTAACTCTAAACAGAATTTAAGTGCAATGGGATGTTCATACAAGGTTGACCTTGTTAGTGCGCGTTTGTACCTCAGGGATTGTTACGTGGTTATAAGCGTGATATTGTGAATAATTTTGAACAGCAATTAGTTTTGAGCATTTCTGTGATTTCTTTTTTGGTCCGTGTGAAACTGACTCACAGTAGCCACATATTCACATTTACAGCTGTCTTGAAAAGCAACGTCCCATTAGCGCTGCACGCTGGACTCGACCAGCCAGCCCCCTCTCTCCTACATCAGCCGAATAAAAACGTCTGTGGAGGAGCTAAGACTGGCAGGCTGCCCAGTCCTAATACTCTTGAATTTCACTTTGTTGTTTATCAGATTTAAAGTCAAACTATTTATATTCCCCCCCCCCCCCCCCCCCCCCCGGGTCCCGTAAGATGTATCCTTCGGGGAAGATGGTTCATTTATCTTTTTAGTCAGAAAATATTGTTGATGGGTAGAGCTGATTGGTTAGAAACTCAAGGGAATTTATGACTTGACTCTATACTGTGGTATATTAAGAACAAAATATTTTAAATAAATAATGAAACTAATGAGTGCAATGCAAAAATCAGGCTTTTCATGCCAAGGTATTTACTGTCACCTTTAAAGCACTGAGTAATGCAAGATCTCCGGCCTGTTGTCTAGCAGAAGAGAAATTTAATGTGTTTGGCACTGATGCATTTTAATATCAGATTTAGGTGTAATCCAGCTTAATCAAATCTACTGTAGTCAAAATCGGGACACAAGATGCATGTTAGAGCCAGGTGGAAAGGGAGGATTTGGGGTAAGAGAAACAGGCTGTCCTGACATAATTTTTTTCTTTTTCACTGTGTTGCTCTTTTAGAGTTGTTTGGCCAAGAAACTGAATGAAAAATAACACTTAAGAATATGCTTGGGAATGGAGGGAGGTTTACTGTGATATTGCAAGTTGGGCACGAGGTGAATCACATAATCATTACCTGCCGATCATGCTTTAGACTGGAATTAGTGTTTGTAAGATATATATATATATATATATATATATATATATATATATATATATATATATACACATTTCTGCAATGTTTTGCAGAAAAATGGCAACCAGAACCCCCAGATCCTCTATAATTTCCTGGATTGATATGACAATGCAATTTAGCCACTCCAGACATACTGTGTTGACTGTAGCTTTGCAGCAGAGCATGTCAGAATGAAATTTGAATGGACATTTCTATTGCATGCCTAGCCTACATATTCTAATCACAGTTGGAGCATGCTAGTTAAGACAGGATTAATTAGAGCAAAATCACTTTGAGTTTGGAGCAGCTAGCCTAACAATATTCATGGTAAATGAAAGCATAAGAAATTTTTGCACGTTTTTAATTCACTTACTAATTTTTTG
Source organism: Rhamphochromis longiceps (assembly GCF_057381845.1). Taxonomy (NCBI): domain Eukaryota; kingdom Metazoa; phylum Chordata; class Actinopteri; order Cichliformes; family Cichlidae; genus Rhamphochromis; species Rhamphochromis longiceps. The sequence continues at coordinate 27,674,662 of NC_140572.1, forward strand.
TCTCCTTTCTAGTATAAGTTTAAGTTAAACTGAACAGCTTTTCAATTGCTTGTCATGATTTGATTCAGGCTAAATCAATAGTATAAACACTGTTTTTGTTTTCTGTATTAGTCTCATAAAAATATACGATGTTAGTTTTAGGTTTTAGGTACAAAATCTCTTAGATTCTCTGTATACTGGTGTCACAAGCTACTTGTAATCTACATTAACCCTTTAAAGCTGGTCGGAGCGGGCATGCTCCGTTTTGCGTAACTATTTTTACGTCCCGGTAGCACTGCAACCACTTAAGCTAGTGCAATAATTGTTTTTGCACATGAAACCGGAGGAGTTGTACTTACATCTTATGCCATCAGCTTGTCCTAAGTCACAGTTTCCTTCCACATATAGCTTTGCAAAAACTGCATAAAAAGCACTTGCAGCAACAAAAACATAATATTCCAGAAACACGCTTTGCCGATCCGATCAGCTGTTTGTAACACTTCCTACGTCCATCAGCACGAACTATCGCATGTCCGCCATGACCTGCCCGAAACCGGAAGTGACGTCATTTTGCGGAAATGTAGTTTTTTACTATCAGGGCCTTATGAGCCTATACTGGTGTTTTTAAAAGTTATGTTTGACTTTATGACTTTCTGTGTCGTTTCTGGGATGCTTCGAACTCATATTGCACTAAATTAATTACTCACTATTAAAATTTGGGCTATAATGGTTGTATTGATGTATATTAACTTGAAATGGTTCCAAAAATGGCACTACAACATGTAAAAATATAATATAAGCTCTGGCGGACTTGGTTCTATGGTAGGTCTTAAAGGGTTAACCACAAGCCACATGAAGATAGTGCTTCCTTCAGCCGTTTGCAATTACTACAGAAACTCCAAAGAACAAGCACCTTTTGTTTCAGCTTTTTGTGTTGCTGATGTAATTTTTTGATAGTGGTAAGCTAGTGCTACGGACCCAACCTTCACTTTTAGGGATTGGGCCCTTTGGAGTAATTTAGAGTGTTGTTAAAGGTAAAAGCTGCGAGTGAAGAAAACGTCTGATGTGTCAGACCACAGATATGCCCTGTGCACCATCTTTGCTGTTCCTAGAACAGCTCTCTCCTGGAGAGATATCTCGGATGTTATTCCTGGAATCTACTGGAGCTCCTCTCTCAGTTTGGGGATCACAGGGACCACTGTAGCCTTTACCTTCCCGATCTGCAGTAGCTGCTCTGGCTCCTCCCTTGGTATTTCTCAAGCTACTCATGTTCATTCTTCCTGATGTTGCTATCGCTTAATATTGCTAAATATATACGGCTATAACAGATATAGAGATATATTGATAGCGTGTCTCCAAACAACAGCATGAATCACATTACCTTTACAAATTAACCTACATTTTGAGGAGGCAGCCTGCTCTTCTCAAATACATGTAGGTCAGGCATATACCTCAACATTCAGTCCAATTTGGATCCATTAGGCTCAACATTTATTTTTCCTGGTTTGTTTGTTTGTTGGCTGATATGGCCATTATAGTGATGGGTGGTAAAAAAAAAGATGCTTTGAATTTCCCTTTAATTTTGTAATTTTAGATTACGCTCATCCCAAAATAAATACATAAAATTGCAAAAAATAGAATTAACATAAAAAAGCACCTCTGCTAAACAGTTGTTGTTGTTTTTTTGGAAATTCAGTTTAAAATGTTACCAAAGGACTTTCAATCAGAAAGGGTTTTATTTTTTTCGGTAGCTCTTATGCTACTGTAGTTACTCTGATTGTGCACTGATGTGGCAGAACCCATTTCTAATCACATTTAGTGTTCAAAATTACAGACACAATTGTGCCTTTCCATCCACTTGGGACTCTAAGAGCAGCTGGTTGAGATGAAAAAGGGGAAAGGGAAGGTGACAGTTCACAAGCTTTAAAAGCAACGTTAGAAATGGCTGCTCTGCCATGAAACCATCCTTTGACTTTTGATCCCCTTAAGACTTCAATTCATACACGTGAAACCTAACGTTCAAGGGTCGTTGTGTGTTTTTTGTAGGCAAAAATGAAGCATAGTACAAATGTGTTACTGTTTGTATGAAACTAATTGTAAGTAATGCCTTCATCTTGTTTCAGAACTATTTCATATGCAGATATAAATTATTTATGGTGTTTTTTAAAGTTACAGTAATTCTTGGCTGTGAATAACTAGAAGTCAGCTGTTATTATTATCTTTTACTTATTTACACTTGTGCTTTCCCTGCTGTAACATGTGGAAATGTCTTTATTTTAAAAAGGTCTGAGATTGTGATTTAAGGCATTTTGTCACATTTAAAATCAGCATTAAAATTACTTTACTAATTATTTTAGACCTGCCTGTGTCAGCTTTGGCAGCTTTTACTGGAACTGAGTCCCGTCATCGTCTTCCAACCTTATTCTCATAGCAAAGTTGACTGTTTTCAATACTTTTTGGTTTTTAATTATGCACATGCACCAATTCTGCACCAGTGTCATGCTATATGACCAGCTCGCTGTATGGCCACATGCACGTCTGTTTAGATAACTGAGGCAATCTCATTAAACTGAAAATAGAAGTACTGTAGAGCAGCAGTTTTAGTGAGTTAATCCAAAAGAAAAGATTAAAATGAGGGACAATTTCATACTTTGAAATTGCAAATTACATTAATGGAACGGATAAGAGGCTAAATTATGCAAAGCCAGAAAATGTAGAGATAAAATACAGATTATCTGCATTGAATAAATATTCTAATTTTAGAATATAGTAATGTACAATGTACCTCCACATATAAAAAGTACAACTTCATCTAATTTAAATTAGAGTGTTGTCACCTTGAAAGACAGGGTCGTTTCAATGTCCACCTGTGGACCACTTCTGCTGCTCCTACTACATTTGAATAACTCTCTGGATGTCCCACTCTTACTGCTTGTACTTGATTACCATATATGTTCTGTTCCACTGTGTAAAATTGCCAACTTCAATTTCATTTTTAGGAAGAGGATTAAGATTTGGGAGTCAAATCCAGCAAGCAGGAACTCATATGCTCTTTGTTTTTGGCCAGACGTGGTGCTGTGTATTATGGCAATGCCGCCGAAAGGACATTGTTTAGGAGCCTTGTGTGTTTTTTCGGCTGCCAGCTTGCAAACCTAAGCCGTGCTGCCGTGTTCTTTTTAGAGAGAAGAGGCTTTGTTCTGGGAACTCTTCCAAACAAGCTGCACTTGTTCAGTCTTTTTTTACTTCAATTGTCATGAACTTTAACATTTAAAAACTAACTGAGGCCTTTATAGTCGGTCCACTCACTGAAAGATTGTTTTGACAGAGCTGAATACTTCAGACCAGCAAACTGCCAAAACTCAGGTTATGGTCAGTTGATCAGTTAATCAAGTATGGAAGTAGTAAGGGTAACCTTAGTTTTTCACATGATTACATAGAGTCCTGTGAAAACTTTCCCCCCCCCCACAGCTGTAGTTTACTTCAACAAAGAAGTCATGTTTGCTCTCTGCACAAGTACAGGTCGATAGTGAAACGGCACAGGGAGACATCCCTGAAGGGCAAAGAGAGTGAATTTAAACCAGGTAAGGTGTTTGCTTTTTATAGGCAGAATCACAAACCTTGGTAATCGCTCTTCATGGAGGACTTTCATGGTTATTTTCATGACTTTTTGCTCAGAAACAAACTTATGTCATCTTTTCTTGATTTATTTATTATCTTTGTCATCTACTATTCAGGAGTAATACAAAATTAACCACTTTATTATCTCACTAAAACCACTTTACTTAGTTTGGTTCCTCCACATTTGACAAGTTGCAGCTCATTTAAGATAAACAGTGAATGAGTCAGTGAGTAGATCCGGTACAACGCCTCCAAAGGTTTTTCATCGCGTCGTGTTTCAAGACATAAAATACAATCACAGTGTTGAGCGATTGAGTCAAGGAGCCTGAGTGTTATAGAAAATCCTGGGGTGCAGGCCCACGCATGATCAATGGCATTTCACTCCCAGTGGGCTTTCTAAATACGACTGGGTTTTCTGAAAGGGCTCAGTCTCGAGAGGCCCCATTCAAGATGACAAGAGAGGACTGACGGGCATGGCACACACACAGACATACACGCACACACAATTCTCCTGCAACACGTGCACCTGTTTTCAGGTGCACATAAGCACACACTCTTACTAAGTCAAATTTGTGCTCGCGGTCACTCTGCTGCACACACCGGGTTTGTTCTTATTATTTTCTCTTCGTTTCTTTCTTTTTTTTCCCTCAGACACACACAGTCAGCAGGAGGTGAGTAGCGTGGCTTGGAGATAAGACTGCTATCAGACCTTCATCAGGAACAGCTGCACTCTCATCTGTCTCAGCAGCCCTTTTCTTTATCAGTTCCATCAACTCGTCCTCCCTGTGTTCTCTCTGTCCTCCTCCTGTCTTTGTCCATTATATTTGAGACGTTAGAGGCTTACTTGAGTTCTAAAGGAAACAATATATTATTTTATAGATATTTGAAAGGCACAAGGCTTTACTTTGAATTGAGGGATATAATTTGACAGTGCTATTAAAAAATGCAAGGCCAAACCATGTGAATAATCCCGAGGCTTCGTGCAGCTTGAGTCTTGCTTGTCAGAATGTGTAAGCTTCTACTTTCAAATTCTCACTGTAATCATAGGCTTATATATCTTATATATCTCAAGATATAATAAAAACACAATCTGTCCTTAGCTAGTCTTAAAATTAGATCAATACAACCTCAAATGAAGTATAAAAGACGGCCTGTTACACCATGTCATGATTTATTTATTATCTAACCCCGATTCTGTTTCCATCCAAATTAAGAAGGTAAGTAGCAGCCAGGCGCTTCTAATCAGATGCACTTAATTAATTGATGAGCAGAAAATGTGATCACCTCAATGAAAGAAGATGTTTTACTATTTTGCTCATCTGCTGTCTGCTATGGTGGGAGCTTAAAAACTTTATAAATGCCTGCAAACCTCAATGACATAAAACAGCGTTGTAAAGTCCAGAAAACAGTGACCTTAAGTTATTGCTGCTAAAGATGTTCTGCAGGCTTTTGAATCAGGGGGTTAACTTAGTTTTTCCACACACTGCTTCTGCATTTTGGCTTAGTTTGTTCAAATGAATGACACACAGTAGTATGCCATGTGTTAAGGTTAGGTATTTACCTAAAATAAAGACCTGCTAAGGACGACATATTTCCTGATAATTTTGCATTTTTAAAATTTACATTTACATTATTAAATATTAATGACACAAAGATAAAAAAGAGACATGATGGATTCCACTGGCAACAAAAAATGCAAAACAATTTCAGCCATGTAGAGTTATGAGTCTGCAGATTGCACAGAGTAAGAAAAACAATAATGTGATGGGAGCACTAGTGTATATTACTTTGCTATTAGAGTAGTGTATTCGTTTTTGTGTATATTTTGGGTGTCACATTTCTGTGATCAACTCATTTCTCTGTTGCTTTAAGCCAGTGAACCCAAAATAGGATTTCTGTTTTAGCATTTAATAGAACAGGATTGTTTACTTTTCAAGAATATTTCCCATCCTGAAGTGCTGAGAAATGCACACAGAGGATGTTAGAGGGTTAAAGAACAATTTAAAACATTTCTTGCTGGAATGAGATTTCAATTTGCTGCTGAAGATTAGAAGTGAGTCAGCAGTCGTGTCTGCATTGGGAAGGTCATTCTACAAATGTAGAGTCTGTAAAAAAGAAGAAAGTTTATTTATTTTTTTTTGTTTTTGCACCATTAAATGAAGCAGAAGCACCACAAAAACTGGGAAAGACAACATAAAACTGTTCCCGATAAACAAGAGAAGTGACCACTAGGGGTCATTTCTATATTACCCACCATTAAAAAGGTATTACTATACAGAGATTTTGCACTATTTAATACATTGCATGACAGTCATATATGCCTCATTATGATATCTGTTCAAGTGCAGAATAAAAAGCAGTAGAACTTTTAATCAGGGCAGTTAAATGGCTTGTTTAGCCTGAAGAGCTTCTTGAATGCATATTTGATGAACATTTTCATGGTACTGTGCAGATCAAAACAGCTCATTTGGCATTTTGATGTTGATGGTGGTGGAAAATGTTGTCTAATATATTTCAAATTCTCCTGCATAGTGCTCACTTGGGTTGAGACCTGTGGGCTTTCAAAGCCATATCATACATTTGACATTTTTTTCGTAATCAACACGTTCAATGACCTTTAATACCCCGTGGAATATATTGTCATCCTGGGAAAAAATGATCCTTCTCCCATCAGAATAGAAGGCTTCAGCATGGGAGAAAGGTGATCAGTCAGAACAGATTTGTATTGATTTCCCTCTAAAGGACAAGTGGACCTAAACTGTGCAAGCAAAATACCCCTCACAGCATAGCAGAGCCACAAGATGCTCTCATTGGAGGGGCTCTTGTTCCTTTAATTTGTCACCAGTCTGTTACTATTTTACAATAAACCCTGCCGCACCTTGGGTATCTCAGTGGTTTAGTTAAGGTGTGATGTCACAGGTTTGTTACCTGGCTGGCCATTTAATAAGGGATGCTGAGGTAACTTTGTGTTTGGAGCCACAGAGCTTTGACCGTGGAAAAAGTAGGTCTCGTTGATCAACCCCCAAACAGAATGACATATCCCTTTTTGATGAACAGATTTGAGAATTTTATTATTATTTTATTACTTAAAATTTTATATATTCCAGGAAAGCTCGGTTTGTCAAGCTTTTTTAAATCAGTGTTTCTGTGAGCGTGCAGACACTTGAGCTTACTAAAGCCAGCAGTCCCCCTTCATGTTTTGATGAGAGAAGCTGATCTCTTACCTGTGTCTTATCACATATTAGATCTGATATAACAATGTGCTGAGCTTTGATGGAGTTCTGGTGGGAGTATTAGGTTTGTTAATGTGATAGAGCAATGGAAGTGCTGTTAGTGTTGCAGTGTAGGAATCCACCAAGCCCGCTGGAGAAGATGATTAATACACTCTTTGATGTCTTACCGGCAAAGTGTCGTGGAGGATTAATCCATTTATAATGGCTCTGATGTGTGTGTGTGTGTGTGTGTGTGTGTGTGTGTGTGTGTGTGTGTGTGTGTGTGTGTGTGTGTGTGTGTGTGTGTGTGTGTGTGTGTGTGTGTGTGTGTCCATTGCAGTGGAGTTTAAGAAACTGGACTTGGCTTCATTGCAGTCTGTACGTCAGTTCGCCCAGAGCTTCAGAGAACGGGACCTGCCGCTAAATATTTTGGTCAATAATGGTGAGTCTTTGTGTTCTGTCCTTGTGTTATATGAGCGTGCAGCCGGACTCTGCACAAAGTTTATCAAATATTTATTGAGAGAAGTAGAAAGCCTCTGCGCAGCTGTGTAATTTCAATGCAGTCGCCTGGCTGAATTTAAAGGGAGTTTGAGAATTAAACACAGATCCAGTCACACTGTGAAATGTTCTGCACGCGTCCTTGGATACTGTATACAGTGGGGCAAAAAAGTATTTAGTCAGCCACCGATTGTGCAAGTTCCCCCACCTAAAATGATGACAGAGGTCAGTAATTTGCACCAGAGGTACACTTCAACTGTGAGAGACAGAATGTGAAAAAAAAATCCATGAATCCACATGGTAGGATTTGTAAAGAATTTATTCGTAAATCAGGGTGGAAAATAAGTATTTGGTCAATAACAAAAATACAACTCAATACTTTGTAACATAACCTTTGTTGGCAATAACAGAGGTCAAACGTTTACTATAGGTCTTTACCAGGTTTGCACACACAGTAGCTGGTATTTTGGCCCATTCCTCCATGCAGATCTTCTCGAGAGCAGTGATGTTTTGGGGCTGTCGCCGAGCAACACGGACTTTCAACTCCCGCCACAGAGTTTCTATGGGGTTGAGGTCTGGAGACTGGCTAGGCCACTCCAGGACTTTCAAATGCTTCTTACGGAGCCACTCCTTTGTTGCCCGGGCGGTGTGTTTTGGATCATTGTCATGTTGGAAGACCCAGCCTCGTTTCATCTTCAAAGTTCTCACTGATGGAAGGAGGTTTTGGCTCAAAATCTCACGATACATGGCCCCATTCATTCTGTCCTTAACACGGATCAGTCGTCCTGTCCCCTTGGCAGAAAAACAGCCCCATAGTATGATGTTTCCACCCCCATGCTTCACAGTAGGTATGGTGTTCTTGGGATGCAACTCAGTATTCTTCTTCCTCCAAACACGACGAGTTGAGTTTATACCAAAAAGTTCTACTTTGGTTTCATCTGACCACATGACATTCTCCCAATCCTCTGCTGTATCATCCATGTGCTCTCTGGCAAACTTCAGACGGGCCTGGACATGCACTGGCTTCAGCAGCGGAACACGTCTGGCACTGCGGGATTTGATTCCCTGCCGTTGTAGTGTGTTACTGATGGTGACCTTTGTTACTTTGGTCCCAGCTCTCTGCAGGTCATTCACCAGGTCCCCCCGTGTGGTTCTGGGATCTTTGCTCACCGTTCTCATGATCATTTTGACCCCACGGGATGAGATCTTGAGTGGAGCCCCAGATCGAGGGAGATTATCAGTGGTCTTGTATGTCTTCCATTTTCTGATGATTGCTCCCACAGTTGATTTTTTTCACACCAAGCTGCTTGCCTATTGTTGCCTATCAGAAATTACTGACTGATGTATGGGTTTCACTTTAACCTTTGCGTTTTTTGTGTTTTATCTCTATTACTTTTTTATGTAAAATGTTAAATTAGTCTTGTAGCATTTGAATTAAATTCACATTTGAAATACTAAAATGCATTTTTTTGTGTATCAAATATTTGTGTGTGGATGTGTGTGTCAAGCGGGTGTTATGCTGGTTCCTGAGGGGCGTACGGAGGATGGATTTGAGCAGCACTTCGGTGTGAACTACCTGGGACACTTCCTTTTGACCTGGCTACTCCTGGATACACTGAAGGATTCTGGGAAATCGGGTCATGTCTCTCGTGTGGTCAACGTCTCATCCTCAGCTCACTGCATCGGACAGATCAGACTAAATGACCTGAATAGCCGGTAGGTACACACAAACACAAATGTCCAAAGACATGCATCTGATGCACACAATACCTGAAGTTAATAACAAATAATAAACTAATAAATAGTTAAAATGATATATAGACTTTAAAAATGCTTGCTTCAGATGCAAACTGAGTCATTTCATGTAATTGCTATTGTCACAGTGGTCATTAATTTTTCACTTTAGTGTTTGGTGGTTATCAGCCATTTACTATTGAGCCACAAACATATTTAATGATGTGTGACATTCACATTAAGCGCTTTATTAAAAAAGATAAAGTCAACCCTTCGATATTCTTTAAGAAGAGCGGTTCACATCCTTGTGTATTGTGCTCACCTGCCTTCTTTATGCTGAGATCAGTATTACACATCTCAGTTTGGCACAAGTGGACAACTGTTGGTTCCAGTTGGCTCAGTATCGCTCCAGCTCTCAACACTGCTGTCAAGATGTATTAACAGCCTGAATATCGTCATCATGTCGTTACATAGATATATTGGTGTTTAATATCCAAGGTCTTAAACTCAAATGCTGATTTAACTCAGTACAGACTTCTTTTAGTCCAAAAGCCTAGCATAACATTTATAATACCCTTGTTAAGTTTCGGGGACATTATAAATATATTATGTTATTTAAATAATAATTTTAAGCTTCTATCATACTACACACATTATATAGTTGAGGACAGAATTATTAATATTTTATTAATTAATTCCTTTTTTTTTTTTTGAGGAATTTAGTTTGTTAGCAAAGTGAATTAATATAATTTAATCAGATTTTTGGAAAAGCTGTGTTAAAAGTTTCTTACTTTTTCATAGGGAGGATAATAATTGACATTCTTTCTTGCTCTCTCTGTATTCAGCCAATCTTACTCCTCACATGCTGCTTACTGTCAGAGCAAGCTGGCCCAGGTGTTATTCAGTTTCCACCTCCACCAAGAGATGCAGAGTGGAGGTTTCCAAGTGAGTTCGTGTGCCGTGGATCCCGGCATGGTGGATACCGCACTCTACCGCCACCTCTGGACACCCCTCCATCTGGCACAAAGTGTCATCGCTCGCCTGCTCTTCAGGGTAAAACACGGCTCTGCATTTTCTGTTGTGTCCCAACTGTAATATTCACCTTGTAGAGAAGTAGCGCACAATGTACGGTTCAGATCAAATATAGTTGACATGTGCTTAAAGTAAATGCATTTTATACTGTTCACACTGTATCACAGAATGATCGCAGTAATTGAGCTTCAAATTATTTTATTGTTAGAAGAATAGCTTGTAACAACAACATAGCAACCCTGGATAATTTAAGTGTTTCCTCAACTCTTGAGTTGCAGTTTATTCTGCGTTGTGAGGTTTTGGAACTGGAAATCTCTAAAAGTTAAAACTGTTAGATGTGAACCTACAAACTTGACTGTGGGCACTCTACAGATTGTATTATGAGATGAAACAGACACACACACACACACACACACAGTCCATCCACCCTGCTGAAAATGGAAGTGCTACTAAAACTCCAGCCCCTTCACTTTGTGTTACATTTTAAAGCCTTCTTTGCATAACTTAAAGCACTGACCCCAGGCTGCTGTTAATGTCCCTGAGATTTAATGGAAGAAGATGTGTGTGCATGTTTGAGCCCCAAGCCACAGTTGTCACATTTGCCTGTGAGCACAACCTTTGGAATAGTTTTGCCCCACATACAGTATGCAAACTTATTATCATGTGAAATAGTCCATGTAATTATTAACTAACACACACACATTTATTTTGCCTTTTACAACACCTTTTTATTTTAAACTCGGGGATTAAAGTTGGATTTTGCCCTAAGATTGGGTGTAATGGTGCCACATCGGGAAAATACGTAGAAGCAGGTTGTTAAATGAAGAGCACAGAGTGATTCTGACTTTAATCTCAGAATTCTGATTTTCTTTTCAGAATTCTGGTAGATAGACTATTAACGAATACTTGGCATATTCACAAAAAATTCTGTTGTATATTTAAGAATGAAGATAGAGTTTGCAAATACTGACTTTTGAATTAATTAGAATTGTGCAAAGTCTGTTTTTGCATTTTATACTGTATTTCCATCTTTCAGTAAATTGCTGTTCCTATTTCCCATTTCCCATATTGAAAGTCAATGAACCTAGTACAATTTCTGAGAGTGCGGCACAATCAATATCCAGAGGAAGTAATAATAGCAACAAAAATGCAGCATCCATGAGAGTAAAGCAGTGAAGTGGTGAACAACAAAGCAATAGATGAGCTAGTATGAGAAGGTTCAGGTTCCTTTATTGATGCCCTTAGGTAGATTTCTTTTGCAGTTAAAAGAGCAGGCAACCCATCAACCAGACATCAAACACAGACACTGGCTACATATACAGAGGGAAAGAGAGCATTCTCCAGGCTTCAATAAAACCACAGCTTCAAACCCCCAAACTAATAAATACTATAAAAAGGCCAAAAAAATTTAATAAATTAATGAATACATTCAAATTAAGTGCACAATTTGCAATAGCTTTTCAGCTTTTTCCCTCTGGAAAAGATGAAAATCCCGCAGGGGATGGGAATCATCATTTAAGAGCTGGCCATCCTCTGCAACTGCCTGGTATACATCAACTCTAGGCTAAGCTGCAATTTACCAATCAGCTGCCCTGACCAGTTTACAGTTTGACTCAGTTTGTTCCTGTCCTTCAAAGACAGGTCACCATGACACCAAGGAAAAAGATAAAACTGACTCAATAAAAGATTTTAAAAAAATATTGTCATAATGGTCTTATCAATATGAAAGGAGGACCTTGATGACCCTTTTTCAAGATTCGAGGTTCAAGAAGTTTATTGTCATGTACACTGCAAAACACAATTGGTTACACAGAGTAATGAAATTCTTACTTTGCAGGTTCCCTTCACACAACTAAAAAGACTAAAAACCAACTTAAAAGAAAGTAATAATAATTAAGTAAAATAGTGCTTGTAGATGTGGTGTAATCAGAATTTAAAGTGCAAGTAGTTGCAACACTGTCACAGTGATAATATATACAGAATATGTAATATTACAGTGTATATGTAAAGATACGTACAAAAATTGCAAATTTACAGGTTAATATAAATGTACATATATATAAGTGTTTTGGACACTGCTTCACAGTTTGTGTGAAAATTCAAGCTTGAATCAATAATAGTCCCCAGATATTTGCAGGGACGCATTCCTTGGTTTGACCCTTAATGTTTGTGGAATCAGATATGCTGGAATTTTTCCTGAAATCCGCAATTATTTTCTGGGTTTTCAATATGTTGAGCTGGAGATAACAATTTTTACACCACCTGAAAAAGGGCTCAATAGCATGTTTATGGCTGGTTTTCCTTTCCGTGTATGTAAAAGACTGACAATGACCGTGTCATCTGCATACTTTAAAATGGCCCTACCATCAAGCATCCAACTGCCGTGGAAACCGTTGCCCCTCCCCAATCACAGAAAGAGTTGGGTGTTTTGTTGTTGCTGTTGTCTTTCTGTACTAAAACTCCTACGTGGATGGAGAGACTTTTTAACTACAGACAGCAAAATGAATTATGAAGAACACGTTTTGCTTGCCAATACCCCCCCCCCCCCCCCCCTCCTTTTTTGTACTTAAAAATTCAGCCCTTCAAGTACAATGATAATTCACTTAGAAGAACAATTAAAATTGATGTTTGAAATTATTGCACAGTAGTACAGCATACACACATCACAGACAGCACTCACGTACTGTTATACACGAGTATGCAAGTGTGCTGTTAAAGCTTTCAGGTTGTGATCCTCTCTCTGCTCAGAAACCTGCTGCTGGTCTCACTGCTGACACTGAGATCATTGTTAAAATGCATCAACACCAGCACTCTCAAGCATACGCTCAACCATGAAAACACACACACACACACACACACACATGCTCTTACCCTGAGCCTTCCTTTCAGTGATGCTAACACACAGTGACATTAGCCCTACTCTTTCATCCGTGTCCACACACACACTTAGGCACATTTTTTTGTCTACGTGAAGATAGGTTGTTGTTGATCTTGTCTTCCATTCCAGTTCTTTTCTTTATATATTTTATATGCAGGAGCTCTTTAAATTTTTAATTGTGTTTATGTGTTTGTCCCTAGACTCCTGAAGAGGGCGCTACCACTGTGCTCTCTGCTGCTCTGTCACCTGCTCTGGAGGGAGATTGTGGAGGAGGTTACTGGGCCAATGGGTGCAGGGAGATGACAACACCGCTGACCTTTGATCCCCAGCTGCAAGTGAGCCTATGGGAAATCAGCCTCCAGTTGCTGAACCTCCACTAGCATGAGACAAGGATGACCAACAGGACTAAACCCATTTGACAACATCAGATAAAAAAGACCCTATATTCAGGGCGGCCAGCCATTCTCTCCTCCCTTTTTCATACTTCACATCAGGGCGTTGCTAGCAATTTGTTACAAGTGTCATAATCCAGTGCTGGACTGTGATTGGTTGTTTAGAGAGCAAAGATCTCTTTCTTTTAGCGTTTTTTTTTTTAGTTTTATTTTTTATTTTCTTTTTTCCAGACCTGCCAAAGAAGGGCTACAGGGGATGGAAGATGCTTTTTTTGCTTTTCACTGTGAGCAAGCAAACATATTTGCACACACACTCAACCACACTCTAGGGTTGTAGCTATATGTCATTTTGCTGTCATGGATAGCAGAGAGTTGCTGTTGGCGCCATCTAGTCAGATATCAGTTAATGGCACCCACCAATGATATGATGAGTTTGATTCCCTGATCGCGTATCAGAGAATCAGTCATCTGCTATGATACAAACCTTACTTTGATTTTTCAATTAGTCCGGCCCACAATAACTAAATTCCTCTTGGAAGCTTTTTCACATCAACAAAAAATTCCAGTAAAATAATCCAAAAGCTTAATTTTGGCAACAAAATAACATATTGGTCAAACCCTAGCATACGCGCACATACAGTACACACACATTTACACACTACGACAATGATCTGATCTGATCCTGCCTTGCTGTGGCAAGGGAATGTGATGTCATCAGTTTGCGTTGACACATCACTGCGATTTCTCAGATCGTATTGCCATCCGGCCTCTTTTACTGGGAGCACTTTGTTTTTATTGGTTACTATTGAATCATGTTAACTGCTGGTTGTAGTTGCATGAGTAGATGTTTTTACAGACGTGAATTTAGCTGAAAAGCTAAGAATCCATCATCGTCTCCTCTTTCCTCTCTCCGGCGCGCAGTAACCCAATAAAAGATGTTCCTTTTGACTGCTAGGGGGATTTGGGAAGAGTTTTAAAAAAGGGAGATATTTCAGATAACAGTAAGCCTAAATTTGGAATGATTCCCCTTCGACCCAAGAGTGATGAAACGTTTGGTTGAGTTGCTGTGAATTTTTATGCTGTTATTTCTAAAGCGGAATTTCCAGCTGTTTCTGGTTGTCTGCTCAAAAAAAATGAGAAAAAAAAAGGTTTGGGAATCGACCTCAAATTCATTTTGTCACCGTTTTCCTTTGTGATCTGTGCTAATCGCTTTTTTCTGTGTCTGTGATACGTGTGCATGTATTATGCACACAAGCTAAGAATTAACTCATGTATAGACCCAATTCATGCTGATGGATAGCACAACAATGGCTAACCCCGGAGGAACTGCAACGAGAAGGAATGCGAGAGAGGGGAAAGCACATTTTTTCAGCATTCAAACTGTGATTGGTTCCTCATTGCTGCTGCTACTGCCTCTTCCTCATTTGGCGCCGCTCCCAGTGCATTGTGGGATTGAGATTTCCCAGTAGTGAGAATCAAACTCCATCTGCTGAGCTGACACACACACACAGACACTCACTCAGAAACATTGGAAGCAGTACATCCAGGCATAGGCTTATCCAAACAAGCGCACAGCAAATAAACACGTCTGTCTGTGATGCAGGAACATGCTCACACACTCTTACACACATACAAAGACACACTTAATGCCATCTCCACTGTGATTAACATGTTTTAGCTGTGGGGATGAAAAGTGTTATCTCAAATTAATTAAGTTTTGGCTAAAATCCTTAACCACAAGTCATCGCTGTAGTGTATGTGTACGTTGTTGCTTTGAATAAAGCCAGTTTGCATCCAGCATTCATTATGATCTGCCGCATGTGAAGCGATAGTATCACTGTGGTAGCTAATTCAGCCAGTGGCACAGTGTCAGACATGAAGAATAGGAACAAAGTGTAATGGAAGAAAATGCATAAAGGAAAAAGGCATCAGCTTTAAGGCACTCATTGCTTAAATGGTTAAATTTAATGTGATTCTCACTGTTTTGTCAAGCAGTTTAAGTATTTGTCTCAATTCAGAGACGAAAAAATCATCCTTCAGAGAATTTGTAGGACAGACTGACCCGCTGCCGCCACTGCTAAATCAGACGACAGTCTAAATTTACAAGGGGAAAAAATAAAGGCGTATTTGCCCCATCCTTGTCATCTTATAAAGTCATTTTTGGTTTATGTTATTCATAAGTGTGTTGGGCTTTTTGGTTCATGTGATATATCTACCAATGATGTGTCAACCCAAATATCTGCCTAATATCTTATGAATATTTGAATATATGAGTTGACAAAGATTGCAAAAATGCGCAGGAACCTGCACTTTGAAGGGAGGCATTATGCTAAAAAACCCTCTTTAAGATTCCCAGGACTTTGCGAGGATTCACAATCTCGTGGCAGTCGGCCTATGAGCATCACAAATACTGACGGTATAATACTGAAGCCGTTACATTTGGAATTTATTAGTTTTGACTGATACATTTGGCTGAGATGAGGAAGCCATCTGTATTCATCTGGCTTCCAGGTATTCAGTATCTATTATTATCCGGTGCCAAGTCAAATACGCTGAATTGTGGGAGAAAAATTTTGAGGGGATGAAAAAATGACAGAAAAAATAAAAGGAACGCCTCCCGGTCGTAGTTATTATAAATATCAGGGTGTGACACGGACTCTGATATGATGTGAAGGCACCATAACTCCAAGACAACTCATCAAAGTTTACATCCCATAAGAGAGGCTTATTCTGATTAGAAATTAAAATATAATTTTAAAGCAAACATCAAAGGTTTTTTTTTCTAGATTAGCAATTGTGTGTGAGCTGACTCTAAATACCAGCAATATTGCTCAGTCTTTTGAGTGTTGTATTGTTTTTCAGGCTGCTTGAAAACAGTTTATTGCCTCAGTGCTTCCTTTGTTTGACTGTGTGGTTGCCCTTGGCCACTGTAAGGTACTGATTAAATAACAAACAGCCAAACCTAGTGCATATCTATACATCTATATATCTCTCTACATATAGATATATAAATATAAAATGCACATGCTTCCGTTCACACAAATAAAAACACCAGCCTATCCACTCAGTGGCGCTTATTGAAAGAATTCAAGGCTACAATATGACATACATCCTGTCAAAGAGCTACCGTGTTTTTCTCAGCTGCTACAGTAGATGTATTTTAGCTGGAAAGGGCGAGTGGGGGAATGTCACAGACTCTCCCTTCTATCTGAGCACAAGGTTTTCCAAAGACGAAAGGAGGAAACGCGCACGGATCTGTCTCAGTGTGCTTATCGTGTCGACGTGCAGAAGTGACTGCTAAATTATCACTGATTTACCCGGTTATATACGGTATTTAGCGTCCTCCTGAAGCATTCTACACAGACACGACAACACGGTGAACTTTCTGAACTCGATTTGCAAATATAGAAAAAGAACAACAGCTCCAGTAACTGTCTGTGATATTATCTGTGTGTTATTTACTCGTATATGATCGTTTCAAAGCGTTGGAGGAGACCAGTGAAGACATTTGTAGATTAAAAATAGCCATTCCTCTGAACAACCTGGGATCACATTTATATTAAATGTTCCAGTCCCAAGTTCTGCAAAATCTTAAATGTGTATATTTGCACTGGTGTGAAAAAGTGTTTTTTCCCTTGCTGATTTCCAATGTTTTTGTATGTTTGTCACACTTAAATGTTTTAGATAATCAAACAAATTTAAATATTAGACAAAGTTAACACAAGTAAACACAAAATGCAGTTTCCTAATGAAATTGTTTTATTATTAAAGGGAAAAAATTCCAAACCTACATGGCCCTGTGTGAAAAAGTGATTGCCCCCTAAACATAATAACCCTTAGCAGCAGCAATCTACAGTCAAACGTTTGCGATAACTGGTAATGAGTATTTTACGCTGTGGAGGAATTTTGATGAATCTTTGCAGAACATTTGTTGTTCAAGCACAAACTGCTTTTTTAAGATCAGGCCGCAGCATCTCAATCGGATTCAGTCAGGGCTTTGACTGGGCCACAATGAAGTTTTCATTTTGTCTTTCTTAAGCTATTCAGAGGTGGAGCTGGTGTGTTTTGGATCATTGTCCTGCTGCAGAACCCAAGTTTATGTTCCTTTTCCTCAGGAGTGGTTTTCGTCTTGGAACTCTATGCAGACCCAGTCTCTTTCTTATGGTGGAGTCATGACCACTGACTTTAACTGAGGCAAGTGAGGTCTGCAGTTCTTTGGTTCTTGTTCCGGGTTCTTTTGTGACCTCCTGGATGGGGTAACTGTGGTAGGCTGGCCACTCCTGGGAAATCCACCCCAGTTCCAGGTTTTCTCCAGGTGTGGATAATGGCTCTCACCATTTGTCAGACAGGTTCTATCTAAGGGGTTTCTTGATTCACCAGGTCTGGCAGTAAATAAGCCTTAGTCTAGCAGTGAAACTACACTCAACTTTGTAAAACGTGGTTAATTACAGCTAAATCGTGATTTAACAAGGTGGGGCAATCACTTTTTCACACAGGACCATGTAGGTTTGGATTTTTTCCCCCTTAATAATATTAATAATAAACACCTTCATTTAGAAACTACATTTTGTGTTTACTTGTATCATCTTGGGGGGGCAGGGATAGCTCAGTAGGTAGATTGGTGGCCCCATGATCGGAAGATTGAGGATTCGAATCCACTGAACGGCTATCCTGAGCAAGGTACTGTCCCTACACGCTGCTTCCCGAGCGCCCAATGCCTGCCCACTGCTTCACTGAGTGAACGGGTTAAATGCAGAGAGGAATTTCCCCATGGAGATCAATAAAGTATACATTATTATTATTATTATCTTGGTCTAATATTTCATTTTGTTTGATGATCTGAAACATTTAAGTGTGATGAACATACCAAAAAATCAGAAAGCAGGCACTCCACTGTATATTCAGTGATATAAAGATGTAAACGGGGGGTAAAACCAGATGAACTGAGTCCTTACTCTGGTACTATTCCAGTTAAAAGAAGCCACATTCTAGTGTCGTTTAACCTTTATTGCATACACCCCTAAACTGTTTTCTCCTTTGTTGTGAGAGCGACCTTTCAATTGAGCCCCTGGAGGCTGCAAATCGAAGACATTTCCCACCTCAAATCCATTGTAAACATTCAGTGCACCTGGGCCCCCTGAGTTTTTATTGAAATGTGTGGAATGTTTTATTTTTATCATTATTTCGTTGTTGTTGATCTTATTGCTTTTGCTGTGCCTAAAAAAGAAATCTCCCTCACCGATGTGTTAACTGTGAATTTTTTCATGTAGAAATTAACTCGTAGAACTTGTGATACCGTCTTGTCCTGTGCATTGATACGATTTCTCTCTCTCTGGAGTGATTGGAGTGGAGGTGAAGAATGTTTGTGTATGAATGACTGTGCGTGCGTGCGTGCGTGCATGTCTCTAGATAAGGGTGTTGATGTCTATGATCTTTTTTTTTCTTCTTTTTTTTGGGGTTTTTTTTTGGTCAATTATTGTGACATTCCAGCAGCAGCCGTCACCTTTTCTATTATCCAAAGCCTCTCAATAAACATATCATTGTGCCATTTGCTCTCCATCCTTCTTCCCAGCGTGTGAGTGAGAAACCGTCAGTCTGATGTTGCTCGACATGAGACAGCGAGCCTCGAGCACTGTCTGAACTTTTGAGACATTCTCAGATCCATCAGTGAAACGTACACACACACACACACGGTCATTTTTCCATTACAATAGAGGACGTTACATTCACTTAAATTGTTTTTCTTCAGTCTTACAGTGCCTGCCTGATCTTAACTTTAATCTCACATTTACCCTAAAATTGAATGATTTTTAGAGCCTCACAGTATAAATAGGTTTTTTGCAACCACAGTGAAAACAATGCAAGTTCTCACGTTTATTTCTTCCTGTTACCTACTAGTAAGCAGTAGTAATGCAATGACTCTTATATAGCATTCATTTGGCACATTACTATCCAAAGCGACCTAAAGTTACAGTCTTTGTGATTTCAGAGTGGCTTTCTGCTTCATGCCTTGTGCCCTCTATTCTAAACTATGGTAAAAATTCAGATGAAGAGCAACATGTGATTTTACACATTATTTACAGTATTTAACAGCAAAGCCAAAAATCAGATGCAGTGTCTGGAAATTAAGTACAGCCTATGATTCAGTAGACACAGAACCACTTTAAGCTGCACTTTATCAGTCTCTTACAACACCGTTGAGGCATTTTCGCCCACTCTTCTTTACAATGTTGTTTCAACTCGTAGAGGTCTGCAAGCATTTTCTTCAGGGTCACCACAGCATTTCATTGGGGTCGAGGTCTGGACTTTGGACTATTGCAACACTGGGAGCTCCTCCTTCCTTCCAGTCTTTTCTAATTTTACTGCCATGAAGTTTAACATTTAACATCCAATCTGAGGCCGGTACAGTCTGAGATGTAGCTCTTGGGCTTTTTATTCTCTTTTTTTCTTTTCCTTTTTTTGTAGTTTCTCTGAGCATTTCATGGTCAGAGTTTAGAGTGAATTTGCTGAAATGTCCACTCCTGGCAAGATAGGCAGCTGTCTTGAATGCCTTCCACTTGTGAATAATCTTTCACACAGGAGGATGATGGATTTCAAATTGTTTAGAAATGGCTTCATAACCTTTCCCAGATTGGACAGCAACAATTGACCACTGCTGAAGTCTTCCCCTCTACGGCATTGTGTGAATGCACACACTATGGATGCAGCAACAGTCTACTTTAGTGTGCAACCTGCTTCTTGCTCAGAACTTTGAAAACAACAATTTATGCCTGTTTTTTGTTGTTGTTGTTGTTGTTGTTTGTTTGTAGGAGAACCTGCATCTGTTATTTTTTAATACACACAGGTTGTTTTCAGATGCTTCTGTGGAGAATTGGCCTCCTTTGAAATTTTTCTAATTAAATTAATGAAAGTACAAACAATGTTACAGAAATGTTAACTAGAGACAGCCTCAGTTCACCTTTAGTTTGCCAATAATAAAACAAAGTCAGTGACGTGCTGTTATTCGTCGTGGTAAAAAACTGAGGGGTTCAAAGAGAATATATACTTCAGTGCACACAGCAGACTGGAGACCTTCAGACAACATAAACCTCTTCTGAAGTTTTTCTGTGAAGAACTGCAATTTAGGCTTTCACCATCACACCACTTCATAGCTGAATGCTCTGGTACGATCAGTACTTTGCAACCTGCAATCTGTGAGTCAAGCTAACCTCAGCAGCTCCTTGGTTATTTGTGGTTATTTGTGGGTTATGATAAACTTATACCTTTTAATATGAACCCTGCAAAAACTATTTCAAATTAATTAGTTAATTAATAACTTTTTTGAGGAAATCAAACGCACCCACAAAACCATGAGGAAAAGTCAAGAATCCCTCTTACCACTGATCCTGCCTAAATATATTCATATATTGTAAACCCAGTAAAAGTGTGACATCTGTCTGCGTGCGCATGTGACAATAGACTTTCAATTAGAGGAGGCACTGAAGAGCAGGTGTTTTCTTGCCTTAAAGAAAAGTAAGAAGAATCAAAGGTAAATCAAACCCCCAGCACGTTTGACGGCGCATCTGAATGGCAGGAGAGGAGAGTTACATCATGTAGATGTCTATTTCTTAGAATTACTATCTGACACAGCTCTCTGTACTACCAGCACACATATAGCATGTCTGCGCTTAATTGAGTGCTGTCTGAGTTCACTCGAGCAGAAAACGGAAAGAAAGAGTAACCTAAAATGGCAAAATGGCCATCCTGTCACGGTTCTGGGTCCGTTGGACCCAGTATTTTGAGTTTATTGTGTTTTGATTTAAGTTTGCATCAGGGATTGTGTTCTTGTTCTCTTGTCGTGTTATGGTGATGAATATGATGTCTATTATGAGAGTTCCATGTTTCTGTTTGTCTGGGTTTAAGATGTGGGCTTAGTTTCATATGTCATTTCCTGTCTGTCTCTCTATGTCGAGCCTGCGTGTGATGTTTTATTGTGAAGGTCTGCGTCTTATGTGAGTGTTCAGTTTTACCTCTGTCTCGTCTTACGGATTATTCCCAGCTGTGTCCACCACCTGTGTGTAATTCCCGTGTTTCTCTGTGTGTATTTAAGTCGTGTCCTCCGTCATTGTAGTTGCTGGTCCGTCTGTGTAACCACCGTGTCTCGCTCGTGTGTTCACCCTGCTGTTAACCATCGTCTGCTTCTGCTCGCCCTGCTTCATGTTCATGTTCTGGTTTCTGCGCTATAGTTTAGCTGTTTCCCTGTATAGTTTAGTTCGAGCTCCATTTGCTGTTTGTCCTCATTTTGTGTTCAATAAACCACCTTCACCTCTCCACTACTGCCTGCGTTTGGATCCCCCTTCATTTCCTCCACACGGCTCCTCTCACTCGCCGTGACACATCCTCATTTATGTCAAGGTAATTGGCGCTCATACTGGAGAGATTATGGTTTCTAACAATGAGTATAATCCACAGCATCATAAACACGCTTAATAGCTTCATATTGAACCACTGAGTGTCAGCGCTCCCAGCATAAAAGTCCTTATGGAATAACTAATGAGCTCATTGCATGCAAATGCTTAACTTAGTAAGTGTCTAATAAGTATTCATTTATGTGATTACCTCCAAATAACTGAGAAGACACTATTGCTCATATTCAGGTCGGAACAGGTTGGCACACTTTGTTTGTGCAGACGCCTCAGATTCCTCAAATATCTCTGGGAGCACAGTCATAGGTTTTGCTCTGAGTCCACAAAACACGTGTAGGCTGGCCTGGTGAACTCCCATGCCTCCTCAGTCATCTGGGAGACTGTGAAAACCTTGCCCACTGTTCCATGGCCAAGATGGAGCCTGCATATTTCTCCTGTATCTGAAGTCCAACTGTCAGCCAGAGCCTCCTTTTCAACAACCTTTCCTGTAAGGCCAAAAAGTGCGATGCTTGTGTTATAATTCGCGCCCACTCTGATCTCCTTATTGAAAAGAGAACACATTTTTACTTGAGGTGTTAGTATTGGTAAAAAGTATTGGTTAGCCAAGTCAATCAGACTTTTTTTGCACACTCAAGGAGCTGCTGTCTGTTAGCCATTAGAGGGGGAAAAAATGCAAGTTCAAAGCACTGCAATATAAGCTTCATTTTTCTTATATACACAAAATATTCTGGCAGTCCACCCCATAGCTGTCAATATATTCAGTTCTAAACCTACATTGCCCTTCACAGAAACATTCCAGTAGCATGGCTAAAAAAAAATCACTACAACCCAAGGACACTAAACATAAACCTGCTGGAACTGGTGATAAAAAAGAATAAAAGCTTACTGTTGTGAGTAAAGAGTAGGCTACTTTATTTCAGGAAATAAAATGTGAATTTGTTTCTGAAAGGTACAGAATCACCATATTATCTTCATGCAATACAGAGTTTTTTGTTATGACCCACTGCCTCTGAAACAGATTAGCTTTGAATGTGTTGCCATGCCTTGACAGATGCATTTGAGGGAAAGACGACATATTCACTCTTTTCCGCATTTATTTTTTAAAGATGCAACCCACCGAGCCTCTAATCACAAGTGCATCCCAAACCTGTTCACAAGTTTTGCTCAAAATCTTTTGAAGGACTTTTTCTTCCATCTCTGAGGTCAGCGTGCTGAACAGATGTGTCCAACAGATGTCCGTCTGTCGATGGACTCATAAATTTTCTTTCTGACTTGAAGGGAAAAGAGAATGACATTTCTTTGGATAACACACAAAGTATTGAATGAATCTAAAACCAAAATGTTTATTGAGTCAGGAGTCAAGATGAAGTATTTATCATTTATTCATAACTTTAACATTTTTCCCTTTTTCAATTAGACAGCGAAAACAAATGAAATCTGCAGATAAAGGGAACCTGTTAGTTACAGATGTCTAATTTGCCTCTAAAATGTTCCAAAACAATGAAGAATTCATTACCCGACAGTGTGGGGCAAAACACTATCTGCAGTCTCACCTATTAGCAGTATCTAAGTGTAAGATTACGACAGTCATTAATCTTCCAGGCAGCAGTGGCTTATGGGAAGGGCCTGACAACCTGGGGCTAAGTGATACATGGACCTTGTCAAGACTCCTGATGGAGGGATGAATGAGAAGACAAAGACTTACACATGCCCACTACACCTGACCAATACGGTCTGTGATAGGTGATAATTGGTATGTCAGCCCTAACAGTACCCTGACTATTTAGGAGCACATGATAGTATTTACAATGTAAACTAAAGAAACACCACTTCATGCAGTGATGCATCCTCTAATAACCATCTTTTCTGTGCACCAGTTTGTGGTTTCTTTTTCAGAGTTACATTAAAACTGCATTTATCACCTTACTGTACAGCAGGGCTCCCTTTGCTCAGTTTTTCATAGTGTGAAGCTGCTTTGTTTCCACGTATCTCGTTTAATCTATTTTTAATTACAAACCATCCTGGACTCACTAATTGTGCAGTCAGACTGATTTAGTTTGGACTCTGGTGTGTGACTGCCCCCTGGTATGAGGCCAGTAGAGATCATTACAATACTTCAAAGAAAACCTAGTTTTTACATCAGTGATATTTCAGTGTAAAATGATTTCCTACCATGCGTACATTTGATCTTCATCTCAGATTGTATGACATATTTGGGCCTAGATAAAATGTTACATTAGTTGCACTTTAACTAGAAAGTAATGACATAAATATATGTATTAAGGTGCCATTCTGAATTCTGCATCTGCGTGTTGTAGCTTCAGTTCTTGTATCTGATTCTTATGACAATATACTCCCAGCAAATAAATGTCTATTGTATATTTTTAAAAGAGAAAATATGAATTCATGCCTGCTGAAAACAAAAGAATCTTTAAACTTATATGAGTTTAAATGTGCGTTCAAGAAAAAGTAATCCCTTATTTTGAATGACATTTTATAACACTTCGGCAAGCTATGTATGACAGTCATGGAGCTGTGCCGCTGTCATGTATGGCAATGATTGGTGGTGATTTTAATATATGGTATTTTATTCTCTCCATATCTACTGTCATTTCCTCTTGTGTAAACTGCTCATTTAGCTACAGTTCTCGCTTCCTGTTTTATTTTGGTACTTCCTTAGTTTCGCGTCCTCTTCCTGTTTCATTGTCCTTGATTATTTTCACCTGCATCTTGTTACACTGCTGTGTCCTATTCCTGATTACCCTTATATGTATAAATAGTGATGTCTTCTCTACAGTCTTGGCTTCAGTGTCAGCTGTGTCATACATACATAACAGTCTATGTGCGCTTTGTGAGCTATAGCAACTATACCTGCCTAATCTATGTTTCCAGCACTTTCTCAAATGTAAATGTCCTCTTTTCTTTTTGTTTAGTTCCTGCTCAATACTAATTTAAATCTTGCTGCTTTTTAAGATTATTGTCTTATAGAGCTGAAGCTTTTATTTATATCTAACTGACCCATCATAAAAGTTTTCAGCAGTTAGAGTTCACAGTGTATTTTCTTCAGGAACATTCATGCCACTTCTTTTTTAACACTCAAGTTGTTGTAAAAAAGAAAAGCGAACAGAGGGTGGAACTACAAAGTGAGATTAATGGCTTAAAGTTAGAGATTTTTGTGAAATCTGTGCTTTGAAAATATTGGCTAAATCGCCATGGTAACTTATGCAAAACACACAACCTGGTCAATAACAGGTTATGTTTAGAGTTTTGATTTAAAATCTATGGGAAGAGCCACATTTTCATTCTTTTATTTACAGCCTATTTTAACTGTGATGTTGATTCTGTGCTATAGGTATTTATATATTTATATGAATTTATATGTGCAAACTGTGTATCACATTAACACTTGAATGTGTATGTATTCAGTTGGTGATGCAGAAAATGTACAAATATTTTCATACCTGCCCTTATCTGTAGTTAAGTCTCTTTTACAGCAGCTGCTAGTGCAGCAGCTTTTATTTTTCACTTTGAGCTGCGACAAACTGGTTTCCACAGCTCCGTTATATGCGACTGTAACAAGTTTAAATGTAACCAGTTTCAGAGCTCTAATATGTAGCCATCACATTAGAAATAACAGCAGCTCTGAGACATGAAATGTTTATCGTACTGCTCTATGTGCTAAATCCTGACATTAACAATTTTCTGCTGTATTAATCTCTTGCCTGCATATATTTTTATGTTAGTTTGTTGCCATTTTATCATCATCATAATGTGATCATTTCTCTAGTAGGAAGCGCTCATGGATTTGTTCAAAAACCTGCAAAGGTTTTGTTGAACTTTGTAGTGTACCCCTCAGGACAGCACACACTGAGGGTAACTCAACAAATGCTAGAACAAAAGACGCGGGGAGGATGCTGTATATACAGACACAGAAGGCTGATTAGGGATACAGCTGGAGGAATAAGACACAGGTGCTCACAATCTGAACCATCAGGGGAAGACAGACAGGAAGCGAGACCCGAAGCGAGACCCTAGAGAAACCATCTGTCAAAGTAAAACAGGAAACAAGCCTAAAGACATATAACTAAAAAAGGATAAAAAGATCTCCACTAATCATGAACAAAGAGACAAGGGAACACCAGAGGACAAAGGCATAAACATGCGACAGAGTAATGAGCAAAGAGGGATTAAACTTGGGAAAAAACATGGAGCTCAAAATAGAAACTGAAGCTGACAGACAAAAGATTCAAAACCAGACATGAGAACAGAGCAAAAATTAGAGCTCCACAGTATCACCTGAAATCAAACTCTGAGCTCAAAACAGGAATGAAGCACTTCAGACCTTCAAACTGTGCAATAATAAAACTCCAACAGAAACACAGACTCATATAAAAATCCAAGAAGCTGTGAAGCAACAGTTCATCCTCCAAGGTGAGACTTCTGATGTGTCTTGAAGGCATCTCTCTAAAAGAAAACAAAAAAATCAAAAACAAATAAAGTAGCTCACCTAAAGAAAAAAAAAAAGACAACAAACTCGCCTTCAGGCTCACACACTAAACAAGCCCAGTGACCTGAAAAACACCAAAACAAATCTTTCATTCGGTTACGAAAAACTGCTAAGTGGGTACAGTTCTCCCTACAATTTCCCATATTCCATCTATTTTTCCCTCTACCAATAAGCCAACCACTGTGTAAAACCAATTATTCCGCTGGAAAATGGGCATCGCTTACCTTTTTCCCTTTTCCAGATGTGTAAATAAGACTTGAGGTTAAATATTTATTGAGGAGGCTACCGTGATCTTGATTTGGTGGATGATGTTTTGTTGTGTTTTGTTTTTTAATGTGTGTGTCTTTTACTATCTCTGAAAAAACATGTAGAACTTAGACATACTCAGGCACTCAGAGATGTAGTGTAGCAGAGGATGGGATTTGCTGTCTAAAAATGGCCAAAGAGAAGGAGGAGGAGGGGTTGAAGATGAGGAGTAAGTGAGAAAATACGAGGAAATGTAGAGAGCGAAAGAGCGATATTTTTCATTCCGAGCTGACATGGAAAGAAGTGTGAGGAGAAAAAGGCCGGTCGTGAGCAATAATTAGGTCCAAAACGAAAATAAAACAAAAAGAAAAATGTCTGGACACAAAATCAAGCATCGCGGGAGAGGCAGAGAAACAGAAAATAAGCTGTCATTGTCTAAATAAGATTTATATATTTGTAGGACAACAGCAATGAAGCAATAACTCAGATCGTTTATTTAAGCCTGAATAAAAGGGAATGTCCATTTTTCTTGTTGTGTGAGGGCTCTTCAAGTACACACACTCATGCACACAAAGTCTGGCCCGTCTGAAAAGCGGATGGCACAACAATCTCCGGGGCACAATTCTTCACTCCACCCACTCATCTCCACTGAGAGGATGGAAAGAGGAAAAAAAAAGAAGGGGTAAAACTGGAATGTGGGAGGCCAGAGAGGTAAATAAATAAATAAATAAATAAATAAATAAATAAAAGGAGAAAGAGGAAGAGAAATGCCCAGAGAGTAAGCAGAGGCATGCAGGGTAAGAAAACAGCAGGCGAGACAAGGAGAGGAAATGAGGAGAGGAAAGGAGAGGGAGAGGGAGCAGAGGGGAGGACGGGGAGGAGGATGACACAGCGGAGAGAAGAGAAAGAGGAGTGCATGTTTGCGTCACATCTGCAGTGGAGGAGAACTGCCTGACAGTCATCAGACGCCTGCTGAATGACAATCTCCCCTCCTCTCTCAGGTGGCTGGCTTATCCTTCCTTCCATTTTTTCTTTGTTTCTTTTTTGGGAGCAAAACACCTAAAAAAAACCCAAACAAAACCCAAAAACCCCAGAAACACCCCACTTGTCCTACAATGTCCTTGAAATGGGAAGCACTGCGGTGGCTGATGTCACACATGGTAGGCCATATTTCCTAATAACAGCTGTGCTCCTTGAGGTTGTATGCGTAGCCTGAAGTCACGTCATCACAGTTGATAAACTATTAGTGGAATCGGTGCTCGGTGCGAAACATGAATTGAACACAGTCGAGGTCCACCTGGTGTGATTTGCGGGCATCAGCTGTCTGAGCGAACAGGTTACGGATACATTAAAGGCAGTGTGACTAAATTTGTAAAAACTTGCCTTGTTGTTTGACATAAACTGCAACAGTTGCATGTAGTATTTCCAGTATTTGTACAGTCTAGATTAACACTGGATCTAGGTTGGCCTGTGATGACTTCATCAACAGCAGGAAAAAGAAAGAAAGACCTTGTGTAACCTTTTTCCTTTTACTTTTGTTTAAACTCAAAAGCTGAGAAATGGTTGCAGTGATGTGGCTGAAATGAACCAGAGTTCCCATTTAAGGATGTTACTGTTGCTTTCTTTGTCAGTTACAGGTGAGCAGTCAGTAAGCATCCATGACAGCCCTGAACTTCTATAGGCATTAGATACAGGAGATGTAAGAATTGCGGAAGAGGATTTGGGCCAGTGGGGTCTTTTGGAAAATTTTCTCAGAAGAAAGTCTGAATTTGGAATTTTTAAAATCAGAATCCTGAAAATGCAATTCCTAATGATCACAGCCACCCCTACCAGCACTTTTAATCCTCTTCTGTAATGAACAGTGCAGGTAACTGCCTGAAGGACTGACAACAAATTTGTGGGAGCAATGCATCTTATCTTAGCTCCTGCACCCTATAGACACCACCCTTCACCCTAAACATGAGGCTCGGGGGACAGAATTAGGGGCAGACTGCTGGAACTGCACTTTTTTTTTTCTTATATTAAACTATCACAGGGATTAAATGTGTAGTTAAACTTCCCTGGGCTAAAATGCAGACTTGATTCTCATGACATGCCTGAAAACAGCTAAAGATGGGAGAATTAGGCAAAGTCCATACTTTACTTTTTGTTTCTAGGCTACATTTAAATGAGAGTTGGCCCATCTTATTTCCAGAGGTGGCATTAATGCATCTGTGTCATCATTTTGAAAGTTGTGAAAAAGAATGACTTAGAGTTTATTTGCAAAAGTAGGACCATTAGCAGTAACAGGTAGAAATCCAACAAGTGTCTGTGAACTAACTCATAAATGAATCATTGCTACAAAGGTTTCACACTATCCTCTGCTGCCATTCACACCGCTCTCTCAGCCATGCAGATCCCACTGAGATCATTAAGGCTACAGCGGGTTGTCTGCTATCTGTATGTTCGTGCTGAAATCACTAGGGCCTTTTTCCAGTCCTGTCGCTTTAACGAGACAGGTAGAACAGCAACTAATTTCATCTACCAGTATCACAGGGGACCGATGAGCCAAACCCCACAGATGGTGCTTCCAAGCAGCCACTTCCTCACGTAGTTACAGTACAGAAAAAGAAGCTTTTCACCATCTGATTGAATGGATTTTACCCTACTTTGCGCCTCAATCCTCTTTAAGTGCATCTTGAGTGTATTTACACTTTTTCCAAGTTCTGGATGAGACTTTTGAGTCTTTCAGACACCAGGTGCTCTAAAAGGTTCTCTCCAGCTTTGCACAGCGCCTAAGAGGCCCACACATGGAGTCGTTAGCTAGTGCTCTGTCCAAGCAGGCACATGGCAGCTTTTCACTGATACAAAGAAAGAGAGGCCTGCTCTCACATTAATAAAACACATCTAGGCATATTATTGCAATTTAAAAGACATAAATGGAGATAAGGAGATGAAAAAATCACAGGTTTTAGGAAATGTGATAGCAGTTGTGGTTGTGCCACCTGTTTTCAATCTTTCACCAAACAGTCTCTTTCACAGTAAAACAACAGCCTTCTGTAGATGAATAGATTCCAGAGAAAAGAGATAAATAAACATGAGCTATCATTAGCCTGCTAAGAAACAGTAGCTAAGTATAACTTACCGGTTTAAATAGAGCTTCGTTTCGAGGAGCTCAACCTAAGCTATATTTGCCTGTTGCAAACAGACCATCTCTTCATTTTGTGTAACCTTTCATCTGTGCAGGCTGTTGTGCAGTGGTGGACAGGACTCAGTATCTGAGAAGTGTTTCTGCGCAGTGTTATTCTTCTGTTTTCCTACCCTGCTAAATGAAATCCTTTAAAACAATTCCTTTCCTGCTTATCTATGATGGATTTTTGACAGAGCAATTTTCTTGTAAGTTATTGCCCGCCAGTTATTTATCGCAACAAAAACACCACTTTTCACTTTATAGCTTATCGCTTTATAAATTGTTTTGTAGTAAAGCACCGTAAGGCCCTGGACTTGAACATGTCACAAAAAACATGATCAAAATTTCAGTTCATTGATCCGTGTGTCCTGGTGCAGAAAATTCAGAAGGAAAAATAAGTACTGTGCTATTAAAACCAAAGTTGTATAAATGTCACCTCTGAGATTTTCACATCCTTGAGATGTCACACCAAAGTTTGTTAGTGTGTGAGTGAAAATGCATGAGAGTGAAGACTTTACGCAGGAGACTTTACTGATTAGACCCCATCCTGAAATTAATTAACAACCTGTGAAGACAACAGATGACTGTTTTCCTCTGTTGGTGCAGCACCTAGCCGCTGATGGTGGTTGGAGGACTTCAGAGACTTCCTTCAAGTTGCCAGTGTAAATATGATGAAAGCTGGTCTGTAGGGTACAGACAGCTACACCATATCAATATAGTGAAAAAGTACTTGCCACCTTTCTTTTGCACATTTGTTCAACTTGATGTTTCCGATCATCAAAGAAACAAAGATAATAAAGGTAACTGAAAAACATGATTTTTAAATGATGATTTCATTTATTATCTACATGGCTCTGTGTAAAAAATGATTTTCAAAAGAATTGCAGGCCTCGCTTTGGGTGGCTGTAGCTCTGGAGATAGATCAGGTCAGTGGAAAATCACTATATAAGAACCAGTCCATTTACTATTAACTTGTCTCAGTTAAGGTCACTTTTTCATGATACGACAATAAGAGACTGAACAAAAAGCTCAAGAACAAAACCACTGGTAACCAAAAAGAAGATGGACTCAAAAAAAGCCAAAACAAAATAAAGGTTTTGGAGTGACCTATTCAAAACTCAGACTTAATTTCAATTGATTAGCTTTGGTGTGACCTTAAACAAGCTGTTCGCGCTCAAAACCCCCTCCAGTGGGGCTGAATTAAAACAATTTAGCAAAGAGGAGTGATGTGAAAGCCTCATTGGCAGTTATCACAAATGCTTTATTGTAGTTCTTGCTGCTAAGGGCGGCTCAACCAGTTATTAGGTTTAGAGGGCAATTACTCTTTTGGTTGGTAGCTTTTTTCCTTTAATAAATCATTTGAAAACAGCATTTATCATTTACTCTGGTTATCTTTGTTTTATATTAACATTTGTTTGATCTGAAAACAATTAGGTATCGAAAAATCATCAAATATGCAAAAAAAACTAAGAAATCATGTAGAGGGCTAATATCTTTTTGCAGCACTTTATATTGTAGTTACTGAAACACAGACACTAAAATATACAACTGTAAGTAAATTCTTTCTGAAGTTGTAAAAGACAAAATTTGTCTGATTTCCCCTTCCATCTTATCTCTGTTTGCATCTCTGAGCCACTTTCATCTCAGACTTGGGCAATAAGCAAATATCAATTTTTGTGTCAAACTGATCCAACTTTCATGTTGAGGATCATTTCTGGTGATGAGAAATTACCAGCTACTAGCTATTGGCTACAAGCAAACAGAAGTTTTTAGAGGAAGGGTCCATAATGTACAAAATCCAAGGCGGTACCTCAGGTCGGGAGCAACACGTGGTTATGCATGTTCATCTGTCAAACCAGAGTTCTGCTGTGTTGGAGCAAATTGCTATTATAAAGGAAAACATAAGACCTATAAGCCAATAAGGCACATCAGACCTTGCACAGCAATTTGTGGTTTTGCTTGTGGCCTGCAGTATTATAATTTTCAGCACTGCTTCACTGTACAGTATATCTGGAAATATTCCTAGGCTGTCAAGAAATATAAAACCAACTCCAGTGGTCTCATTAAGAAACTACAAGCATGCACTGTAGGGTTCATACAGACGACTCACACAAACCATTTTGTACACATGAATATTTTCATAATTATCATCTCTCACAGTCTAGTCAGCGGCAATTCTCTATAGTCCAAGGGCAAAATTTCACAGGGCCTCCCTCCAACCAATGTCATCACCATTATGTCAGAAATAATCTAACACAAACAAAAATACTGTGCTCTCAACTCGGTCAAGTCACGGCCAGCAGAGCTGGACTCACTCAAGTAATGTTAAACTTCAGAGTATACAAAAGAAGTAAAGTGATGTCCGTTGTGTCACCACATTTAAAACCAGAGCAGCAGCAATTTAGCATTTAGCATTATATTTAATCATTGTTATCGGCTCCATTCACCACTGTGTTGCTTTGTTTCCTCCTCTTCTTTTTTTCTTCTTCCTTTTTTTAACTCCCATTGCTCCCATATATTTTCACTGAGTGGCTTTCATTGTTATCATTAAGCGTATTTAAACAGAATCATTATAGCCACTTGCAATGGGAGTGTGTAGAATCAGATGTGACTCTTTGGCTAGGTCAGGTCTCTCCTTGTGTCATTGCAAATTTTGCACATTGTCACTGCTTCAGTTTAAATTCTATCAGCCCTCCGGGGCCACACACTGACTTGGGATCACAGGCAGTTGTCTGCCCTACCTGGTAGCATGCTCCTCTGCACACAACAGGAAATAATGCACTTCTGATGGTTTCTCACCGTACTGAAAATACTCCACTTGGTTTAGCCCAGGGAGAAGGCTGAGTGAAGTGTGCCCAAGGCAGGAGAAACTGCACCCACTCACTCGTGGTGTATCCACAGGACAGTTACCTCTGCTATTCTTACATCGTTCCTAGGATCCAGCAGGTTTGGTGACTGATCAGATAGATTTGCATATCTTGTGTTGTCGTGCAGCTCTGTCGGGTTAAGCTTAAAAAGTTCAGCCCTTGTTTTATCTCCCGCATAAAGGAAGTGCAGATTTGACCGGACACTTCTTTAAATTGCGTGTATGGTGTGAATGTTTGTGTAGGAGTGTGTGCTTTAGTACCTTAACAACATGCAGATCTCCAGCTTTCACTCCCCACGTCTTTCCTTTTTAACTTATACAGAACTTTAAGAAGAGAAGATTATACAGAAATTGAGGAGATTAAGAAAAAGAGGGGCAATCCTCTTTTCTTTAATCTTAAAATGAGAGGAGATCATCGGTAGATGGAAAGGAGAGAGGTAACGGCTCTGGATGAAAGGAAGAAGGAGAAGTACCACCTATTAAGAAGCCATTTGGTTTAGGTGGGGAGAGCTGCGGTGTCCTTGGCCTTTAGGTCGATATAGCCATTAGATTATAGTGACACACATACACACGCACCCACGCACACAATCAAGGCTGTCTCGGGACCTAACAGCATGGGCGTGTGTCTGTGTGGGCAGTGTTCAGGAGACAAATGAGTGACACTGCATGAACACGCAGTGTGCTGGAGAGACAATTTGTCATCGTGTGAACACAAGCTCTACCTCTGACAGTGACCCCATCTCCACCCCCACACCAGGACTTTAGAGCCAGTACAGTATGGTTACATTAAAGCTGTATGCTTTTATGCCATTTTATCTTTAGCTGTATGCCTGTGAAGTGTGAAAACATTTGATTGACTGTCCCAGTTCTTTTTTTATCTTTCATGTGTCTCTCACTGGTGCCAAAGTAGTATCCTTATACGTGACTGGAAAAAATGCCACAAGAGAAGAAATGAACAGAAATTAAAATATATATATATATTTTCAAATTAAATCTACTTTAACAATTTAACAAAAAATATATGAATATTTCACAAGACTAGCAACAGCTGGATGACAGGAAAGCAGTTTGTTAGCACCAGGAGAGTAGCCATGATATGATATATGACATGGGAAAACCACATTAGCTCTCACAGTCAGAATTGCATGGTTAAATTAGTTTTCCACCTTGATAATGTGCTGGGATCTTTCACGTCATTGTATCTAAATAGATTGAATAGCTTGGCAAGCTGTTCATCCATACATCATTCCTTTCTTGCATGGAAAAAAAAATCAAAAGCTAGTGGTATGCCAAGTTTTTGGAGCATCAACTGCTAAGGATGCATGCATCCTCAAGTTTCTTTACTTGGATGAATATTAGTCCCTTTGTTCCTAGCTGATGCTGGAAAATGCTGTATAAAAAGGGATGTGCTGTGTGGTACACTTTGTGCATTGGTAGAAACAAATAATTGATAGAAGAAGAATAAAATAAAAATTTACTGTTAAGTGTAGTTAATACTTTTGGACCACTAACATCTCAAAAAATAATGTTATTGAAAGGTAGAGTTAAGAGGTTTAGAACATTTTTTCAAGGTAGAAATGAGGTGTGGTGTCAGCCTGGCTGATGGCTGGCAAACTGGGTAGAGCAAGGCAAACACTGCAGCACTAAACACAGAGAACCAGTGGATCCCAAGACAGGTATATAAAACACAGCTCCAAATAAGATAAAGTTATCCAGTGTGCTACAAGCAGGCTGGCAGGCAATGAGAGCTCTTGAAGGGAATAAACAGTAAAGCTTTGTATAAATACAGCAGGGCTTGACTGGAGAATGGCTCAAATATGAATCCCCAGTGAGAGAAAGCGCAAGAGAGACAAACAGGACAGAGACAACAAGACAAACAGGGAAAATAGGAAACAGGAAAGAGGAAGAGGCACAGCCTAGACCATGTCAGCTACAGTCACAATGATTTTGCATGTACTTGTTTTTAGCTGTCAAGCGGAGGAAATGTTTGAGTTGATGAAATCTTGCAACTGAATCCTTACATTTAATAAAATCATTAAGGTTTCTGTTGTTTCTCAGTCCACATTTTAACTGAAACCCACAATGAACCCCTCTGTGTGCTTTAACAGTGGAAAGTCTTGAAGCAGTGGGAAAGATTGCAGTGCAAATGCAGCTACAATGTGAAGAAAGTCATTCTGGGTTATGATTAATAATAAGCAATAACTAGTATAAGTAATAATTATCTTTTGCTATCATGATTGTATGTATACATATCTGTATGTACCCAATCTTCTCCTTAATGGGTGGACCAATCTCAAGGAAATTTGAGACAAATACAGTAATTATCAATCAATATCCCAGAAGTGTAACTGGCTTGACGCTACACTCTGATTAAAATGTGTTCTTTTATTTATTTATGTATTTTCATTGGGTTGTTTTGGTGATAAATAATAAAAGTATTATTAGTAAATGTCTTAAAGAAGAAATTTACTCATAAAAAATTGATTATGCAGTTCAAGTTATTTGCATTTATGTGTGAAGCAGAAAAAGAGCTCTGTCAATAACATCATGGGAATCATTGTGAGATTTCTGACCACATGCAAACAAACTTTAAAGCTAATCTGATATGTCACCATTTCCTATTTATTTAGTTTCCATCTTGCTGCAGATTCCATGTTCTCTGTTTTTGTGTCTGTCTGCATACATAAATCTACGAAGCCTTCATGCTGTCTCACTTTTTAGACCTTTTTTTCCTCCAGAGTTTTCCTGTCAGTCATCAATCCTGTGCAGCTGCATGTGTGTGTGTGTGTGTGTGTGTGTGTGTGTGTGTGTGTGTGTGTGTGTGTGTGTGTGTGTGTGTGTGTGTGTGGATACACGTGAACAACAAGATATTTGATTTGCTTGTGCGTGCCTGTCATTATTACTCACTTTAATTATCTATGATTTGCATGTGTGTGTGTATATTTCACCATCCTGATGTGTGTGTCTCAGCCCCCTGTGGTGCAATAATGAGACATACTGGCTAGACAGCTATGGGAAGGTCATGCTAAATTGAGGCAATGAGGAAAAAGAAAGGAAGGTGTGACTCGTGTGACTGTGAGCACCTAATAATGTATCACGATAAACCTGGACTGAATTAGCAGGCTAATGTCATCTTATAATGACACACGGAGTAGAAAAGAGACAGACATTGAGAAAGGATGTGAGGAAGATGTGGGGGAAGACTAGCAACAGCACAAGCTAACACAATTCAGTCTGTCATCTCTCAGTCATCAACACCTCTAGGATCTGTTTCCCAGAGTGGGAGGGTGGGTGGCAAAAGCGAGGCGCAATATTGCTAACTTGTTATCGGGTAATGTGAGCCTGATGACACCAAATGCGACGAAGCTGCTGGATGGATTTAAATAAAGTAAACAGTATGCTGTGTGTTTTCTGGCCCCTGGAGATCAGAACCACCTACATCCCTCACTTAGTGGCCTAAGAGCATTCAGCCAGTTACATTTCTTCTCCTGACAACCCTGTTCACTAAACAAAGGTGTAACATGGATTATAACTTTTTATAATGAAGATATTGATGCAAAAAAAGGAGGTAATACGAAATGAAACATTTGATGAGGAAATAAGTGCATTAATCACATTTGTTAAGCCTCAAATATACAGTAGCCTACTGTGCAAAAATCTAGACTCACCAATCATTTCTTTATATTTCTCATTGGAAAATTGGAATTAGGGTGCAGAAATGTAATGAAATATGTGCAAGAATACATGCTTGTATGATTATAGAAAGGTTGAAAAGAAATATTTGGTGCTGTATGAATACATTTATTTTTAAAGACATCTTGAATTCTATTAGGGGGCTTTCTTCTCATGCGTTTAAGTCGTCTTCAGGAATAGTTCTCCAGGCTTCTTGAAGGACATTCAGAGCCTTGGATATTGGCTGACTGATGGTGTGTTTTTCTACCCAGGTAATCTTTTACTGCATTGATAGTGTATCATTGACAAATTAAGCCAATGCCAATCAGATGCTTTTCACATAGTGCATGGTGGATAAAAGTCTAACAGTACGTTTCTGCATTCATGGCTCCATCACGATCCATCAAGATCCTAACACCACTGGCTGATAAGTAGATTCTACTTGCTAGACATCCCTTTTGATTGTGTCTCTTTTTAAGCTTGAATGATTCAGAGGTCAACGTTAAGTGGCTTGAAAAATAGCACACAAAAAAAAACGTTCTTCTGAAAATGTTGAGATACAATGATTGAGCTGGAAGGAAAATGTGTAAAAGCAGCAGAAATCCAAATAAGAATGCTTTATTCTTTCTTGTAATTAAAAAAAAAAAAACTAAAGGACAATCTGGCTCCTTGAAACCAAAATATAAAGAAATTGCAGTTTGCCATGTGGTCTGGGAAGCTTTTGACATAGCGTTCTTCATTGTTCTTGTCCTCGTCCTTCTTGGAAATTGCAAAAATCTTTCTTATGCCAACAGCTGATATTGCGCTGACATGTGCAGTGAAACATTTAGTTTTTCTTTGTCAGTGATTGTGCACAGGGCCCTTTAACCTTCTACTGGAAGTTTAAAAAAAAACTGAAGCAGTCACTTGTCCTCCATGGAGACACATGACAGACAAAGGTGTAAATGGTTATGTGTCTTGACCACATGAGATAAGATTGTGCCCGATGCTTTTTAACACCACATTCAAACAGGGCCATGCTGCACCTTGCATCAAATAAATTCATACTAATAGCCCTTCAGCCACTTGTCTGAGTTAATATCTTTAGCCCTAACTATTTTATCGGTCTAAACCTAAAAATTCAGGTGGTGTAGAATAGCGGTCTCCAACCCCCGGGCCACAGACAGGTTTGGTACTGGGCCGCAAGAGTTCAGGATCTGGTGTGAAATGTATGGTTTTCAGGGTTTTAATTAGTTTTTATTGTTATTTTGTTATTGTTTTTATTGCTAACTTGGTTTCCCTGGGTTTTTCCAGTGTGTTTTGAATAAATCTTCTTTTTTGGTACCGGTACTGGTTTTATTTTGTTATATTTATCCGCAGCACCTTAAAGGCTGGTCAGTGAAAATAATGTCGGACATAAACCGGTCCGTGGTGCAAAAAAGGTTGGCGACCGATGGTGTAGAACACAAATCTTGACCTTCGCCTTCCCCAATCCTCCTCCATGCACCTGTGAATATATTCAGACAGTACTGTTTTCTCACAATCTGTTTTCCAAATTAGTTGTTTGCTAATGTATTTGTGGCAGATATGATAGCTCATATGCCAAACTGCTTCCAGATATTGGCTTTTATCTCATCAACCATTGAATGATTTATAAACTAATTCTATGAGTCATGCACCATCTTGTCTCTGACCTTGGAGGAAACCGGCCAACACAAACAAAAGCCAGCCAACAGTCCATCTTTTTGTCTTTCTCCTCCTTACCTCCTTAATTTCTCAACGGGGTGGCGAAGCGGCAGCAGCAGCAGCCTGGAGCCATAAAGCACTTTGGTGTAAACCTCCACCTGCTCACTGTAGCTGCTGCCCAGTGACCATAATAGTATATTTTTTTGAACCAGACAGAGCATAGAGATAAGCCTACAGCTCAACTATCTGTGTTTTTAATTGCCAAATGTTTGATCGTGACTTGAGGATGTTTGAGAGGTGGGGGTTGTTCACCTTCAAGGTTTCCCTGCCAAATAACTACAATGCCATCTGTGGGATTTCTTCCTACATGATGAAATTATTTGCAACTTGTCCCACGCAGCATTAGCAGTCTCCTTCCAGTT
Organism: Rhamphochromis longiceps; assembly: GCF_057381845.1. Classification (NCBI taxonomy): domain Eukaryota; kingdom Metazoa; phylum Chordata; class Actinopteri; order Cichliformes; family Cichlidae; genus Rhamphochromis; species Rhamphochromis longiceps. The sequence goes on from NC_140572.1 coordinate 27,712,957, forward strand.
GCTGAATCAATAGCACGTACTGCAGCTTTCATTCAAATGCCTGGTGTCTTACAGATAAATCCATGTGGCTCAGTCTCTGTTGGGGCGTTTGTTAACAGAATCTGCCACAGGCAGTGTTTTTAATGCAAAACAAACTCGCTGTGCCTCAGCCAAGTCATCTTGTTCCTTTGACAGGGAGGTAATAAATCAATTCTTTGGGGTCAAGTTAAACAATTCTTTATCCTATAACACAGCAGGTAATAGAAACTGATCAGAAGTTGCAAAAGGTGTGAGTAAAGGATAGCTGCAGTTAAACTAGTGAGGGCTTTTTGACATTTAAGAAGACAATGTGTCACTTGTCAGGCCTTATGTGACGTTTACCTTTACACAGACATACAGCATGCTGTAAGATTCCAGTGAGTGTCAGGAGCAAAGACTGATCGGAGGTCTTTCTTACTTAATTTTAACTAGATATTTCTTTGGAAGCATCTTTTTTAATTATGGCAGAGAAGCTGTATTATCTATTATCTCATCTAATGTTATTTCCTGGGGTTGTTTCCAGCAGACTGGATAAATAATTTCTTCTTGCTGTTGTTAAAAGCTATAACTATGTTTTAAAACTAGTGTGAATAATTGCATGCAAAATTTCTCTCCTTTACACCTAACCAAGAGTGTGAGTGTGGCAGAACAGATCACTCTTCCTCTTGTTCTCTTTCCATTTTTGTCCTTTTCAGCTTTTAGAGCTTGCCACAGCAGATCATCTGCATCCTCCTCTGTCACACCATCCCTCTGCATGTCTTCTTTCACTAAATCCATGGATCTCCTCTGAGATATTTATTTCTTATCCTCTTGCCTGGAAGCACCATATTCAATGAGCTTTACTCAATACATCAAAAATGCTTCCTCTGCACATCCCCAAAACCATCTCAGCCTTACTTCTCTAACTTTGTCTCCAAAGTACTCAACCTGAGCTGTCTTTCCGATGTGCTCATTTCTAATCTTGTCCATTTTGGTCACCCCCAACAAAGCATCTTTAAAGAAAACACTTATGATTAGCAATGATTTTATAAATTTTATTTGGAAATACTATCCCCATACTTCTAGCTTTGTACTGTATCCCAAAAATTGGAGCAAAATCAATTGTGGATATAGAGGAGAAAAATACAAAGCAAAGCTCTTCCAACATAAAGAAGAACCTCATATAAAGCAATAAAAAATACTTTATGAGACATGGCAGCGGAAAAATCCCAGTAAAGCAGAGATTCACATGGCTGTCAGCCAGGAGAGCAGAAGCACATGCAGCATGAAACCAAGCATCCCTGCGTGTACTCCACAGATGCTCATTGGCATTACCTGCTCATCTCTCTGTCACACTGAAAAATTAATATGGAAATCGCCACTGATCATCTGATCATGCTCTCATTTGTTGTTTTTCCTCCATAAATTTCTTTAAATAAGTATCATTTTCCTTCATTATGACTCATTTTAAAATAATTACAGCCCCCTTTTTTCACACATCCTAAAACAAATCCGATGAAATCTATTGAAATGATGAAGAATTACTGCAGCCCACTGGGCATAAATTTTAGGAGAAAAAAAGAGAATATAAGACTCGTTATGACTGGTATATTTTGCAGTGCCCCTTCCTTTCTCATATCTAGTTATTATTCTATCCTAGTCTGCCAGGCTCTTCTTCTGTGCAGTGGAGTGCCAATTATTATGGTAATAACTGAAACAGATATCAGATGGGTTTCCCTGGAATAAGCTTTTTCACATTTCTCACACATCCCTCCGTGTGTGTGTGTGTTTATACATATGTACATGCACATTCATGCCTGTATTTGTGTGTTTATGGGAAAGTAAGACACAGGACAAAGCTGCAGGAAGAGTTTCTCCATGATGAATTGAGTTTTTTCACTTTCCCTGGCTGAATAAGCCCTTATGGGGAAAAAAGCTGAGCAAACTACTGCTCATCAAAAACACATTTCTTTGAACATTTTGGGTTTAAATTTGGAATTATTAAAGGAGTCGGTGACAGAGCCAGTAGCAATAATTGGACACAAGAGAGATATGATGACAGTGCTGTTTGCAATGTCTCCATCTCCCTCTTGTTTCGTCTCTTCAACCTCTCTGCTGAATGGTTCGCTGTGATCTTCATGGACTCATATAATGAGTTTCATCAGATGTGTTGGATCTGCTCTATGATGATAATGGACCTGTTTGTTTCAGAGAGGTAGTGGTGTGTGTGCTTCCTGTCCAAAGTGCAGAACCATGGAATTACTAAAAGAAAAATGAAGTTTCACACTGTGTAAAACAGCCTTTCAACCTCTAATGGCTAAATTATGTGAAATGGAACCTGTGAATATACTGTATGACAAGTGGGTGCCAGCAACTACAATTTCAGGAGCTGTAACCATTACTGTGCCTTTATGTATGCATGATAAAAATCTTATGAAATCATAAGAAATCATAATAAAAGCCTTTTTTCTTTGATAAAATGTTAGTTTCATTTTTTTAATGCTTCTTTAAGCTTAATATCTTTAATTTGAGCACATTCACTACTTATACGTGGAAATGTAGTTCTTGTTGCAGCAACTGTATGGGCTTCACTGCAGAGCAGCTAGATTCATTACAATCCGTTCACTAAAATGCTGTTCAGTGTCTGGGCTAAGCTGTAGAGAAGCAGCTTAAACATCACATACAGTAGCCTTAACAACTTTTTTTCACAAAACATTTAGAGAAATGTGTAGCTGATTGACTGCTGACAGTAATCCTGCACTCATTCCTAATAAGTTAGTCTGATATCCACGTCCCTTTTTTCAAATTTTACTTACAGCCATGTGTAAAAGACACCCGATTATATTGCAGCTTGTAGAACCACCTTCAGCTGCTCTGCTGAGAATCATGACTCAGCTTCTCCTATGGCCTCACATAAGGCTCAAGGATACTTTTGTATATGGAGGAGTTCATGGTCAACTCAGTGTCTGCAAGGTGCCCGGGTCCTGTAGCTGACAGTCCAGATCCTCACCCCTCCACCACCATACTTGTCAGCTGATACAAGGTATTTATGCTGATATCCTGTGTTTGGTTTTACAAAATGCGATCCTGTTCATTATGGCCAAATATCTCCATTTGTTTTGTCTTTTTCTAATTTTATTGTAATGAACCTTAACATTTAACATTATAGCTAGGACCTGCAGAGTCTGAGATGTTGATTGTGGGTGTTTAAAGCTTTAGGGATTGATGGGTGTAACATTTGCTTCTCTAAAATCATCACTGGCATTTTTCCTCCTTGGTATTGTGTTAACACACACCTGAATGCTCCAGACCAGCAAACTAACAAAACATCTGCTTTTAAGAGAGGTGCTCACACATGCTGATGATCAATTAATTAATGTGCATTTGATTATCGGTGCTTAACTGCTAATCAGTTTCTTAATTAAGATAATATCAGTGTGCTTAGTGTTAATATGACTGTAGCTTTTAGCAGTGTTAGTACTTTCATAGTTTGTAGCATCTTGCTGCTTAGCTTCAAAACAGCTGATAAATAAACTTCTGAAGAATAAGATGCTGTTTTACTGTAGAAGCTGGGTTGAGCTCCTGGGCGCAAGCTAGTTTTTGAAGAAGCTATTTAGTAATGCAATTGTTTGACTTCAAAGTAATTCCCTTTTCTGGGCTTGATTCTTATTTAATTTGAATAATATATTAGTAGTGGAGGAGTGGAAAGGGTGGGGGGAGAGATTTTTTATCCACTGCAATAATGTGGATGTTATTGATTTCACCTTGTGAGTCTGAATGTGTGTGTGCGTGTGTTGGTGTGTGTGTCATGGCAAGATGTGCTCCAACAGATACCTAGTGTAGTTGGATTCACATCAGAGTGAGTTTTCAGTATACTTTGAAAGCTTTCCCTTCTTTGTTGTGATCAGCTTTGGGGTTTTTCCTCAAAATAAAATGTATTACACATATACACACAGAACACTTTTCTTAAAACTAATGCAGTATATTTCTTAGTTACTCCCAGGAGAAAGTAATTCATTACAATACCACTGGCGTTACTTTGGTGATTCTGTGTAAAAAGAGCTGAAACCCGCCTGTCTCAAAATGAACATTTAACAATATAAACCCATAGGCAACATTCCCACATTCTTCTTTAGAAACATGAATAGGTTGAAATAGAGTCTGGAGTAGCCTGACTACTCATCCATTGTGCTACTGTTAAACTTCAGACTTTGGGTCCTTGGCTAGCTTAATGTTAGCATGCTGTCTGTGCAGGTGCCTGCAAAGAGCTGAAGTAGTGTTAGCAACATTATGCAGTTGTTTCTGTCTGGATATATTTTGCACTTTACCATTGTGCTCTCGTCCTTTACTGCAATTAAAAATAAAAGTTCATATCCGCACTGTAGACTGCATCTCCGGCACACAAACTTAAAATCAGCTGATTGTTGCGCAAACGTAAGTGGAACAGATAAGCAGGATCGATAGGCAAGCAGACTCGTAATAGGCCTACACTTGGTCAAAATTTCAAATAATGATGTCAGTGTAGTCATGTGATGAAAGCTCTAGCTCCAGATGGCCCAAAGTGCTTTGTTTTGTAATTTTTTTTCTTCTCCTGGATTTGCATGATGTCAGTGATGGACCTCAATATGATCATGTCAGGCACATACTAGTGCCCTCCATAACGTTTAAGGTAAAGACACAGTTTTTGTAGCTTTGCCTCCATACACAACCATGGTGGATTGTAAATCAATATGTGATTAAAGTGAAGAGTTTCAGCTTTAACTCAACAGGTTTACAAAGAATCTTCAATCATTTTTAAAGGTTCAACAATAATTGGAAAAACCGTTTCATGGCCAGGTGAGGACATACATAATATCTTGAGTTGATTCAAAGTTTTGAATTTGTATTTTATAGCTTTTCACTGTAATTATATATATATATATATATATATATATATATATATATATATATATATATATATATATATATATGGTGGCTAACCAACCGGACATAGTGGTGGTAGACAAACAGAAGAAGACGGCCGTAGTGATCGATGTAGCGGTTCCGAATGACAGCAATATCAGGAAGAAGGAACACGAGAAGCTGGAGAAATACCAAGGGCTCAGAGAAGAGCTCGAGAGGATGTGGAGGGTGAAGGTAACGGTGGTCCCCGTGGTAATCGGAGCACTAGGTGCGGTGACTCCCAAGCTAGGCGAGTGGCTCCAGCAGATCCCGGGAATAACATCGGAGATCTCTGTCCAGAAGAGCGCAGTCCTGGGAACAGCTAAGATACTGCGCAGGACCCTCAAGCTCCCAGGCCTCTGGTAGAGGACCCGAGCTTGAAAGGATAAACCGCCCGCAGGGGCGTGCTGGGTGTTGTATATATGAATGAGTCCTAAAGACAAAGTTATTGCGAGTGAAGTAGGCCGTCATCAGGCTGTAAACTCAAGTAAACCTATCAGAGATGTAGCAAAAGCTTTGGACGTGGCCAAATCAGCAAAAAAGTAAAAGAAAAGAAAATGAATCCACTGACTAGCTCAGCAACACCAAAATACCTGAAAGTCCACAGAATGCAATAAATGACAATTATTGACATAATTAAGAAAAACAAACTCACAAAATCTAATGAAGTCAAGAGTTTATAACAAGGTGCAAACCATTGAGGAAGGTCTAGTGCAGATATCACAGATATCACAAACATTACATCTGGCGATGTCCATGGGCTGTAAACTTTAGGTAGACATGGGCTGCAAAGTTTTTTTTTCCATCCAAGTATTCTAAGTCTCTGAATTTAAATTCATTTTGTCTGATTAATTTTGAACCTCTGAAAATGGGAGACTGTGTAAAAAATGTCTGTAATTCTTTAACAGTTTATGCAAAACTGTTTGTTAAATCACTTAACTTGAAAGTAGTAGCTGTGTAGCTATGTTTGCGACAGTGAGCCACTCTGAAGACAGCTACCTAAAAGGTGACATCTGAGGTGGAGGAGCTAAAATAGAGGCTTGTTTCAATCAGAATGGGTCCTAATGACCAATACAACATTGGCTGAATAAAAGCGTAACAAAACAGATGCAAATTCTGTGCAGAAAATCTTGGTTCTTCTCATTGTTGACTTCTGATTGAAGACACTGCTGGCTTCGCAAATCTCAGAAATGTGATTCTCAGAAAAAGAGAAGAAAGAAAAAAAAAGCACACTCAGAGTCAAGGACATTCTGTTTACCTTCTATACCTCAAAATTTTACTGTTCAGAACGAGAAGATGACACTATTTGTTGAAATCATTAAAAAATGAGGCTGTGTCAACACTAATCTCCCACTAAGGTTCCCAGGATGTGATGTGCTGATCCTAAAGACGAAACGAGAGCCGAGATTTATCGATAAAACTCGATGCTGCATTTTAATGAAGTCAAACACTTTCAAGCCTCTCAGCAAATCTCCAGACTTTACCTGTGTTTACCCTCAAATCCCCAAATGTACTGCTCTTCAGAATACATGGGAAATCTACAGGGACAATGCTGAAAACTGGGCAACAAAACATTCTGTGAAAATAAGATCCCTGAGTGATGTTATCTAATCACACTCCAAGGAGTGAATTCAATAATCAAAGAACAATATGATTAGGATTTATATCTATTGCAACCATTTCTCCAAAAGAAGACGTAATAGAGCATCTTCACTATGAGTTTATTAAGCTTTTGTGTTACATTTTGGTTGGTTAGATAGATAGATAGATAGATAGATAGATAGATAGATAGATAGATAGATAGATAGATAGATAGATAGATAGATAGATAGATAGATAGATAGATAGATAGATAGATAGATAGATAGATAGATAGATAGATAGATAGATAGATCAAAAAGCACATCCTGGTAAATTAAACAGGGCTGTGTATAAAAGGATATTATCTCTGGACACATTTGGCTTATGCACTTTTGGTGTAAGACTCTGCAGGTTTGAAATGCGTGTTCAAAGGCAATTCCATCTTTTTCATCATTTGTGATTAAGCCTCAAGCCAAATGCCGTGATTGCAGCTATAAGTGTACATGAGGAGGAGGGTGATTTGCTGCTCCATTAGATTACCTTGTGATTTTGTACAACATTACTGAAGTGTTGTGGAGGAGGACATAACTGTGTATGTTGCATAGACACATTCCTGCCAAGAACTAGAGGATTAGGTACAGTAATATTAACCCAACATAAACACGCCACTTGATGAAAATGACAAGTGCACGACATCTTTATGTAACTGCCACTTTTCAATACAACAGGCGTAGGTTCAGAGCTGAGCCACATTTCTCTTTGTACAGAGTGTGCAGATGCAGAAGGGTCGATATTCCTGTTTAAGTTTTCTGTCATATAAGCAAAATAATCTCTGTTTATGACAGCATTTCAGAGAAAGAACAGTAGAGGAGGGTGGCAGTGAAATAACTTGAAAAAAAAAACATTAACATTTTAGCATCTTTTATAGGTGACAGAATAATGGTATCCTATTAGAGAACAGCTATTTATTAAAGGTAGTGATTTAAAGCAAATATTATGACAGATTTACAAACTGGAATAAGATCAAAGGACAAAACGGCTCCATCTCACTAATATCCCACTGGACTGGCCTAAGATTGCTGAGATGCAAACACATCCATCCACTCACACAAAAATAAATGAACCTGCAATTTAACAGATTTTTCCCCTTTTAAGTTTCAAATAATTTTTCTGTTATTTTTTCATTGGAGATTATATATCGGAATTTCAAGAGCGGGACCACGCCTCCAAACACGCTCCTTACGGTTCTGATCTATATAGGTTCCCCCAGTTCTGCAAGCTGTTCATTCTCGTTTACATGCCCCACCCTCCCTTCCTCCTTGTTCTCAATTCTTTAACTTCTTCATTTCTATTTAGTACATGAGGATCTGCCATGTCCGGGAGCCTTCGCCAGTCCCCTTCGAGGCCTTCCCCAAACCGCAGCTCAATTCATGTCCAAGCATTCACCTTTACCTACTAAAACGCTGTCAAACCTAAAATGAGGACGTGGGCCCAGCTAGTGAAATACATAAAATAACACTTTGCATTGCGCTTGGTGATATGAAGTTTGCATGCAGCTGCTCAGACATGGAAACCTGTTGCATGAAACTCTCTTTACACACTGTTCTTGAGCTAAGCTGAAGGCCACATGAAGTTTGAAGGTCTGTAGTGACTGACTCTGCAGAAAGTTGGCAATCTCTTTGCACTATGCGCCTCAGCATCCACTGCCCCCGGGCTGTCAGGCATAGATAGAAGTCTTAATATAGCAATTACAATGGCACCATGTCCTATATGACAGCTTCTAAAATTTTGTTTTAACTTACACACATTCATTAAACGTTTGTCACATCTGATTTGGCCTCACGGTTGATGCACTAAATGAGATGGTAAGCACAGGACTAAACAAATAACTTCAAGTGCATCATGTGCACATGAAGGAAAATTAGAGACAGTTTATCTATACAGTTGCTGCAATTTTCACCTGCTTCAAAATAAAGTCCAGCATTCTCACTTGTGTTTCAGGGATTTTCTGTTGTTTTCTACAGCTCTCATCTACAAATATTGACATCTACTAAAAAAAAATTAAAAAAAAAATCTCTGGTTTTGTTTTGTTTTCTTTGTGTCCCTCTTAAGTTTCAGTCCCCATCACTCTGCCACAAATAGTAATAGTTAGGGATGGGTATTGATAAGATTTTAACGATTCCGATTCCATTTTCGATTCTGTTTAACGATTCGATTCCTTATCGATTCTCTTATCGATTCTTTTTTTTTTTTTTAAAAGGAGAACACTAAAGTCGATTAGCTTAGAACTTTGTTTTATATCTTCTCTTTGAACAAGATAGAAATTTAGGAGTAACATGGCCTTACAAACCCAACAGTGAGATCTTAAGAGATCCACAGCCTACGGCTCTTCAATGGGGTGTCACAGGGTCCCCAGGAAAAAAAATGTATATGTAAAATAATAAAATAAATATTCTCCTGTAGCAATAACAAAGTTTAACATAAATTATTCTGTAGCAATTACACAAGAATATCCAGTAATGTCCTGCCTACAATTAAACACATTCACTTACCAAAGTGAAATCGGGGGCATGTGCTGTGGCAAATGGGTGCAAGCCTTTGACCACAAACTTAGACACTGCTCGGTGACATTCGTCTATCCTGCCTGAAAGGAGACGCTACCGGTAGACTGCAGCGAGAACTGCCAGCATCTGAGCCAGCCAGACTCTGTCTCTCTCATCATGGTTATCTAAATGCAACGCACAGTAATAGCAGGTTTTGTAATAAGGTAAATCGCGCTAACATAATATGCAATGCTAATTGATTAGTTACCTGCAGTATTAACGGGAGAGGACGTGGAAACGCTACCGCTGCTGCTGGGTTGAGCTTCGCTAGTCCGGAGCGGATCAAAAACACGACATTCGTTGAAAGCAATCGCGTGTTTTTTGAGCAAATGCTTTTGCATGTTCGTAGTGTTTCCTCCCTTTGATGAAATCTCTACTTTGCAAGTATTGCACGTTGCCCTGTTGTCATCCTTTCTCATAAAGTGTAACCAAACTTTTGAGCGTTTGTGCCGCTCAGGCGCCGTGTTTCCTACTGGGTAAAAGACGCTACTCAACGTGATGACGTCATTCGGGGCGACTGGAATCGATAAGGGAATCGTTTTTAAAAGTGGCAAACGATTCCAAGGAATTGAAACAGTGGGAACCGGTTCTCAACAAGAACCGGTTTTCGATACCCATCCCTAGTAATAGTATTACTGCAGTTGGTAATTTTCCAACACTTAATCGACATCACGACTTTCATTAACTGTGCAGGATAGCAAAGCAGAAAAGTGTTTCACTGGGGTAACGATTGCACCACTGCTTCTAAAGAAAGTCTTTTGTTGGGGAACAATGTGAGTGTGAGTCATGTCACTTCACATTTCCTGTTGATGATCAGAAAGGGGGGGGAGACAAATGTAAAGAAACAAAATGCCCAAATTGCTTTTTGCTCACATAAAAAGTTGATTCGGGCAGTTTCAGACCAACAGAGGATGGATTAATAATTTCCTCAAAGGAACAAGGCCCAGTGACTCAGGGAGAACATTTTCAGTTCTAAGAGGAGTGCCTGTAAAGGAAAACCAAACTTTCTGACCTGGGGTGTACTGCTGAGCTGGTGCTATGTGTATGTTTTGTTGAGCAGCCCTGCTCTCTCTAAACCTTTCTGCAGTGATAGTGTCACTATCAGATTGTTTCTGTTGGACAGGGACAATTCAGTGACACAATCACAGGGAAATACAGACCTGGGTTTACTACATGTGAGCAAGAATTACAGGAGGCCAGCAGGTTGTCAGTAAAAGTGTTTACTTTAGGTACAAATTAAAGAGACTGGAGGGAGCATAAAGACAAGTGGGAGGTCCTCTGCTAGGATTTAGGGTTTTTCCTTGTCTGACCGTGGTAAGAGCCTCACAACGTAGGGAGAAGGGGTTTTATTGCCAGGACTGAGAAGCTAAGATGCTAAACAGGAGCACAAGGGGAAACACACAACAATGACGGTGTATGACACAACAAAAGGCAAAGGAAAACACAGGGCTTAAATACACGAGCGAATGGGAAACAGGAGGGAAACACAGCAGGGCCTAATCAGACATAATGAGACAAGGGGAAGCAAAACTAGATACACTGCGCACAGGACTATCAAAATAAAGCAGGAAACAAGAGACAATCACAAAGACGGGGACTTGACACAGAGACAGAGGGAACATGGAGACAAGTTGAGAAACGTGAAACACGGGAAAGGCAAAGGAACTGGAACCTAAGGCCTAAGAACAAAGAAAATAAAATAAACATAATAATGAGAATCAAAACTATGAATAACAATAAAGAAGGAATATACATTAATCCACAACCACACGACACCGTGACACAAACTCAATGTAGGTGATATTCTTGTGATTTTATAGCCAGCAGTGCCCAATGTCTCATACCATAGCTCTGCCCAGATGGAGTTAAATGATGTGGGCAAGATGTATCCAGTTGCAGCTAAACATCTGGACTTGGGGACTGAGAAAGTACAGTTCTGACCTAGAGTAGCCTCACAATAAACTGGAACTACAACTCTGGTTTAATTAGAACTGGGGCTGAGATTAACTGCATCTTCACTTTTTTAAATTAAATTTTTGGGGACGTTTCAGACAGAATTTGGTTGATACTCAGAGGCTGTAGCATATTTCATCACTGGATTAGCTACTGATTAGTTGTCTGCTCATGCCCCACTAAGGATTTTAAAACTTGGTCAGTACAACATTACAACACTTCCTGGCTAGCTAGGTCACAGTGGACTGCACAGTGGTTTTGACAAGATCATCTGGTTCATGACAGAACCAGAACAAGTGGACTCAATTATGCAGACACAGACATCAAACACAGTTCAGAGATTTAAAGTGAAAGCCAAAGGAGTATTCCTCACTGAGGGGAATTGGGCTGAGGTAACACCGAGCAGTGGAGAATGGGTTGGCAGGTGAGTATTTCCAAGAGGTAAGTTTCCCAGAGATGCTTGTTTCAAGGTGGAGGTTACTGGCAACAGGCAGCTGCACCAGAGGACTGTAAGAAGTAAATATTCAAACAAACTAGGAGCCGAACGTGAAGCTGTACTATCTGGTGAAGCATGGATGACAGAGTTGCTCCACGAGTACTCAGGATGGGAAATGTGCTGATGAAATGCAGGTGTAGCAGCCAGATATCCAGCTGGAACTCAAGATGCCACAGATATGATAAGACCTGCCCACTCACGTACACTTACACCCGAAAAAACAAGGTGAGAAAGAAGGTGAAAGAGAGAGAAAAAACTAGAAGGAGGGAAGAGAAAGAGAAAAATGAACCATGAGGAACTGGAGGCAGCCACGGCGTACGACAAAATGATCTGCAAATCATTGCATTCTGCTTTCATTTACACGAAACAGTACTGCTTTTGTGTGTTACAATTTATTACCAATCCTTGAAGCTTTGCAAACCAAATGCATTTAACAAGTAGATGTCCCTTTCAAAGAAGCCACTCCTCACTGGATAATGGCAAAAAGAGGAAGCAGTTCTCTTTTACATCTGCTGACATGTTCTGCTAGCTGCCTCCTTTTCTCTCTGCCTCTCATAGTTAACAATGACAGATCCTGTCTTAGTGTTTTCTTGAAGTTGCTCTGATGATGAGCCACTCTGCTTTCCCCCCGTGTTATTATTCTTTTTCATGTTTTCAAGCGTCATGGATGAATATGTTTTCAGGGACAGATGTGGGAGGAAAATAAATTCTTCTTTCATAAAAAATCTTTTGTGTATTTATATGCAGCGCACATCACACCCAGTCATTGTGGAATGTGAATGTATGTATGTACACCATGCTCTCTGCAATGTTGGCTTTGTTATGAGTGACACAAATTGCATGCTGCTGTGTAACAATTTTTTTGTGAATACATACACCACTGGGAATGAAATGGAGGCTGTGAGTTAGATTTTTAATGAAGGCAGTTGTGGATCCTTTTTAGTCTTGAAGGCATCTTTTGTGATTTAAATAATGAATCCATAATGTATCTATGCACTAACAAACAAAGAAAAAAAGGTTTAGCATATCACAGCACAAAAATGTCATAGATCTTCAGGGTGATCTTTACTCTGATCACCCTACATGGTTAATGCTTATACTATGTAACAAGTACACGGGGAGGAGGCTAACAAAGGCCAGTCAGTTATGTATGTAAATCAAAGAAAACTTTTTTTTTTACCATAACCACAAAAAGAAAAAAATGTATTTGGTTTGAAGTGATAAATTATCTTTAAGCAATCTCCACAGGCAATTTACTTGGAGCCAAATTACTTTTGATTGGAATTAATGGAGCTTTTTATTTTCCATTTGGTTTTTAATTTCTATTCTGTTTTATTTTGCTTTATTTATTAAAATCTAGCCTTAAAATCTAAGACGTTCCAAATAGGTGTTAGAATACAAGCATAGCACTTTGTGAAGGCCACAGTCACAATAATCTTATTTTCACACATATGGTTTTTTTCCCCTGTAATTTTATTCTCTATTATTTTCTGAAACTCTTTTCTGCACATACAGGTGAAACTTGAAAAATTACAATATCGTGCAAAAGTTCATTTATTTCAGTAATTCAACTCAAAAGGTGAAACTAATATATGATATAGACTCATTACTTGCAAAGCGAGATATTTCAAGCCTTTATTTGTTATAATTTTGATGATTATGGCTTACAGCTCATGAAAACCTCAAATTCAAAATCTTAGAAAATTAGAATATTGTGAATAGGTTCAATATTTTAGACTCAACGTGTCACACTCTAATCAGCTAATTAATCCAAAACACCTGCATAGGGTTCCCGAGCCTTTAAATGGTCTCTTAGGCTGGTTCAGTAGGAATCTGAATCTCATTTGGAAACCAAGGTCCCAGAGTCTGGAGGAAGAATGGAGAGGCACGCAATCCAAGATTCTTGAAGTCCAGTGTGAATTTTCCACAGTCCTCACAGTTGATTTGGGGCGCCATGCCATCTGCTGGTGTTGGTCTACTGTGCAGAGTCCAGAGTCAACGCCGCCGTCTACCAGGACATTTTGGAGCACCTCATGCTTCCTTCCCCAGACAAGCTTTCTGGATTTCATTTTCCAGGAGGACTTGGCACCTGCCCACACTGCCAAAAGTACCCAAAACCTGGTTCAATGACCATTGGATTACTGTGCTTGATTGGCCAGCAAACTCGCTTGACCTGAATCCCAAAGAGAATTTATGGGGCAATGTCAAGAGAAAGATGAAACATGAGACCAAACAATGCAGAAGAGCTGAAGGCTGCTATTGAAGCATCCTGGTCTTCCATAACACCTCAGCATTGCCACAGGCTGATAGCCTCCATGCCACACCGCATTAAGGCAGTAATTCATGAAAAAGGGGCGCAAAACAAGTTCTGAGTACATATGTATGATTATACTTTTTAGAGGTCCGACATTTCTCTATTTAAAATCCTTGTTTCATTGATTTCATGTAATATTCTGATTTTCAGAGATTTTGAAATTGGGGCTAACATAAGCTGTTAGCCATGATCATCAAAATTATAAAAAAATAATAATAAAGGCTTGAAATATCTTGCTTTACATGTAATGAGTCTATATTAGTTTGACCTTTAAGTTGAATAAGTGAAATAAATGAATTTTTCAAGTTTTACCTGTATATCTACTGAAAGTCTGAACTGGTGTATCAAAAGTCCTGCAGACATCCCCAGTCTCAACAAACATCTGTACAAACGTCTCATCAGGCTGGTTGTTTGGTTGTTTGTCTGTATTATCATTTTAGTTTATTTAGTTTTCTAATGATAAAATCTTTTTCAAATCTAAAATATGTGTGCTTCTATTCACTTACTCATAAATTGAGATGATTTGATTAGATTTGTATTATTTTCAGAAACCTTCTGTTGCACAAATGTTTACTTAATCCATTGTGGAGATCAGACATTCATTCAAGCTGGAAGATACCGCTGGTGAGCAGAAATCATGGTCCTGTTATTTATGACAGCTCATGAAGCAGGAAAGCAGCCTCGCTGCAAGGCTGCTCGGGGCTTCACTTGAGAAGTATTTCTTCTTCACTCTTTTTTTTTTTCAATCGCTATGTGTTTATGCACCACTCTGCATTTAACCATTAGTTATGTGCTCTTTCCACAGCATCGTCCTCTCCTCACTTGCCGCCCCTCCCTGAGCCTGGTTTTGCCAGAGGTTTCTTCCTATTAAAACAAAGGTTTTTCTCCCCACTGTTGCAGAATGCTTGCTTTAAAAGGGTTGTTTGATTGTTGGGGTTTCTCTTTATTATTGTAGGGTCTTTACCCTACAATACAAAACGCCCTGAGGTGACTGTTGTTTTGATTTGTGTTGATTACGCTGTAAAGTTGAATTTATTTAAACTGATAATGGCTTTTTCCTTGGTTCTCTGGTGTCCCACAGCTTCATGGCTTTATAACCCTTTAAAACTGATAGATGAATTTCTGAGTTTCTTTCGATTTGTGGCATGATGTGTTGCTTTGTGAGATCTTTTAGCCTACTCCACTTTGTCAGGAAGGTTCCATTTTTGAATTAACTCCGGTGATCTTGACTAATATTGCTGCACTGCAGTATTTCTTTTTATCTGGGATCAAATGAGTTTGGTGTGCAGGGTATAATATCTTTTTATATGAAATGTAAAAGTCCAATTAAAACCTTAAAAAGAATATTTCCATCAGCTGTTTGCATACAATTTTTCTGACATCTTTACATTACTGCTTGTCACTTTGAACCTCCATCTGTTCCATGAATTCTTCATTTTGTGCCATATCCTGTTGATACAGCTCCTCCTGCAGTGACCCAGTTTCTATACAGCGATCAGTACAATTTTATCTAATTTGTCATATTCTTGTGTACATCCAGCTATATTCACATAAATTTTGTGCGAAACGTCTTCCTCCAACCCTGAAGTGAGTCTTGCATGGGGAGGCTGACTTGAACCGGTTTCATAACCAAGGAATGACAAACTCACCAGAGCGCCTGTGATGCATGACTCATAAAGATATGATTTTTGAAATGCTAATGAGGTGAAGATTATACAGAGTGGAAGAGCAAGATAGAGTGTGAAACTGTGATATAGAGACAGTAAGACAGTGGGAGCGATTCTCCGTATCTTGCTGGGTGTTTTGCTGGAGCTGACAGTCATGGTTTTCTAATGAATGTATAAGACAGTTTTTTAAATAATCCCCCTTTACCCGCTTTAGTATTTCATGACTTTGCGATGAGTCAGAGAGGGAAAGCGAGTCTATGCGGTAAAGCCTGCAGCACTGTGAGAACACTCCTTACTTTTTTCTCTGCCTCTCTCTCTCGCTCTCTCTCTCTCTTCATCATGTGTTCATCTCCAGCACAGTGAAACAGGGCTAAACAAGGTTAAAGAGAAGGTCAAACACACATGGACACAGTTAATCTAATTCCTGTCACTCCATCCACATGGGATACGGCTCATCCAGGAGAGACTCAATTATGTTTGGTAGTGAAATACACTGTATTTTCTGCATGCATGGTTATTGTCTATTAGTATGTGAGCACAATTAAGGTGATGTTATGTGACTGACGAGCGATCAGCGGGGCAATCGAGCCCTTCAGGTCAAAGATTTATTTTAGTACACGTGCTGTGATCTCACTCAGTTCCCCCCCCAATTCTTTACTCAGAACGTTTTTTGCTCCGTCTGATCATGCTTGTATAATTTTTCACTCTTTTCATCATCCTCTTGCTATTTATCCTCCTTCTCAAAACACTTCCTTCTGCTCGTTCACATCTGTACTTCTCATTCGCGTCTCTTTATCCCACTCTGATTCCGTCGTTCCCTTCTTCCGGCATGTTGAACTTGTGAAGGTCATTTTAGTGTTGGAGACAGAGGGGAGGGGAGGGGATGATACAGCTGCAGTTTTTCGCAACTGCTGCTTTGGGTGAGTGCAAGAGGACGGCTGGATGGATGGATGATAAGAGGAGGAAAGTGAAAACCAAGAAACGGAAAAGACAGACGGTATTCAATCCCACCTTTGTCTGCATCCTGATGAGGACACAGTGAGCTGGAGTGTGCGTGCTTGCCTCTCATGATTAACTGTGCTGTTATGTGTGCACTAAAGCATACTGCTACCATTTGATTTCATTAGTAGTCCATCCAGAGGGGGCCCCCTTCAAATTACCTTGCTGTTAGCTGCAGCGTCTTTATTTGTCTTTGACATGAAGCATGGGGAGCCAAAGAAAAACAAGAGCCTTTTAACCCCCAAATGACCATTTGCTAAAACCCGCCTTCAAACAGAGACGAGATATTTCAGCAATTTTAACATGCCAAAAAGCTGCATAAAGAATGGAAAATAGTGTCGTCACATTACCTGCTGTAAATCTTAAATGTTTTTTGCCTAAATGGCTAGTGGTAACAGTGTTATACTGTTTCCAAGACCACTAAGTGTTAACCATTTTGGTGTATTACATAGCAGCTTTGGTAGCTCCACTTCCCTTCAGTGCTTTTTGCTGGAGTTTAGAAAGCACTAGTGTTTGAGATTTTAATGGATTTTGAAAATTTTCCACCCCACCCCACACAAACTTTTTACTTAACACTGGTCTTAATTATGAAATACCTCATTTGGGAGTACTGGATACCCTTGAACATTAAGGGGTGACTGGGTGCATTTAATCCAAACCAAAGAGTGAGTGAAAAGGAAGGAAAAATAAAGTTCCACAGCTCTGGAAATTGGGTATAAACCATGTTGTCCAGATTTACACTCTCCCGATTTATGTCACCACAACCCCTACTGCCTCCTTATGCGAGCTCTATCGCTCTTTCAAACAGACTGTTTGCTCTTGCCGTGGCCACAGCATCAAGGTTCAGACACCACAGTACACATTGTGCATATCTCATTGATACCAGCAGCTTCTGGCAAAATGACAGTATCTGACACCTGAGATGAAAATGGGTGGAAGTACTACATCTTTTAAAAGCTATTCTGCCCATTGTAAACAACAGCAAACTGGAAAGGTTAATTGCCAGAATAACTAAAGATGTCAGAAGACCTGGTGAGCAGTGTTGGTCAAGTTACTTGAAAAAAGTAATCAGTAACTAATTACTGATAAATCAAATCAAATCAAATCACTTTTTATTGTCACATCACATGTGCAGGCACACTGGCACAGCACATGCGAGTGAAATTCTTGTGTGCGAGCCCCACAAGCAACAGAGATGTGCAAACACAACATAATAAAAACAATGATGAGAAAAATATGTTAATCTGCTCGGCTGTGGTTGGCCGAAACAAACTGTGCTCTTTTAGAAAGGCCACACACTCCTGTGAGTAATCACCTATGGCAACTGAATCCATTTAGCTGTAACCATTATGGCTCTCTATTTGACCCATGCGTGTGATGTAAAGATTGATATCTGGCTAGCTTGTCATTTTATGACAGAGCTAAAATCATCCTTAAGTGTCGGGTCACTATTTACAGGTAACGGCCCAAAGGGAAAATCTTTCAGGAGGAACCATCATTGGCAAGTTTGAATAATCCTGTTCAGTGATGCAAAGTGCTGAAAATCATCAGTTTTACACAGAGGACTAAACCCAGTAAACCAGAGCATATCACAAAATGAGCTGAACTGCTTTATAGAAATAGTATAAACAGTTAGGCTGTTGGATCTTGACCAATAATATCTCCAAGGGAAGGATTTAGTCAGGCAGAGGCACTCTTAATGTGACTAATCACAGAAGAATACACAGTATGATACAAACACTGTAAAGAAAAATGTATTTGGTACAACTGTCAGTTATTTTCATGAAAACAACAGTGAAAAATAAATATACAATAGAGACTTACAGTTTTAAGCTATGATTAAAAAAAAAAATGGAGGTGGTTTAAAGTAGAAAAGGAAACAGTCAAACTCCAGTCTTCTGCATGAAGGTGCTAAAATTAGCTTGTGTTTTTAGAGAGGGGTGAACTACTTATAGTTAATAGTATGTACAGCTAAGACATTAGCATTGCTTATTCTGGCAAGAGTTGACAACAATACTGAACAGTTGCTATGTAGTGTGCATGCACCTGTGTACTGGTGATGGCAGTTCTGACAATGCAGCTACCAGCAGCACTGCATAATTTGAAGGTGGTTTTAAAATGAGAACAGGTTCTGACAGACAAATGTTCCAATTAGAGCGTCAGTCAGCTGATGTGATGACAACAAATCATTATTAAAGGACAAACATGTGGGGAAACAGCTGTAAAAGTTCCTGTTGGGCTGTGTTATGTTTTTAAAATGATCTGGATTCTACTGCTCTAAAAATGATTGCAAGATTTACACTCACACTGACGCTTATTCACCAGTATGTCTGAAGCAATGTTCTCATCCTACACAAAATATAACACAACACAACACAACACAACACAACACACACACACACACACACAATTACGATCAAAATCATGAATCGCGCATACCGGCTAATACTGTTCCTACGTGGAGAACAAGGGACATCTGATCTGTCAGCCCTACAATAATTACTAAAAACAGTGGGTTATCACCAAGAAATGAGAGTTTATTTTTCAAACTGACGTATACGTTTACTGGTGTGTGTAAAATATTTGGAGATGTTTTTGTCTGGTGTTTTGCCTTTTTCTTTGTATTGTAAAGCTTAGTGCTAAAAAGGTCACCTATTAGAGTATTTTAATATAAACTACAGCATTACCATTATGAGTCAACATTTTAAGCTTTTTACATGTAATTTAGCTCCTTTTGGTAATTTATTTAGTTGAGGGGTTGGTAAAATTTACTATCAAGAGAGTAATTTTAAGCAATTTTTGACCAGAAAATCTGTACTGAGCCGCAAAACATATTCAAGCCTTGTAATTAAACCTAAAATTTAAGATGAACCTATCAGTATAGGGCTATTTATTACTTTAACTTTGTGTTTTCATTTCAATAATACCCTTTATTATTTACTGTATTTATGAAATTATAGAAATACAATAAATTAATCAAAAATGTTTAACTGTTATTTACTTAATTTAATCATCAATTGAACAATTGTGGTGTGGATGAAAAATATAATAGCTTGTTGGGTAAATGAATCAGTTTAAAGTAACCTATTTCGATTTTAAAAATTATTCTTTAAACTATTTTAATAATAGTAAATGTTTTTTATGTGTTTTGTTTTTTTAAAGGCTAGTTTCAATTTCATTTTAACTAAAGGTTGAGCCATAATTTAAGCATTAGCACTGAAATTAAACACATTTGTTTACGCACTATTAAATTCTTATTAATTCTGAATCAGTAGGTGGACTCAAAAATATTTATGCATATACATCCATGGTAGCCACCTCTACAGCTTCAACAAGATTAAGAGGATAAAGTGACAGGTGCTCGATGTAAGCTGTAATTCAGATGTAAAAACATTAGGAATATGAACTACACACATTTAAAACTGTAGAAGATGATCCATAGTGAAGATAAATTTGTATTTTTTGTTTTATGAAACCCACAGAGAGCTACTGGAGATGGGTAAAAGAGCTGCATGGAGTTCAAGAACCACAAGATACCCCTGATTTAGTTCTGATTCTCAGCATGTCTTTCTCATATTATTTTGGAAAGCTGTAAATACTCACCAAAATAAATGCAAAAAATAATAATTAGAAGAAGTAGTAATTCAGTAAATTCAATAAGACGAGGTGCTTTATACTGTAAGGTAAAGACCCTGCAAAGAGAAAACAGAAAACCCCTACAGTCAATTAAATCCCTATGAGCAAGCGCTTTGGTGACAGTGGGAAGGAAAAACTCCCTTTTAATGGGAAGAAACCTCCTGCAGAACAAATTAGTAGTAGTAATAGTGTTGTATTATGTTCAGAGATGGGCAGTAATGCGTTACTGTAATCCGATGACCTTTTTCAAGTAATGAGTAAAGTAAGGGATTACTATTGCAAAAAAGTAATTATATTACTGTTACTTTTCCGTAAGCACGCTGCGTTACTGCATTATTAAACCTGATTTTGTTTGTGTGAGCGTCTCATGACAATGGCGTACAAGTGTGCGACGCCCGTGGTAGCAACAGATGTGTGTAGATTAACAATGGATAATATGGAGTGCGGGAGAGAGTATGACCATACCGCGCTTAAAACTTAGAAGTACTGACATTACTTTGAGTTTGATCCCATAAAAAGTGACAAAAACAAACTCTGCATTGGAAGAAAACTTCTTTCTACAGCAAAAAATTTAACTTCAAATTAAGCAAGCACCTAGCACACTGCCACGGGAATGTGAAATTAACAGAGAAACCCCCGGATCCCCCCACTGACATGACCGGGCAAACCTCCACCGGCCCCACTTCCGATCTAATGATCATCAAATTAATAATCAATATCTTTGTTTTTTTCCCCCAAAAACGTCCATTTAGAGATGAAGACACAGAAAATGTTGGAATGAAGAGAAGCATGAAAAACCCCTAACTTTTTTTTGTGTGTACTGTTATGCGTGTACAATATCCTCTGTGTGGTGTGCCTGCACAACAACAAACTTGGCCTGCTGTATTTGCTCTAAGACAATAGAAGGCTTGATCTTTAGTCGGAGTTTAAAAAGACAAAAGTAAAGTTGTTTCAGCCGACTCAAAATTAGCTGTGTTCTGCTGTCTATGAGATACACAACAGAACTTAATGTACACCGAGTAAAGATGCCAGGTGTTGCCGTAAGGTCAACAATTCCTTACACTAAATATTAATTTTAGTGTAAGTTTGAAGTGGATTTGTTAAATACGTTAACATGGCTTTAAGATATGTAAATGCTCAAAACGCATAGCTGAAATGTGTCAATGAATGACGAACTCATACAGCAGTATCTGAACTGAGCCACCATTGTAGGAGGTGAAGGCACAACTTCAAAAATTACATACAGGGTTTCACAAATATATTAACCGACCTGTCATGAAAGCAATATTTAAAAAATAAAAATAAAAAAATGCGAAAACTTGTTTAAAACTAAAAACGATGTTGTTATTTTAGGCACTACCTTCAGTATAAATGCACCAATGACACGCGGCATGCCTTCCATTCTTACTCTCCGCTCTGGCATGGTCTCAGTGTTCTAAAAAAATCACTGTAATAAACGAACAAATCTGGCTGTGCCTGTGTGCGTCCTCATTGTGGCTAATAAATCAAATGACGTCAAAAAAAGTATGAGGTATGTGTGTCCCTGATCCTTTTATGGGGAGAAGGGGCATGTGGGTGGGTGACAGGTTGCCACGAGCAGAAATAACAACCTTGAGGCTGAAATATGTCTGCCAGACCAACTTCCTACTGTGTGTGTGCGCGCGCATGTGGGCATGTGTGAGAGACTGTATTTAGTCATGCTAAGGGGCAGGACAAAGATACAAAAAACAGAAGCAACAGTAAGTGACAGAGGCGGGAGGGCAAGAAAGGAGAGATTAGTCATTATCAAAGGGAGAACACACACACACACAAAGCAGAGTCATGTTTCCATCACTTCAGAGAACACTGCGTTGACTGATATCCTGGAGATTAAGTCAAACTGCATCCATGCCATAATTAAAGCAGCATGTGCCATTCCTAACGTTCAGCCTGACTTTAAACTAGGATTTTACCGTGTTTACGGATTTATGTTCTCAAGACATTTGGCTCCATAATGGAGCCAAATATCCAAAGCATGAGTATAAAATCCAGACAATATGAGGTAATACAAGTACACACAACCCTCTCAAGTCTCCACTAAAATGCATTGTTTCTCTGTTTGTAGCCCATGAAAACCTAAAACCTGCACTGTGTGCAGCCTACAGGGCAGACATCTTTGTCCTCAGTTCAATAGTCCTGTCACCGGCCCATGAATTATGGAAGTGTTTGGAAGTGACAAAGCACAGCTTACAGCCAAGAGACAGTTTCACTGAGTTGCAAGACGTGATGGATGTGTGCAAGTCCGTGTGCGTGTATGTGTGTATTTATAATTCTGTGTGTGTTAATCCATTCACCACGGTCCTGATAAAAAAAAAAAAGATACAGATTGCCACTCTCCTCCGCTTTTCTTCTTCGTCACTCTGCCGAAGCAGCACGTCCACCACGATCTCTCTCGTTTCTACCTTTTTCTAACACGCAGCTGCCACAATAAAACAAACTGAGGTTTGGGGTTTTCCTTCTGAGCACTAGGCACAGTCAGCCTGGTGAGACTGTCTCTACTTGTTATTATTCTCCTCCAAAGTAATGGAAAACTGGGATTGTACTTTGCAGACATATAATAGAGTGGCTTCACAGCTATGAAAAATATACAAAGTGCATATCTGGGTCCTGTTGCTTGCTGAAGACCATGTGACTAAAGTACTAAATAAGTGGGTCATGTCATATAAGGTAAACTGCGGATGTCATTTTTGGAAGAAAATTGTTTTTCTAAAGCAAAACTGTGTCACATCAGGTTACTATAGCAACACAGGTAGATATAATTCAGACAGGGACTCTAAAACATTGATAACGAGATGTGGATACAGATTTGGCTCTTTCCCAACACTTTATTTATTGTGTAAAAATAACCTTGGATTTGACAAATGACTGTGTCTACTGATTATAATACAATTATAAAATTCCAAAACTGAAATGAGAGCCCAATTATTGATGATAAATCACTCACATTCTTAACATACAGATGTGATAACTCCTTAAAAAGGTTAGTTGTTTTAATGTAGATTACGTACTTTGCACAAAAGCTTTGCTCTAAATGCAATTTGAAACAGGAAAACTTTGTTTCTTTTGAAAACTTTGGAATGAAAACATAACTACATCATAAAAACAGCCAGGAGCCCTAATAAGCAGAACACACACTCACAACCACACACACACACACACAGCGCACGCACAACGTCTCAGGCATAAACTGAGTGTGTTCCCTGAAATGCCCTGAAGTTGTTATCTTAAAGTGGCATCCTGGAGCTTTAGGGTGGGCGGGTGCGTGACTTGTGGAGCAGATTTAGAGTGTCCCTAAAGAGTACTAAACACACACATACCCCCACACACAAACACTGAACAGCGACACAGGCATGAAGACAGAACATTTTCTATATGCCAGTTAGTACACATACTGGTAAAGACACACCCAGTGAAAAATATGCAAATGAATATGAGTTATAAATATTACATACTGTGTAGTAATTGAGAAACACTCACAGGATTTTTGTTTTGATAATTTTTTTCTTTTTATTTATTTCCTGGAGGGAAGCGTGGTTCTGCACATAAGATCAAAAATCAGAGCCCAAACACACATGCATACATGTAATTTTTATCCAATGTTTACTGGATATCGTTCTTTGTGTTCAAGCATAGTCAGCTGGAGATAAAACGTCTCAGGGTTTCCTGGCTGGAGTCATTCCAGGGAGGTTGTGGTTACAGTGATGTGTGTAATAGACTACTCTGCATCAGGGGTAGCCTCCGTCTTTGATTATTTTGGGATTATAGTTTCTCCTGTCTGACTTGAGCCACATGTTCCAGACACCAAGAGTAAAATACCCGGGATGCCCCCAGCTCACTATTCTCTTCTTAGCGTGACTTCTATTTTTAAAGCTCTAACTTTCTAAAACCATGCATAAAACCACTCAGGTTGAACCTGAGACCAGCACAATAATAACCTCATGAGATGGAGCAGTAAATGGAACTGAGAGGTGGAGAGGAGAAACGTATGCCCCTTTCTCTGCTGGAGTGGAAAACACTGACCTGTGTCTAAATCATTGACGAAAAGAGAGGGAAAGGAACTTAAAGAGATACTCAGAGTATCCTGACGATTTTCTGCAGCAGAATAACAAAACCTGCACATGAATTGTAGACAGATTGTTTCTCGAAAATATTCTGCTTCACTGAATTTTTAGAAGCTACTCCCTGCTGTAACACACACACACACACACACACACACACACACACACACCCTTTTAAAGTGTTATTTTTGACCTCATGAGCTGGATTTCTTTAAACAATTAGGAAAACTGTTCATTTTTAGTGGTTCCGGTTACTTTAAAATGCAAAGCAGTGGGATAATTTCACCCAGAGAAATTAAACTTAACCTTTTTTTTTTTTTTTAAATCAAATGAGTGGAAAAACTTTAGCAGATCAATCTTATCTGGTTTTAATATGAAGAGATCAGTAATTACAAGCACGTTAAATCAAGTATTCGGCGCAATTACAGTCTTGAATTAATTAAAATTCAACCTCAGTTAAAATAGAGCGTTAGAATTAAACAGAACACTTGTGCTTAAACCTAAGTAGGAAAAAATATTTTGCTTTAACCTTGATTCAATCACATCTAAACCTTAACTAAAAAGCTTCCCAGAATGGCAGTAATACAAGGTTTTAGCAGAAAAACAAAAACAAAATACTAAAGTCAAAAAAAGGACAATACATGGCATATTGCAAATTAAGAGCCTTGTTTTCCCAGAGTTAATGTAGAAGACAATATGGTATAAACCTTCCCTTTGCTTCCTGATCCAGTTCTGATGGTCATGATGGAAATGCAGCCACAATAGCATCGGGGGTAGGACAAAATATCAATATGGCAATATATCATACCACTTCCTATTGAATGTTAGTATTTTACTGATTCACTGCATTCCAACAGCTTTTAGGGGCAGCATTGTGTGGCACCGTACCCACAGGACAGTCAAACTTTCAGGAAATGCTTATAATGCTACTGCCTTTATTTGTATTGGCAACATTTAGGAAATTCTACTCCTATATGATCCTATTCAGCTTGATAAATGCCCCCAAAAAGCACCATTTTCATGCAAAAACTCTTTTAGGTGTTTCTAACAGGCATCGACACCCAGCTGAACACGGCACTTGTAAAAGATCGTGTAATACAGCACACTTCACTGGACAGTACCAGAGTTTCCACACAGATCAAGTTGTCTTCAGCCTCAGCACTTCATTTCCCTTCATTAGGCCAACTCTGTAAAGCTGTCCTCAAGGATTTGACATACATTCTAATTTGTTGCACTTTGAAGTCTGATTAATTCAAATTACTGAAGGAAAAAGGAAGCCGAGGACACGGGAGGCAGCGAGAACAAGCGAGCGTATAGATATGTTACAGAGCAGAGTGAAGAAGTAGCACAGTAATCTAAATACAGCAGGTTTTAAACAATCCTAATTACAGAAAGGCTGATAAACTCATTTTAGCTGAAGAAGCCAGCAAGTGATTCCGTGTGAAATGATCTTTGGCGTGGCCATATTTATCCAAAAGTAAATGTGACATAATAATGCAACATGCATTGAAATTATAGCTGCAAATACTTGTGTGAAGTCTAGTTTATATGACAGATTGAGAGCTGTTCCAGGGCAGCTCAGTAATATTTTGAGTAAACTGCATTACATCAGAAACTGAGCAACTGGCTGAGTTTCTAAGAAGAGGCTGACAAGTATATTCTGAGTACAACTATGCTGCACAGAGGATAACGGTGAAATTAATCATGAACCTAGCCATTGTGGAGAAGATTTATTGAGTCACATCCATCATTACAAAGATGAAAGCGCAAAGACAGTTTTACTACGCTGTTAAGAGCAGGAAATAATGAGCGGTTCAGCCAAAGGCCTTAAAACTGCATGATGAATTTAAAGATTCAAATAAGTTCATCTTTTTAGCACTGAGAGTGGAAGCTCTAGTACAGACTGACAGATTCATCTGAGTCACATTTGATTGTATTTTTTATGAAAGAGCTGTAGTACAAAATTGTTGTCAAAATATGCACATTTTGGCATTTCATTGCTAGCATTTTCACACATCTTCTCCATTTCTGACTGCACTTAGTGACCAACTCAGCCCACACATCCGTTGCAATTTTTAAAACTAAGCATCTTTCAAAACCTTGACCTTGGAGTGGCAATAAGAATGAGTCTCATCTGTCGTCAAGAGGAAGTCAAATTGTAGAGACCTGCATGACAAAACAACCCTACTGCTCACTCACCTCCGTAAAACACCTTCCTGTTCAGTCTCAGTTGGAATTTTGCATACTTAAATCAAACTTTAAATTCATTTTGCGGCTTAAAGTAGAGTTTGCTTTAAACTGAGTATCTTGTGACAGCAGTATAAATGTGCAGCATCTGATTCTTA
This sequence comes from Rhamphochromis longiceps, assembly GCF_057381845.1. Lineage (NCBI taxonomy): Eukaryota > Metazoa > Chordata > Actinopteri > Cichliformes > Cichlidae > Rhamphochromis > Rhamphochromis longiceps. The sequence continues at coordinate 27,739,586 of NC_140572.1, forward strand.
ATTCAGAGCTTCCTCATGCTTATGAGGTCAAAACAAAATAATAAAATTAAAAATGCTGCTCAAGTCCAGGTTTTTAAACAAGACTTCCAAAACAAGTGGATGATGTTACAGCGGGTACATTCATATTTTATATACAGCCTACAATAAGAGTATAACTTCTGTTGTTAAATAGAGTCCCTTTCCTTTTTGCATGAATAACTGATAATGATTCACATTGCTTTTGACATGAACGATCAGTTTGATGCAAAAAAGTTGTTGCAAAAGGTTTAAGCTTGGCTGAGGTGAGAAAGCTGTCATAATGAAAAAGCAGCTGTGACCTTGCAATGGAAATGGATAAATGATGATGCACATAAAGTGCTCCAATCTGCAGAGCTATTCTAACTGCCCTTCCTCCAACTAATGTGTTTAACTGGCACTTCTTTACTGATTTCAATGATGAGCCAACCCACTGAAGAATTAGTCTATAAAACTGTATTTTATGTTCTGATAATCTTCTGGCTTCATCTGCATTCAGTAGCTATTCAATATCCCATTAACTTCTATTAAATGATTAAACCAAACTATTTCTTCTACCAGCATTTTTTTCTTTTTATATAAATACTTTGGGAGAGAACTACAGTATATACACACACATGCAAGTGTCAATGCATCAGATGTATTGACACTTAACATACAAAACTGCCTTTATACCCTCATTTTTAATTTCCAGATATATATGCTTACAATAGCATAACTTTAAAAAGTGAACAGTTTCAGCTTAACAAGTCTACTTTGCTAGATCGGACTGTTTAGTTTTACCAGTTCTAGTATCTGCTGCTACAGCTTGCTTTAAAGCTCACTGGATTTTATTCATAAAGCACAATATCCAGATTACCTTAAATACAATTTAAGGTTTTAGGAAAGTAAAATCTTAGGGGGGATATATCAGGTTAAAAGCAGAGGTTAGGTAAGACTCTCCATCAGCTTTGACATTCACAGATGACATAAGGGTAGGGAGCAGATGGAAAAAGTGGAGGTATACGCTGGGGAAAGAAAAAAAAAAAAGATGGCTCAGTTGAAGCAAGAGGTGGGGAAGGCGTTTAAATACCTAGTGTCAATGACAATGCAACAGGTAAAGAGTACAGGCAGGATGTAGTGGGTGAAGATGAGTGTCAAGGGTGATCTGTGAAAGAATGGCAACAAAGGTGAAAGGGAAGGTTTGCAAGATGATAGACACCCCTGCTATGATGTGTGGTTTGGAGGGAGTGACAAAAGGGAGGCAGAGCTGAAGATCTTAAGATTTTCACTGGGAGCGCCGAATAGAGACAGGATTTAAAATGAGACTATTCAGATTAAACAGTCTGGAGCTAAAGTTTCCAATTTGGAGACAAGCCTTAGCTTTGTTTCTGAGACCTTTTCAGCTTCTTTATGGTCCTTACTAGTGGCATGCAGGGCACCTTTTGTTCTTTCTAAGAAACTTGATGAAATTTCCTGTCATACAGATTGTCCAAAACAAGGACATTAGTTTAAATATCTAGAGTCAAACCTTTGATTATGCAATCAGAAATGCGACGCTGTAGTCATGCTGAAGAATTTATTCATTTTGAAATTTCATGGGAAAAGTGAAAACACAGGAAAGGGATGTGATTTCCCCCCCCCAGGAGTGAGGCTTCACTCCTGGTACAGCATCCATTTTTCTTCATCTTATGCCTTTGTGTCCCAGCACCGCATCATAGATCTTCCCAGTGAGGCAGTGCTGGATGTTGGTGAATCCGGCAGCAGTCAACAGGGCAGCATACTGAACATCTGTCCTCTCTCTGCCCTCCGTCTGCACCAGCATGTTCAGGGAGTAAAGCTGAGCTGTAAGCGGGCCAGAACCATCCTCACTGAGCAGCGCCTCCACCACCAGCACAGCACCTCCTATAGCAGGGATAAAAATACCTGCTTCAGTTCTTTCCCCCCTTTAAATAAAGGGTCCTGGCAAAGCTTGGAGACAGGTTTGCAAAACCAAAAAACAAAATAACCACACACGTTAAACCAATCGATCCAATGTGATGATCCCTACTAGGTGTTGCTACATCAGGCCACCTTTCAGATGATGATTATGGTTAATGACTGGCATAAGCCAAATCTGAGCCCAGGTCTGCTTTTAAACCCCACTTCCTTCTGTAAGCTGGCACTGTGACACTATTCACCATCCCGACTTTCTCATTTTTCTTTTGCTGCCCTCTCTGCTCTGTGATAGAGTCGGCTGCTTTGTGTCTGACTTTGATCAGAGTCAGAAGGACAGATTTCTCTGGGATCAGCTGCATTGTGGGATACAATCTGCTCTCATTTCAAGCAGATGAGGAAAAAAAAAAAAAAAGGCGCTCATCCCTTTCACACTCAGATATGCTCAGACCTGGTTTGCAGGCTTTATAGATTCTCTGGAGTAGCTCTACGCAGCGTTCGTCTGTCCAGTCATGGAGGATTCTTGCCAGAATATAGAGTTCAGCTTCTGGTAGAGAGTCTTTGAAGAAGTCCCCTGAGAAAGAAAGAAAACACATCCATCCATATGAACATTTTAAAACTCCCTCCATTGAATTCCTAAGACACAGCTGCATTTCAGTCATCCAGTTCTGATGAATAGATTATGTGAATGGGAGTTCTAGGCTCTGAATTTAACCCTATAAGTCAATGCTAAAGTGGAAAGGATTCTCCTGAACACGTGAGCCATATGCATCTAGACATGCAGCAGAAATGTAAACAGAGCGGCCATGATTAAAAGTGTACATTTGATACGTGTTGGTGGAACGAGCATGTCAAGTTAGTGACTCAAACTAGGCCGAGTGCTTCCCTTTGATTTAATTATTCCATGTAATTAATAATTCTGTTGACAAGCCTTCAAGTAGTAAGACATGATTCGTTTAGTGGTTTACATTCTCAAACCTAATTACTACTAAAGGCTTGTCCGTTATAAAATGCATGCAACCTAAAAATTACTAGAGCATATCTCCAGCTGCTGTCTTGTGCTGATAGTTATCAGGGAAAAATTATTTTCCTGCCAACACAGCACCGTTTCTGTAATATCAGTGTGCAAGCAGTAACTATTTTTTTTCTATGCCCATTGTAAGAGTGTCGGCATATTTGCAAGTTATGAAATAAAGCACACTGAGGCCAACACTCCTAAAAAGGCCATGTCACAGCTTCCATTGTGCTCAACACCATGATGGCTAGGAAAACAGCAGGAAGCAGTTTTGTGTCTGGGTTTAAGATTGCCATCTGCTGCAAACCTGCGCTCTGCCTTACAATAGCTGCTGTGCTGAAGGTAACAATATACATTAAAAAAGGAAGCAGGAAGTAAAAAAAAAAAAATACAAAAAAAAAAAACAATTAGTATTCTACCCAATGTTTTCCAGCATGCCACAAACTCTGGGAGAATGGCAGACTCATTTGATGACATCAAAATTCTCATTCTGCTTGTTTTGAGATCAGTGATTTTAAGACATTTTGCAGTAATGACAGGCATTACAGGCCAATATGGTTCAGACTTACTGGGCATTTTGTTAGGTACACCTGTTCAGCTATTTGTTAAATCTCTAGACAGCCAATCACAACTTAATGCTTTTATCCAATTAGACATTGTCCCTGCTGAAGTTCAAACATCAGAAATGTTGGAGAAAGGATTTGAATGCAGCAGCCATTTGTGTCAAACAGGCTGGTTTGAGCATTCCAAAAATGCTGATCTACTGTGAAGGGTAGGCACAGAACTTGGTAAACATGAAAGCATGAACCCATCCTATGATTCAAGACCTCTCTGCACTGAATCATACTTGTTATTAATCGCTGGCTCTCTTCCACAGCATATCTATTATCCTGTCTTCCTTCTCTCTCCCCCCCAAACGCTTCGCCGCAGGCATCGGCCCCTCCCTGAGCCTGGTTCTGCCAGAGGTTTCTTCCTGTTAAAAGGGAGTTTTCCCTTCTCACTGTCACCAAAGTGCTTGCTCATAGGGGTCATATGATTTGGGGGGGGTTCCTCTGCATTATTGTAGAGTCTACCTTATAATATAAAGCACCTTGAGGCGACTGTTGTTGTGATTTGGCGCTGTATAAATAAAATTGAATCCTGCTTTGGATCAGTGGTTCAGACTGATGTCATGTGTATGAGATATTTGCTTGACACCCTTTGGGCCCTTTAGTACCAACTAAGCATCACTGAAACACCACAGCCTCCCATGTGTACCCAACAAAGTAGCCAGTGAGTGTATATTTAGAGTTGGCCGACATGGATACCGAGCTGGATATTATGCAGGTGAAGTCAACTTGCTGAAAAACAACCAAATGTCTGCTTTTGTTTACCTTAAACTATTTTCTTAAAAAAAAAAAAAAAAGCTGGAGAATTCGTTTTCGCAAAAGTCACTCAAACAGAATCATGAAAAAATATTCAAATTAGAATCCATGTTTTGTGAACAAGGAAACATGTCAACTAGAAAAATGAAATAGTTCACTGATGTCTTTTGGGTAAGAACTGAAGAAAAAGTTTTATCTACACAAAACCCTCATTGCCATTTCATTGGGATGGTCACATAGCTCCTGTCTTTAATTTCCATAACCTTAGTATCAGCCAGTTTTGTTGACAACCCCTTGCTCTGTTTATGTAATTTGCATATTTAGATCTTATCAAAATGCAGCAGAACTGAGATAATGAGTCCTTTTAAAACCACATGTAAACACAAGAGCTCAGAGTGTATCCAAATGTAGACTGCTTGTCAATAACATGTGAATTATGTTATAGACACCAGTCTATTGAGAAGAAAAGGGAAAGAAAAACATAACAGAAACACATGTTATATTGAGACTTATTCCTGCATCCATCAGGGGTTTTGCCAAGTAATAATGGTGTTACCTTCATGAAAGCTTATCCTCTGGTCATCCTCCTTGATAAAGTGTTCCTTGGACATGTGCACCACCTTGGGAAGGTCAAAGATTGTCACAGTGCATTCTGGGTAGGCTGACGTGCAGTGCTTGGCTAATGCCCCACTGCAGCCTGGAGAGGGAGAATTACCGTTAGTTGCAGCACAATGAATGCAGTCTTCATTAAAAGGACTGCATCACTCAAAAGTGCAGTCATACAAGCGGAACAGATGCTTTCAGGTAGAATCTGGTTATTTGCATGATTTGTATGCGGTGGCTTTGGGAATATGGTTCAGCTAACATTCATGCCAATAAAGCAGAGCAGAACAAATTACTTGATTTGACTAATCAGTTTTAGTCTGATTAGACTTCTGAATATCAACCTTTATGCTGGAATTCATTTGAAATCATTTTTAGCTATGAAAGCTGCCTGTTCTCTCAAGCAACAGTCAGTGCACAAATTCCACAGCAGTTCATTTCATCATTGAAGTCTCTTTAGACTGGATAAACAAATGTTTCAAGTGCATAGAGGATTACTTTGTTTTCCACTTTGGTGACGGTCCAACTTTTCCTTTAGTGCCATTAGTAGGTCAAACCCTTCCACCAGTGAGGATATGATGAGCAAGCAAATTTTTAGATCAGCTAAACATGAGCATGCAGGCATCCTCGGTGTGCATTTTAACATGAAATTAGCATTTAGGAGTTCAAAAGAAGCCATTAGTGTTCCTCTGAGAACCTTGACTGAAAAATCAGACTTTATGAGATGGGAAGAGGCTTTGAATTGAGGAAATGAACAAACGTGCACATGGGTGGAAACAATGACTTAATGTGAAAATATGAATCCTTCAACTTCAGGTGTTGGCAGCATCATTACCATCAATTATGCCTCATAAAGCAAACTGAATTTAAAAATTCAGAGTGACCGATATGGAAAGATTGGACAAGAGAAAGTTAGAGAATGTATGAATGAGACAGAGTGAGACAGTGAGGTAGAATACAGGATCAAAGGATTTCACTTTACACAAACCTACAAAGGCAATCAGACTCCGGCTGGTGTTTGTGGGCATATATGCCAAACCATCTAGCCCTGTAGAGCCTTCCTCCTAGTATGAGTTGTTGCTGCTATATTGTATTCTTACACAGCTTTCTATAGCTCCTACAAACACCCACCTAATACCATATTTGGCTCACATCAAACAGGGGTCAGTAGAGGAGAAAAATCAAAGAGCAACAAGGGGAAGCAAAACCCAAACACAATATGCTGTTGGAGTCCTCCCCAGCTGACCCGACTGTCTCAGTTTGTTAATGAAATCCTTTGATGACGGTTTCAGATTATAGCAATGCAACAGTTATTGCTGCATTTTAAACTAGTCAATGTCATGAGTGCAAGTTTCCTGAATTTTTATCCACATGGTCATTTAAATAAAAATCATAAAGAATTAGGATTTTATTCTCATGGAGTTTTGTTCATTGGACAGTTTAAATCCAAACTCATTCTGGTTTGCACCTCAGCAGTATTGTGTCAGCTGGATATTGTTGACTACATCTGCATCCAATGCAGTCACAGAAGGGGCAACTTTATTTTGCACATACCTCACAATGGGGAGTACTGCTCAGCCTGTGAACAGTCAAGTAATGCCTCTGTTGCTCTGGAGCAGCTTTCAGAACAAGCTTCAGCATAATTACATTTTTCCTTTATAAACCAGAAGGTCTTTTTCAAGCTGGGGAATGGAGCTGAAGAGGATTTCCTTTGGGGAAGGCCTAATACACCCCAGAGAGATGCATATTGACGAGTGTGCAGATTGAAGTGGAGCCATGCTAGGGGTTGGAGGTGAGGATATATTGGCCTTAAGATGCAAATATTTGACCGCCTGTCATTTGGAGTTGCCTCAAATTTATGGATGAACCAATTTAATTTCAGGAAAGTCATCAGAATGACACTGCTGCTTTAAGTGGCATTTCCTTAATACTTTGAGATTTTGTTTGCAGTCTAACATTAAAACACCCTGTCCATATTCTGATGTCTTAAAATGCATTTGCAGAGAAACAAATTGATTAACATGAAAGTAGCTTGAAAGATTTCAGTTTGCTTGTTATGCAGTTACCATTGATCAAAAGGAAACAATTAGTTTTTTGTAGGCGTTTACCTAGGAGTCAAATTTAGTTACGTCTAATAGACCAAATGAACCTCATTCACTTTGAATGTTGTCAGGGTTTGGGACACAGCTCACATGTCGTTTATAGTGAAGACATGTGACTTAACATTCATATCCCCACAGCAGAGTAGAAAATGATGTTTTCCCCACAAAGATTTGTCTATTTTTGAATGTCCTGTCTACAATCAGAGCCAGCACTACCAAACCAGTTTCAGATCAGCACAAATGCCCAAATGTATACATGCAAACCAATTCCCACAATTGGGCTAATTTGTCAGCCCAATGAATTTGATTTAGTTAACTTGGCCACATAAAGATGAAAATATAACTTGCTTTCTTTTTTGCTGCGACTACCTCCTGATATGTTTCATACATTAGTGGCATAGCCTAGAAGCAGACATTTCAACAGCTGTAAACTGCAAACACTAACAAGCTATGGTGGGCTTGTTTTTGTTCCTTTCCTAGTTTTGTCATAATTTTCATTACTGTTTATAATAGTGTTTCTTAAAACCTTATTCTGCAAGTCTCTCATTAGAGAGATTCCCTTGGGGGGGGATATATAGAGAGATGTCTTGCCTAGATGGCAGTTTACATTTTAGAGGTTTAACAGTGGTTGTAACCTTTAAGTTGATCATCCATTTTAAACAAAAACATGCCTTTTAAATTGCCATTAAATGTCACATTAAAATCAATGTAAATAAACCCAGGGAAGGCTCTTTCCAGAGATGTGCACACAGTGGTTTGTAATCCAAACCAAATCAACTAGTTGACAGAGTGCTGGACAGAAAGAGCTCCTGAGCAGCAGGTGTGCACAGACACAACAGATGCTGTGTGAGACTGTCTAGATGGGATGCTGCAGTCGTGCCCTTGAGGCTCCTACTATTTCCCCAAGCACACACTTTTCAGGGATGCAGCATCATGCATAAGCATGAACATACAAGCCCATGCTGAGAAAGCCACAGAGGGGTGGGTAAAACACTGTACACATATAGGGTTCCATGTGGGAGAAGTTGTTCTTTTATTGGCTTCACAGCACCCCTATGTGGTCAGTAGTGGTGCTACAATGCAGCCACCTGTGGTACAGCGATAGTCAAAGTAGATGCTGCATCTGTTCTCAGTGAACTAAAGGTCAGTATGCGTTCAGTGTCTGTTTAGTAGTTCACCCAGTTTGTACAGCGCAGATTCTCTTAAACATGAATACTGGACTTTCAGGGATAAGCATCAACATTTTAATGCAAGCACCACATTGTCAGTGGGCAGAGCCACCTGAATTCAATTGGTGCATTGTAATATCACCCAGTACAAGTACAGAGCTGAGAATACACTGACCTCCTAGCTCAGCTTGATTCACATGATGGCAACAGACTCAATATCTCAGACAAAAGCCTTTTCCAGCTTTTATTCATAGTATTTTTAGGATAGAAGAAAACTCCTGTGACTACCCTTTTATTTGTTCCTCCATGCTTCTTTTTGATCTGTTCCATTGTTGGTTGGCTTTCCTGCATAGCTTTACAAGCTCTGTTCTTATTGTGTTTGTTCAGTATTTCTCTCCCTCAAAGTTTATTCATTGTGCCATTTGCTCTCCTTGTAAAGCATTTTGTAAGAAACCTGCTATTCAAAAGACGCTATGAATAAATCTGACTTAAAGCAGTACACGCAGAACAGTGAAGAAAGCTTCCTTTCAAGTATCCAAAGACAGGTGACTGCTGTGAGCAGCGTCTAGTTTCACATATATTTTTAAAAAAAAGGCACACAAGCTGTTCAGTTCAACAGTTGTTACAATTGTATTTACTGGCTTATGCCCAATTCTAGTTTGTGGGGAACTTCTTGTGATAGGGGTAATAGGATATACATTTGTCATGCGTCTCCATACCTGTAGAATCAAGTTAAATACAATCCACCAAAATGTTAGATGGTGTGTAAAGTGTAAAAATATTTGTTCCAGTCTTGTCTGGAATGAGATTCTAGCTGCCTAACCCTGGAAATCTGCATTTTGTTTAATGAGTCAAGTGTTTTGGTAGGCACTGCACTGCACTGATGTTGTAATAGATTGAAAATGTGGTCTGGCATCATCTTACTGAAATGTAGAAGGCCTTCCCTGAAAGACCTCTTAAGGAGCGCATCTGCTTTTCAGCACAGATTCTCATTTTCCAGATTTGGAAGTTACCAATAGTACAGATACTAATCCACCCTCATATCATCACAGATGAAGGCATTTGAAAAGAGTGCTGATAAGCCAGATGGTTTCTCTTTCATTCATATTTTTCCAAGGAGAATTACAGATTTTAACAAGTATGACTCAGAAAATGCCAGCAAATAAGTCAAATCAGGCTCTAAGAAATTAAACCACCATCGCAGCTAACAAATACCAAGTTTTGGCCTGTGAGGAGATTAACCCAGATGCTGGTTCTGTTATACTGTAGATGTTCAAAGTCTTGACATTGAGGAATAGTCTGAGATTTTTCCAGTTTGCAAATGTAATTCTTTGCAAAACAGAGTATAAAGGAGCATCCTAGCTGAGCTTCACAGAAGGTGGCCAGTTTTTCAATCTTAATGACCTGTTGCCAATTAACTCATTCCAAGTCTTCTTTCAGCTGCCGAAATTATTCCAATAAATAAATAATGTTTAATACAAACTGAGATCGGGTTGCCTCGAATTCAAGCTGACCTAATATTTTTAAGGAATGACTCTGTTTAAACATCTTTGTTGTTCCCGCAGGTTTTTTCTTCCAGATCCTATCAGATCCAAGACATGGTTACTAAAAAGGTAAATGAAGTCTTTGACTCAGAAGGTGTGGGGAGATCAAAGATGCGTACACTGCAAATGTGCGGCTGACCCAGCAGCTGCTCAGTTAAGACAAACTTGGACGGACTTATGGAAATCTGATGAAAACTTACCTCCAAGGTCGCAGATGACTTTGAAGGGGGAAAGGTCAAAGGCTGTGACCACATCCTTACCACAGATGTTCCAGATGGAGTGCATTAACTGCATAAATTTCACCATTTCCTCATCAGACCTACACACACACACGAGAAACATTGGTAATACTTTCGTCGTCTCAATGCATTGTAGAAAAAGTTTCATTTTCTGCAAGCGATCGCCTAAAGGAGGCTTCTTGCTGCCACACACACACACACACACTCTTGTACAAAGTCTTGCCCTGTGGGGACACCATGTTGTGTGCGTGCGAGACAGGGTGAGGCAGAACAGAAGAGCCTGTGGTGACTGCTGCTGCTCTGAGGAGTCTCCACCTCATCAACCAGCACTCCACCCTGCCATGAGGGCACTGTGCATACAAACGGCCTCCAGTTTGTAACAGAATTTATCCAAACTTCAGGGTAGCAAAAGCCACTTCCATCTGACGCACAAACCAGCTTCAGACGACACAGTGACCTCAAGAGTAACTTTGAAAGTGAATCATTGTTGCTTCAGACACTGACTGCACTGGATGGGAAAAGATGAATTGACTGTGAGGTCAAACAGCAGACTGTCATCTTCAATTTGAAAACATTTGGGGTATAGAATGATGAATGCCCCCCCAACGACAATCTTCAGTCGTTTTCCTTCATGAGGAATACATTTACTTGAACTCTCATCCCATCTCTAGTTCTATTGAGTAAAATGTGCTTAGCCTGGTTTTCTGTCCTCGTCCACATCATGATATTAGAACTGCATGACGTGTCTTATATTATTCAGCATCCCCCAGTCTCCATCATCTCTGCACTTGCTGGAGACCTAGCTAATGGCTTTCTGTTGCTCCAGCCTCTGCCATCCTGGCTGCAATAGAATAGTTTGAGCAGCAATGTTTAAAATATGATTCACCAAGTGTTGTCATGTTTTCTGACAAACTATTGCAGTGTATTCCTGCACTGACAGCTGATGGGAGACATGCGAGCCATTTTCCATTATACTGGAGCCAGTATAAAGTACAATCACACAGGTTCAGAACTGGTTACTCCAGCATGCATATCTTTGGACTCTGGGAGGAAGCCAGAATCCCCAGACAGCACATGCAGATTCCACACAGGACTCCAGCAAGCTAGTCTGCATTTTAGAGCCCAGACAATATACTGATGGGGCACATATTTTCAATTTGCAGATCTACTGTAGTGGCATTTATCATGGCAGCAAAATTAAAGTTCAAAAGGCAAACTGATGCCTTATGCTTTATGAATTATGCTTCATAGTTTGTTCACCAGCACAACTTTCCTGCTGGTAACATTCATGTTTGGAGCCACAACCAACCCAAGTCAGTGAGAGCATTACAAGTAATCCATGATTTTGTGACAATCTCAATCTTATTAAGGACTCAAATAACCAAGTTAGAGAAATCAGTTTTGCTCAGTGCTTCAACATCTGTATTTCCTGTCAATTTCATGCAGAAGCACAAATTCAGCCAGTGATCGTTTCCTTTTATATGCAATCCTCAAATAGACAAGAAATTTGATTCTGAAACCCTCCTAGTCAAATAAAACTCATCTTCAGAGTAAAGTGTTTTACTGTTAAAGGGCATGTGTATCACAGATAGCCAAAGCCAGACCCCCTGTTCGCTCCAAATCATCTGCTTTCTCAAGTATAAGAACTCGAGCTCTAGATGAGACTTTGCTGTAAATTATTCAGGTGCAGTACATGACTGGTTAAATGGCTGTGAGTAAACAGGAGTGACTCATCCAGCCAGTTTTGAATCATCCTGCTCCCTGCTGCAGCACTCCAAGAATGCACCGATTTCAGTGGTTGTTTTCCCCCTTACCAATTTACCCACAGTATTCACAGGGGGAAATCAGCTGGGACAAACAACTGCTTCTCCACATTAAACTGTGTGCAGGTGCAGAAAGTCTCTCATGTAGGGCATTTTCATTTACAGTCAATTAACATTCAATTGCAGAGTCATCAGCACAAAGGTGTATTGTTTTACTCTCATATGCTTCATGGTTTTTGCATGCATCCTTGTTAATGAGGTTTATTCAGTTATATCAGCTGCAGTTTCAGAGTACAAAACGCTAAAAACTGCAAGTACAAAGAAAATTTAGCTTTATGATATCTGCTTAATGTGTGCCCAGGTTCACTACACTAAAGACCTCTTTACTTTGGTGCTTTTCAGTCCTATGGAAAATAAACTGTCACAGTTTTGCAAATCATGCCATAAGGATGTTTTATTTATATTTTTATTTATTGCCATTTGTTTCTGGCAGTGATTTACAGTGCACGGCCTCAGGGAGACCGCTCAAAACCTATTAGCAAACCAAGTGTGAATTTTTATTGCATGTGACCCCTGAACACCGCAGATTGGTGAAGCGTTAAAACTGTGGGCACCAGATACTATAAACACACGAGTCCTAAAGGACAATGGCGGTTGCATTCTCTTTGCCCCAAGCTTCCTCACATCACTGCCTGTCCACACCCCCTCTGTCTCACACAATACCTGCCTTCAAATGAATTCCAGATAGTTTTTGTAAATAGAAAAAAGAAAACAAAAAACTGACAGACAGGCTCAAGATGGAGAGACATGGATGAATGCAAATGTGGTAAAGTGTGCATTTTGTCTGTTTACCACAAAGGGAGCTTCTCACCTGTAGATTGCTTCAAACAGGTCTCCAGAACTGACTCCAAAAGCCTTTTCATACTGGGTTCTTCCCTCTCTGGGATAAGGCAAAGAAAGAATTACTTTATATGACAACCATAACATGCAATTATCTGGTTACATGAGACTTTACTAATCATATTCAACTCCTATGATACGTGAGCATTTCACAGTCAGTTCATAAGATTATATCCCAATTTGGTAAGTGGCACATGCTTCGTTCAGCTCCTGCAAGATCAAATTAGTCATTTTGATCAGTGTCTTTGTCCTTTGGCATCTTCAGTGAATGGTTTTTCACCATTTTAGATGAACTACAGCAACAGTTCATTCAGTCACACTGCCTGAAATATGCTGGCAGCCCACCACCGGATATGAGAATCAAATCAATTTTAGGATTATGTTTTTAAAAAAAAAAAAACCACAGGAAATCCAGCCCACAATCTTAAGCTACAGGTCAAAACTTACATTCTCACAGCTCATTGCTAACTCACTTTGGTATGCTTTTATTCTCAAACTAAATCTTAAACTCCAAGCATGTGTCAGTTAAATGTTTATAGAAGTACTTTAGTGTGCTGGGCATTGTTCAATTTTCTAACACTATATAAAGCATAGATTAAATCTTTTACATAAAATAGGCAGTTTAATAGAAACTGAAGAGCTTACTGCTGTAAGACTAAAAAGGTAATGATCTAATAAGCAACAAATATCACTAAGTGCTTGACAAGTGGTCTGTCAAGTATTGAGAAAAATCAAATTAGAAAATTGGTTTGATCATTAAAAAACATTTTGATAAAATTTAAATTGGATGGCAGTTCTCAACCTGGACACTGGATACATTTCTAAGCTTGTGATGTGGTGATGTTCAGTGTACTGACCTGACGGCATCAGTCAGATAGTGCCAGCAGAGGTAGATTGTTTTGGAATGGTAATGGATGGACTGGTAGAGGGACAAAGGACTGGAGCGCGTGAGAAAGAGCCTGGCCTGCTCAGTGTTACTGTAAGACACTGACAGGTGGGAGAAGGGGTGGAGTAAATTACTGAATGAATGCATGCAACCCTTTTACTTCATATTTGAAATGACGTGATATCTGAAGAAGGGGAAGTGAATCTCCAGACAGATAAATTACAATAATCGATCACAAGTGTTAAATTGTGGGCTTGTAAATTCCAATTTTCTTCCACATTCATATTTAAAACTAGTTCAACCTTAAGTGACAATTAGCAATGAGAACTGCTACATGGCTCACTTAAGTTGTATTACTGATGTGTGTCGGCTGACCTTTCCCATCGTCTTGGTGTCTATTGAGGAGCTGCATGCCAGTGCAGGCAGCCAGCAGCCTCTCTGTGCCATCCAGACTCGCACCCACAGCCTGACTGATCTCTGCTGCAGACAGGGAGCGCTCTGAACCCAATAACAGCTCAAACACACCCAGCTCGCAGGATGTGAACAATGTCTAGGTCAGTGAGCAGAGAGAATAGAGATAAATGGAGAGGCAAGTTAATAGAATAAATTGACTTTTAAAGAATGTTATTAATGAACTTCTATTGGGTAAGATTGGGTTCATCTACACAGATTAATATAGATGAAAGTACTTTTGGCCAGTTCCTCTCAGAGCTGCTAAGTCCTGCATGAACTACATAACATATCAGAGACTACTGGTGAAGGGGAAAAAAGGGCACATGCCTGCTGTTTTGAAGTAACATACCAAACATAGGTTATTAATTTTGCTGACATTCTGGCTCACATTATTTCCAGCATTTTTTGGTCCAATTATTCAAACAAGTGTTTGAAGTAAAACGACTTTCCTTTCAGAACCCTTTAATTTTGTTTCTAAAATACTGTAATTTGCCAGTCAACAAGCTTCAGCATGCAGCATCTTTGCACTATATACACGATGGTTTTTGATATCAAGACCTATATAGTTTAATAGATGATGTACTGATTATTATGTTGGAATTTGTGTTACATAATTAACCAATTAGTTAATGCACCACTGAAATGTCAAGTTTACAATCCAACACATGTCTGCATTTGACCTGTATACATATACGATGTACATATGTTACCTTGGAGATCAGGAAGCCTTCGATATACTCCATTATTCTTTTAGGGTACACGTCTGCAGTAGGCGACACCTTAATTGGAACCATTTTCCCACCGTCAGCCATTGCCACAGATCGATCTTCCAGACAAGAGAGAAACGTGCCTTCTCAGTTGTTACACCTGCAAGAGGTTTGCATGAATGGCAGTAAGAAAAGAGGCAGACTAAAACTACACAGCGTGCCCACCCAGCAGCAGCAACGAGTGTTGCAGTGGGCTAAGCTGATTACAGCCAGATAACCTAGATTAGAGCATGGGCTCAGTGTGTCAGACAAAGAAACAACTCTGAAAATACTGCTGCCTTGTTCATTCTTGTTCAGCCACTGCATTCTCATACCAGACCCAGTTTCTACAAAGATTTCATCACCCCAAATCCAATAGTGTGGGATAGCCAGCTCTTTGACAGGACATAAGAGCAAAGTGTGCTGCTTACATTTCATGCATTAGCACTCAAGTGATACTATGTCACCATATATTTCTTAGAAGCACACATTCATTGTAATTTCATTAATCATTCAATCCGTGATGGTCATACTTGCAGCCACACAAATATAAAGCCAGCAACCAAGACTTAATACAACTAACTGAGCCTCCTTATTTTCTGATACAAACTACACTTACAAACATATTCAGCACACGTACGGTTTTGTACCATTTTTTTTGTATTTAATGTAATGCACTTTCTATCTGTTGTGCACACATTTGGTTAACTTTATGCTCAACAACGTTAAACTACATCAGACAAAGGGTTTTCTCTTGTTTTACCAGAGCTGTGCCAGGGTCCGCTTGGGTTCTGAGGTCTGCTGGTACCAAACAATCTTCTACCTGCCACTGGAGCACTATTACATACAAGAAGCGCTAATTGGGACATACCAAGTGTTGCTACATCATGGGGAGAGGAGTATTTAACTTAAATACGTTGTTGATTTTTCTTTGCTTTCTGAATTAGTTATTTTGAATATGGCGATTTTTACATAAATAACTATTAAAAAAGCTTTTGTTTTTGTTTCTTTGTTATTGGATATGTTTTCAGTGTTTGTTCCACTTGATTGCCTAAATTGGCCAGTACCAAAATGATCAATACTTGGTTTGTTTGTTATTTTGTATCCTGGTGCTTCATTAGAGCTTGAGTTTAGTTGACCGCTTTTAAGGGTCTAGAACTATACTTGACTTTGGAAAAAGTATTTTATTTGGGGAGTGGAAATAAAGCCCTGTTCCAAAACCTACTACACGACTCACACATGGTGGCAGTGCAGTGATCAGCCACCTTTCTCTTTTTATAACTATAATTTTTCTACTTTTTTTGTTTCTAATATGGCACCAGACGCAGTGGATGAAGATATCAACTAGCTAACATTAAAGGAACTAGCCACAATCATCCGGGCCTTGATGCCACAGCAGGAGGTCAAATTGAAACAAGAGTCTAGGACAAAAACTGTTTTTAAGGCAATTCAGCAGTTTTAGCTCTTACAGAAGAAAGCACAGGCTTGCTCTTCCCAGAGACCACTTCAGCTGATCCAGAACCACAGGAAGTTGTGATCTGGTGGTAAACCACCACCAGGTCCAAGATAAGACACCCTCCACAAAATAAGAGAGCCAGTATTCCCACAGGTCAGTCAAAAAGCTCATGAGCCAAGGTTACAAAAATTTGCAGAAAATACTGAGCCTTCTGTCCTCCTTACCTTTGAGAAAATTAGAGCCTGTAGAAATATGACTGGGTTTCCTGCCTCATTCTTCTGTTGAGGCTGGAGGTGCTGGACTATACAAGGATGCTGATGAGTCAGTTGCTGAATGTTGAGGCTGCAGACGTGACCTTTTCCTGTGGTGCTGGGAGATCTGCCTGTTCTTTATAAGTTGTTAAAAATCAATACAAAGCTTTAATCCTGCTGGCTGTTACTGAGACCAAAGTTAACGGTCAACGTGATCACTTCCCAACTTATCACATCTTACTTATGTTTGATGCTAAGGAATCAGCCTGGAAAGTCTCAGCTGAGGTTGCTCCAGATGTTCCCTCGAGACTTCAGATGCAGCAAAATGAACCAAACTTGTCAGCCATCTTGTTAAGAACTAAAGAGAGACAGTCTGTTGTTGATGCTGAGTGCAGGGAGGAGTTTTCCCCAACAGAGACATCATTAACCATTACCATTGCAGCGGAACAAGAAATGATAGTTATACAAGCAGGGGATATCACACCCACTACACCTGGCTTGTAGCCACAGCCATAGGAAGTGACTGGACAAGGACATGACCACTGCGACCACTAAACATTATTTCAGTCACCCGGGATTGTGCTCAGATGTTGCTGTTTTGTATGACTGGTCCCCATTGTCAGATGCCAAATGCCCCCACCCACCTAACAGATCCTTGAAATGACAACTCTGCTCCTGAATCTGGGTGTGATGGCCACATTTGCAGTCAGAGCCATAATGAGCAACCTTATCCCAACAACTGACACAGTGTCTGATTTCATGTATCGCACTCTTAGTTATTAAGCTTTGTAAAACACTAGATGTATTTTTAGCACACGTTTAGCTAACTTTTGTATATTAAAAAGTGCGCTCTGATCAGCCAGTTTTTAGACAAAGCTATGGACTTTGTCTTAGATCAGATTTTGTTTCAACATGACTTTGCACCACTGCACAAAGCAAGGTCCATAATGACATGGATGTGTGGAAGAACTTGACTGGCCTGCACAGAGTCCTGACCTCAACCCAAAAGAACACCTTTGGGATGAATTAGAGCAGAGACTCTCACCCCCATTCTCTGCGACCTGCTGGAGCGGGGGGGCTAGGAGGAGGAGTTGGCCGTCCGACTGCGGTCTGGAGTGTGGGGCCTCCCTGCTGCTGCGGAGTCGGGGCACGGCTGGCTGCCGGCGGAGCTCACGGGCGCGTCACTGCAACTCCCCCTGGCTTCTGCTCCGCGGCTGCTGAGTGAGCCCTCATCTGGGACTCTCCTCAGCTCTTTCTGGGACAGTGGCGCGGCTGCCCCTCTGTTGGTCTTCCTTGGTCTCTTGTGTTCTGGGGGCCTCTGGATGTCTGGAGTTTTGATCTCCTCCATACCTGCTTCATGCCCTGGAGGACGGGGCTGTGGCCCCCCCACACCCTCTAGCAGATTATTACATGAAGGAACCTTTTAAAAAACAAAAAACAAGCGCGTCCATGCTCACAGGTGTACACACGGGTGATCACACCCACAAACTACACCCTTTTTGGCTCCTACCTCAAAGCACACTGTGTTCTGTTGATCTTATGTGCTGCACAATAATGTTTAATATTTAGTATTTACTGTCATATTCCCATATATCATTGTGATGTTGTTTATTCTATTACTCTTGTTCTCTTCTGCTTGTTTTCGTTTTTCTTTCTCAGCAGGTGACCCAGGTGATTGATATATGCATTTTTTTTCTGCTCATTCTGTTGGTTTTTATCTTTTGCCCTTCTCCCCCGTCCCTCTTCTCAGCTGTTTCTCTTTCCCTCTTTCTTTCTCCCCTTCTTTCCTCCAGTCAAGTCTGTCCCGTATTCAGTAAGTGAAAATAAAATAAACAATAAAAGGTGAATCAAACGGACCATTACGGCAAAGCTGGGATGGTCAATTTGGTAAAGTAAATCCGTTGGGCATCTTTCTTTGCCTTTAGACAACAATTCTGATGGCAAAAGAGCCAAACGGGACAGGCAAAAAAAAAAAAAAAAAAAAAAAAAAAAAAAAGAGCAGAGACTGTGAGCCATCCTGGCTGAGTTTGTGTTTAAAGCCATGTCCTCATGCTTAATCTAATTGGTTCCTCAAACAGCCACAAATGTCATAATACCAGCATCGCATGTTTTGTAGGCCTCAGGCTGACTGAACATTTTTTTGTAAATGTAAATATTACATTTTGATGATAAGTAGGAAAAAAGGTAGCAGAATATCCTAAACTTGATTTTAAACCTTCCATTTAAGGTTCATTGTAGTAAGGAAATTGCAGGTTTATCTAGGGAAAGAAAAAAAACAAACAAAAAGGGCTCAGCTTGAATTTTTTTTTATTTTAAACAACTTGCAATGTGCGCAAGACATGCTCTAGTGGATCATGAGCACATGGAGAACAAACAGGCTTTGACACAAGTACAAATGACAAAGTGTCAGCAAAACTTGGACATCCTCTGAGCAAGTAAATGTCAAGAACAGTCTGTACAGTAATTAGTAAGGTTGAAGAAATTTACCTGTCACTACAATTGGTCTGTAAAAGCAAGAGAAACGTCATCATAGTACACTTTTACAAATGCATCCAAGAAACTGCTTTATCAAAGATTTGTGAAGTGTTGAGGAAACTAGACAGGCCTCAAATCCATCACTTGCACTCTAGATCAACATCTGACTGTGAAAGAGCAAGTACACTACCTGCAGAGTTGGGTTTAATACATCAAGCCTTCAAACAAATCAAATCACGTCATTCAACTTCAAAAGCAAAAATGTTCTTTGAATTGTACACAAAAGTAATTCTTTAACTAAAACTATGTGCTGTTATTCAAAGTTGACACAGTCACAGAGAGCTGTTTGTGTTTTTCTCTGAACCATTATCAGCAACAAAGCCAATACATAAGCAGTACTTAACAACAACAAAAAAATGATAACAAAACCAGTCATTGTACCTTACAGTCTTAAAGCAGGTATGCGTTTCATCATTTGAGAATTCTCTCCCCCCCACTGTAATTGAGCAGCAGCCATTTGTTATGGCTGGTAGTCACCTTTACAGTGTTCGGCAGCTACTGTAACATGCAAGTGCTTGTTAGAACAAACCTTATGTATATTAATATCAGATCCTGTGTCTTATTTTCTAAAAATCTGACTACAAATCTGGACAAAAACAATAATAATCATGTCTGAACTCTCTGTTACTCACTGATCCGTCACAGTCATTGTTTTATGTTTTAATGAGAGAACAGACTGTCGATGTAATAACCTGTGGACCAGGATATAGCCTTTAACTTAAATTTGTCCAATCACCCCTTTAAAACTCACTTTTTTAGAATTTATTTTTAGATTTATGTTTTAGTGTACTTCAATCCAGTTTATACATTTTACTTCACACACAAATAATTTTCCAGGAAAGGGAAAAAAGGTCAAGTTTATATTTTGCATCACTAATTTTTGTGAACATGCTACACTGATTATAGTGAAAATTTAGGTTGTCAACAACATCAATCTGAGAACAACTTGGGTAAAAATCCACAGCAACAACTAAGGTTCACCTGCATATGCAGTCTGTAAAGTTGGGACGTTCTTCACCTAACTGAGGAACCAAAAGTATCTAATCTTCTCTGAAACTTGCTGAACTTGAAATGTCAGTCCAGAAATGGTGAGTACAAATGAATAAAATGATAACTGTCATCCATGAGTTTAGCGCCGTGTGGAGTGGCTCCTATCCCTGCTATTGCTGTGTCTCCTGTATCGTCGACTATGACTGTGACTCCTCCGGTCCCTGCCTCTATCGCTGCTCCTGCCACTGCCTCTGCGATGACTATGCCTGTGACTCCTCCCTCTGCTGGAACTCCTCTCAGTGCTGCTCCAGCTCCTCTCTCTGCTGGAGCTTATGCTCCTGCTGCAGTGGCTGTGGCTATATCTCCTCCTGCTCCTATGATGACTGTAGCTCCTCCTTCGGTGGCTGCAGCTCCTTCTCCTCCTGCTGTGCGACCGTTGCCTCCTTCCTCGGCTGTGAGAGCTCCTTTCCCTGTGGGAATGGTCTCGTGCTCGTTCCCTGCTGCGCTTGCTGCTAAACACGTCTTCCCTTCTTCCCTCCCGGTCCTTTTTTCTGTCCTCCCCTTCTCTCCTTTCTTCCATTAATTTATTCTTCCCTGAAACTCGGGAGTGAGCACCAGATTTGGACATCTGCTTTTCTTTGCTTTCAGCTGCCTTCAATCCATTCACCCCACTCAGGACCCCAAGTATCACATCATCTGGATTACAGATATCCTCAGTCACTTCAGGGCCACTCTGATCCTGGATGCCTGCAGCTTTGCTGCTGTTTTTCTTCAGCAAGTTGGAAAGCAGTCGCTCCCTGAGCTCCTTCTCTCTCCGCTGTAGCTCCAGTGCTCGCTCTTTCTCCACCTCCACCCTCCGCAGCTCCTCCTCTTGCTTGCGGCGACAGGCCTCCAACTGCTGAAGACGGGCCAATTCCTCCTCCTGTCGAGCTTTCTCCTTCCTCTCCTGCTCTTCACGCTCAGCCCTTTCTTTCTTCTGCTGCTCCTGTTTCAAAGCCTGATGAGGAGAACACAAAAGAAAAGATAAACGAAAGCATATGATTTCGGAGTCGGTTGGGGGGGAAGTATCACAGGAGTAACACTTTCCCAGGAGTTGTATTGTGCAAGTCCCAACACATGCAGTACTCTGGTTGTCAAAATGAAATCCAAATTAGAGACATTAGTCATCAGTATTTTACTTTTTCTGTCCCAATGTATCAAAGTCCTATATGAGGTCCTCAAATGCTTTTCTGATGTCTTGTACCTTTAATAAGTGTGAAAATCCTAAACTCAACAGCAAACCCTTTTTTGAAGGGTTATATGCCATGTGTATTTGTGGCTGTGAACTTGTAGTGGGCTTAGTAATAAATTTCACATCTATGCAAGAAGAAAAACAGCACCTTTCCTAAAAAATAAAATTATTCCTTTATGCTGACATGGTCGAGTCAACTTTTATTAGGCAACAGAAACTTTGCGTGATTCGCAGTTCAAAACAACCCTAACTGATTCTATACCAGTGCTCTGTGCAATCTCCCATTTCATCCTCTGTCTGAAACAAGACGCTTTAGCACCTCTTGCTTTAATATTACCCACTCTTTAATGCTGAGACTTTGTTTGCAACTCCAATTGAAACCACAGCATACAAACGCATCACTCTATGTTCCTTGTAATAGTACTTTAAAAAAAAAAAAAAAAAACTCTTGGTGTGATCCGAAGCTGTGCAAACAACAGACAGAACAAAACTGGGTTGGGGACATTACATCAAACACGCATACCCGGTGTATTTTCAGGATACCACAACTTTTTTCTGATTGACTGCCCCTCACAAGCATTAGATAGGGGTGCTGCTCACAGCCAGAGCTGTGTGCCTAAGATCAGCGGTCCCCAACCATTTTTGTGCAACGGACCAGTTTATGTCTGACAATATTTTCACAGACCAGCCTTTAAGGTGTCGCGGATAAATACAACAAAAGAAAACCAGTATCGGTACTAAAAAAAAAAAAAAGAAAGAAGAAGATTTATTCATAACACAGGGGAAAAGACCCAGGGAAACCGAGTTAACGATAAAAACGGTTAAAAACATAATGATAGAAACCGATAAAAACCCAGAAATCCATAGATTTCACACCCGAGCCTCAACTCTCGCGGCCCGGTACCAAACAACAGGTCTGTGGCCCGGGGGTTGGGGACCACTGGCTAAAATGATAATATTAAGGATAATCACTGTCACTACTACCAAACAGCCAAGAATAGCAAAAAATGTCTGAAAGAGAGCAGCCTGGCTGGCTCTGTCACATGTGGATTACTTGCAAATATGCCAATCTCACCATTTGAAACTTCTGCAATTAATAATATAAGCTTCCACTATTATAATCACTCTCAGAAACAAAAATGGAAAAGCAAGATAGTTACATTTTAAAGATCCAACATGAATACTCATATGGGGACAGACATTTAAAGTTGAGCTGTACACACTGCAGAAGTCTTAAATATTGATTAAGCTATTGGGGTTCAACAATAAAACGCAACATTCTGCTGGACCATTGTCAGGGACTGCAGAGTACTTATTCAGATGCGTATAGTGTTGCATTGTGTAAATTGATACCTTAGCCCTGGCCAGCAGCTCAGCAATGAGCCGTATCGATTCCAAGTTGCGCTGAGCCAACAGCAGTCTCCTCTCTTCCAAGGCAATCTTCATCTGCAGCTTCTTCTGCTCCTCCTCTTGCTGACGCCTCACTTTCTTCAGATTCTTGCGCTCCTCCCTCTCTCGCAACTTTTGCTCTCGCTTCCGTAATCTTTCCTCCTTCTTCCTTTCCCTCTCCTCCTCTTCCAATTCCTTTTGTTTCCTGAAAAAGTGGTTTAATATGCTCTGTGAATATTTATTGTTAACTTTTTGTCAACTCTTATCAAACCAGGTGATGAAGTTGTTCATTTAAAAGCCACCAACTCCATCAAATACTGAAAATCAATCCCCCAATTTATTTATTTTTTTATTCCTCATATTAAGTTGTTTAAACAGAATTTCTATTTTTTTTCCCCCTAACATTTTTTCTGTTTAACTTTTCAATATAGTCCAATTTTAGTCCATGTTCCTATGTAGGCTTCCATCATACCTCTCTTCTTCCTTACGCCGCTCCTCTTTTTCCTTCTCTCGTTGTTTCTGCTCCTCTCTCTGCCTCTCCAGCTCCTGCAACTTCATCCTCTCTAGGTTTCTCTTCTTCACAGAAGCATCGCTAAGGTGCTTGCTTGTGTCAAAGGTCACCTGAGGATAAGAAACGCACATCATATGAAGGTTAATTGTCACAACAGCTTTTCATATCGAAACAGCTGAGCACTTCAGTTGACGTCATTGGTTTGACTGAATGTAGCTATTAAACTAAATGGTCTTTGTTTTGGTAAAATTATACACACAAAAAACCCCAAAACAAAAGTATTTAAATTTTTATTAATTCAGTACTTTAACCAACTTTGGAGGGGATAGTGGCTAAAGCAAAACAAAATATCATCCAAGAATACCAGATTGATTGGGTTGGGTTGTATGGAAGCCCCAAACGCAATTTCATTGTTCTTGACAATGACAATAAATAAATAAATACTAAATACTAACCCATTGGTGAGTTTAAGGGCTTATTCAAGTGCTTCACACATTTCAGAGTGGTTTACTATGATTACAACATTTTATAACCATGCTTAGTCAGGAACAGTCATTCCAGCTCTTCATTTGAAAGCTAAAAATATTACATCCATGGCAGATTACTGTGGCAACACAGATTTTAAATAAATGAATAATGAACAAATATTCCAGTGACACAGCTACAAATACAACATCTTTTCTGCTCTACAAGTTTTAAGCTATTGTCACAGTACATTTAACATTTTCATATAAGAAGAAAAAAAAAGCTACACTCACTGGTAGCCTGAATGGAAAAGGAGGTTCTTTATATTACATAGAATCATTCATTTATCAGCATGTTTATCAAACAAACCTCCCAAGGCTGCATGGTTAATACAACCATATTTGAAAGGGCACTGCATTAGAACACCTTAATAATGAGTTGAACTCCAGTTCTCTCAAAACCCTGGCATTTAAAGTTTGTACGAAGAAATTTCTCTCCCAGCAGTGACTGAACATAATTAAGAAAACAACATTTTAGGAGATGGATTAAAAAAAAAGTCCTGGAATGATTGGTTTGATCAATTAAGAGGTAGAAAATAAAAGCAGCTTTAATATGTGTAGGCAGAGGCTTGACACTACTGTAGTCTGCAGTACCTTGATGTTGCAAGCCACGGCTTTTCCATCATCTCCTTTCAGCATCAGCTTCATGCTGCGCATAGTGTCCATGGCTTTCGTGAAGCCACAGTATTCCTGATACTGGACATACGCTTCAAAGTTCAGATGGCCCCCAAAGCTGAATGTGCTGAAGTTCTTGCCCATCATTTCCTCTCTATATGGGTCCAGCATGGGAATGTCAACATTTCGTACCTTAAAAAAAAAAATACTAATGTCTTAACTTTTTATTTCGACATTTATTAGTTTCTTGTTGTTTAGTTAGGCACTGCTTATATCTTCTTCTTTTTTAAAATTGTGAACTAAAAATGTGAATATTAAAAGCTTAATTTCCTTTTAGCTACACAGAAACATGAATGTGAATCACCTTGCCGAATGTCTGGAAAACTGCAACGAGGGCTTCTTCTGAGGGCCGATCTGGGTACTGGCTGTCCTTCTGACTGAACCAGCGGCAAGGAAGCCCTTCTAGGTGGATGGTGTCAGGCCTCTCACCTGGTAGCGTCTCATTCATGTCTTTGGCATCACGGAAAAAAGAATCCCAATCGTGACGTGTCGGGAAGTCCACTTTATTTTCTACTGCACGAACCTTAATGATGAGAGGGTGACATAAATATACTCTGCTGTCGGTTTATTAGTGCAATTAAATTCAACCTGTAATCAATCTATGGTAGATAATGTTATAATACTTAGAACTAGCTGCCTTGCCTTTGGATAGTTGTTTATTTTCAAGGTAATTTCTTTGAGCTGCCAAATTACAATGTATTGACAAAGAGTTACAAACATTCAGAACATTTAAGTAGCAACAACAAACTCCAGTGACTCCAATAACCATGCAGTTACTAATTATAAGTACTGCAATGCTCTACATTTGTTCACCCTTACCTTCAGTACATCAGTAAAGCCACTGAGTTTGATGCTCTTCCCATCCAAACGACTTAGCAGGCTCTTGACTACAGTTTTGTTTTCCACTTCACCTTCAAAGCGGATGAAGTCCATTGTGCTCTTGGAGATTCGCAAGACTGAAAACTGCTCCGGAGCCACCATGGCCTTCACCCGCTCCATTACCTCCCAGTTGGAGATGCTTTTGCCTGGCAGCTTGAGCTGGGGCAAAGCCACGCTGATGGTCATTTTGGCAATAGGCTTGAGGTACAGGTTGTAGTCAGCAGAGAGGCACACTGCCTCTGTGGTATCATGTACAATGGTGGTCATTGCTGCAGAGACACAGAAGCTGGTTACACAAACGTTAGCAAACTCAATGTAACATTAGCTGAAAGCTAACGCTAAAGTCTTCGCTTCATCCCGAAGGACGGCAGGCTAGAAAGCTATGAACTTAACTAAACAGCGATCTGGTTAACGTGATTAATTTAACGTTATTACGTGCAAACTGCGCATTATTATTTGTTTACTGATTGTTATTATTTGTTAACGTTACGGTTTTTACGAGTTTGGTCCTAAAACATCACCGCTTTAGACAACAACATGCTAACGTCAGCTAGCACAGAAGATAACAGACTAGTCACAACCTACCAAAATCACTTAGCCCCCCTGTAAAAACCGAAAATGCAAAACACAACAAACACACTGTTGTAATTTAAGGTGAGCCATACACTTGAGAGGCATACAGAAAATCCAACTACATGCTACTTCCGAACGCAATGAACTCCGACCTTCTACAGAAGCCTATACCAGCGCCCACAGCGACACCACATGGATGAATATGGCGGTGAGAAAAATGGAAAAAGATCTCTTAAATTGAATTCAGTTTAATATTTAAATTTATAGCAATTTTCTTCTTGGGCTGCCTGGTCGCCGGGACAGTGAATCATTTGTCTCCATTGCACCCATTTCCTAGCATGTTCTTTTTTTTCTTTTTTCTTTTTTTTTTTAAATTAGCAAAATACAACAAAATGCACAATATATTATACATTCAGAAAATACAAATTTCAACCTTTGTACAAAGAAAAAGAAGATACAAAGACGGGGTCATAAAAGTTAACAGAGTACTAACTCACTAAATCAAAATCTTCCGAAAAGGAAACAAAAAAATGCAGCCTTTTTCTTTTTAACTAAAGTCAAAGATTTAACCATCAGGTTTAGGTTGTTTTTCCAGTAAAGTAGGGTTGAAGTAGGGTATAATCTTTTAGTATGTAATTACGTCTAAGCAAATTTGGAGAATAAAGACTCCTTAATGAAGATCTCAGAAATGTATTATTGCATTTAACATCACAAAACTGAATACCATCTATATATAATTGCCTTAACTTGGGGGAGATGTCAGAATATACTATATCACTTACGATTATGTTTTTAAGTGACAATGGAATGGATTTTATAACCCGATTAAAATTACTTTTAGAACATTGGATATTAAATTTTTGCCAAAAATCGTGATGTCAGAGCATGTCCCTCCTCATCTACAAAATGAGCAATTGCCCAAACACCTTTCTAGAACCAATCTTGAATAAAAATAGATTTTCTATTCATCAGTATATATCTATTGTTCCAAATCGGGCTGTTATGTAGAGTGAAATTATGTTTAAATATAATTTTCCAATACAGAAGGACCTGTTTATGGAATTCAGAGAGTTTAACAGGTAGCTTAGTAATTTCAAAGTCACATTTGAGGAGAAAATCGATACCCCCAGTTTGTTAAAGACCTTACTTGGTATAAGAAACCAAATGGAGTGAGGATTATTTAAAAAGGATTTTAACCATTTAAGTTTCAAAACACCATTCATTATATCAAAGTCCTAGCATGTTCTTCTGCTTCAACAACTCAAGGCTACCATCTACTCAAGGCTTTTCGTAGAAGGTATAGCAACCTGGGAGTTTGTCTTCAATCAGCAACCATAATCTCCACCCTTTGGCTTTTGTCTCAAACTAGTATTTCAACTTTTTTTTCTCAAAATACATTTTTGACTTTATTCTCAAAATTGTCAGCAATATTTTTTTTCTTAATAAGGCCCTCCTGCCTGGGAGCTCCATGTTCAACATCATATGTCCAATATGTCCACTCTCCCTCCTCTGCACATGTCTAAGTCAGCCTTGCCTCTCTAACTTTGTGCTCAACCTGAGGTCTCCCTCTGACGTGCTCATTTCTAATCCTCTCCATCTTCTCAACGAAAATCTTAACTTCTTCAGCTCTGGCACTTTTGCCTTGGCCTCCTGTCTTTTTGTAGTGTCACCATTTCGAAACTAAGCATCATAACAGGTCTCACTACCATCTTGTTAAATCTTGCCTTTCATTGGTTGACACCAGGTATTTAAACCTATCTACCATCAGTACCTCTCCTCCTTGTATGTTCATGGGGTACATGGCGGTCTGATGATTAGTGCTGTCGGCTCACAGCAAGAAGGGTTTGAATCCAGTCTGGAGCCTTTCTGTGTGGAGTTTGCAGTTCTCACAGAGAGAGAGAGTATGCATGGTTTCTCTTTGAGTACTCAGCTTCCTTCCACTGAGACCTTTTCTGACGAGGCTTCAGGGAACAGTAGATGGGTCAGATGCATCTGTGAGGTCTTTTTTTTAACCGGGCTCACAAATTATTCAAGACTTTTGGTGTAAATAACCAAGGTTTATAGATACATATATATTAGCAGTATTTAAAAAGAGAAAGAACACACACCCTGCTATATATTTCAGAACACACATAATTAATACATAATAGAAACTTTGGCAATTGATTGTAATCGCCTGCAATTTAATTACTTATTAGCAAATCGCTGATATGGTTTATGCAAAAAAAATGTTGATAAGTACCAAAAAATGGTTCAGGCTGGATTCACTGTCTTTTTTTATATCTGCCACAAGACAAACAGCACTCTGATGACAGTACACATTTGTTACTCACTTGATATCTATTTGGCACTGTTTGTGACTCATTAGGGTTTGTCTGAAAGCCATCATCACTGTGGTAACTGTGTGAGATAAAAATGGACTGGACTTGGATTGGTCCAACAGTGGAGGCCCCAGGCTAAAAAGTTGGCACAGTTTCCCTGAAAGGATGGCAGAGGAATTTGCATAATAGGCATTACTCCCTTCACTGTGCATGTAGGTCAGTTACTGCAGTCAAAAAGGCTCTCTATCCTGTCCTGATCAGCAGTCATCCGGTAGATAGCCTGCCTAAGGCAAATCTGGATTCTACATAACCAGAAAAAAAGCACGTCACTTCTGACCTCTATAAATCATTATTTGACTTCTAGACCAGGGAAACCCCAGAGATTACAGAATCATCAAAGGAGCTGTCTTAAGAGCATTCAGTTTTATATAAGAAACATATTGTGTGATACACTGTGACTGTTTACATGTAATCCAGCTTTTATATGGTTGGTTTGATCTGGGAAACACGAAGCAGAGAACAGACAGGGTGCCAGCAGGACATCAGAGCAACAAGAGGATTGGCAATCTGTAGTAATCTGTTCAGGCTCAGGCACTGAGAAATGTATCGTATCCCCCACACACATATGAAAGCTTGTGGGCATTAAATTCCTCTGTACTCTATACTTTCTCTAACCAATGACAAAAATAGCATAGCAGGGAAACACAAAACTGATTGTCCTCTTAGGTTCTCTTAAGTATATTAAGATAAACACGATAAAATCTGATTTTCAAGTATTTGCAAAAATGGATTAAATAGAGTTTATATCCCAACAACAGCAGTGTTGACTTTAGGTCAGTCTGCATAACAAGAGGTGCAAAATAAGAACTGGATACTAATCTGTCTGGTGGGCCATGTGGACAGGAAGTTGTGGATATACTGTAAATGCCAGAGCAAAGCTGGGGTCGTCAGATCATCAATTATTCAGCACCAACAGGCAAGGACAATAAGCTGGTGTCAGCAGGAAGGGCGGATGAAGCGACTCGCTTCAATTGTATTTTTAATCTATTCTGGTAACGTTAACATGAGTATTCACAGCTGCTCTTTACATTTTAAACCTTCTCATTATTACCGAGGCCGTTTCTTTATACAGTCATTGCATCAATGGGACAATACAGCGTAGTTGACAAACTTAAAAACTTTAGATTATGCAAATAAAAACAAAACTTCTTTATTTCACATTTATGGATAAGACATTAATCCAAAAACAAAAGTGGCTCGTTAACAGTGATTTCACACCACACAATCACTTCACAGCATTTTACAATGAAAACACATTTTCTTTATATAGACATAAGAATCAACAGTGTGCTGCATTTCCATTTCCTCTACTCATGCCGCTGAGAAAATGACATAAAATCTCTACATCAAAAGTGTCAAGACATAGAATGACACGAATCTCCGTGATAAAAGTACAAATGCTACAAATTAGTAACAGAACATTCATGAAATTTGGGAGGAAGAAAGGTTCACATATTTGGGAAACCACTTGAGAAATCGCTGCTAAACCTATGGCACATTCTGGCCAGAGTCCTTAGAGAAAACGGAGCTTGATGAATAGATGACAGTGTGCATGCAAAGTCAGACTAATATATGGGAACAATATTGACTTTGTCTCAGTTTCATATGATGTCGTGGTTTCCGGCGGATATCTATGACCGTGGTTGCCTGAACCTTTACCCTTATGAACCAATGAATCCTGTGTCACATTTTTGGAGTAAATATAGAAATGAAATGTCAGATAACAAAGCAAAACTCTGCAACTGACATTCAGAGAGCAATATCTAAATATCAGTGTCTGAACATTTGCATACACACCACACACAAAGCAATGTAGAAACAAGTGAATTAGCTTCAGAAAATTTGAGGTACGTTATCGGCAGTAGAAAAATGTATATAAAGTTGGTGACTGTGCTTCTACTAATCTGTGTTTTTGTATAGCTAATTGGAAACAATTAAACAATTCTTAGCAACATCTCCCCATTAGTGAACCTAACTCTTTTTGGCTCCAACTTTAAATAAACAAAAATGAATGGAGAAATAACTTACCAAGCCCCTTTTGAATATCAGTTAATTTTGCATTTAAACAGGTAAAAATCTGATCCCCTTTTGATGTTATGCCTAGAATTTTAAAAAATAGATATGATTTGGGACCCAAATGGATTTTTCTACTACCAATTTTTAAAAAGTGACAAGTGCAAACATGATGACTGTACACTGTTGCTCGTTATAAAAAAAAAATCTGCGATTTCAACTGTCTGAATATTAAAATCTGCCACTTTAAAAAATAAAATATTTGTTCACATTACAGGAATGTACTAAAAAAAAACGTCAGCACCATCTAATTTCAGACTAATAGTGTGTGTAAATATATATTACTCTGCAAACAGAAACGCGGTGAGGAAACAAACCAAAGTGCTTCAAAGTGAAAACTTTCTACAATACTGCTTGTTGCTTTTGCATTTTTATGAACATAACTGTACTGTAACATATTTAAACTATGTTTGTGATGTTAGTTGTCCAAATTAAATAAAGGGGGGGAAAAAAGTCAAAACAAAAATCAAGTTTGAAAGAATTCACAGTCTAGCCAAGGCAAATAAACTGTCACGTGACTGTACCCTTCCCTCAGTGACAAACAATAACTGCAACAGGAACAAAAATAAACTAGAATTTTAGAAAATTTTGTAAAATGTGTTAGTTTCTGCACTGTTATATTTTGTCACTAAAATATCTGACCTGTCAGATAATAAAAGATACCTATGCTACAAATAAAAACACCTGGGAGTGGTGTACAGCTCTGTGTCGCTGGCTTAGAGTGGTGTCGATTTATCCAAACAGGTTGGACAGCGGTCTCGTTCGAAGAGGACTGCTGTGTAGCTCCTCTCCTCTTCCCACCTCTCCTGTGTCCCTGAAGGAGGCGCTGTGGATGATCTGGGCTCTGTGGCGTCCTCTGTGCAGCCGGGCATTCAGTCGGCTCAAAGACGTCTTCCTCTGCATCCCCCCTTTACTCTTCCCGTTCCCCGTTCCATCTTCTGATGCCTCTGTTGGTGAATTCAGCAGCCGGAGCGGGTTCAGATTCCCTTGGAGGACTTTGGCAAATCTCCAGCCCCGACCTCTGCCGCTGCCGTTGTTCTCACTGTCTGACTCAGGTCCCGGTGAGGTGACCACTCCTTCTTCCAGCAGGTCAGCAGCTAGCGGTGGGGACAAGTACTGCATTGGTCTCCTCCCGCTGTAATCTCGAGCTTCAGGGTCTGCATCCCAGTCTGACAGCAGGACACGAACCACCTGTCAATGCAAACACACCGCATGCAAACATGAGAGGTCTCGTTTTCATGGATATTAGAAGGCGACCATGTAGCTGCATTTCTTTCCCTCTCTCTCCCCACTTTCATGTCTGTCTACACCGTCTCTATCCAATAAAGGCTAAAATGCCAAAATAATAATAATACTAATTATTAAAAAAATGAATAACTAGACATTTGAAACTTGTCCACAACTGGGTGTTCCAACAGGGCATTAATCCCAAACACAAATAAAAACTAGAAGGTGTCTGTGAAGGTTCTCAGTCATCCAGGTCATCGTAGTCTAAGGAGCTTGGAAAGGAAAGCGTCTGGACTTCTTTACGTTCAAGCAATGTAAAGAAGTCCAGACGCTTTCCTTTCCAGAAAAAAAACAAACTAGAAGGGATAGAGAAAGCTAACATTAAGCTTCTGGTAAGAGCACTGATCTGTAATAGGTTCTAAATGAATCAACTCTGCACAGGAGAGTGGTCAAATATCCATATTGCTACTAAAACATGTGGTTGAGGTGCAACTTGCTAAGGAATATTGAACCAAATAACAGTGCACGTTTGAACCCCTATGTATACTTTTGGCGCTATGTGGATTGCAGAATATCTAAAATAAGCTCAAACTTCTTGTCATTAACAATATATGCTGTACAATCATTCCATCCTGGAAAAAAAGCTTCAAAGAAATCCTTAAAAAACCCAAATTACCACCTAGGATGAGTGTGTTTAAACTTGTGTTTACAACCATAGTTCAGTTAACTTGTTTTGAGCTAATGTTTCTAGCCTGGGCAGATAAAGTGTAGGTAATTATGTACTGCTTCACTGAGCAGGTGTAACACATGATACTACTCCCTGCAACCCACCTGGGTGTGTCCATGCATGGCGGCCAGGTGCAGCGGTGTGTAACCAGCACTTGATCTCACATTCACATTCACAGGTATAGTGTTCTCTTTGGCAAAGGTGAGCAGCTGAGACAGCAGCTCAGCTTTTCCCTGCTTAGCTGCCCAGTGGAGGCAGGTAAAACCAGTCACAAAGTCTCTCTTGGTCACCAGGCTGGGTTCGACAGCAAGCAGGGGCTGAAGGCTGTCCCACAGGCCGTCTGAGGCGCACAGCATCCACTCGTGCTCTAGAGGGTCCAGGGTTACTGAGGCGCAGTCCTCGTCAGTGGCTGAGGAGAGGAGGGACGCCGAGTCGCCTTCGCTCTTAACCGAGTCCCGGA
Organism: Rhamphochromis longiceps; assembly: GCF_057381845.1. Taxonomy (NCBI): domain Eukaryota; kingdom Metazoa; phylum Chordata; class Actinopteri; order Cichliformes; family Cichlidae; genus Rhamphochromis; species Rhamphochromis longiceps. The sequence continues at coordinate 27,772,181 of NC_140572.1, forward strand.
GGCGTGACCCACGGTTGATCAGAGATCTCCGCACCTGACAGAACATACAATAGCCGTGGCTTTTGTTAAGATTTTTGTGTCACAGCACAAAATGTAGTCATTTAGAAATTCCCAGCAAACTGTTACTTTCCACAGAAAGCTGCCATTCAAAGAAAGAAAAAAAGAAGGGCAAAAGCAACAAATACTTAATGATAATAAAAAGCACTGTGTCCTACCTGAGGAGAACTACTCATCATCAGCTCTATGAAGTTCCTGCGACTTCCTTTGGGTGTTTGGATATCTCCTATATGGTCCAGTCCCTCCAGAGCACTGTCTTCAGACAGGCAGCTGGTCAGCATGGCACGCTGTGACCCTCTAGACACCCTGCGTGCCCCTCTTGTCTGCTGGTTATGAGATCCTCCGGGTTGGGCCTGGTCGAGATCTGGCATCCCAAGAACTGGAGCTGACTCTCGTCTCCTTCTGTCTCTTAGCTTCACTTCACCTCCTCCACCAGGGGTAGGAACTCCTGTGCTGGTCTTGCTCTGGGATGGGGTTGCAGGTTTCTTATTGCCATTTGTCTGTTTGTCATTGTCCAGTGGAAAGTGGACCCCTGTAAGACCATTAATTTTTTTTGTGTTCATTCAACTTCATGCAGACTTTTGATCACATGCTGCAGAATTTAACAGGCTGTTGTTGTTATTTTTCCTCACTGGTGTCATTAGTATCCTGAACCTTAGGGATTTTGTGTTTTTGGCAGGAAATGATTCCAAATTAAATTGAATCAAACACTATTTTGTACGGTGAAAAAAAAAAAAGAAGCAGTATGCGTATATTGGCCTGTAAAAACAACAAAATAATTGCCAAACCTTTTATTTATTCGTGCTGTATTACAAATAAACAAGTAGACAGTACATAAACAAAAATATAGATAAAACAGCCTACGTTACACGTAAGAAAGCAATTCATGGATAAAACACGCGCGTAAAAATCACGCAAACACAATGGATCCGTCGTCCTCACCTGTTTGGTCGCCCTTATCATGATTGCCGTTGACACAGTTGTTGTCCAGCGTCTCTTGGATGTTGCCATTGCACTCCGCACCATCGTGGCCATCTACGTCTGTACGCATCACCGACGCCCCGCTGCCTTCACTGTTCAAACACACAAATTTCACGCCGTTTTCTACCTTCACGAAACCCACGCTGTCAACGATGCTTTTCAGCACCTCGCGATCCACCCCTTCCTTCGACTGTTCATTCAGCGATAGGAAATGATCGATCAGCTCCATCTGTTGGACCCTCCCTCCTCTCTCCGACAGGAACTCCTGCACGGCTTGCACTGTGCAGCGGGACGCCATCATCATCATCGTCCTCGTCCTGAACGACTCAGACAGAGCGCAAAGATCACTGGGTTATTTGCGCACGAAGGTTTAAAAATGAGCCCATTAACGCGCTCATTCGCTTAAGGAGAGGATGACAGCATCTTCTTCTCTGGCCTCCTCCTCTCCTCCATGGGAAGACCAGTGTTTAGCTCTTTCAGACAGGGGGCGCTCACATCGTCTCACAGGCAAGGGGCAAGAATCATGTTGCGTTCCAGTGCTCATCGGAAACGCGGGCTTCCCAGACGACTAGTTATTTAAAAGTGACCATAAATACTGCGTATACACAATATATAATAAAATACACATTTTTTTCCGGTCAACACACTCACAGTATTAATAATAATTGCACTGCACAATTTGAACTTTTCAAAATAATATCCAAGGTTCATCCAGATTGCATTATGTTCATCCTATTTACGGCTATCTTTCATGCCCAGCTGGAGTTTCTTTTTGCATGCAGTGAGGAAACCGGACTCAATCTCCTTGTATTTTTGCAAAAACTTGGCCAGATTAAGAGGATTCTGATCCTAAAACATTTACCTCACCTCACAAAGAAAAGTAATCCACCGCAGAACTTGATCTTTCAGTCCTTATTAAAATTTTACAAAACAACAAAAACAGGAGGTTATTTGAGTAAACAAATACACCTTAACAGTCAAGAAGTAAATTCAAGGGGAAGAGCACAAATTATTGACCTAAAAGGTGCAAATTAAACCTTAAGCTTATTAAACCTGTACTTATTTGTTATATTAAGATTTCAACCAAAATACAAAAAAGATGATACAATATGAAGAATCGAAACAGAACCAGGACAAAAATAAATGTTTCTTTTAAACAATGGAAATCATTCTGTTCCACATTTTTACATTTGTTTACGATCTGATTTTTAGACTGTTTTTAAAATGACATAGTGAACAGAACAATCGTAATTCCTCATTACAGTTACTCACATTTACCCATATAACAGATACACCTTGTATTTGTTTTTAAATTGTCCTGGCCCTGTTCTTAGTTAACATGCTTTCCCTCTAATTTAAAACCTCCAAATACAGTTTAGAAGGAGATTTTTTGTGCTTTGTACAATATCGGTGGAGTCCGGAGCTCAATGAAACAGTAGAATTTTAAGGCATGCAATTTAATGGATATTCTAATCCCTTGATCATAATAATCTGATAATATTTAATCTATTTATAATTGCTTTAGCTTTCTTCTGTAGCATATAAACCGGATTAGTTAGTTGGTCTTACATGCATTTCCCCATAGCTATACACAGCAGATCCTATATGGAACAGTTTTAAATTAATATGATATATATAATGATTTTTCATTTCGTTATTTTATTATAATAATCACACCTCAAAAAAATCTAATTTCATACATTTTAATGTTTTGTCGGTGCAAACAGTCCCCAAAGTAAGCACTGGGAAAATTAAATTGCGCTGTACCATTATTAGAAAAGGGGGGCGATTTTATTACTGCATTAAGTTTTTCTTGCTTTTCAGCGCTATCTTATCTTTTATTTTTGTAAATTACATGCTGTAGAACATTTAAATATTGGAGCCTCCGCAAAATTTGCCATAACTTGCATTACTGTCGATATAAAGAAAATTTAAAAATCGTCCCATTACTACATTGTGTTTAATGGTGTCGTCTGTCCAGTTGTCGACAGCAGTAGGGCGATATTGAGCGAGATTCTTTGAGAAAGAAGTCGATCCTTTTCTAATTTTTATTTTTTTAAAGTTATTTCTGAATCTGTTTACGACCCATCTTAAGTTATGGCTTCTTCGGATGTTGCGCGGCAGCCGGTTAGTATTTTTTTTATTTATTTTTTACTCTGTGTTGTCGACAATAAACTTATTTCTAGACAGTTGAGCAGGGAGTGTCCGAGGCTATCGTTAAGTTAGCTCCTAGCCTGAAAACTTTCAGTTATTACACTTATGGAAAACATTCATGTTTAAACGGGGCAAAGTTTAAAACTCGACAACATATGTATGATGTGCTATCAACACAAGCACTGAACCCTTTTTTTTTTTTAAAAAGATCCCCGGTTATGCCTTTCACTACGGTAAACGGCTGAGAGGGCGCTAGCTGGCTAAGGCTACACTAGCAGTGCTACATTAGTTTCATAGAATCGTTAACGTTAGCTCCGTGATAAGCTTTTGAAAATATGTGTGCAATTCGTGCCTGCCGCAAGATGTATTTGTACGTTGCGGGAGCTTTGTGACACAAATATCATTGATTATTAGCCCTCACAAATCTGAATGAAAGTTGGCGTTTCGACCTCCAGCAATGACAAGGATTCAGAAATAAAGCACAGCACCGCCCACAGAGTTATTAAAGGTTCTTAGTCATAGCATATCTAAATCAGTGCTGCTGACCACCTACACTCGGGAAGTTTCATTAATTTAGACTGGAGAAGGTCTGACAAAGTGGACGACGGTGATATTTAAAGTTATCTCAGGCTTTTGGAAGTTAGGTGGATTTATCTTATTGTCCTATTTAACGTCTTCTAACCGCTTTTGTGCCTCTTTGGCCCACACACAGGCTTTAAAAACCAGATTTATCTAATCAGGCAAAGAATAAAGACAAAAATACGTAAACATCTTGGCTGGACTAGACTACTCGGTGCATTATGTGATTCTGTTTGTTTGTAAGTGCAATATTTTGTGAAATAAGAGAGGAAAAAAAGCATCATAATGTTACAACCCAGCTTTTCCTGTCAAATTTATTCCACAGGATAAAGGAGTCCGGTCCTTGTCTCTTGCTGGCCATGTGGGCTTTGACAGCCTTCCTGACCAGCTTGTCAACAAGTCCATCTGCCAGGGCTTCTGCTTTAATATTCTCTGCATCGGTACTGTGTCGCTCACACATAGATACATAGATGAAACTCTGCATAATGTATGCAGAGTTTCTTTTTGCTGTTGATGATGAGCTAATTAAAAAAATTTTTTTTTTTGGTATTTAGGAAAAAATTAAGACATTTTTTTTTATTATTTGTCATGTCATTTAGACAGGAGTAGTGGACATTTTTGTTGAACAAATTGACAGGAATAACAGAACATAGACTCTCTCAGAAAGTTTTATTGCCTTTATAAAACGTAGGTAGATTGTCTGTCATTAAATAGTAATAGAAATGCATTGCTAAATTTTATTTTGCATACAAACATTCAGTTAATGATCTCAGTTTGCAGCTCTTAGTCAGGCATTCCTGATGTTAAAGCTCCTGCACACTTAGCTAGAATTAATTGTGACCACAGTTGCATTGCTGGATAAATCTGACTTTCTGGCAGTTATAGTTACAATAAAATTGTACTGAAAAGTTTCTGTTTCAAGTTTAGTTACTAAAGATTGCATCATACGTCTCTTTTGTGCCCCTAGGTGAGACGGGTATAGGCAAGTCTACACTGATGGACACGCTATTTAATACCAACTTTGAGAACTTTGAGTCATCCCACTTTGAACCTCAGGTGAAGCTCCGGGCTCAAACATATGACCTGCAGGAGAGCAACGTCAGACTACGTCTCACTGTGGTCAACACAGTTGGCTTTGGAGACCAGATGAATAAACAAGAGAGGTACGGGGAAGAGCTGAGTAGGTTATTAATGTTGGAGGATTGCGACTGCCGTGAAGTGATTTTACTGTCGTTGTGAACTTGCCAGTTACTGATGATCACTTTATGTATGTCTTTTAGCTACCAGCCTGTGGTGGACTACATTGACAGGCAATTTGAGAGTTATCTCCAGGAGGAGCTAAAAATCAAGCGTTCTCTTCACAACTACCATGACTCACGAGTCCATGCCTGCCTTTACTTCATTTCCCCCTCAGGCCATTCACTCAAATCCCTTGATCTGGTCACCATGAAGAAATTAGACAGCAAGGTAGGAGAAAGGACCACAGTGTCTTCTGCATGTCAGAGGGTATAATAAATGTGTTGTATTTCTCAGTGTCACTGTAATGTAATACTTAAGAAAATCTGTCAGTTTTAAAGTTGTTTTCTTTATGTTTGAAGTAGAAAAAGTAGCAAGTCAAGTTGTTTCACGCATTTTGTGTAATTGATGGCGAAACTTACCTGTGTCTGTGGTTGCAGTGCTACTAAGTAGCATAGTTAATAGCAGGCTTAAGTTTAAAAAAAAAATCTAGCCCAGCAACATTTCAGTCAGGCGGCTCACATTTGAAATGTATTATTGCAGCACAAGAATATAATTGGCGTTGGCATCTAGATATGTTACACTTGTTCATTGGGGAATGATGATGTACTCCAAAGGTTAAAACGTAATTAAAAGGGCATGTTTGGTATTTGATCTGAGGAGAGTCAGGTGTGTTGATGTGTATGTCACAACATACCTTCAAACCTAGTTTGTGCTCACAATTGTTACTTTTGCAAACAGCAGCATTCACCAAAACTGACGTCACAACTATTGGCATGCGCCATGCTGTGGTGTAGTTTGGGCTTGTCGTTTCCCTTTTCGATTCCCTTTTCGACCTGACACACAAATCTATGATCATGTTGGTTTTTAACTACCATTTAAGTAAATATCAGAACAGAAGCTAAGATTCCCGGAATATACAGATGGTTTGAAGAGATTATACGTTTTGGAGGAAAAAACCAAACCAACTTGCTTTTCATGTCTTCTTGTTTTGACTTTTCTACTCTTATGCCAGCACTAATGCCAAGATTTTTTTTAAAATGGTAAATGCCCTGTATTTGTATAGCGCTTTACTTAGTCCCTAAGGACCCCACAGCGCTTCACACTACATTTAGTCATCCACCCATTCACACACTGGTGATGGCAAGCTACATTGTAGCCACAGCTGCCCTGGGGCGCACTGACAGAGGTGAGGCTGCTGGACACTGGCGCCACCGGGCCCTCTGACCACCACCAGTAGGCAACGGGGGAAGTGTCTTGCCCAAGGACACAACGACCGAGACTGCCGGAGCCAGGGCTCGAACCGGCAACCTTCCGATTACAAGACGAACTGCCAACTCTTGAGCCACGATCGCCCTGTGCTGAATTCAGGAGAAAACCTGTCATTCAGGAGAAGTCTGAACTGAGCTGGTTTGCTCCAGGTGCCAATATAAACAATGCCGGGGCTGTGGTGACGTTGCATTTGGTGTGCGTTGACCATAAACCAGGCTTAAGTTGTCTACCTGACCTGGACCACTGCCCTCGGTCCACAACAGGCCAGTGATTACCAATGAGGAAAGGGGCAATAATGCAGTAGACATTCTGTAAAGCACCATTTCATTACAGTTAAAAGGGTAAGACAATGACAAGAATTGTTGTGTGGAGATGGGTAGTAAAAAATAGAATATGATGTAGACCATATACTAAAAGCATTGTAATCTCCGCATTTAGTTTGGAGCTAAAGATGACGAATTGAACATTATAAAAGATACTCTGAAAAATCAGGCCAATGCTGAAGTGCCGTAAACGTTTTATGGCTGCCAGTGGATAATAACTGTGGTTCCAAAAAAGAATTTATAAAAGGTTATCTGAAAACCACCCTCAACTTCCTTTCTTTGTGACCTCAGTAAAACACCTTATTGTTATTTTTAGGTAATCCTGAATAATAAAAACAAAAGTTAAAAATCTGGTCAAGAGAATTATGGAGGATATGTTCAGTTTCAGATCCTCCTCTTATTACACGCAGTTTCAAAAGACCAAGGAGGTGATGGCAAACGCTGTTCAGCTTAGAACAGGATTTCACAAACCACTGGCTGATGTCACTGTGGTTACATCCATCTTTTGTACTGTCTGTGGATGAAGATGAAGGCTGGCTTAACTTTGATAGCTTTGTCTTCAGTGAACTACAGGGATAACAGGAGATTAATGATGCGTTCATGATGCATTTGCAGGAGATAAATTTCAAACTTGGAAGCGACAACTGCAAAAGGTGCCTTCTTTTAGTGCTTCTTTAGTAGGAATACAGTGTGAAAACATTTAACATGAAGACAGATTATATGTGGTTGTGTGTGGGAGAGATGGTGGGAGTTTCTGTATAAGTTGCTACTGAGGTTGTTTTTATGTCTGACTGCTGGGAGAGGTTCACTGTCCAACTAACTGAACCCCCTTCTATCCATTCCTCTTGAAATGGTTAGAGAGTTTCCCATGCTCCCTGTGTGTAGCAACTTTGTGCTTTTTGTGTGTTTGTGTGGTTTCGCTGCTCTGGAGTGTTGGTAACCCTGGATTTGCGTGTGAAAGGGATAGAAGCAGCACTGGAATGCTGTAATCACCTCACGCACACACACTCGAGTTGTCCTTCTGTGTCAGTGTACAGAACCACACAGAAAGAGCCAATTGTTCAATCTGCAGCAGTGACAGACAGGCAGTCACTCAGACAGCTGTTGGATCAGATCTCTTAAGACTTCTCTGCTGGGGTCAGTGTGTGTGTATTCTGTATGTGTGTATGGGTGTGTGTGGTCTGGCCCCAGAAGCTCGCCCAATGACAACAAGTCATTCCAGGTCCCAGTTTGGTTTGACAACGTGACAGACAGACAGGAATGTGGGACAGCGTGGTGAACTGCTGGGCCAGAAATGACATTCAGAAAACATGGTTTTTATAACACTTAGCAAAAAATAGTTTTAGGAGAAAGAATTTCTGATAAAGAGAGAGACAACAAATACAGTTCCCGTTCTTGTTAAGTGATACTGTTACCAGTCTGATGACAGGATGTATTTAATGTGTCTACATGTACTTTCACGGTATGCTGTGCTGTGAAAACAACTTGTTTTAGCTCAATTAGTGGATGCCTGTGATATCAGGAGTTGCTCTTTTTATTGAAGATAACTTTGTGAATTTAGTGTTTTGAATTTTATATATTGTCTACATGCAGCTTAAAGACAACAGTAGTTGCTGTCATGGTATTTAGTTCTTATTGAGAATAAAAGTCTCTAAATTAATGTGATAGCTGTGATGAAAATACATTTATTTGTTTCTATTTTATATTTTTCAGTATTTATCTGTATATAAATGTCCTTTAGCATACTGAGGGGAAATGCAGTGGTTTGCATGTCTTAGTTCTCAGTGTCATTGAACCATATCAAGCTACTGATATCAGTGCGGCCTTGCATTCTTTAGTGGATTTATAATTTTGTGCATTTGAGGCATTGGATGTTAATGGAGATGAAGGTCTGACTATGAAAATGGAAGCTAAAGTGTGACTCCATCATAACAAAGACATGGTGAAAATATGTTTGATGGTAAACTGGATTATCAGATTATCATTTTGTTTTTAATTATTATTATTATTTTATTTCACAGATGGCATGAAAAGTTATTTTCTGTAGCTGGCATGTATTTGTAAAAAATACTGTCACTATGCTTATCATGAACATTTATCACATCTGTCTGTAGGTGAATATCATTCCAGTGATTGCCAAGGCCGACACAATCAGCAAGAGTGAACTGCACAAGTTCAAGATCAAGATCATGAGTGAGCTGGTCAGCAATGGTGTCCAGATATACCAGTTCCCACTGGATGATGAGACAGTGGCCAAAGTCAACACTACAATGAATGTAAGGAAACACACACACACACAGACTTTTCTCAGATACAGGTTTAGGTGAATGTTTTTACTGGCAGAAGTGTTCGAAACATATAATTCAAATTTCAGACACACACCGTGTGTGTTTTGTTTTGTCAAAGGAAACATTTCTGAGGTGTAAAAGGAATCTGTGATTTTAAGTGAGAATATTAGTGTAGGCGTTTGATCTACAACAGCTTTAGTTAAAGTATTTTTCCAAGCTGTGTCTTTTGCTTCAGATGCATGAATCCGTCTTGTATATGATTTTTTTTTTTCTTTAAGGGTCATTTGCCATTTGCTGTAGTAGGCAGCACAGAGGAAGTTGCTGTTGGAAACAAGATGGTGAAAGCTCGCCAGTATCCATGGGGTGTAGTGCAAGGTAGGATGAATTACTCTGTTTATGGATTTCTTTAAAGCTTTGGCAGTTCACCTTAACATTTTCCTTTACTGTGGTTTTCACTGGCTACACTTTGTGTCATGCTTGAAACTAGTGCTGGGCGATATGGAAAAAATATTTATCACAAATCAATTATTTTATATCACGATAATGATATATATCACGATATACGACAATTTTACCTTGTTTCCAGTTATTCTCTGGAAAGTTTGACAAATTTCATTGCTCACTTTTCTCCAATTTTAATTTGAAAAGACATTTAACAGAACTGTTACAAATAAGAAACAAACATTTTAGTGCAGCAATATCAATGTATCAAATGAAAACAGCGGCTACTGTGATTTGTTTATGGCCCTGGGACGTTTTCTCATTGTGCGAAAGACTGCTGTATCTTCAGCTGGCTATAGTTCTTCTTTTTCCAGCTTGCTCCCATTGTTTCACAACTTGGTTTAGCTCGGGTTTTCTGGGTTCTTGAGTATTCTTTTTCTTGGACCTTCTGTAGGTGATAGAAGAGATTTGTTGTGTTGCCATCAGGCGCGGGAATAGTTTTATGGCATAGCTTGCAAATGGGCGTCTTCCGCTCTGTCGGTGCTGTTGAACCCGAAATGTAACCAAATCACAGACGTACCCCCTCTTTTCGGTAAAAGTGCTTCTTCTTGGGGTGCTGTGTAGCTGTCTCTGCCTGTTGCATGTCCGGCCATGAAACTGCAACCTGTCGCGCGTCCATCGTTTTGAGTTGCCATAAAGCATCTCGCAAATCCGGGTGCACATAAAGCAGCACCATGTCGCAAAACCACAAGACGGAGTTTCTTTACGAAAAATATAATTTTTTTTTTTTATACTTTATTTTCTTGTGCATAAAGTTAGAGTATGTATAGTGACAAGACAACACTAATATATTTGCAACAGGCTATTTAATGATAAATTTTATGTAATAATTTATACAATTAGGTTAGGAACGATAGAAACTATAGAAGACAAATGCACGATAGACACTTTTCTATCGTCCAGGCGATATATATCGTCATATCGCCCAGCACTACTTGAAACTATTTTTTTTTTTTTTTAACTTGAAGTTTAGAATGTATTTTATTATGAAGAATAACCCTTTGATTTCTTTGATGTGTGTGTGTCAGTGGAAAATGAGAATCACTGCGACTTTGTTAAGCTGAGGGAGATGCTCATATGCGTAAATATGGAAGACCTGAGAGAGCAGACCCACACTCGGCATTACGAGCTTTACAGACGCTGCAAGCTTGAAGAGCTTGGTTTCAAAGACACAGACTCAGAGTGCAAACCTGTCAGGTATGACGTCACAAACCCATGCATACATCCACAAAATGAGAAAATGCACGGGCATATGACTTACAGCTGAGTTATGTGTGTTGCAGTTTGCAGCAGACGTATGAGGCAAAGCGTCAGGAGTTTCTGGTGGAGCTGCAGAAGAGGGAGGATGAAATGAGGCAGATGTTTGTGCAGAGGGTAAAGGACAAGGAAGCGGAACTAAAGGAGGCTGAAAGAGAGGTATACAGTGCATACATGCAAACTGATGTCCTCACAACACACCTTAAGCAATGTGCTTTTTGCCCCGAGTTTCCTATTCTTTATATTTAATAGACAAATAAAATCTCGCATCAGCTGAAGAGATTAAAGTAAAGTGTTTCCTATTGGAAAAATAAAGTCAGCTTTTCCATTTTTCCCCATTAAAGAAGTCATTTATTTATATTCTGCTTTCAGTTTTATGCTCTATTATAAAAAAAAATTCACTGATGTTTTGTTTTCACCCAATCAGTCTACCTTTCTACACTTTTACATTCAATTTGTTCGACGTGTGAAAGTAAGTATTATGTAATGAACATGTGTTGTCACATCTCATTCTTTCAGCTCCAGAGTCGTTTTGAGCAGCTCAAGCGCCTCCATGCAGAAGAGAAAGCTGCTTTGGAGGAGAAGAAGCGGCTTCTTGATGACGACCTAAGCTCCTTCGGCAAGAGAAAAGCTGCTGCCCAACTCCTGCAGGCCCAGAGCCTCACTGCCAATGGCAAGAAGGACAAAGACCGGAAGAAGTAAGAGAATTCTGCAAATACCAATGCCTGTGCTTTTATGGAATACTGGGGGGCGAGTCATACTGGACATCTGAGTAATGTGTTAGGAATAAATAGATTCCACATTGTTTTTTGGAAATGAAAATTATCAACATACAGACGGCTGAATTCATCAAACCAAAGAAAAAATGATGGCTTAAAATTACAGTTGATTTTTGTGAAGTTATCAAAAAACTCATGACTCCTCGAGTGATGCCACTGACCAGCCAATCGTGGCATGCAGTCTGTAGATGTCATATTTTTAATACCTGCTCAGATTGCTTGGAACCCCGGCTGGTCAGGTACTATTTTAGTATCTGGTACCAGGTACTATGACCTAATGGAAAACCCCTGAAAAGTCGATCTGAGTAGGTAATAATGGAAAAGGAGCTATTGTTACCTCTTAGTGCTCCTGTTGTTAATTTCATAAACACCTCTGCTCCTTAACTGGCCAGATCAATACCCCAGAAGTTTACCTGGTGTGATGCTATACTTTGATTAAAAAGTGTTCCTTTATACATATATAATCATAATATCATATTGTGAGTAAGCACCCCTGCACAGGTCATTAATTACTTGTTCTCTAAGAGACAGTGCAGATGAAGACATACTCATTGAGCTCAAGGGTATCAAATCTGATAACTAATGAGGATGTTTAAGATCTGTGCACATGTAAGATGTTTAAGTTATTGTCACTGATTAACTGCAAACGGGAAATTCTGTAAGTTGCTCATATGTCTCTCTCTTGTTCTTTTTTTCAGTTCTGGTTTCATGTGAAGATTCTCAGTTGTGACCAGCAAAACCGGTGACATTATACCCCACACCCTTTCCACACCCCTGTGGCCAGTTGTAACACTAAAGAAACCGCCCACATAAATCAGTTCAACAAAGTCCAAAATGGGTTTTAAAATGAATCATGTATTTAATTTTTTATCTTTCTAGCAGTGAAGTGGTTCCTGTGAGGTACAATTCACTTTCAGCTTGTCAGCACCATATGTAATAATCCATCACCATTTTTACAGGTTTGTCTAGTGTTTCTGTCATTAAGAGTTGTCAGAAGTGTCACAGGATATTATATTTCCCTGTTTCTTTCTAGTTTTTTATATTCTCTTTGTTTGGTACACCACCTTGATGCTCTAAATCTTCAATCTGAACATACTAGCATTAACTAAAAAAAACCCCCCAAAAACACTGTTAGGAACCTCACACGTTCTCTTGCGGTTGTTCCAAAGGGAACAAATTGGTTCAGAGTGTTTCACTTCTCTGCCGAGGTTTACAGTTAAACGGTTTTCTGAGGAGGGTAAAACAGAGGCTTGGTTTGGGATTAGGTACATGTTACTGTGTATTTTTATACATATATTTTTTATTTTACTTGCTCTCTTATTTTCATTTTTATTTTATTTTTTTTATATATTGACACAAACCGTTGACGCTTGCAGTCCTGTCTGTATGAGAAGAGCTGACTCACGGGGAAAAAATGCATCACACCGAGTCGCTGTTTGAGGGAGAATTGTATTTCTCTGAAGACTGTATTCTACATATTTCTGTTCATCGCTTTTCGGACTTTTTAACTGTGTGAAACCCTTTCTCAGCAATACTCCAGCATAAACCGCTGCTGGTTTCAATGATTAAAAAAAAAAAAAACTTACTGTATTTACACTAGTTAAAGGTAATAGTGCCTTATCTGTATTAAACCTAAAAACTACGTTATCCAGTTTGTGATCACATCCAGGGAAACACATCGATGCCTACTGGATAAATGCTTGCCTGAGACACATTTGTACTACACTTATATTTAAGGAATAAACAGTATTATATGGGAGCTTTTCTTCTTTCTAAATAAATCTTTGTATTTTTATGATGATGGATTGTGTTTGTCTACTTCATTAAAGGCTGGGATGTTTATAGGCAACACATCTACTGGTACCATCTACTGGTACAGCGTGAGGTTCAGACTGTGATGTAATGAATGAGGACTGATTTAACTGTACCCACAGTCTGTTTGCACTGGCTTCAAAGATTTGACAGTGGAAGAGCTACAAACTGAAATGTTATGTCCATGTGTAATGGCATCATTGCAGTCCTGCCAAGGAATTCCCCCAGGATATCTAATTGTGGAGATTATTACACTATTAAATGTACTGTTGGTCTGACATTATACACTGTATTTGGGGGAAAGCATTTCTTTAGCGAGGCCTGTTTTTGCCTCACTAAAGTTTTATTGTTGGTTGCTGACACCACATCTAATCACTGGAATAACACTTTTAAGGCATTTGAACGTTTTCTTTTATACCGTACCCACATCTCCGAGGATCTCACCTGGACGACCAACTGCTCCAAGCTGGTCAAGAAGGCTCACCAGCGCCTCTTCTTCTTGAGGACTCTGAGGAAGAACCACCTGTCCTCAGACACCCTGGTGAACTTCTATCGCTGCACCATCGAGAGCATCCTGACCAACTGTATAACAGTCTGGTACGGGAACTGCTCTGTCTCGGACCGGAAGGCGTTGCAGAGGGTCGTGAAAACTGCCCAGCGCATCGCCGGAGCACCACTTCCTGCCATAAAAGACATCTACAGGAAGCGGTGTCTGAAAAGGGCTGGGAAAATCATCAAAGACCCCAGTCACCCATCACATGGACTCTTCACCCTCCTGCCCTCTGGGAGGCGCCACAGGAGCCTCCGGACTAAGACCACCAGGTACCGGAACAGCTTCTTCCCCACAGCTGTCAGACTCCTGAACTCTGCCTCCTGACATCTGACCCACGTTAAACTCATGGACTGAACATACACACACCCACAATGGACAACTGTACCCTCAAACACAATAATAACATGGACTGAACCACCACTCACAACCACTAGCACTTTATATAGCCTCTGTAGAAACTATCTACACCCTCACTTATCTTAACTGCACTACTGTATAGCTCTGTGTAAATAATCATTCTGTACATTCGATAATCTTTAACCCTACAACTGTTTACAACTTGCATAGTTCCCATTTCTGTATAGCTGTATATCCCAGATTCTGTAAAGTTATTTATTTCATATTCTGTATAGTTTTTCATATTTATATCCTGTTCATATCCTGTACATAGCTTGTACTCACTACAGCCTGTACATACTTATAGTTATAGAATATTCACAACATACTTCATACCGTGTACATTATAACATACCATAATAGACCCATTTCTGTAATATACTCACATATCTATATTATTGCTAATATATATTGTAATATATCTATATCACTAAAGCACTTCTGGATGGATGCAAACTGCATTTCATTGCCCTGTACCTGTGCATGTGCAATGACAATAAAGTTGAATTCTATTCTATTCTAATTCTAAAAGAAAAGAAAATGCCTCCATCTGTGTGGTTCAGTTAGAAGAAATGTTAATGTCTACATTTCGTTTTCCTTTTCTCAGAAGATAAGTGGAAGAAGCTCTCCCTTTGCTTTAGAGTAAGATTTAGTAGGTAACAGCAGCTTAACATCTCCCCTACCCACCACTTGCTATATCTGAACACGAACACACACACACACACACAAAGGGAGTGCCCTATATTGCCTGATAAAGGACTTGTTCCCTGCAGTGTCTTACCCTACAGCCCTCTTTCCCTTAGTGCGACTCTGGAGCTGGCACACAGACAGGTGGAAAGACAGCTCTGGCGTATAGCAGAGGAATGCTGATCGATTCCTTGCAGGAGCCTGCAGCACCTCACTGGTATAATAAGCTGAGAAGTGGATACCTAGAGGAGAACCATTTCACCCAGGAAAACTGTGGAGAATGGGCACGTGTGTGTGTGTGTGTATATATACAGACACCTTCAGCTGCTCTCTAGGAGATTCAGCTCCCAGGTGGGAAGTGATTTCACCCAGTTTTCCTGGAAGAACACAATCTGTGCACTGCAGAAATCTGAAAAATCAAAGAAAAAAGTGCAGCATTCCCTCTCTCTGCTTTAAACGCAGCAGTTTGAGTGTTAGAGTCGAGTTTTTTATGACTGGGTTTACAGCTAAGATAGCTGTCATACACCTGCACTCGCACATGCAGACATTCCCGTACACACCCCTGTCACCTTTTGCCAGTCACTCTAAATGCAAATGGGGGTGATCGCTGGAGACAGGCTCGACTCGTGGAAAGATAGGGTTGTCATTTAAGGGGAGTGCCGCTGACGCTCTGAAATTTACCAATTACACACCTCATCCACGCCAGCGTTGGCTTTTAGAGGCCAAGAGGAAGAAGATAAGAAAGGAGGAAGATAGAGATTTGAGAATGAGTCAAAGAGACAATGGGGGGGAAGGATAAAAGAGGAAGAACGTCTCCTTTATTCCTAAACACCTCTTCACTTCACACACTTCACTAATGATACGCCGACAACCATACCTGGAGTGTTGCTCCCACAGCTTTTCACAAGATAATTATAATTATAGCAAGATACAATATGACTCTCCAGGATGGATTCTCTAATGGCCAGCTGTGAAATCTTAATGGGCTATACAGGTAATGTCCTTGTTTTTGTACCAGGAGCACATAAATGTGAATTGATTCTGCCACTTCCTCTTTCATGATAATCATAAAGCTGCAGGCAACATGTAGAGAAAAAAACACACTGAACAGCTGTTTTAAAACAAAGGCATTTATTGCGAAAAATGCACTTGACATGAAAAAACAAATCAACCACGGGTCATCAGTACAAGACGATGTATAATGATCACATGGTAGAGAGCGCTGGGCGTGGCCAGCACAGAGCATGACTTCAATGGCACAAAAGGCCTATAAATATTCTGCACAATATAGAATAATATATATACTTTTTTTCGTCCCTCTGTTTCTCTCACTGCTCTGCTGGACTCTTTCCTGGAGAGGCATGAGTATCCATGCTCCACCGAACTGTTTTTTTTAATTTATTTTTTTTAATAAAGTTTCTTTTTTATGTAAAGAGCTACATACAGATGCCTCCTCCCAACCTCTCTCATCACACACACAAACACCCAAGTATCCATAGGAACAAATATGGCCAACATCTAAGTCAAGATGGCAGGGTGACACAGCTCAGGCTTCCTGGAAGGACAAACCAAAATGAACTATTATTATTTCAAATTCATAATCTGAAACAAGCTCAATCGAAACAGGAGCGTCATACAAAATCCAACGAAGTGTTCGCGTCCAGTGGGAGCTACCGCTGCTGTTCAAAGCCTGTTCACATTTTCCACAACCAGGAAGCTGAGGCAAACGACAAGCTTACATCACGTAATCAAAACACATGAAGACAGTTTGCAAAAACCAGCGGTTCAAGTTATTTTGCGTAAAGTGACCACCGTGCAGTGGTTTTATTCCTGACTTTTTGACTCTTGTAAACGCTTTCTCCTCACATCACCCACCCCAAAGAAAAAAAAAAAAAAAAAAAAAAAAAAGAACAAACCGGGCAAACAAGGACTTGTGCTTAAGTTTGACTCTATAGAAATTAAAGTCCTCAGTTTAGCGGGCATCCAAACAGATCCAAACTTTGCTCAGTGTTTCTTCGGAAACTGTTCTGGGATCCGCTGGATTTCCGTCTTTGTGCGGATTGAAAAGCAAACAGCAAACTTATCACACTGATACAAACAAAACAAAGAGGGAAAGAGGGCACTGATCTACCTAGAAGGAAAAGTAAGAGCGTATACTTGTGTTTGCGTGTGTATTGACATTTGTAGGCACTGGGGTTTGACTGACAGGTTTTGAAGGCCAATGTAGATATGTTCAGATTGAAGTTTCCCATCACAATATCAAAAAATTTGGCGTTTACTTTCCCTTTTGTTTTTTTCAAGGTAAATAAACTGGCACTTTTAATCGACTGACCCCAAACGCCCCACTGAAACACATACAAAGATCATAGTCTGGTACACTTGTATAAAATAACATCACATAGACAAAAACGACCAGTTAAACATTAAACGTGTTAAGAATTGAAGCGAGCTTCTTCATATAAGTAATGTTAACGGAAAACAGCCTAGCCCTAGTCTGTATGTGTTGGAAAAAACTTTAATTTAGAGTCCAGTATATTTCTTTTGCTTGTTTTTCAAAATTATATGCCTACTGTTCAGAAAGCACAAGTATCTCACAGCATCAAAAGTATCTGGGAGGGAAAAAAATGGTTTCTAGCGAATTCGACGTTGTAGTCTGATTTAGCATCTGTTTATGTTATGTGCTTTTTTCTTCAAGTATCCACTGATTTCGCTGGAAGGTCTCAGATTTGATCATTCGGTCTGATAATTTGTGGAAAACACGTGACAGTAGCTTCCAAACATTTTGTCCTCTAGAGTTTGTAGAGTTTCCTCTCTGAGGAAGAAAAAAAAAAGACCAAAATGCGACAAGTTTTGTGCCATTTATCTTGTGGATGTTCTTTAAATTAGCTAAAATTGTATGCATGTTCAAAAAAGTGCTCTATAAATAAAGATTCTCAGAGCAGTGTAGATACCTTTTTGTATCTACACTGCTCATTTGATCAACAAAATACAGCACAATGTCAGTTCGACTTCAGGGACATCAATCTGTGCAGGTAGGAAGCACGAGGAACCATTGTGGTGCACATGAAAGTGACAGCAAGACAGCCCACCACAAAGGGAATTACAGGAATTATTAAAGGATTTAAAGGTGGTGGCCACAGACCATTCCTCTCTCCTCATTCCTCCTTACTCATTTTTCAGTAGTTTTTATTCTGTCTAGTGTCCTTCTCACTACTGGCAGCATGTGACGATACTAGCAGGTTATACTACAAAGGGAGTTTTCTGTGTCTTCTGACTAAATCACCGTGGTAACTTGTGCTGATCACATAAAGTGGTCAGGGTCAGGTTATGTTCAGAGTTTTGGTTTAAAATTGACCGGGAGCTCCACTTTCTTGCTGATTCTTTTATTTACAGCATGTTTTAAGCGGAATGTAAATTGTCTGCAGGGTGAATATGTATTACGTGCGCAAGCTGTTAACATCATGAATGAATCAGAGCGTTAAAGGTTCAGCAGTGCAAACTGGGCATTGGCATGATACATTTATTCATTTGGTGATGCAGAAAATCTATAAATGTTGTTATACTTCACACGAATCTGCTCTTAACTCTCTTTTAGACTTCTGGAACTGCAGCTAAAGAGCGCAGAACACACACCAATCAATAAAATTACTTTTACTTTGTTCTGCTGACAAACTAAAGCAATTTCCATCCAGATGAGCAGACTCAACGTTATGGCATGTCTGTACGTGATCATCCATCATGACACTTTGACACAATTTAGCAAGGATGGCTTAAAACTGATACTTAACTTTGATGTTTAATTGTATCTATTTGAAAGTTTCAGAGCTCTGTAATTGTTTGGGTTTTATGGAATTAAGCTAAAGCAAAGAAAGCCTGGCTTTGTTGAACTTTGTAGTATATCCCTCTGCTGTGTCTCCCAGCACATCACTGACTGGCATCAGCAGACTACACCAGAATCGGCATGTCAGCTCTTGGTGGCATCATAAAGTTTGCTACGGCATCTTCATGCTCTTTCACATCTTTCACATGTGCTCAGTGTGAACCTGAACCAAAGCAGGTGAAACTGATTCACAATGGTTTGTGCTTCCTAACTGTACAGCATGACGTCCCTGATATTTTATTTACTTTAGTCTGTACTGTGATGATCAAATGTTCCCTTAATGAATGAATTTTTTTGTGAGCAGTGTATTTTTCTTCCCACATAACATGGATGTAGGAAGGAGACTCAACAGTGCTTAAGCCATAAAGGCTCTGTGCTTAGGATCAGGTTAGAGCCAATTAGAAATCTAAGCAGTCAGCCAATGAACAACCCTCGCCTGTGTGTTTAACTCTGCCTCGTTTAAAAAAATAGGTGAGGAAGTACCTCGTGCCCTGTACCTGTGCTCTTTGACCGCCTCTTTATCTCTGATGTACCGCCGCACACACAGCGAGTGAGTCAGGCTCTGAGTGTTGCTGTGCTTTTGTCTCCACAAGCAGAAAAACAGGTAGGTGGTTGTGGCAGAACGTAAACCAGGCAAGCCTGCATCTAAACTCTGGATACGAAAGAATCACAGAAGCAGACAGACTACACTTTCACTAAAGCAGAACAAAATTATTTGACACGATCTGAGTAACAAAGTCAATTCTGGCAGTTGCATGATGAAAGTTTGTGTCCTCTGAGTTTCCCCTCTCAGCTATTCTTTCACGAGCATCGAGTCTGTGCAGTTTTGGTTTGGCAACGTTGTCTCAGAATAGATAAAAAACTGTCGAGGAAAAAGCTGAGGAAGAGGAAATACTCTTCGCAATCTTTGTACTTATTTGATGAGAACTGTCAATAATGGAAGCTTTGTTTTTTTTACATTTCAAGCTGACATCTGAAAAAAATGTTTTAGTCATTTCACCCCACCAAAGAAATTTGTGCTTTCTTAAAGAAAAATCATATTTGCGCTTAAAACAAGTATGTCACAAGCAGCAGTGGAAATCCCCTTTGTCAAGTAAATACTGTACATTAGTAAAATACTGTAAATGTAGATATTCTGGAAGGTTGTATCAAATATTACCAAGTGCATTTCTTTTGTTTCTAAACTCATACAGAAGTTCAAAAACAGCATTATAAATACAAATGAATTCTTTAAAGGAGTTTTGGTGTGACTTTGTGTTCCTTTTTACATTCAACAATTCAGCTTAATCCAACTGATGGGGTCTGTTTAAATCAGATGTAATAAAAAAAAAAACTTGAATAAAAATAAGCGGTTCACCATTATGTTATGATATAGAAATAGAAAAATTAATGACCTAATTTAGACTTTCTGTGACACTGGCTTTTAAATTACAAATCCTGTGACAGACAGCACGGCAACATAAAATATCTATTTCAACATTTTTTAAAAATGTGATAATGCTACATGCATCGTTAACAAATAATATATCGGGTTGAAAAGAAACATACTGGTCGTAGATTCGACACAGAGATGTGCTTACAATGATTCTGGAGTGTAGGCTTATGTGCTTCCTCATCACCTGGCTGTATGTTCTCACTTCTCAGACAAAGAAAGCACCCGAATTTAAGTTCTGAGGTCTCAGAGGAAAAGCAAAGCTAATGCTTTTTTGAGCTAGTGTTTGCTGGTGGATGATGCCGAGGAGGAGAATTAGGAGGCAGGGTTCGTCTTTCTGTGCTCTTTCAGTCTGCGTGCCTTCAGTAGTCAACATCACGGGTCGGGAAACCGAGTCTGATGGAGCCCCTCTGACCCAACACTGGGCGGATAATGGGAAAAGCTGCCCTGCTTCCTGTGTGGCTGAGCTGGTCGAGGCAGGGACGAGCTTTCTTGTACATTATCAGTGTGTATATGTGTTTGTGTGTGTAGATACGTTGGACTGATATGGATTACTATAGCCAACACCAATAATTAATAATTAATAATATAATTTCTTTATGGATTATAAAGTATTCTCATTCTGAATGATATTTTCCAATAGAATCAAAAACATTTTAATTCCAAACAGATTACTTGGCAAATATAAATAACAAAAAAATCTCCTTTGTTTTCAAGGTTAGCCGCCTCTTAAGGCCTTGTTGAGCTTTAATCCAATAAAACAAAGATAAATCTGGGGAACCTAATATCAGCCCAACCTTGGATTTTGTGTGTGTGTTCATGTGTTTTATGACTCAGTAACAGGAACAATGTGTGCATTCATTCGTCCACTTTTTGCAGTTCAGAAGCTCTCGACAAAGCTGCCTGGAAACAGGCCGGTCTGACCCGTCCTCTGCAGAGTGCCTTTGTACCAGCCGTCGTCCCTCTTCTTATGGACGAACACCACGTCTCCCTCCCGCAGCTCGATCTCTGCCTCGCTCTGGGGTGGGTACGGAACCACCACACGATACCTGCCTCACGGAAACACAGAGTAGCAAAGTCAAGATCGCATGCTGGGACGATCCTCCTAACTAAATGATATCAGCCAAATGATCAAAATCTCTGAGCAATGTTTCCAGCTCCTTATTGAATCTATGCAAAGAACATAAATTCTGAAGGCAAAAGGGGGCCAACCAGATACTAGCAAATTGTCAGTGAGTATAAATGTTACAATTTAGATGAGTAGTTAGTCACTGGAATAAACTTAATTTTTTATATTTTGACAATGCCCTCACCCTCTAATATAATCTACAGTTTCACACACAGGTGCAAAATAGCAGCTCTTTTGAGTGACTGATGAGTCGCTTCTTGTTACAAGAAAAAAAAAAATCAAACATTTTACCTATAAATTAAACTGTTTCTTTTTTTTGAGAACCAGAGATTAATTCCACAGTCCCGTTAAATCTTCCCCAGTGAATGATGTTTTTGTAAGTGCGTGATAAGTTGTTGTGATAACCATAGCGCTGATGTTTTGGTGTAATGCTGTCAAACACAGGGGACGAGATTTGTTTTCCTTCTCTGCTTTTTTCTTCGCACAAACAGAATAAGCATCATTCTGTGATAACCAGCGTTCCCATTACACCAGCATCCTGCTGACAGTGATAATTTCATGCTAAATGCATTATTCCCCCTCAACGTCCAGCTGAGGAGTCTTTAAGTGCGTTCCAGCATTTACAGGTTTTTTCTAAGGAGGCACAAAGTGTGTGTTAGTGTGTGTTCATGGGAAAGAAAAAGAATGAATGTTTTCATGAGTAGGATGGCTTACAGGGAGCTGTCTATGTGTACACAGGCTTTGGCTCTCTTATACACCTCTTGCCTGCCAGTCAAATCAATGCACATTACTGTAAGCAATCTGAGTCTGCCATGCCTGAAAACAGTCGACCACGCCAGGCAAGTGGCTATCCGGTCAGACGAGAGCGTCTTTCAGTGCTGGAAATTCAACACTTTCCTCTTGAAATCAACATTGCTATAGAGAGTAGAGCTCATTTATTTATGCTTTGAGCACTGAAATGCTTGATGTCAAACCTAAGGAAACATTTACAGTCTGTAGAGGACACCGTTTTATTGCTTAAAACCTTTGCTTAGTAAAGTAATCAAAAGTTTAGTTACATTACTTTAGTGTTGTAAATAACATAGAAATGCAATAAGCGATGCAATTTAGCTAAGAAGGTAACCAGTGTTTTGTAACCTCTTCTATTTCACAGGTAACACTCCTAACACTGTCTGTGTTTCACCATAGTATTGCGATGTGTTCTTATCAACACTTAAGCTCACATATCGCAGTAAGTGTAGAACAACTAACATAGATGGCAGCATATATAACAAAAAACTACCACCTCAAGAGAAACCCGGTATTACATATCTCTTTGTGGGAATGCAGCACCAACTGGTCATGAAGGCACCTCTGGAGAGGCTCCCAGCTTTGTTTTCATCCATTGTCTGCTTATGGTTTATTATCCCACACTCTCACAAGATTTGATGCCAAAATTGCTTAAACTTGTCAGAAAATATTTGCTGTCATTTCCAGCTGGTCAGAATGTTCGTTTACTCGCAGTATTTACGATATTGTCAGTGTTCTGCGCTCGCACATATCCAAATATTACCTTGTCTAACTTTTTAATCACTCTGGAGAGAAACAATATAACGGATTTGTTTGAGGAATATTGCATCGCCTGCAGCCTTGTTCTGCACAGTGTCAATAAACTTGTGCTTGAGCCAAGTTCATAAAAGCATCACCTCGGCCTGCAAGCGTGTTTGTTTATCTGTGTTTATCAAGCGGCAACCTCTGGGGCTGGAAAATAAAGCCAACATGGAAGTGCCAAACACTCCTTGAAGGCTGGCATTAAAACCAAATAACCCACATGTTAAAATGCCCGGATACACAGCAGAATTTAACATATTCTGGCACAAAAAAAAAAAGGGTTTTGTCTTTAGAGCCAATATTCCTTTTCATGAAAACTGCAGAGGTTGTGAATTTTGGCCATGTGGCTGCTTTAAGTGACAGGCGCTCAAAGAGTTTGAGCATCTGCCTGTTACTTGATCCCTCTCTCAATCAAGTTGGTGGTATTGATGTCTTCTGCAGAGTTTTTGATGTCTGTGTCTATACAAACTATGGATTCAGCTTGAGAACCAGGCTTACTTTTATTGACTGATAATTTTTTACTCCACCTCTCATCCAAACATCCAATCCAAACCACTCTCTCAAACATACAAATGTTAAGCTCGTAACAGCAGGTGGCTAAATCCACCTGTTGTGTACAGACTATTTAAGTGTGCGCGTGTGTGTTTTCATGTGTCTGTGTGCCCACCTCTCTCTGGACAGGGGTTTGGGTTCAGGTCGGAGGACCATCAGAGCATTGCCAGCACGTGTTGCCGGGGGTGACATGGGGAAGTTGGTATCCAGGGAACCGGACTTTCTGTGCAGAGGCTCCAGCCCAATTGCCCCCGCCATGTCGCTCTCGATTGGACAGGAACCGGCTCGTCCTTGCGACGCCATCGGACAGGAACCTGAGCGGGCGTGGTGGTGATGGTGGTGCACGGGGTCGGTAGCCACGGCGCCTTGACCAGTGGGGTCATGGGTGGGTGGGGAGGATGGGGGTGAGCGAGGTTTCTTCTTTGCTGCGGCGCCCGATAAGAGTTTTAATAAACCTCCTGCTTTCCTCTCCTTCTGAATACAGAGGCATGAAGAAAAAGATGCAGGGGAGGATGGAGGGATAGAATAAGGGAGGAACAAGAAAACAAATAACTCAGAGCTAGTAAGGGTCATCGTTTTTCTATATAAAGGTATATTTCGGAAGGCCTTTCTTGATAAGAAACTAATAAAAGTGATGTTGTAAAAAAAACAGGTCAGGAGGGTATTGTTTGTTTCCTATAACTAAATAACAAATACATTATAACATGGAGAAATACAGAAAACAATAGCGATGGCAAAACAACGCAAGCTTTACAAGTGTCAGAAAATTTCAGGTATGATTTACAACACATTAAATATTTTTATGCATACTGCTTTGCTGCCTCTTATGTTGGAAAGGAAAGAAGAGTATCTATCAAAATATTCCAATTACAATATTTAGTGTAACTAAAGTGTGGTCAAAAGTTTAGATACATGTTTACTTGGGCATGAATGTCGTGGCTTTTAATGAATTCTTTGAACCATTCTTTTTCCAAAGAGGAATGATTGTACAGCATACAACTTGTAACTTTAAAGTTTAAATGTAACTATTTTGGATCCACTCCACAGGCTCAAATATATTCATACACCAGCAGTCTCCCAGTCATGGCAGGCTTGAGCCTTTGTGGTTCCTGGGTTGTCCGTCAGCATCCTAACCAACGTCATCTCATCTGAGGGTAACAATCTGGATCTTCTTCCGGACTTTAGCAAAGTGGTGAAACAACCAAAGTTAATAGGCCTTGATCTTGTCAAGTTAACACACATTGTAAAATCTTCAGCACTGCTTATTAAAAGATTTAAGAGCATGTATGTATATATTTGAACCTCTATGTATACCTTTTACCCTATCTAGATTAGATAATATCCATAATAAATAAAAAATTGTGCCCCAAAATTCTTGTTTTTCAAAGTAATCAAAGCTGTATGATCTACAATTATTCCCCCCTGGGAAAAAAACAGTTCAAAGAAATGATTAAAAGCCTCAAATGACCACGGCATTCAGACCCATGATGAGTGTAACTTCTGAGCACAACTGTACCAGTCTACCAAGCTATGATTGACAGTTTTACAGGTGTCCCAGTGACAGCAAGCCAAAAGTAAAACTACCATTGTTCTTAGTTAACTAATATTACTGTTAATTTTTTCTTTATTAATCACTATGAAGTATTTTGTGTAAGTCTGGAATACATTGAAAACGCAGCTCGAGTCTTCTTTCCTGCATTAGCATGCCTTACACTCATGACTTAGAAAGAAGGAACCAGTGGATATGTGAGATTGTTAAGAAATCTGTGTTCACAGTGTGAATGCCCGTGTTACACTGAGTGCTAACTGAGGAAAGTGGTTGGGTATGTGGTCTTCAAGCTGATTACACATGCAGCTGACTATGGTGTATTGATTATAGAGCAAGCGTTTCTTAATGGTGTCTGTGAAGGCAGATTCATGCCTTTTCATACAGGCTTCACTGTGATTGATCATGGACGTGCTTGGCAATATTGTCCATTCAGCTCATACAGCTTGCTGTGATTTCACACCCTTAATCATGATGACACGAATCAATAGTAAGCATGTCTGAGCATGATTTCAGCTGTTTTGGAGACGCACACAGAGAATTCACATTGGCTCTACCTCTGTCTCACCTATTTTGGTTGCTAGATCTATCATCAGATCTTTCTACGTATACATATATCTATATATATATGTATATCTATATATATATATATAGAGATATATATATATATATATATATATATAGAGATATATATATATATATATATATAGAGATATATATATATATATATATAGAGATATATATATATATATATATAGAGATATATATATATATATATATAGAGATATATATATATATATATATATATATATATATATATATATATATATATATATATATATATATATATATATATATATATATATATGTGTATATATATGTATGTATGTATGTATTAATCTGGCATTTACTTGCTTGGGCTATACCTACACCTTTTTTTTTCTAACACTGAATTCAAAAATGAGAATTCAAGCTAATTTTAAAAGGTTTAATATCTTCTACAAACCGGTATATGAAAACTCTAACTTACACATACAAAATGTATAAGGTGCCACTTCTCTCTAGTATCGTGCTACATTCTTCTAATTATATGCGTAATACCTTTTAACTGTTTAAAATTATGAAACACCAGACAAAGGTTTAGCTTTTGACCTCCTTTCTTGACTCTGTTTATTGCTTTCAGTACTCTCACTTTTGACAGTGAATCACACAAAGACGTGTTCTTTGTCGTTAAACTGAAACTACAAAAAAAAAGTGACATTGAAATTCAATTCTAAGAAAAAAGTCACTTTTTCAAAAAGTTATTCATGAGGTTTCGAGTTATTTTTCATCACTTTTATTCCAACTCAAATGATTTCTCTGGACTCTACATAAGCTATTGAGCATGCTATAGTATACAGCTGATTAGCTATTGTGTAGCCTGTTACTGAAATTGAACTGAACCTTGACATAATAATAACGATATTAACAATAAGCTGTAATGGCATCAGAAACAAGAGCAGTTCCAGACTGGAATAAGTAAAACTAAAAATTTACTTGACAAAGGACATGAACTGAGTCCTTGGATAAGAAGAAGAAGACGATCTGTGAACATATGTCCAACTCTACCATCTTTCAATGCAGAATAATGAACAAATGTTAAAAAAAGAGTCATCCCAAAAATTGCTAAAACAGTTTGAGATCCAGAGCAAATCCTGCTAACAAGCAGACAAACAAAAACAGAGAAACCAAACTAATCATGTTTCCTTAGGGAGACTACACTTCTTCCATGTAATTGAAATTTAAGATATCGCTGTCTATATATCTGAATTCTGCTCACTGGCCCTTGTGATAGTTCTGCCCAGCTGTCACAGTAAATTTGCAAGCCTTTGCAGATGGCTTTACAATACTGTCGTCTACTGAACCAGGCTTGACGGAAAACCTGCCTGTTCTGCATGAAGTTGTGAAAACTAGAAGCCGTCATTAAATATGGAGGGCGATAAGAGTAATGATCTGTCACAGAGAAATAGCCAGAACACAACACTTTCGGGAGGATTACTTCTTCTTACTAATTATAACTAATGAGCACAAAACTGCATTGAAATGTGTGCTCAAGCAAAGAAACGAACAAGCAAAAATACTAGTTAAAAAGGCACTTATGTCAAAACTTTGTTCATCTTGGCTTGTTTGTTTCCTGCATGAAATACACCTACTTTGGCTGGTCAATAACTTAATTTGGACAGTTTAAAAAGATCATTTGTTCAGGTGTAAATGGCTTCCTGTGACAGTCTGTAAATTAAACTCTGTTCCTTTCGTGAAAGCAAACGTGTAGAGCATGTCATTGTTTAAACTTAAATCTAAACAGGGTCGAACATGCTAACCTTTAAAACTGCTGTCTAACTGGAGTTTCTGAAATTGAATCTATTAACTCTGAAAACAACCAGCAGAGTATTCATCTACACAACAGCTTATTCAACCTAGGGTCAAAGGGGGCTATCATTAGCAAAAAAAGGCTAAAAAAAAGGTGGTGTATACCCTAGACGTATTTTCAGACCACCTCTAACATCCACATTTATGGCCAACTTAGAATCACCAGTTAAAGTAACATGCATCTGCAGAGGCCTTGTGGGAATAACGCAGGCCCAATGAGAACACGCAAACTCCACACAAGAACGGCCCCATCGACCAGGAGGTCCACACCAGGAACATTTGCTGTGGTCAAAATTGCAAATAATCCCGAGTTGCAGCCCTCAGATAAATTCAATTATTACATCTTGGACAACCAAATTCCATTAGTGATGATTGAGTGTTTTGATGATAACTGTATTAAAATAACTGATAAAATCAAGCAAAACAAAAAAGGAGACCAATAATAATTCAGTCCTAATGACCAAACTTATTATGGAGGTGGGATGGTTAGAAAAAAGTGCTTGGGAAAGCATTAGGGGAGGCTGTAAAACACTTTGACTCAGCAGACCCACTGCAGAAAATGAACCGCATAACCTGCTCCTACACTCAGAGAAGCAGCGCTTTAGGGATGTGCATTCCTCTAAATAAAGACATATGTTTTTTTCTTGTTAGATGCCTAAAAAAATACTGCTCACCTTTCTTTATTTCCCAGCCTTCTTTAAAAATAAAAGTGCTCACTGTCTGGATAACATACAGCTGTCTCGAGTGTACTCTGGCATGGTATAACACGCATAAGATGTTGCACGGCTTTGGCAACACAGGTTTTCTTCCTTTTCATGCAAATGCAGATTGTCTGGAATCTAATTTGGGAGAGCGAGGGGGAAAAAATAAAGATTAAAGAGATAGAAGAAGAATGGAAGGATGGAGGAAAAAAGGAAAAGAAGTCAGAATGGGAAAGAGGTAGAGAAGAGGGAGAAAAAGAAGAAGGTCAACAGTGGGTGGGAAAGAAATACAGGGGGCAGGATAGAGAGAACAGAGAGGTTCAGGCATAGAGATAGAGGGAGGGAGGCGGGAGTGAAATGGCACAAAAAGTGAATAATCACTCCCTCTCTTCTTTCATCTGCTGGCTTAAAGGCTTAATCTGCCTCCTGCGAGTGTGTGCGCTCATCTGTGTGTGCGTCTGTTTGCACGAGTGTGTCGAGCCCCTGGTGTTCTTCCAAAACGAACCACGAGGGGGCAGCAGCTACTCGCATTTAATCGCTTGTGACTCTGCCGTCCAGTCTGTGATTTGCACAGTATGTAAATAAATACCGTTGATGCCCGTGTGTGAGTGAACTTGTGTTACACTTTAAATGTGAGAAAGCTGTGTTAAAGTCGCAGTGTTTTTAACTTCACTTCTAAAAGTAGGCACCATGGAGATCGGGGTTGATAGAAGTAATGCACTGGATGCCACTTTCTGTCCACCCACAGAGCTAATTACTCTGCCATTTTATTCACCCACGCTCAACACTCTGCTTAGGTTTAAAAAAAGAAGTAAAATTGAGAAAGATTAATCAGGAAATTTTAAGAATGAACATCTCCTTCATATTCATATATCTTATTTAGTTTGGTGTCCTTGTTTTCCCTAGTCATAGCTGTCGCTTTAAGGACAAAAGAGCCTCTGGGTATAAGGATCAAGGTTCCAACATGATTTAATGACACCACTATACAGCTAAATGTGAGACTTATTTACAATCAATCTCCAAAGTGTTTCAAGGCATTTTCAGACTTCATGCAATCACTTCTGAAAGCCTTTTTCTTGGCGGTTGGCCTGTGAGGGCAGGCCTCTTGGAAGTGGTGTACAAATGCATTTCAGTGTCCGGCGTGATATGCATCTGTAATGCTGGCTTGCACTGTAGACAGTGTGTCGAACAGAGATTACCCTAAACTGCGTCTGGCAGAGAGTTATCATAGCTGCTTCATCATTTCCTCTGTAACAAAGTCTGTGCAGCCTCACCGCCACGCTGATTTCATACCTGATGTTTCAGCTGTGCCAATGCAACCGCGAACGAGCCAAGTACAAAAGGATAGTGTCATATAATGGGACAAAAGATGTCAATACCCAGTTTTTTAACCAATAATAATTAGGTTGTAACAAGCCCGTTTGTCTTCGGAAAAAAGAAGAATTATCTGGCTTTCCTCTGAAATTTTAATCAGCATTTAGATGATAAATGGATGTTACAACTACAGAAAAATCCATACTGAGAGGCTCTTTTGGGATCAGAGACAGCTCAGAAAGGATGTTTAAGCCAGGTGATCAGTTAAAAGCTGAGAAAAATCTCCTTAAACCCTCCAAATATATGATTTTAGGAGGGTGGTGCAGAGGTGAGCTTGGGTCTGTACATGTACCTGTGTGTGCACAGGGAACTGTGCTTGTTTGGCAAATGGTGATTTGAAACTGACCGTAGACGTGGGTGTGAAAGTGTAGTTGTCATTTTAGCTATCTGTCTAGGTTCTACTGCGCCTCTGGTCCTATATCAGCTGGGATAGGCTCCAGGCCCCCTAAGAAAACTGTAAATTGGTTAAGTTGTTAAGAGAAGACCATAGTGTGTATAATTTTAGTGATAAAAGGCAGCATTCTTTAAAATCATAATGAAATAAAGGATGTCATAAATAGCCATTTTAAATGAATTACAGGTAGTTGTAATATATTTATTAGTATGTGGAACACAAACTCCTAACAAAAAATGAGAGGCATTTCATCTATGAGTGTGACAGTGTCAACAAGGCCTCTGCCTGCTGTTCCATAGTCAATGAGCTGTTTGTCAGCTAGCCACGTAGTTAGATTAGCTGTCCCAGACAGTGAAGCCAACAGTGAGGCAAATGGAGCTGAGACAGATGTGAGCTTTCAGTGCCATCATTCACTGTCAAAGCAGCCCGACTTAACATCCACAGCTTTAACGCTGCGGTTCTTATAACATATAGGATGGCACACAGCGTTTGTGCCAGCTGCCTGGGTGAATGACACTTACCGAGGAAGAGGACATACACAGCACAGATTTCACACCTACTTAGCTGTGACAGGTGAAAGACAAAACACATTTTCTCCTCGCGTGGTGTGAACATTAATTAAACTATATGTGATGAGTATTAATAGGAGGAGTATAATGTCTGGAGACATAAAAGTAGAAGTGGCACCAATTACTTGTTCCCTCAGTTACTATCCGTGTAAATGAGAAGAGCTGGGCGGTCTGAAATGAGGGAATTTAGGTGCAGGCAAAATACGCAAACTGACAGATGAGTTTTGCCATGTTGAATTTCCAGCCGTGAAAAACGATTCTGTGAACATTTTCATTAATAATTTTGGCAATTCTGGTATATTTTTCTGTGTTCATGTCCATAGATCTGAAATATTCTTGCCCTGATATAAATACAGTCATTTATAGTTATTTTATGATTAAGAGGTGTGACTTTCATTTCTCATAGAACCTAATTCCCACAAAACAGTTCAGTTTTGTGATTATATATGTGAAGAAAATAATGAAAGCCATATTGTAATGTAAGACATCCAATTATTCCATTAGAGGAAAAGTCCTTGTGGCTGTAATTTCACAAAATCCAATAATTTTTTTTCAAAATCTGATGGCAAATGTTTGTACAAAAAGACAAATATTGAAGCAAGCTAATAATATTTGCTCTCTGCTGCAAAGTGTCTTCAGAATTATCAGCGAGAATGAGCCTCACCTTCTCTGCTTTGGGCGCGAGGACGCCTTGGGCTGTGGTGTGTGAGGGGCCCGGCGATGGCGGTTGCAGTGGACTGGCTGACTCTCCGTTGAGGAGCACCGCGGACACGTTCGGAGGCGTGAGGCAGGAGAGAGGGGAGGAGAGGGGGAGGATGGGGCGCGAAGCCGGGGAAGAGAGGGGCGAGGGCCCTAAGCTGGGTCCCGGAGATACCATGGAGAGAGGACGACCCGATTGGCCAGGGCAGCGCGACGGGGAGGAGCTCTGAGAACGAAGGGGAGATATGGCCACCGTGGGGCGTTCCGGGCTTGCAGCAGAGGGACTGTGGACTGGAAGACACAAAGATGCAGTGTGGATTAGTATAAATGAGCGGCCTTCACTGACTGCAGCCGTCACTCGGTATTAGGCCCTGGAGGGAACAAATCAGTGGTTTGACATTGAGTCTCACTGAATAATCACTTAA
The DNA here is from genome assembly GCF_057381845.1 of Rhamphochromis longiceps. NCBI lineage: Eukaryota > Metazoa > Chordata > Actinopteri > Cichliformes > Cichlidae > Rhamphochromis > Rhamphochromis longiceps. The sequence goes on from NC_140572.1 coordinate 27,803,756, forward strand.
TATTGCAGGAGAGGGCTGGTTTTAAAATTGTGTCTCGGAAATAATAGGTCTGCCTGTATCTGTAAGCAGTTAGCATCATTATTACTTTCAAAGTCATCTTAGCTTGTTTAAGATGTACCCGTGCTACCTCACCCCTCTGTCTCCTGATACTCCTCATATACTGGCTAACACTAAATTACTTGATACACTATTGTGTCCAAGGCTCTGGTGCAATTTGCACAGGATAGAAAACATAGACACAGTACAGTCAGCCGATTGTCAACACCCATGTTGGTGCAAATATGCAAAGAAGTTGTAACCACTTTAGTTCCTACATGAGAAGTCTTCCAAACCTGCAAGTTTATAATGTCTGTTTAGAAACCAACTTGTCCAACAGCTAAGATAATAGTCATTATAATGCATTACTTCATGCATTTATAATTGTATTAATTAAATTTATAATGTAGGAAATGCAATTTAACACTATTAGGGCTGAGTTTGTTTCTCGTGAGAATAAAAGTGCACAAATATACAATTCCACGACAACATTCAGGCAAGCACGTGAGTGTGTTTGTGTATGCATGTGCACGCACAAATGGACACATGTGGTTGCTAGCCACCTGCTCTTCTACACTGCAGAACAGAGGCAGAAATCCACAGAGAGGTGTACCGGTCATGTGAAAAACCCCAAAATGCCAGAGCTATGCGCATACTTTCTTTTGTAATTGAGAACAGATGCGTGTGTGTGCATGTTCGTGTGCGTGCGTGCGTTTGTGTGCGCATATATGTGAGAGGGAGCGCAAGAGAGGGAGAGAAAAACAGAGCGAAAGGAGAAGCTCTGTCATTACGCCTCCATAAAACAAAAAGCACAGTGATGTCATTCAGCTGTGTGTTTTGTGAGTCTGTGTGTTCACTTGTGTGTACGTATGTACGTGGGAGTGCTCGTGTGTGTATGTGTGTTATTCTTGGCTGTCTCCTCACAGTGTGTACTCTTTAGCTTCCCAAATGAAACACACCATTATTTTCTCAAAGGGAGAAAGCAAAGATTCAAAGAGAGATCAAGGCTGATGTGTCGTATGGACACTGCTGTCTGTTTGTGTGTGTGTGTGTTTCTGGGAACTGTGTATAAGGGTGCTTCTGGCAAAAGCAGTAACACTGCATGATCAGAGTGCTTAGAAATGTCTGTGTTGTGTGCAGAAGTCCAGTGTCTTTATGTGTGAGTGCATGTAGTAACACTGACATTGTGCTAAATTATCCAGCTGAGGTACAATGTGTTCTTGTACAGCCTCTCTGAACATAAACTCCCATCTTTAGTGTTGTTCCTTAAGGTTTATGGGGTAAAATGCAATGATTGAGTGTATGTGTATGATGCACATTAAATAATGTCCCACGGTCACAAGTTTTTTCTAAATTTAACAAAAATGTTTTAGTGTCTATATTTAGGTTTTGCTGCTTTACTGAGGACTGCAACCGGTTGCAATCAACATGCTGCAGATACAGACAATATGATTGTTGGAAATGCATTATATTTACCCCACAGCATACCCTCTGGGCCATTTTATTAGGTATACCTATTCAGCTGCTTGTTATCTAATCTGGCAATCACGTGCAGGCAACTCAGTGCATTTAGGCTCGTAGACGTGGCAAAAACAACCTGATGAAGTTCAAACTGAACATCCAAATGGGGAAGAAAGGTGATTTAAGAGACTCTCAACCAAACTCCCTGAGAGAAACTATCCAGTGAGGGGTGGTTTTGCAGGTGCCAGAGATCAGACGAGCAAGACCAGATGGCTTCAAGACGACAGGATAGCAACAGTAACTCAACAAACTACAGGTTTCAACCAAGGTATACAGAAGAGCATCTCAGAAGGCACAACATGGCAAACCTTGAAACAGAATACTTTCAAGCAAAAGACCAGAGAGGGGCATCATTCAAACCCCACAGACTACTAGGATGACATGTCCTTCCTTCTGATTGGCTGCTTTCAGCGGGATAATGTGCCACGTCACAGAGCTTACATAATTTCAAACAGATTTCTTGAACATGACAACGGGTTAACTGTACTCAAATGGCATCTCCAGACACAATTTGTCATTCCAATACAGCACTTTGAGACAGGGTGAAACAGGAGATTCACACCAAGTCTGTCCAGTCGACAAATCTGCAGCAAGTGTGTGATGCTTTCATGTCAATGTGGACCAAAATCTCACCTTGTTGAAGCTATGCCACGAAGAACTGAGTTCGTTCTAAAGGCAAAGGGGGAACCAACCTAATACTCGCAAGGCATACCTAATAAAGATGATGAGCGTATTTTATGAATGTATTAAAGCGAAGCAGGGTTATAAAAAGAAACCTTGGTTATCATGTTGACTAATAAAAAATTCACCAGCTGTTAAATCAGGGTTTTTCTCTGTCTGGTTTGGGAAAACCTGGGTGGATATGTGCACTTTGTTCATCATTAGTGCACAACTGCTTGCCAGCACAATATACTTTAAAAGCCAAGTGTGCACATACCTTTGGATATTTTGTCTATGTGAACAATACTAACTGGGTTTCATTTATTTAGGCACATTTTTCTTGTTTGCTTTTATTTAGCTGCTACCAAAAACAATCAGCACATGACTAACAACATGGAAGAAGCTGAAGATTAAAGAGGTTACTTGTAAAACTGCATATGGTAGCTACTTGAATTAATGACTGTTCAATATTCTGTAATCAAAGACTACGGGGCAACAATGCTATAGCACCCCAAATAATCTGGACTTGGCTCCTTTAAGGCTGGAGGCTGCTGAGCAGTTTTACTGAAGCACATTAAAACTGTAAAAATACTGCACATCCCCGTATGATTTCTTTTTACTGAATATTTCTTTGCAGCAAAGATCCAGTCATCTGTCATTTAAAGAGGCTTTAATGTTTCCCCTTCTCCTGCGGAAAACCTTATTCTTTGTTTCTCAGAAGTATACGTCAATTTTGGAATAACTGATTTATCATCAAAGTAAAATCTTTTACCAATCATAGAACATACTGCCTGTGTCAGTTTGTTAGTCAGACCTTTGCGTTTTGCTAACTCTGAATTTGAAACTAACAGTCCTATTAGCCTGAAATCTGTAATGCTGCAAAGTAAAGTTTTTAAAGCATATTACAAAAACCCATGCATGATATTTTTCAGGATCTCCTTTGCTGTTACCCTGCATTAAAGAAAAATATACATGCGATTAAAGCAATACATCTATGTGATACTCTAGGTAACTGAAAAAAAAAAGACTTTTTCTCTGTGTCACAACATCCCACCTGGATGCAGTAGCCTTAACCTGGCCTGGCAGGCTAGGCTCAGTACAGCTGCTTTTACGAAATGAAGGGGAACGACACTGTTATGCTCTCTTCCGTGCTGTATATAGACCTTTTTCTGGCTTATAAATTGTTCCATAATGAAGAAAGGTGGTTTAGAATAGAATAGAAGAGAATAGAATAGAATAGAACAGCTCTTGTCATTATGACAAGCTAACAAAAGCACAAGAAAACAGATATGATAGTCTACTTTAATTGTTATATTTGGGTTTAGTACATTAAAATCCAATTAGTAATTTTTTCTCACAAGAGGAAAACTTGTGCAAAACTTTTGACCAAGTAGAAATATATAGATTTAAAATGTTTCTGCTCACCCAGCTGCATTGAGGTGCGTGCTTGGTTGGTATGCTGGCTGGAGCGCAGGCAGTTTTTCAGCTGGGCGGCAGCAGTTTGTGGCGAAGAGGCGGGACTGATGCTGTTAACAGCGTTGGCTGAGTTTACCAGTGGGGTGCCAGGACGGGACGAAGAGGGCCCCGGGGATCCTGGAGACGAGGGGTCTAAGATTTTACTTGCCACCTGACTGCAGCCACTTCCTCCTCCTGGGCTGGACAAACACGAGCTCCGAGTAGCACCAACTCCAAATGGAGCCCTTCAACAAAAAAAGGTGAAAGCGATATAGACTTTTTATTAAATTTATTTTATCATTTAATTACAACTGCTTTCTACTGTACTTGTGACCATTAACATTTACTGCTCTGAAAACATCAGTCTCTTTCAATACAGTGACTTTTCTTCTAGTGCCACATTAAGATTCATTTCAGTGGTTTAGAGTAAAAACTGTTGAACATATTGCCTTGAAATTTGATGTACCACTGGCCCCTGACAGTCCTCTTCTGTTTATTTGCTCAGTAACTCAAATACCCATTTAATGCTAAGTAGCAAATCGGAGCTTGAAAACCTACACTTTAATGTGGTCAACTCCAGCTGTGTATTCATCTCAAGCTGACGTGAGAAAGTAGCTTTACAATCCAAGACCAGAAGCCATCTCCATGTATAAAAATAAGATGGAGATAGCTTCTGGTTTGAAAAGTAAAGCCAGTGTGGAAGGGCCCTAAACATACAACCATTGCAAAGGAAAATCTGATTGGACAGATTTACCCAATGATATATTAGTTTAGTTAACATCCTTTTTATGGTCTCTAGCTATAGTCTTCTTTAACACAGCATGGTGTTTGCATTGTAAGTTAGCCATATTTAAAGTAAAAACAGAAAAAAAATGAGGGATAAGTCTTTAAAAATGGCTACCCCAGTCCTTACCAACCTGCAGCAACTCTGGGAACTAATTCTGGCCTTCTGGTGAACGATAAATGCAACTAGTTAACAGATAACAGATTTGCCCTTTTTACTAATTTATCACGGTTAATTGCCATATTATCAGAAATTAATTGCATTCAAATGCAAATGTGATCCCATTCAGATTTAAACTGATAGACTGGTAGCAGATTGATAGTGAATGCAGTTTTATCTTATTGCATCAAAGTCACTTTAAAGACAGCAGCTGACTACAAGTGGTTGCAGACCTGGTCCTTTTCTTTGAAGCAACCATTTCAAAGGCAACAAGACTTTAAGTTCATTGCACGCAGTCACAGTAATTTAGTCATGCTGCGGTCTCTAACCACTGCTTTCCCTAGTGAGACCGTAGCACAATGGGGAATATAACTGAAAAAACAAACATCATATCATACTTAATAAGCGACCGAGACAATAAACTCATCAGGAGTTATGTTAAATGTTAATTATGAGCCAGTACTGAATCCAAAATTAAAATTTGCAAGCTTCCCTGTCAGTACTATTACCCTCTGTCAAAGTGAAAAATTCCAGTACTATTATCTGACCGGTGGATCAGCACGAGAAAGTGTCCTGCTGTAACATATATGGCGTTGCAGACTGCTCATGTTTCTGTCTGCAGAGTGCTGAATGGCAGAACAGTGAGCTGAACATTATTGACGCAGCGGTATTCACACAATTATGGTTGCCCATCGACTTCCCGTCAGACACATACAGAGTTATGGCTTTCTCTCCCTGTGTGTGTTTTTGCCAAAAGAAACTGCAAAGTTATCCACTGTTTCTTCGACACACTAAATTCAACTGCTTAAAGTGTGTGCTGGGTTTAACTCAGGTCTTTTAGCAGGCGTTTTTGGCCTTACTTATAAGTTTGAAGATTTCATACAAAAGAGGATTTTTTTCCCCCCAGTATGAGTTCAAGATCGGAAATGAATCCGGCAACACAACAATCAAAAGGCTTCTTGGGAGTCTTATGTTTAATCACATGCATTTGTTATGTATACTCACGGTTTGCATTAACCAGGATAATGAATTCCACAACAAATATGCAAATATTCAAAGTGAAATTTAAATTTGCCAGTATGGGCCACCTGTGTAGCTCTAAAATAAACATGCATTTATGTGTTTGATCAAGTCATTGTGTTTCTGTGTGCATATCTTTGGCAGCTTCTCATTATCATACTGAGAAATTTCTGAGCTGCACTGCAGACAAAGGGGGGTGGGGGGTAGGGGGGGTGTAAGGAGGGAGGAAGGCAGAGAGGGAGAGAGTATGCTTGCGTAAAAATAACAAATTGCCTCTCATTTGATTACTCGCCCATCCTGTCTTTCTCTCTTCTTGGGATTGCATAATTGCAAAATGTGAAGCAGCCATTCATATCCACTGGAGAAGGACACCTGCTGTTTTTGCACCCGTTTCATGTCTTTGTATCATTTTCTTTTGCTTTCTCTTCCTTCTTCTCTCTCCTGCTCCTCCTCCTCACTCTGTCAATTTCTCTTTCAGCCATCTTCTGTTTGAATTTCTTTCCATAATTCACGCCCTTCTTCACCTTTTCCTTTGTCAAACCCATTCTATTCCCTTTCAACCGTTTTCTTCTCCTCTCACATTTTGCTTCCCTCCATTCGCTTTCCCTGTTTATCCTGCATAGCCTCATCATGCTCTCCAGCTTCTCATTACCTTCCTCTCTCTCATTTTTTTGGCTCTCTTTTCTTCCATTACTGTTACTGTGCCTTGCTTTCATTTTCTTCTCTCCTTTTTCTTGACTGCATCATGGAGCGGAATACAGATGAGATATAAAGCAACTGAAAACGTTTTAATGCATATGGGAATAATGAGGGTAATTAAGTTGCAAAATATTTCAGCACACCATTTTTACTGGTTTATTTGTTTTGGACAGCTACGAGAAGTAGCTGTACTACTAAGTAACGACGAGGATGGTAATTATAATAATGACGACAGTCGCAATGATCTACGGTGAGGCTGCGGAAGCCAAACACTAGAACGGCAGAGCCAGTAGTGTCGGACTGGTTAAATTTTATGATGTATTTAATTTAATCTTCATGTAACAACATTGAATTGATTAAGAATGGATTAGATCAAGATTAAGACATTTTTGCACTACACTTTGTTTCTTCTTGTCTTCACAGCAATATACAGTTTCGCTCCTAGCAATGGCTTCCCAGATCATACTTCTGGTAAATGTGCTGGCTCGACCTAATCATTTTGGTGGTTTTTGTAGCCACGTTGGAGATAATATGCACAGATTGCACCTTTCTCCAACTAAAGCCCCCCAAAATTACCTTTTTGGGTGTGCCTTTGTGATGAGAGGCAGCCTGAGTGCAGAAAAACACATGTGCAATTGCCATGCCATAATACCGGGCAAATTGCACATTTCAGTCTGCAACTAAGTAATGACTGCAAAAAAATTACACAGTAAATTACAACAACTATGTTGATGCTACCATTCACATTGCCTTTGTGAGAGGACAAAATTGGGGTGTGCGTCTGATTTGATTGCAATGCTGGGTACATTAAAAAAAATAAGAGGGCAAAAAGGCTTTAACAGGGCATAAAGAGATTAAAAATTTAACTCATGTGCCCTCTGCTTATACTGTGGAGAAATTCAGTTGAACTTACTTGTCCATCTTCGGTGAACGAGATTAACTGTACTCTAAGCTTCATCACCACAGCTGATATGATTGGCAGTCATAATAAGAGCTAGTGGAATTCTCTAAAAGCTAAGGTGCTTTAATTGTACCTTTATTACTTCTTTAAGGCCCAGCATAACTAAGACTAATTCAAAAATCAAACATAATGCACCATTTGGGTGTTCGTGAAAACAAGCCATCACCAGGTAAATGACCACTTTTACCAATATGTTGAACCCACAAGTGCACTATAAACTTTATGCTGTCATAAAATCTGCTTGTTAAGTAATTGTTGTCTTGTATGCAGCTCTTTGTACTGTGGATTTAGAAAAGATTATAGGCTCTATTAAATTGATGAAAGTGAAGTTGATGTAGCACAGCATAAGATACTTTTATTGCCTTTTACTTCAGTCACAGAAGCTGAAAGCCTTGCCTTAATAAAGGCTAGACTTCAAATGGATTTTCCACTCAGCAGGAAGAGAAAATATAAATGGACACAAGGGTGAGTATCAAGTCTCGATGTGACAACCATTTCATTTCACTTTACTGTTTTGCTTTTCAGCTTTGGTAATGAAGTAAAAATGCTCAGTGTGGGGTCCCAGTTTATTTAGCTTACATCAAACAACAAGGTAAGAACACCCGGGGTGGGTATCTCTGTTATCTGTCTTCAGAACACTGTAGTTTTACCACAGCAGACAAGTGGATGGATGGACACATCTCAACAACATCTGTCATTGCATAACTAAGTTGCCAAGTGTTCATGCAGTGGTAGTTCTTTCACTATTTAACCACATGCATGCAGTACTTTCCGCTCTCACCTGGACACAGGAGTGACATAGTTTCCCGGGAAGACGCCAGAGGCAGCAGTTCTCAGTGACGTGCCTTTGAACCATCCGTCTTGACACTTCTCTGTCACCCGATACATCTCCCCTTTTCTAAGCTCCAGCTCGTCAGCCTTCTGGGGTTTGTAGGCATATAATGCCAGGTATCTGAGAAAGAAAAGTGACAAGCTGCATTGCAAAAGCGAGTCATATAATAACAATATTTAACTCTAAAGGAAATCTTGAACAACTGTTCACCTAATTATAAACTCCCACTGGACATCTTCTTCTTAAAGCATGCATGTGGATTACTCCGAGTGAACAGCAGCAATTCAATCTTTTAATAAGGCAGTGCTGTTTGGTCCTTCCACTATAAATCCCCTGTTTTTGCTGTATATTTCATGTCTGTGTATTACTGTCTCCTTTAGAAATAGAGGGAAGGAGTGGGACTGCAAACACGAACAGTTGTCAACTACTGGTTTAAGTGAGACTATGATTATCACCCTAACACTGCAAATAAATATATACATGTACAGCATGTATAATGTTTTACTCCAAAAGTTGATTCTGTTCATCTGGATGTAGCGTTTTCAGTGGGAGAAACATTTCATCACTCATCCAAGTGACTTCTTCAGTCTCAGCTGACTGCAGGTTTCCCCAGTCTTATAAATAGTGCATTTTATGAAGGAACTGAACTCCCAGCCCATTGTTCCTTCAGTGGTGCTAGTTTCAGTCATTATGTAAATGCATCGTCAATGTTTTACCTTTACTTATCCACTAATGTGTCTAAGAATTAATTCTGTAATGCAGTTGTACAGTTGTTGAATACTAAATAAGAAAGAATATATTTAGACAGATCTTACAATAGCTTCAATTTACTGTTATGACAATTTGAACTATAAGACAACAAAAACACTGTTAAAAAAAAAAGAAAACATCAAAAGACGTAACACCTTTTTTGCATACTTCCTATTTTTACAGGACAACACTTTTTTTCTGTCTGAAGGACCAGTGTGACCACTAGAGGTGAATGGTACACTTTGCCATACGTGTCTTGGTTTATGTGTTTACACACACATTTATTGATCAGTGTAGTATTTTGAAATGTCCTAAATGTGACTGTATATTGAGTTTTGTGGGTTCCACAACTACTACATATACATGATATCCCGGTACCGGTGCTGGAGTGCACTCATAGTTGTGTGGTGCCAGATTCCAACAGAAGACGATAATACCGGAAAGTAAACAAGTACTATATATGCTGCCTTCCCGTTTCCATGGTAACAGATGTAGGGACTGTCTTCAGTCTCCCCATGGCAACAGGAACAGTTGCCAGGTCAAGAGGAAAACGGCCGACCTCATCAGTAGTATGAACTCACTCCGGATGCACGTGTTCATATTGTGTGTGTGTGTTTGTGTGTGTGCGTGAGAGAGCGCACGTCTGAGTGTGTACCTACTACTTGGAAAGTGATATTATTAAATCTGACAATGTTGCTGTATTTGGCTCACATCCTGCAGGAAGGACACCGGTTAATAGTAAACAGCACACACACAGGCCATCGCACACACGCGCATACACACACGCGAACTTCTACTTCTATACAAGTGAAGATCTTCACTGGTGTAATGTTGTTCTTGGCACAAATGTATGGGTTTCTTTTTTAACACAATGTCTTTGTTATTTGTTTGAAGAATGATTTATAGTAATAATAAAACAAACAAGCAGATACAAATAAATCCTACAAAATAATACAATAAAAAAAACAAAACCCCTAAATGTCCCAATTCCCAAACACTGACACTTTAAAAGTTATACCAAAGTAAACACTTTTGCTGTGGTTTACACTAAATAGTCAGTTTTTCTGTTCGAGCCCAAAGCTTTAGAAATTCAAACTTTTACAAATCTCTTTTTTTTACCCTGAAAAAATAACGCTATTATCTTTTTGTAATTTGAAAGAATATTGAGTTTCATTAATGTCTGTCCATTGTTATTATACTATAGTTCTAATTCTAACCTTTTATGGCGCGCAGACTAAGCAGGTGTCCTCACTTTCCAAAAATATCCACACCCTCAAGGTCTCACTCTCAAAATTGGTCCATGCAGCAATGGAAGCACAAGAGAACAATCACATGCTCACCTTGAAGAGACCTTTATTTTCCTAGTTAATTTGTTTGTAGGTTAGTTATGTGGTAAAACTAGGTTAGCAGTGGCACTTCCCCAGGACTGCTGACCACCTAAATTTTCCAAAGGATTCAATGTAGTTTTTTGTGTTTGTGTAAAGCTAAAGTCTCCAACTGCAGCAATAAATTACTTTATCATGCACATCCTAATGCATAACACCTCTTTTTATGTTGCAATGCATGCAATGTTAGTGTGATAGTCATAGTCTCACTTTTTATGTCATAATCTTTATGACAGAAATCTTTTTTGTGTGCATCTCTCATCCCTCTTAACATGGTCATTTTAATGAAATAACAAAAACCTGTACAGTAAAATGCTGTTAAGAGCCTTGTTACGAAACACTGACGTAAGCATCGCACAAGTGAGGAAATAGCATAACAGAGGTGCAATTTTCCTGTCTGGGGAGAATTTCATCATTGACCAGTGGAGGAGCGAATGTGCAGAGGTGGTGGAACACGGCCAATATCTCAGAGCACAACAAAGGAAATATTTTTAACGCTGCCAACAGGCGGCTTGTGAAATCAAGCTTGGATCTGAGTCGCACGTATGCTGTGATAAACAGAATGGGCAGGTGGAAAAAAGAGAAAAGAAAGTCACAGCTGGGTGAACTCACAGCACTGAGGCATACTCACATGTTGAGTGGGAGCTGAACCTTGGCATGGGCCAGCAGCTCAGAGGTTATGGATGCCACTTTGGGGGGCACCAGCACCCCTGCCGAGGAGGGAGAGGGACCTGGGGGAGACGCATCCTAAAGAAATGCAGAAAGATATACAATGAAAATGCCTACAACCCACATGCAGATTTACAGTATACATGCTGGGTATTATTCACAGAATACAAACTGAACCCACGTCTAAATACAACCAGAGGCAGTATTTGCAAGAGCAATGCGTCTCTAGTGAAATGCTGTAAATAAGAGGAATGATTTTATTTACATGGAACTGGACGAGTAGGTGATTGGGGAATAAGTTATTAAATCTAGAGTAACAGAGTGACTGAAGTGAACTCTGGTTTGTGAAATGCAAGCAATGCCTTAGAGGTGAAACCAAGGAATCAGCAGGGGCAATACACTGGCTGATATTAGTTCCCCGCAGATATATTACATGCCAAGCAACGTATTTGTTGACTGCTGTTTAACTAGAAAATGCACAAAAAATCCAAGTGATTTTCACTATACACTTTTTAAATACAAAACAAGCATAGTACTTGTACATAATGGGGCCACATTACATCTAATCAAGTATTTTCTTATGCTCAAACAAACTGATTTTCCCTGATATAAAAGATCTGCTGCGTTCTGTAATTATGGGGTCTGTGTACATCACAGCGTTCGCATGCACCTGGATGCGTGCAGCCGCTCTGGGGTCAGAGGAGCTGATGAGGACTGGGTGGGAGATCTCCATGCTGTGTCTGTTGTTGAGCTGGGCAGCCCTCTGGCTGACGGATAGAGCGGTAAACGAATGGCGCTTCTTGGCGTTCTTCTTTCCTTCGCCTCTCCGATGGCCAAAGCCGTTTCCATTAGACGGGGACGCGCTTGGTGAGGGCCCGGAAGAGCAGGGGCCCAACGAGGCCGGCTCAGAGCTCGGACCCGGTGCATTAGCTGGTATAGGTTTGTCAATCTCCATCAACTGCTTGGCTGTTTCATTTAACTGCGAGGAGAGCAGAGGAGAGGAGAGGGGGAGGGAACTATGAGAGAGAAGACGTTCAGGTGTTCGATTTCAGACCTGAGTGGTTCAAGTACATCTCCAGTACATTCAAGTGTGTTTGTGTGGCTCTCTTGCTGCTTGTTCTTGCTGGCAGCTTTTCAGACCAGCAGCACAAGAATCATCACTTACAACAGCAGGTCTGGTGAGACTCCCTCTGTGTAACACTTTGACAGTAGCTCAAACACACAGATACTCAAATAACCCACAGAAAGGTGAGCATTCACTTTGCTTGCCAGAGTTTACTCCTTTTCTTCTCACCAATAGATGGTCTTGTACATGTTTCAAACATTTATTTACAGAGTATTTCCAGGAAAAACATTTTTTTTGGGGGGGAAGACACAATCAGCCTGATTCACTAAACAGGGGACTGACCTGCAGAGTGTGGGGGCCACCTCCAAATAGCGCTCATAGGTGTCGTTAGCTGGGTGATTTACAAAAGCTGTGTTGTTTTCTAAACAGGTGCAGTCGGCTCATTTCAATATAAAGCACAAAAAATGAGACATGCTGCTTTTTGGTGTTGTCATGGTCCTGGGCCATGTGGGCCCAGTATTCTTAGTTTTCATGTATTTTTGTATTTCGTTCCTTATTTAGGCCATGTCTTCTGAGTTGCCCTGTTGTGTTGTTCCCTAAGTGTTTTCCCTTCATGGCTCTCTCCCCCCTGTGTGCCCTCTATGTATTGATGAGCCCTCGTCTCCCTTTGTGGTTGTTTCATGTTTCCCCAGCCCGTTATGTCTGTGTTTTCCCCGTGCTCTCTCTCCTCCTGTCAGAACCTCTGTGCCTCTACATGTCATGTTCAGTTCACCCCGCCCTGTCTCGTTATGATTATCAGTGTCACCTGTGTTCCCCGTGTGTGCCCACTTTCCTCGTTTACCCTCTGTGTATTTCTGTCTGAGTCTCCCTCTGTTCGGCGTCGTGTTCTCCCTCATGTTGTGTGTAATTCTCCCCGTGGTTCGGTTCCCTTGTACAGTTCATGCTTTAGTTTTCCCAGTTTTAGTTTATTTGTATTGCCTCCCGTGGCCAGCAATAAAGCTGTGTTTTTGAGTTTATCCCCGTGTCTGCGAATCTGCATCTTGGGTCCTTCCCCTGCCTGCCACACAACGTATCATGACAGGTGTTAAATATTGGAACAATTAGCAGGAAATTATGTGCACAGTAAATCACTTACTTTGCTCTATTGATTTAAAAATTATCCTCCCTATAATTTGCACCTTGAAAAAGGAATTCCCAGAAATACGTATACAACACGGTTAGTGGCATAACCCCAGTTTCCACCTCTTACACGCAATCTTGACACTGCACTCTTTTGTAAATACCATTTTTCTGTTGTTTTGGTAAAACATCCTTTTAAGACATGGCAAAAATGAATGAATCCAAAGCCTCATTAACTGGGTGATTAAAAAAAAGGTTGGCTCTGTGACTCTAACATCTGGTCAGAGCTCTGGATTTTAATAATGTGTCAATTTTATTTATTCATTTTTTTCAACCAGAAATCGATGAGAAAGAAACACCTACTTTATTTTTTTTAACTTTAAGGTAGAAGAGCTCACACTATCGGTGCAGGTTGTGGTCTGTTTACAGACAGTGTGATTTACCGGCAGAGGAGAAGATGCATCATTTTGTTGAGGTAAAGAAGGAAAATAATTCGAAAAAAATAAGCCAATAAATTACGAGTGCAAAGTATCAAATTCCAGGTTCCCTTACAGCTGATAAATAATTTTACTTATTAAATCCTGATTTATAACAGTTACACATGCGATACACTATATAATAGAAGTATTAGACGTCTAAATTATGGATCGCTGTGCTGGGAAAAAGCACCAGTATAGGAGGTAAAAGCACCTCTGTAAATCTAATCAATCTTGATTATTTGTGGTCAGGCACTGACCTGCAACAAGAAGTTTGTTGGTGTAGTCCTGATCATTGCCGTTTCCTACTGTACTCAGTATGCATCATATTATCAAGGAAAGAGCAAAATGTGTTTATCAACATAAAAAAGTAGTGAAAATATGAGAATGAGTGTTCCATAGAAATTGAATTATGTTATGTTATTATCTGTAATACTTACCAAGCGTTGGAAAACCCCCTATATGAACTAATCTGATTGTGTTTTCTGTGGACGTGAGCACATATTTGATTGCAAATGGGATTACTGAAAGGAACAATTTGTATTTTTTGACCACTATGGAGCTCTGAGGTAGTTTAAGCTGGCAGTGAAGTTGTTTTACTGTCACACGTTGCTTGTACAATCCAATTAGTCATCCAAGCAATCATTACAAGAACCTGCCGCTCATTAATTCTTCTTACTCCGGTGCTTACGCTGCTTCTCTTTGTTACTGAAGTATCTGTTGCTTGCAATTCAACCTCCCTTCGCCTCACTCAGACAGAAACCCTGCAGCTTTTACATAAATACTATATACGCATTATGACCTGAGTATTTCACTTTTGTTACCTCAGTGAAAGTCTAACATTTCCGCTTCACATTTTTCTTCAGTGTTAAGCAAGGGTCTTTAAAGTGCTGCCTGCAGGCCAATGGCAGCCCATTGTTACATGCTGTGCAGCCTGCAAGCATGCCAAAGAAAGACTGTACATGTACATGTAGTTCATCGGCACTTCATGCCAAATTAAGGTATGACTTGGCACAGAACAAGACCAAAGGAACAACTCCTTTCAATTTTAACTCTTGTATTCTAGTCATCAAAGCAGACTGAATATTTATAAGTTTGAAATATACAGCTGGGCTCAGAAATATCTATGAAGCAGTGAGTTTCTAACAATAAATGTCTGAACAGAGAGATGACATATAAGCTAACGCATCTGATACATTAACAGACATCATCAACTTTGGCATCCTCCAACAAATTCCCTGAGCAACCCCTGGAGAGATATGTGTGGTATATAAGTGTGTGTGTGTTGGAGAGAGAGACTCAGACAAAGTGTGTACAGGGCCGCCCTGTCTGGGTTCAGTGTTGGTGATGTTGCATTTCCATTTTAATAGATATGCTAATCAAAGCCAAATCATATGCTAATGAGCATGATGGATTGATGCTGCAGATATAACTCAGTTTGCTCTCATGAGGTTGACTAGAGGACACACACACACACACACAGTCAGGAATTCATCCAACACTTTCACTAAGTGACTTACACAAACACATTCCAGTTACTGTCTGTGAATGCAACAACTGGACGGATACACAGACGCACATACATTTTCAGCTGTTCCACTGAAAATGGCGCATTAAATGACAGAGGGTGCATGTCGGTGTGTGTGTCTGTGCGTGTTTGAGTGAAAGTGACAGAGCCAGAGAAAAGAGAGCGAAGTTTTGATAGGCGCAGTTCTTCATTTGGTGCTTTTGGCTGAATGAAATCTCCAAGGTCATCTATTATGTGTTGAGCTAACTGTAACGTGTACCTTTTGGAGAGTCAGTTCCTCTCTAGGGGTAATACTGAGACTCGAGCTGATGAGCTGATATCTGCACTGCGAAAGGGTAAGCCAGCAGGACACTTGCATGTACTAGCACAAGCACACACACACAGACACACACACACACGCAGAGAACTGGTGGCAGACATGTGCCAACTTCCTTTTGCTGCAGGGATACATAAAAGTGGAAACTCTCCACAACAAAAACAGAACAAAACAAAGGAAGTCCCAATATGTCTCCCGTTACCATCATTAAACTTAAATCAGTCATTGTCATTTAGCACAAACTTATGCACACTGAGCTCACATCTACCTGAAACCACATCAGCTCCTTCAGCTCCTGCTGCAAACTTACACAACACAGACCAGCCCGCTCATTATATATCCACTCAAAGTCATGTCGGGTACAGTATATTCAAATGCAAAGCATATCTACTCCTTTACATCATCCACCCTACTGTTCTCAAACATTTAACCCCCCCAAAAAACCCAGGCACATCCAATAAATCCACCCAAACTTACCGAATCAAACGAATCACAAATTTAACGATACATTTCCTGCAGTCAGTAAAATTAGATAGTTTCTGTCCTCTTGTTTTAATTCTCTTTTCAATACAGTTGAGATTAGAAATAGAGACGTGGTGATGCAAACTCTTGCATAAGCTCTGAAAGACCTACAGACATTATCAGATAACACGTATATAATGAAAAATTAATTATTTTGGCATGGCTCTTAACACGTGAAATGTACTGACATGAAAAGATTAGAGCACCCGGCTCTGCACGGCTTCCCATGCAATTAAATGAATAGTTTAAAAGAATAGTGTCAAAAAATAACACCCTTTCCCTTTAGGGGAGATCTACTAATGCAGAGGGCCCCAACAAAAAACTCAAAGCTTTCTGGCAAAAAAAATGTTGATACAACTTTTGGTGCAAATTGGTGCAACATCAACCAGCAATGCAAGTGATCTGGAAGTGGTATTTACTTCATATCCAGTAGGGCTGCCACGATTTGTCGACTAGTCACGATTACGTCGACTATCAAAATCGTCGACGACTGATTTAATAGTCGACGCGTCGTTTGAAACTTTGTACGATCACAAAAGACGCAGGAATAAGTGGCAGGATTTAAGAGTGTAATAACGGACTGAAACAGAAGATGGCAGCATTGCATGTACAAGGATGTCAGCTACCGTTAAACCCCAAAGAAGAAGAAGAAGAAGAAGAAGAAGCAGCTGTGTCCCAGAATTCATAGCGCGCCCAGCGCAGTTTCCAACAATGGCGGCAGCTAGTTAGTTTTAATGTTACTCTTATTATTCTTTCTGGGTCACAAAATAAACGTTTAACATATT
This sequence comes from Rhamphochromis longiceps, assembly GCF_057381845.1. Lineage (NCBI taxonomy): Eukaryota > Metazoa > Chordata > Actinopteri > Cichliformes > Cichlidae > Rhamphochromis > Rhamphochromis longiceps. The sequence goes on from NC_140572.1 coordinate 27,820,499, forward strand.
TTCAGGCGAGAATGTAGCTGTGCAAACCTCAAATATCTGCTCAGTTTATCAAGACACCGCATATTTTCAAAAGCGCTCCGACGTTTTCGGAGACATCTGTTACCCACTAGCTCGTTAGCGAGCCGGGGGCTAGGCTCACTAGCGCCGTGAGAACACCGGACTCCCCGCAAATCGTTTTCAAACCCACCGCTGTCTTTCGCTACTCAGGTTAAATATATATGAGTCACTTAGATAACTTAAAATGTTATTGTTTGGCTTTTTTTTTTAGTATTTTATTTGTTCCTGAGTAAATCGGTTTGTCTGAGATTAAAGTTATAGTTTTTACACAGCTGAATAAACGTCAAGCAGACAGCTGATTATCAGAAGTGTGAGATGCTCCAGAATATACTCCAGTGTCCTGTTATATTTTAGATAGCAAGGAGTTTATTAATCTTCACCGAAACAATCTGCAAATTGTCTTTATTTTTAGTTAGCACAGACCTTAAACACTTAAAGCTGTAAGCTAATGATAGTTATATAAGAGCAGATGCTGCTGGTGCAATAAGCTGTACGTTTTATGTCTAATGGATGATGATCTGATTAGTCGACTAATCGCAAAAATAATCGGTGACTAGTCGACTATCAAAATAATCGTTTGTGGCAGCCCTAATATCCAGTAGGGCAGACACACAGGGATCTTAGTATACTAAGTCAGCTCATGTCTGGCATTAGAATCTATCTCCGCACGGTTCTTGAGTAACCTATGATTGAACCTCACCTTCCCGCCTCTGTATGTGAAAACACAAGCATATTATTTCTGTTTGTCAAGCTCAAATAACAGAGTCACGCACAGGTCAACATTTGCAAATGCACACTCTATCTGTATAGTATAACAGACTTCAAGAACCAACCTCTTACCCACAATTATTTCCAAGCAAATCTAAACCAGCCGTGACCCTTTAATACAAGTACCCGAGATATTAAACACATCCACCTCAAACCGCTTCATTTTTACTAAACACTTTGATGACACCATTTTTAATTCACTCTAAGCTTCTTTTTAAAAAAATCTGCTTTCTGTTATCACAAAAAGTTACCACAAATCCCAGTAATATCTGTTAGAACCCAACAATATGATCTAAATGGGCTGTAATTTTTTCTTGAGCAAGCGGCCAACAGCCTTATGCAAAAACAAATAGCTAATGACAAGCTGTGGGTAATCAAGCAAGTGCAGGACTCTGCCAGACGCACTGCTGCTTTGCACCTGCAGTAGGCACGCCACTTGAGTAGAAGGTCCTTTTAAGTGGCTCGCAATGATGTAGCAACTGCAAAAACAATTTGCCCATATGTGGCTCACCCCACCTCTCAATGAGGTCTGAGTGATGGGATGTTATTGCATCTTTGTTGCATTAAAATCTGGAGCTGTCTACTTATGATTGGATCACTCAAAATTAATGTTAATACCTGGTCTGAACAGGGCCACAGATCGGCAGAGGCTCCAGCTGGGTCCTCCTTATTGGCTTTTAAATGATGACACACACATGCGCGTGCGCACGTACACACATCAAGCACTCACACGTCTGCTCGCACGTCGTCAACATGCCCCTGCACCCCCACTGTGTGAGAGTGATGGAGAGGGCTAAATTATTGATGCATCTCGATCTAATAGGAACCCCTGTGCGTCTGGGTGCGTGTGTGTGTGTGTGTGTATCCCAACACGACTCAGCCTATGGCTTAATCACCATCACCTAAGAGAGTCCTTTTCTAGAGTTGTTAGCTAATTTCAAGGACATTGTGTGTGAGAGATTGTGTGGCCAAGAGTACAAGCATGAGTAGGCTGCAAACCCAGACATAGAGAAAAAATGAAAAATTATTCAGAGAGCAGTATGATTAAAGTTTAGAGAAAAAACACACCACTGATTTCATATACACATGTATATGGATCCTGATTGTAACACATGTGCTGTGTTGTACTACTAAGTGTTTTATATAATATGTGCTTTATTCAGCAAGAAAAAGCAATATAATGTATAAAAGCAGCATATAGGATGACTCCATCCTACAGCGACTTGCCTCTAATCTGTGCATTAAAAATCTGCTTTGACTTTATAAAGAAGACAATGCAGCTACTACACTGCAGCTGAACTCCTGGCACTCCCGCTGTTTTGAAAATCACACACACAAAAGCTCTTTGTAGTGTGGGTGAATCTCCTGACATTTCTGAAGACTTCATCATTTGTTTTGGACAGGTCATGCGAGAATCAGCGTTTTTACAAATTTGTGGTGTCGTAGAGATAAAAAATTGCAAACACACTTGCTTCGGAACTGTTATTTTAATCCAAACCAGAGTTCTGAATCCTTTTTAATTTTACAGCACAAAGGCCCACAAAGGCATTGGACATGTCATGCAATACCATGCTGAAAAAGACGGATAAACAACAGAGCAATGCTTTTAAGTTTCTTTGAATTTAGTACACTGAATGAATGGTTATTAATACAGAAAGAGAGAAAACAGAAGTCCTTGTTTGTGCCCCCAACTGATTTGTACCTAACATAACAGAAACTCTAGGTACGCTTCACACAGGAACATCGAGGTACCTTTGACTTAGTCTACATTTTGGATTCTCTGGTTCGCTCTCGCTTTTTATCACTTAAGTTCCACTGTGTCACACTGTGTAGATTGTCATCCATGCCTTCATTTAATCACATCTGGATTACTGTTTACTTGTCTAAGCAAGGCTTCCTTTGAACGTCTCCAAGTTGTTCCAACGCCGCTGCAAGCCTTCTGACTAAGTCTTCTGACTAAGTCTTCTAAATACTCACATATCACACTGTTGCTAAATCAGTTGCTCTGGCTCCCCATCAACTTCAGACTTCACTTTAAGTGAAAATGACTTGACTTTTATAGCTCTGCGTGGACAAACACTGCCATACAACAGTGAACTTTTACATCCATACATCCCCAGCAGGTCCCTGAGGTCATGTGATCAGGACCTGCTGGCTATACAGCGTGCGTGACTGTGAAATAAAGGAGACAGAGTAGGGCTGGGCGATATGACCCAAAATTCATATCTCGATATTTTTTAGCTGGCTGGCGATATAAGATATATATCTCGATATATTTTTTTAAAGCCATAAAGTAAGAACAAGAAGAGAGTTCTTAGTCAAAGCTGTGTCCCAGATGTCACACAGGCACTTTTATTAACATAGAGCAGATGTACATAAAATTTACTCAAAAATAAATTATGAGCATTTATTAAATAATAATGCTCCATAAATAAAAGAAAACAATGTTGTTTTTGTGCATAACAAAAAGCTCACAATTGTGCAGTCAAAATGTAAACTAAAAGACGCTGAGCACAATAACAAAGACAGATTTCACAGCTGCTCTGTTCCCAACTTGTACTGCGTGACTGACAGCCTGGAGTTTGAAATCCGCTTTGCAACCACGTCTCTTAACAGGTGCCATTTATGGTCCTTATACACAGTAGGGTAATATTACGTTGAAGCACAGTACGTATCACTCCGCGAGGCTCAGCCGTAATCCTCCGACAATCTATCAAGCGGTGCAGCTCCGTAGCTTACCAAAGTCGTACTAAAACATTTTTGACAGATTGCTGAGCGCCGTGTTCCGCATAAAATCGGTTCGCGGCCATCAAGCACAACCAGAATTCATACATTAGGCGCGCTGTCAACTTTTGAGAAAATGAAAGGATTTTAGTCCGTGCAGCACCTCTGGGCTGCATGGCGTTAGCGTGGTTAGCTCGTTAGCGTGGTTAGCTAGCTAACACATTGACGCCGTCCAGCCCCACGCACGGGGCAATGCGCAGTAACTCGTTAACGGAGATTTGCCGTGTCCATCTTGTCGCTTCCTGCAGGTGAAGCGATGGGGGAGGAGGGGGAGTTGTGTTCAGTGAAGGAGAGGCGAGGCCGAGTAACGTTGCGTAGAGACGGAAGTGGACGAAAGAGAGTCAAACTTGCGGCTCCACAAGTATAATTATAACGTAACATAGACTATATCGATATAAAGGATATTGTCAGATCTTATATCTCGTATAAAAATATATCGATATTTTTTAAAAACTCGATATATCGCCCAGCTCTAAGACAGAGCTTATGCAACAGTGGCGCCACCGAACTCTGGAACGCTCTCGCTCTGAGTCTGAGATCTGTGGACTTGGTGATCTCTTTTAAAAGGCAGCTAAAAACTCTGCCTGTTTTTCAGCTTTGTTTTTGGCTAACACTTTAGTCTTAGGTTTTTATTATTGTTGTTGGAAAGCACTTATTCATCTTGAAAGGTGCTATATCAATAAAATTTTACTAACTTGTTTAAAAAAAGACATTAAGTAGAAATGAATGGATGTTTTCAGAAAGTACTTGGATTTCTTTAAACTTTGGTGGTTTTTACGCAAATATTTTAATTGTCTGGCCCAGTAAGTCTCTTGTGGTCGAGCTAAAATAAGGCCGACTGCCTTGCCTGAGAGGAAAGGGTCACTGCAAATCAATACAAAGCTGTGGTGGCGCAGCCCCTCACTAAGACACTTAAATTTGTCACCCGTCTGAAAGTGGTCAAGCCTTAACATCCTGATATGGAAGCATAATGTGGAATCTCAATGCGGAAACAGCATGATTAATGGAGAATAATGAACACACAATATGCCTCCTTTCAGAGTGAAATCCCAGCGTTAATTAATATTAATGCTGGAGGCTTTACAACATTTCATTAATCAGCCAAGAACATGTAGCCATCTCCTCTCACATCCTAACTTTAGAGTGAGCACACACTCTGTGTGTCCCTGCTCTCTGCACTTATGGTAGTGAGGTTATTAAAACCAAAGAAAATAAATAATAGATTACTCATTACCACTGGCAGTGAATTTCGACAAGAGATATGCTTTCACTAAGTACAGAGAACAAAGTGCAGCTGTGCTAAAGAAGAATAGAGTTAATGACTACAGTAGTAGCAGTACCTTTGGTAAAATTTATAACTGAATCGGAATGCAATTTAGTTGAAACCTACTTGGTATCAAGAAACAATAATTTAGTAAAGGTGAACATATTCAGCTTTTTTACTGGCGACTATACTGATTTATCCTCCGCTCGCTAACAAATCTGAACCAGTCAACTTCTTTCTTTAACATGGAAAGCTTCTACTTGTCAGTTTTCGGCACATTCCACAGTAGAAACAGCGTTTTATCACTCTTTCAGTGGACACATGCAAAACTAACTTTTGAAGCCTTCATCAAGTGTTTGATAAAAGGAGATCGCATTTTCTTCCTCTTCTCTTAAAAGTAGCAATGTGGCAATGACAATAGATGTGACAGTGGATGTTTTGCTACAGCATCATCGACACTTCTGCAGTGGGTTTGTGTTTGTATGCCATTTTACCTCCACATAAAGAATTGGGAAGATGCCAATCTTGTCTCCCAGCATGCCTTCTGCCCAGTTCTCATCTACTCGCCTGATTACTGTCAGCACCTCATCCTGGGGAGAGAGGAAATGAGTGAAGCTACAAACACACTCAAGTATACACCGTATACCACACTTCCAGAACAATAGACATTTAACTACTTTTGATATGCTGCAGAAAAAACAAAGTTTATTTGTTCTGCCTTTGCATATAAAGCGTTTATGCATAATGACGTGACTTTTTTTAAAACATGGGCTGCTTATGAAAGCATGATCAAATTATTCCAAGTGATGCCTTGCTACCTTGTTGAGGTCCCTGAAAATATATTTAATAAATGGCAAATCAACATTTTTCAAGGCTGTTTATGTTTATGTTGGAACGGCAACTCAGGACTGATACAATTCCAGCACGACACACTGGCATCCTTGCAAGCCACTGCATATTAACTACAAACTGTAACCCTTTTCAGTGACTGCAAGCAGGCTACTGAATTCAAATTACTTGAGCTGCTCCCATTTCAAATGTAAAATGCGAGCTAAAAATGAGCTAAATATGACACTCTGCAGAAATATTTAAAATGACTGCCTTAGGGCAAAGTTAAGGTGAATACTGATGCATCTGTTTTTCCTTTTTTTCTACATCTGCGTGCCCAACCCAAACCAACTTTACATCGATCAACAATCGTGTATATAACAACAAAAACCAACAATTTGATGTCAGTTTACATACTGGTTACCAGTAAATATGTACCTTTGTGTACACTTCCATCTCTACATTGTGCATATGATATAATATCACATGTAATATAATAAATATATGATGTTTTTCCCTCTGCTTCTCCTCTCCTCACATAAAGGTCTTGGTTAGACCATTATGGGATGGCAGTGATAATGCCAGCAAATGACTCTGTATTAGTCATACTGAGTAATTACCTCTCACACTGAGAAAACAATATCACACACACTGGTTCTGCATGACAACACGCATACAGAACTCCACGGGGGCACGTGTCTCTGTGTGAATTATGGTCTTGCATGATTTTTAGTTGTTAACCTGTTGATTAGTTTAACCCTAAAAATCAAAATAATGTGATGCCCCAGCATTATCTGTTCTCCTGGATGCAGAGAGCGGTGTGTCGGAAACAACGTGTGTACACTTTACATTACCGTGATAGGTCTTAAGACGCCCACACTAGACTGAACATTACACTGTAATTTAATAAACTATCTTGTTCTCTTGCTGCAGACACATTTAGAGTGCAAAGACAGAGTGGAGGTGTCGAGCCTTCAGTCCTAGCACAAATGAGGCCTGTGTAACAGCGGGAAAAAAATGATAAGCTCAGAGGAACACAACATTACGGAGAATACAAATTACTGTTTACACCAAGCCCGACCTGGACGTGCACTGCTCAAGGACTGAGTGCCTTCTCTCATTTCCATCCTATTCAAAGTATAATTTGAGTGATATTTTTGACATCGGCTACTCAGATTATCTACCTCTTATATGATAAAGGTCATTAAGATCAGTAAGACTGACACAGAAAATGTACCCACGCTTGTACAATTTAATTCCCAAAATACAGAAAGCTGCGGACAGCAAGTCCCGAGGATAGTTAATGCCAGTTCTACGTGTATTTGAGCTTAACGGTATTATAAGATAGAGACATCATTACTGGCAGCAACATGATGCCCAACCAATTAACAATCTGCTTGGCCACAAAGAGCAGAAATACACGTTTTTTTTCTTGCACTTCCAGTTCACACTTCCTGTCTTTTGTAAAAGCACCATTTTTTTCCTGCACTCATGATGACGCACAACCACAAGCGCATTAGAAGTACTGGAGAGTAGAATGTAATAGACATTTTGACACTCCAATCACAGATCCACGAGCAAAAAAGAGCCCATGCTACACAGCTGGTTAGGATCCAGGCACTGTTGGGAGTAATGCCTTACAGAGCAACACGTTATTGTAATCAGGTTAGAGTTTTCAGTACAATAGTAGTGTACCATGTTACCGTAGTAAATTTGGCAATTATATTACAGTCTTAATTACAGTTGAAACCAAGCACACCATTGTTTTTCTTGTGACATTACCAATAAGTTCGATGTGTCACATGGCCCTCTTCCTATTGAAAAAACAAAAGTTGTATCCAAGATGGCCGACTTCTAAATGGCCACCATCGTCACCACCCATCTTGAGGAGTTTTCCCCCTCACATATACTAATCTGCCACAAACAGGACTTTAATATCACCAACCATTCCCATTTTATTACGGTGTATCCATATAAATGGCCCACCCTGTATAATACTGGACTTATTTTTCTACGAAGGTTTGAACTTTGAGAGAAAAGTGTGAAAATGTTCATGCCTGTCTGAGAAAAGTGTATAAAGTGTGTAGTGAGGGGTTTTACAGCCTTAAAACACATTGTAAAAAATAAAGCTGACTACTTCGCGGATTTCACCTATTGCGGGTTATTTTTAGAACGTAACTCCTGTGAAAAACGAGGGACCACTATACTATTATTTTATTGAAGAAAAGGAGCGTGTTTGTAAAGTTCAAACAACGCCCAGGACAGAAAATCCATTACCTTGCTAACCCAATTTCTGCACAGACAGCATGCTAACACAAAGCTAGCCAAGAACCCAGAGTGATGGTACAGCTAAGCTATGCTGAGCCCAGCAGCCAGAGCCTGAACTTCAACAGTCTCTTTGTAAAGGTTTTCTTTGCTTTGTGTTGTCAGCTTTTTGTTTAAATGTAAACACTAAAGAACAATCTTTTGTGTCCTCATTGGGACATAAAGCATTTGTGTTGGTGTGTAGAACTGTAGCCTGGAGTTTATACTGTTAGCTGGTAATTATGTAACAGTGAATTTCAGATAATTTTATGGAGTAATGAGAAAGTAATGTGACATCTACATTTTTACATATAAGAGAAAGTTAGGTAGGGTTATGTAGCAAAATTCCTGAAATAGCCCATCCCAATTTTGCAATGCAGACACAAAGCACATATCTGCTTCAATAGAAAGGCAATAGTGTCCTCCAGGTGGTTGTTCCTCTCTGGCCTTTGCTTTGGAAAATACTTTTAATATTAATTTCACATCAAACAAACCAAAACCCCACAATGGATTTTACTCCATGCAAATCCACATGAAAAAGAATAGATTAGACTCCACCAGTAAATAAATAGTGGTATTTTAGTGGAGTTTTTGAGTATAATCATGGTGTAAATGCTGTCTTGGCATTAAAACAGAAGAATATTATTTGAAGATGGGCATAGAGAGTATCAGTTGCCAGAACTTTCATTTCCCCCCCCCAAAAAGAGTGAGTGTTAAAATTCAACTTCAGCCAAATCCTCGAGGAGACTGGTAATGATTGCAGTGCAGCAACTCCCCGCTACTTGTCTGCTGTCTCCATAGTAGAAAACCTCATAACAAACACAATACACAATCACTTACACTGATGAAAACATCAGCTGTAAAATAAAAAAAAAGTGGTGTAAACTGTTAAAATGAGAGAGAACAAAGTAAAACATGAAACTGCAACTACAGTCGCTTTAAATACCAGCACCTTCAAGTAACACACTACCGCAAATAGTAATACTTATTCTGGTTTTCTGCTCAGACAGATCACATGACTTTATAACAGTAACAAAGGCATTCGTTTTCTAAGTCAAACAATTAGATTTCATGAACAGCACTGATCTTATCAGAGACAGCAGACTATTTTGTTATCTGTGGACTCCACTGAGGAGAGCATGCACTTGTTTCTCTGTTTGAAGATGTTCCAGTTTACATTCTGTGAACCAATCTGTAGAGCAGGGTCTGAGCTAATTAAATTATCAGTGCCCTACAAAGAACCAGCCTGGTTTAACACTACAGATAAGTGTTTTCTCCTGCTACAGTATTTATGCTGTTGTAAATTCTGAACACATCAGTCCTTCGGATCTTTTTACTGATTTAAGCATGCAGCCTTTTTTTAAATGTTATTCTGTGTCGGATATTAAAAAAGCATGTGTATACTATGAGTGTGTGCTACCTTGCTGAAGGCCAGACAGTCTTTATCCTGGTCCTTGTCTTTGACCTCAAAGTCATACAATGCTTTGCCCTGGGGTGGAGTTTGGCTCAGGGGACGCAGCAGCTGGATGTAACTAGCAGGCAAGAAACCATGACAACCATTGAGCTCGCCGTGGTACCAGTTGTCATCCACCTTGCGTCGCAGGATGATGATGTCACCTTTGGAAAACTGGAGGTCGCCCGGTTCCTTGCCCTCATAAGAATAGAGGGCTTTGCCGCAAGGTAGCGCTGGGATATTCTGTGAAGCATACACACAGAAGCACTTAATATCAGAAGAAATTTATAACGTTTTAGAAGGGCATCAATAAAAAGCATTAAGGAAAGGGGTGGATGGCATGTGCTATTCGGGTGCTTTTTCATGTTAAATACTACATTTTTGTGTCTCTTCAGGTTTTTAAAAACCCTTCCAATAAATCTTAGAAGATAAATTCTGTAATATACACTCTGAAATCATAACCTACATGATGAAGGGGTCAAAACAGAAGCTAAAAGGATTAGATTAGAGCACTTGGTTGCTGGTGTTTTGAAATGATTTGCATTTTTCTCTTATATTTCAATATGAAGAATGCTCTCCAGTACAGCAGGAGTTATTAATATAAAAGGTTCGACGGCAGGTGTTCTTTTGACATAAACATCTTACACAGAGCAGCTTTAAGAGCTTTTTTTACATCTCTACAGAAGACTAAAAGCATTTCTGTTTAAAATTAGTGCAACTGTGCTGAAATGTTAGGCGATAACTACACTTGGGGTTGACAGATTACAGGGTAATGCTTTTTTATTAAATTCTGTTAAGATGCAACAGAATTTCCCTTTGTGTCATGTCCGGAATAAATGGGCTTCAGGTCTGTTTGCTAATCACAAACAAGGTGGTGACCCCTGCAGCGATGAGTAAATGAAGTAAAAAAAAAAAAAACCCGGGAGGTAAACATGCTATAAACCAACTTAAAACACTGGCAAATCAAATATATTACAAACTACAGGCCCTGGAGACAAATTTGTAGAAATTGAGGATTGGATATGTGCTTGAAGGCTCATTTTATCCCCCCCCCAGCAGTATGTGAGATATGACGGGTTATTAAAATGTTTGCAAGGTAATTGCTGCTCCCACCTTGGGCCAAACATAGTAATTTTCAAAATGCCAGAACGGCATGAAGCATGACTCCCGTGAGTTTCATCAAAATCAGGTCCTCGGTGTCTCACTTATCAAATGTCCAGGACAAACGCACCATTTATCCTCCACACATCAGATACATGAAGCAAACTTGAGTAAAATGATTAAAACGTCACACTGAACTCAATTTGTGTTAAAACTGCATTTAACTAGTGTGCTTTTGAAATCATTTAAAATAATGATTTGCTAGGCAGATACCCAGCATGCATAGGCCTATCACAGGTACACAAGACTGTAACTCTTGCCCTATGACAGCGGATATAGGTTTCAGACCTGCAGACTCTGCAGCCCTAAATTGGAAGTTAATGGATGGATGGATGGATACTGTATGAAATCCTTGGGGTATACATTCTGCTATATGTGCTGCTCTGTCTGCAGCACATGTAACAGAACATGAATCACAGCTAAGCAGATGGCGTCTTAATTGTAAGTTACTGACTAGCTCGTACAATAAATTGCTGGAAAGTTCATGAACAATTACCTCATCAATCCTGCCTTTTCAATATGACTCTGACATACATATATATTTGGGTTGTCAAAAAAAATGAAGACTCAGATAGTAATTGATTATAAAAAATTAATATTGGATTAGACACTCCTTTGCAACAGTATTGATATTGTTCACATTGAATTCAGGCAGGTACATAGCCCTCCCCTCACTAGCAGTTATAACAGATGATTTGTAAGGTCAGTAAAGCTCCTGTTTCGAGAATATTAATGTTTTTAACAGTTATATCATAAATGCGGATATGTTTGAGTCAGTCATTTCTTTTGGGAGCACCCCGACAGCCACAATAGCCTCTTGTTAGGTTATTACGGTAGTGGCGAGTGGCTGTGACTAATGATGAAAGGATAAAGTTAATGTGGGAGTCATTCAGCTAACATTATCGGTCCTGCCTGTCTGTCATTTTAAAACAGTCTTAGTTTACCAGGATAGCTTGATTATTTGTGTCCAATGAGACGTCAGAGAAGGAAAAGAGTATGGTGCAAGTCACTATTATTATTACTATTACTTGCTTTAGGTGAGTGTTGTTGTTGATGTTATTATTTGTATTTTTCTAAACTTTATTTAAAAATAATTTATATTTGTCTTCCTGTGGTGTATTGAAAAAGTATTGAGAATTGTGTTTGAAAGTTTGAAATTCTCCCAGTTAAGAATAAACATGAATAAATAAAAATTCAGCATAGGCATCATCCCAAAAGCTCCAGTAATGGTGGGACCTGCATGATAACACAGCACTGGCATATCTGAATAGCTACTGTAACATGCTATTTCTAACTTACAATAATAAAGACTTCTGTTTAGAGTGCTAATATAAGTAGCAGCCTTTTTTCCCTGTTAACATATTCTTCCCTTTACCTTAACTTCCACCCCTTATGCCTTAGAGAGGATTAGCTTAAATCCATACCCAGTTTTCTCTGCCACATTGAACCTAGGTTGATATGACAGGTGTGGGGGCATAAACACAAGATGTGCTCTGGATGCTCTTGCCAAATATTAGCTGTTCTCTTAATTATTTCTTTTTGTACTTGGAAATGTAAGCCACTCTGTTGAGCAAACCCATATACAATATGATAGCGACAATAGGATCTGACATTTTTCCATATCATTTTTAGCACAGTAGGAAAAACTATCTCTACACTGTAACACAATTACAATGCTGTTTCTTTATTTGGTGTTACATAATGCTGCCTATTGAAAGGATCATCATCTGGTGAGATATTATGACAGTTTTCTAGTATGCTCTAGGATAATATCATGTCTGTAGATAATAGAATGAAGACATTTTCATAGAGACAATACCCCTTAACCAGCTAATCATAAGTCCTCAGTCGCACAGGCCTTGAGACAGATTAGCAAGCATCTGGCAAGTGAGAAAAATAATGTATTCCCCTGACCTGTTGCTAGTGGTTGCTGGAGATTGCTGGTTGATGCTAGGTGAAATTAGTTGCATAGAGGGTGCTGCAGCACAACCTCCTTGCAATTGCTTTAGTAATTGTCACGCTCATTCATAGTTTGCATTAAAGCCACAACTTGTCTGCACTCACTATTTTATTTTGAAACTTGAAAAGGTGTAACACAAACCAGAAACTTTGATTTCAAGGTAAAAGTTGTACCTTACTGCTGCAATCGTCACATTTCACAAGGCACAACTTTTACTTTGAAGGCCTCTGTTTCCAGTTTGCGCCGCACCAATCACATTTTCACGACCTCTTGGTGAATAGTTTGCAAGCGTTTGCAGCCAAGTTGGCATCTGCCATGCAAACTACGGGCAGCCACGGTAACCAGCTAGCGACGAAAACAATCCCAAGAAGTTTTTTGGTGCAGCACCATAGGCCTCTTTGCTACCGATTTCACACTAGTGATTTCCGGCAGCCTCAGAAACCACTCAGCAACTGGTCATGGAATACGTACTTTTCCCTAGCTCAGTGACCAGCTGATGGCAAGGGTTCACTGACCAGTCTGTAGGTCAATGGGGTTCTACCTGTTTATTTCAGAGTGACTTTTAGCAATCTCCAGCAACCACTCGCAACTGATCGCGCAACACACTTTTTTCTCTCACAACCAGCTTGTGTGCTCAAAAAATCATAAATTTTCTCTGACTGTGTGTGACCCTTTAGCAAATAACTGTGGGTTGAAGGTGAGCCACTGTTGGAGAAGTTATTTAACCTGCCTACGTGGCATGCTATAGGGGAAATCTTGACAGCAATAGCAACAGCAAGTAAGGGGGAAAGGCTAATATAGTCTAGATTCAGCAAGTGAGATAAAACTGTCATTTCCATATAACCAGTGATACATAGATATGCATCATCGCAGTACACCTATATTTACTTTCTCCAACACCACACACACACACACACACACACACACACACACACACACACACACACACACACACACACACACACACACATAAACAAACACTGCAGCGTTCAGCAGACACTTAATAAACCGAACATGTTCTTGGAGGCAAGCGGTCCTGAAAGGGAGTTTATCTTAAAGAAGATCCAGGTAAACAAACAGCACTGTGTAACAGAAGAGACAATGCATGAGAGTGAAAACTTATTTTCTTCACAGAGAAGCTGTTTACAATAACACAAACACACGTACACACACTGACATTTTATACACTCACATATAGATAGATTCTCCCCAGACAGAGCACTGAAGAGAACAGCCTGAGGCTCCCCTGCCTGACTGTTTTGAGATCAGTGATGACGCAATAAGAGGAAACACACACACAGACACACGCAAACAACTAGAAAGTAAAATAAAATATTAATGCTGCTTTAACTATTACTACTGCTATTTCTCTCTTCTACTGTAACACATTTAATACAGCTTGTGTTTCACTACTATACAAAACAACACTTGATCAAAGAAGACCTTCCACTAAACATATTCTCCTCCTCTCCTTAGTGCCAGACCTGCCGGCACAGATGTTGGGCAGAAAAGTGTGGATTGAGGTCAGGTGTGTTTAAAACAGGGGTGTGAAACATAAGACCCGGGGGCCAGAATTGGCCCGGCAAACATTACCTTTCGGACCACTAGACCGCTTTAGAAAAAGTGAAAGAGGGCATAAAGTTTGCACATTTAAATGCATTTTAATAAGTTTTACAGTTTTTTCCTGCTGATAAAGACCTCCCCCATGACAGTTTATACCATACCAAAATAATCACGTAAAGGACAAACAGTTAAATGACTATCAGCGATCAAAATGTCTGTTTTTTATAATGGGTCCACAGTAAAAAGAACAGAATTTTCTGTGAAATATCAGAAAATGTCTGTTTTACAATTACAGCTCAGTCTGTGCAATGAGCTACCAGAAACGTTTCTGCAATTTCACACATTTCTTTCATTTACTACACAGGCATTTCTTTATCGTGTAAAAAAATTGAGATGTATTGTTGAAATTGCACATTTTTACTTATATTTAGACATCTCGGGGATTAAATGTGTAGCTGAACTGTTTCCACTGAAAGAAAGAGGAGTTTCACTGGTCCAGCCCACTTAAGATCAAAATGAGCTGTTGTGTGGACCATGTTGTAAAATGAGATAAAGGATATTCTTCTTCTTTCAAACCAAAATAATACATACGCACAGGGATTCCCATTTATGCGCAAGGGCATTCATGTCAGGTTAAAACAGGAAAGAGCTTTTCCTAACCTGCTGCCACAAAGCGCAGCTCCTGGTGCTCCATCTGTGTGTGCACAGGATGTGTTCAGGCACAGTAGCAGTAGGTTGCTCATGTTTTGGAAGTGCTCGGAGCCCAGCGCACAATAAAGCACACAATGCAACAGCTGCATGTGCAAAACACAAAAAAATAGACAACCTGCGTAGACAGCTGGTACACAGCTGGATTCATTAAAAGAGGAATCTATTCTGTAAGTAAGAGGTGGTCGACTGAAGGATGCAGCTAAAACACTTCCTCTTACCTAAAATGACGTGACCTGATATTTTAGTGGACGATTTTTTGGCAGATAACAAAATGTAATAAACTACTTTGTCATTATTTTAATGATACGCTGTAAAAGTGTAGCTTCCAGCATTACATCAACAATTCATCTTCATGTTATTAAAAAATGTAATCTGAGTGGCCTTACATTTCCAAGAAATATTCGCCATTTAGATTGGTTTTATAAACTGTGTACATAGTTTCAAGGAGACGTACTTCAGCGAGGCTGCAATTCATTTTGAGAAGACTCCCCCAAAACTGGGAGTTTCGCTTAAATAGTTGCAGATGGCAAAGATGGTGGTGGAGATGTGAGACATTGTAATCTGGCAAAAGAAAGACAGTACTGGAGGAAGAACAGCTACGTCACACAAATTTCTTAGTCTTCATTTCCTTTGGAAGACTCACTTGTTTCTTCTCACCTGTGCCCCTACAACTCTCATTTTCTGCACTCCCTCTATGTTCTTCTTATCCTTCCTCCTCTGATTATTTTCACCTTTCTCTCTTTCCCTCAGCCCTTCCTCCCTCTCTTCAATCTTTATTTGCCTGCCCCTGGGCCAACAGACTGGGTGGTAGAAGCTGCCGCATGGCTTCATCAGGGAATTGCTGTGTTTGCTGCTCAGTGCCGGGAGGAGGGCGATGGCTACGCTCTCTCTGCTTAGCGATCATCTGAGACTGCAATACATGCCACAAGAACAAAGCCATTTTATCAATCATCTTTGGAGGAACAGTCTTTGCTTGGCAGTTCTTTTTGGTAATAAACTGATATGTATCATTGTGATATATTAGTATTAGTAGTGACAGGGTGGTGCAGAACCAGACAGTTCTAGGTCTGGACATCATGACAGGGAGATTCAGAGTTTGAATGTTCTGCCTGTGCGGGTTTTCTCTAGGTACTGTTTGTGTGTATTTTAGTTGCTTCCCACTTCCCAAGTGTGAGATTAAGTGGTGATTCTGAATTGGTGTGGATGTGAGTGGGAGTGGCTGTCTGTCTCTCTGCTAGCCCTGTGACAGACTGGGTATTGTGTGTACAAATGTGGACACTTCTTAATCTTTCATTTCAGATGTTTTCAATCCCATTGTACCAGGTGTATAAATTCAAGTACCATGCAGTCTGCCTTTACAAACATTTGTGACAGAATGGGCCATTTCAAAGAGCTGGTGAGTGGTATTGCTGCAAAGTAAAAGTTTTCAGGAGCCACAGCAGCTAAGCCACAAAGAAGCAAACCATGTAAAGTTACAGAATGATGAGCCATATAATGTGTTAAAGTTGCTAACACTCTGCTGACTCAATAATTGCAGAGATCCAAACCTCCACATTAACATCAGTACAAGAATTATGCACTGGGGCCTTCATGGCATTGGTTTCCATGGTTGAGCAGCTCCTGCTGGTGTAAAGGGTATTTGTCTCATAGAGTGTATGAGTTAATCTAATTCCGTTTTAAAGCAATCCCCCCCTAAAAACTCTGTTAGTGAGCATTTAAGCAGAAATGTTTGTGTTTAAGTGCAATAAACACAACCCAGCTGAGCCAGATGTTGCCACTAATAACACTGCTGTCCTCCTGTGAGCTTTAACCTGGACTACAAGCCGAGCTTGCAAGTAAAAAGTGTATTCTCTGTTAAGAAAGATGTAAGGTAAATGTTTTCATTACACAAGATACATAATCTGCCACTGAAAGTCAAGTGAAATTTAATATAGAACACATTTCAAAGCAAGAAATATAAAAACTAACTAATATAAAACAATAAAAACAGGATTATTTGGCCACTGAAAACAATCTAAAATGTAGGCACACTATCTAAAAGGCCAAATACCTGAAATAAAATGTAGAAAAATCAAAAAAAAATAAATAAAATTGGAGTGCAAGAAGTTTAATTTATCATTTATTAATTCAGCTGGAAACATTTAACTTCAACACTCTTCAACACACACTGTATATTCAGTATATTCTATTCAGATACACACATATTCTATTCAGTAGGTAATTTGGCATACACCAGTGCTAGGGTTAACTAGATGCTTTCAGCTTTCAAGTTGCTAAATGAAAACATTACTCTGCTACACACTAAAACCTTAACATTTATGTACAAAACTAAACCTAAAATTCCAGGAACATTACATTTAGAGGACTTAAATATTTCTTTTTACTGAATTTGAACGTTCCTTCCACCCTAATGTTTCTCTGCTGCTTTCATTCCACCCATTACCCCAATTGTTTGACTATAACACTATTAATGCTTTTCTAAGTGTCTCTGTAGCACTGTAAAAACCCTTTAACATGTTAAATTTACTGTATAAACATTCCAGCACATATGAAAAGGTCCCTGAGTCACTCTGTTCTCTCTAATTGCATCTAATTGAGCTGTAATTCATCCCTTGCAGCTCAACACAAAACTTTGCTTTGCTACGAGGTACCCCTACCCTCATAATTTAGACATTATTTGAATGGCTACAAAGTATTTAGAAATGCAGTTTTACAATTACACCTTTGTATATAGCCACTTTTATTGCAATTTGTATTTCCTATGAATAAATTAAACAAAATAAACCCCTTTCATTTACAAATAAAACCCTTTAGATAAGCTAGTTCCAGCTTCATTTTTGTAGAAGATTTATATATTTTAAGCTGTCCTACTCTTGAATATTTGTAGTAGCAGATCGGGGGATGCAAAATCTCCCCGGCAGAAAATTGCATTCTACATGCACAACACAAAGTTTTTAGAATTAATTACAATTTTTTACATCATGGCCATCCGGGAAAACTGCTTCACCTACAAGATTAACGTCAAGCGGGAGTATGGTAGGGATTAAATGAAAGCTAAAACTTATCTACAGTTTTGTGTTGAATTTAACTCCGGTGGCTCGTGTGTTGTCTGTCAGGCTGTATCTCGAGATAACATTTTTTTCTCCATTTTTCCATGAATTAATGATAAAACTGAGGCAGCAAAGTTTTAAACCCATCACTGAAGGTTGCTGTAAGGTAAGTGACAGCCCTCTCACACTTTTCTTTTGATTACTTTCAAGCTCAGCGGTGCTTTCCTGCAGTCCTCCCACCATTGTGAGAACGGAAACTAATCTATCCTGAGCTCTCAGTACATGTGTGAAAGGATCAGAACTGCGTGAGTGGGCAAAACCAAGCCAGGACTCTTGGATCTCAGTGGGGAAGCAGAGGGAGTTTTTTGTGTCCTTTCAGCAGCGCACTATTCTCATCAGTAAACACACATGTACACACACAGAGACAGACAAACACACCCCTCCAAATGGTAATTACTGCAGCAAAAGGGTAAGAAAGTGTTCGGAATACTTTTGTGTGTGTGTGTCTGATTTTCCTTGGTGACATACAATAAATGCACAAGTCGCTGCTAGGACGCCCATCTGTCACATCTCTGAGTGTGCGCTTGTGTATGTGTGTGAATGATAATCAGAGACAGTTTTCACAAGGCACAGTGTACTTCAGTGAAATGTGCAGTTAGTGCAGTAATCATCCATTTAAGTCACCTACTCTTTTAATTTAAACACTTTTTATTTGGACACTTCTATTAACTTGTGTGTTTGTCAGAACAAGCACACATATGTAATTTGTGAATAAAATAACATTTTCCCAGTTTTACATTGGTTATACCACCTGACATAGAAAGTGTAGCAGCCTACATATGAGCTGAATTCTGCTACTTTTATCGGTATTTAAGAGAGAGGCACAAACATTTTCATCCACCCGTGACAAAATATTCTTTTCACTATTATTACTTTCCCCCCCTCATAATAAAGTAATAAATATTACTTGACAATTATATTCATAATGATAAAAACTTTGGTATCTATTGAGATTGTGTAGACACATGACCTCTAACCATGTGTCATGACAATGGTCCCTGTCACACAGTTTGATCCATGACCATCTGGCAACCACCTGTCATAAGGGGAAAATGAATATTCCCCAACCAGTTTAGAGTGGTTGCCAGAGATTGGCAGTTGCTGGGAAAATGATGCTTAATTTGTTATCATTTAAATGCCATTCATTCAAATGGAGAGTGGATAGTTTTGGGTTTACATACAATATATTATTTCAATGTTCTTAAAACCAAATCTATTTAAAGTGAAGAGTTTTATAGAAACGATAAAACCATGAAATTAACACATTGTTTTAATAGAAATGATTCACAACTACATGTCACATCAGTGACCCATATACACACAACTACATACACACATACACATTCACACACAGTATTAATGACCTTATTATACAAGATAGATTCACCTGCTCGAACAATAAGTTGCACCATTAGCTGCTCTTATCCTTGCCAGCTAAGTGACACAACTAAGATTTTACATGAGTGAAATGGATATAATCTTCACATAGAAATAAATACACAAATTAAGTACACTAAAAGAGAATCTATGAAAATCTAATACAAAAACAACCAAACTTATTATTACCTTTGTACCGGACACGAGGTTAATAATGTTTAGGCAAAACATCGGCACCCTGAAGTAAAAGCATCATTTAAAGTTATTTAAAATGGCTTAAATTCATTTAGTGAGACCAGCCAGCTCTTCAAGTTTTGGGCAAATTTGAAGACAAATTTTCCAAAGACAATTTATAAGTAAATTTGTGTTGTTTTTTTTTTTTTGATATACATTTGTTTAAATGTCAAGCTAACTACAGCTGATCTACATATTTAGGGTCTACTGAAGGTTCTTCCTCACATAGATGAGCTAATACTACAGCATTAGGGCGTGCGCTGCATTCAACACAGCAGCATAAGCAACTGCTGATGTTGCACCGCAAGTAGAAAGAGTTAATAATGTCGCCCACGAGAGCCCCAATCTCACAATGCTGACAATGGTGTTTAACATTCACTTTTAAAAATCGGGCCAACATTGTTCTTCACAACAAACATCTGCTGCTGTGAATTGTGTTTTGTGAAAAGGATTTATAATCAAGAACTATTGATTGAAATAAATCAGAATCAGAATCAGAATACTTTATTGATCCCTGGGGGAAATTATTTTTTGTTACAGTGCTCCATTTTAAACCAACATTAAGACAAGACAGACAATACGCTAACTAAGAATAGTACAATATATACATATATATACATACATACATACATAAGTCACTTATAAATAAATAGTTGGAAAAGAAACATGTGTAGCTGTAGCAGCAAACAGTGTGTTAAGTGGATGCGTTGTACAGGGAGATGGCCACAGGCAGGAATGATTTCCTGTGTCGTTCAGTGGTGCTTTTCGGTAATCTCAGTCTCTCACTGAACGAGCTCCTGTGACTGACCAACATGTCATGGAGTGGGTGGGAGGTGTTATCCAACATTGTCTTTATCTTGGACAGCATCCGCCTCTCCGACACCACCTTGAGGGAGTCCAGCTCCATCCCCACAACATTGCTGGCCTTACGGATCAGTTTATTAAGTCTGTTGGCATCTGCGACCCTCAGCCTGCTCCCCCAGCATGCAACAGCATAGAGGATCGCACTGGCCACAACAGACTCATAGAAAATCCTCAGCATTTTCTGGCAGATGTTGAAGGACCTCAGTCGCCTCAAAAAATAGAGACGACTCTGGCCCTTCCTGTAAAGTGCTGTGGTGTTTTTAGCCCAGTCCAGTTTATTGTCAATGTGTACTCCAAGGTATTTATAGTCCTCCACAATGTCAACACTGACCCCCTGGATTGAAACAGGGGTCAAGTGTTTCCTGGTCTTCCTGAAGTCCACGATCAGTTCCTTGGTCTTTGCCACGTTGAGCTGCAGATGATTCTGCTCACACCACGTGACAAAGGAGTCGACCACAGCCCGGTACTCTGTCTCATCATCCCTGCTGATGCATCCAACCACCGCAGAGTCATCAGAAAACTTCTGAAGATGGCAGGTCTCTGTGCAGTGGCTGAAGTCTGTGGTGTAGAGGGTGAAGAGGAAGGGGGAGAGGACAGTCCCCTGTGGTGCCCCTGTGTTGCTAATCACCTTGTCAGACACACACTGTGGGAGACGTACATATTGTGGTCTTCCTGTCAGGTAATCAACAATCCAGGACACCAGAGAAGCATCCACCTGCATCGCTGCTAACTTATCACCCAGGAGGGTCGGCCTGATGGTGTTGAAAGCACTGGAAAAGTCAAAAAACATGACCCTCACAGTGCTCGCCGGCTGGTCCAGATGGGTGTAGACACGATTGAGCAGGTAGATGATGGCGTCCTCTGTTCCGAGACGAGGCTGATAAGCGAACTGAAGGGGATCAAGATGTGGTCTTACTGTGGGTCGCAGCTGGTCCAGGATGAGCCTTTTCAGGGTCTTCATGATGTGGGAGGTCAGTGCCACGGGCCTGTAATCCTGGGGGCCACTGGGACGAGGCGTCTTTGGTACAGGGACGAGGCATGATGTCTTCCAAACTCATAAAGCTTGCTTTATGAGTTTGGCAGGTCGAAAGCTTCATCGGGAACGCCTGGCCTTCGTTCTGAAAGGTTTTTCTCACTTGTGGGTTTTCATTGACCTGCACTAAAGAGCTGAATGCTTCCGCTAAACACGCACGCAGACTCACATGTGTGAACCAGCTGTTACATTCGTAAGAATGCACACAGATTCCACAGGCAGAAGAAATGCAGTTGACTCTGACAGACTGAAACAACAAATGACAACAAAACACTAATATTCATGTATTCATGTAAATCTATTCATTTATTTGCTGTGAATGATGGCAAACACTGAGTCTCAAATAAATAAACGTTATATAATGGTAAACAGAGGTGGTTGTTGAGGTTGAGGATATATTAGGGAAGTTATTTGGTGATCGGTGACCGTTGATACTAATGTCCTTTGAAATGGTTGCACATCACAGCACTCCTGGCTCAAAGATGTCTTGTTATAATGCACAGATTAATAATAATTCATCTATCATTAGTCTTTATGTTTGTCACTTAATGTACAGCTGTTTTTCGTAGTTGGTGTTACTCCTCAGAGGAAATAGGGACAAAGAACTCATGACAGACGAAGCTTCTGCAGGGAAACAAATGAATATGCTGTTCACTGCAAACTTACAGTGAACAGTTGCAGGTTATATACACTGCTGAGACAAACATTGCTCAAGCTCTAGTGTCCACTTCATGCTTCCAAAATTCTACATATCAACTACAACCGAATGTATTAGAAGAATTGTTTGAATAACTTCCCTCTGTTGCCAACAGAAACCTTTGTACATTAAAGATAAGTTTAACTTCCAATTTTAAAATTTTCCATTTTCCATTTGTAAGTACTCTGATTGTGTACTAGGCTCCGAGTGCTGTAAAAATGCGTGACAAAACAGCAGCACTGTGGCTGAATGGATCCTGAAGCTGCTGAGTTGTTGCTTTTGCTGTGTGACCGATGTAAAAAGAGCCCTCTGAAAAGGCAGTTAAAGGTGTATTGTCAGTGAGTGTGCCCCAGTGTCACTTGGCAGAAAACTGGATTAATCTTTTGACCAGCTGTCACTCAACGGCAGCTCTTGCTCTACTGGGCAAATATACCACTCACTGTCTGTTCTTAAACTTGGCTTCCAGCTGGTATTGTAGATGTTGAGGCAGTTTAGAAGATTTGTCAAGCCAAGCACTCCTGAATGTTAGATGACAATGAGGAGTTCCGCTTTACTGCTGCACTTTGTTATCACCATCTGTGGCTGAGATCTTACGACCCCTTACATTGCCTTTTTCGAGGCTCAAGTCCCCAGTAACATCACTTAAAAGGTTATTTTTTAAGAATCCAGAATTATTTTCAACTATGCTGAAAGTAAACTGTGTTAGGCACACTCTTTCCTTCTTCTTTGTCACCAAAGAAGAGGAATTATTGTGTACACAGCTTACATGTATGTGGGTGGGACAGCACATATGGGAAGTCACGCTAAATCACATCCTGTATTGCCATTAACAGCAGTGGTTTCCCTGGCGTGGTGCACTGACTGTATTAGATCCAAATTGAGTTTTTCTATGAGAAAACTAATGGCCTGGAACATGCTGGGTTGCAGCTGTGAACCTATGGCAGCCCAATATGTTGTCATGAATGTCTCGATTAAAGTTACATTTATTTTTTATTTTTTTCAGTTTATGGCCATGTTGAAACTTTGGCAGACACTCAGTCCTTTGTGAGTGGCACTGTACAATTTTATGTGACACATATTGATTTAAAGTTGCAAATGCAACAACAGTGCCATAAATAAAAGTGAAAGTACGATGAAAAATGTGCTCTGGTGGTATGAAATGTACTGTAATCCACCAATGAGTAGCTCAGCAGAAGACAGAAACTCTGCGCACCCACACAAAAATAGACCCAATATGTTAACTGCTACAAAAGCGTGATACACATCACTACAGCCTCTTTTCATGCTGTTTTTGCAAGTGAAACAAAATGTAGATTTGTTTTTCAATATGTGCACAAAAGGCAAGCTGAAACAAAAAAAACACAAAACCCCAAAAAACAAAAACAATACACCCACAGAACATGCACTTTAAAGCAGAATACTCCAAAACAACAAGAGTCAGGATCTTTTAGGGACTGACATCTACAACATGAGCTTTAATACTCTCTAATTTTCAGATCACGTAGCACAGTCATGGTTCTTACTCTGCATTTCATTTTGTTGTTATAAAAGTCTTGTGTATTATGAAAGATTCTTTTGGATGTGTATGATATACCTGATCCGCTGCTAAGGGTTTAACCAAATACCTTTCAACTGTTTGTTAATAAGAATAGGAGTCTGAGTATTTCAGAAACATAACCATCTTTACGGTTTACAGAGAAAATGTGGATGGTAGGCAAAACAACATGAAAGCATGGCTTTAACTTGTCTTATATTACTGGTTGGTTGGTGCTGGTGATGTAAGAGTATACTAATTTTGTACCAAGTGAAAATTATTTAAGCATCACAGACATAAGCTACCTGAGTATTGTTGCTGACCATATCCATCCCTTTATAACCACAATGCACTTATATCCAGTTTCCAGCGGGAAAATGCACCATGTCACAAAGCTCAAAGCATCTCAAAGTGATTTCTTAAATATAGAAATTTGAGTGTACTGTACTCAAATGGCCTCAAGGGTCACCAGATACAGCTGGCAGAACTGCAGCTACTCAGTCTTAACATTCATCTCATGGAGAGCAGCGGTCATCACACTACAGTTGACTTCACTGTTCCCAAATTATCAACCTTATTACTAGATTTAACAGATTGTCAGACTTCAGAAGCAACCTCATGCTAGATTTTGACTTTATGGGCAATACTGCTTCATAAAGTTATTTTGCTATCACAAGTACTCTGCTCAAAGTAGTGGCACTATGAAGGGGAAGAGCATCAATACTGTTGACTTATCCTAAAAAAGAGAGACTAATATGTAAAAACTTTTTTTTAAAAAAGCATCGGTCTTACAGTAATGTCTATACTGCCTGCTGTGAACTGAGACTCAATTTTAGAGGTTTCGCTTCAGTGGCGACATCTGCATACTGGGTACGTGGAGAAGCTTCAGGTTAAGTGAGCTTTGAGGGAAATATGGAATTAAAGCAACTAAACGGCCATGTTTGGAGTACTGGAACACATTCCGTATCCTGGATTCACTCATCTGTCTACTCCACTGCTCAAGAACACTAACATAGCCACACCGAACCGCTCCATGTGTGAGTGCAAGTATGTGAAGAATGGTAGATGGGACAGGATGTTCCACTCGGTTCATATCCCCATCTATTTTTTCCAGCACCAAGCCATTCCTGTGTCCCCTGTAGTACGTTTATTCACCTCCCTACAGACACACGCACACTATGCTATTACCACACACACACACACACACACACACACACACACACACACACTCTCTGTTTAACTGTGATTACCCTGCTCGCTCCTCGCTCGCTCACCCGTCCTTGGAGGGGCAGTGGGCCATTACAACTTTTCTTCTGCACAGCCTGTGTGTATGTGTGTGTGTGTGTGTATATATGTGTGTGTGTGCGTGTGTGTGTGTGTGTGTGTGTGTGTGTGTGTGTGGTAATAGCATAGTAAATCTGCAGAGGTCTTTTTCCACTCTGCTGTGAGAGCGGCGTTCGATCATACGGTGCCGTTTTATTGGAGCAGACACTCGAGCACAACACAAACACACAATCCAGCACAAAAAAGGGGATTGCACACATGTTAAGCTGAGGTAATTGGCAGAAACTGACTGTTTTCTAAAAATGAAAACACGTGACCACGCCCACACATAAGTTACAAAATCACAGTGCTGGTGCAGGAGAATATCTGAAGATGAGAAAACGCAAGAAAATATTTATTTATATACATAAAATGTGAAGCAGCAAATTTGCACCATTATACAACAAGTCTCATGCTGACATCAGTGCATACACACACATGTGCATACACACACACACAGAGGCTGTCTGGCAGTAATTCAGTGCACTATTGATTCAATTTCCATCTATAATTCATGGTACAACGCACACCTCAGCTTAAGTGCAGAAACACACACACACAAACTGCCAGTTTCTGAGAAGCAGGAAGAGAAGAAACACAATACCACTCGCTGTACATAAACTTAAACCCACTGATACACACACAGTCGCACACCAGTCTAGCCAGCAGCTACCACGAGTTCATTCATCTTAACCTTGTCTTCACCTCCCCATCACTCCCTCATTCTTCTCTCTACATGTCTCCTCTCTTTCTTCACTCTCAGCACATCACAAAGCTCAGGTGCCATTCTTCAACCCTGCTTTGGATTATCCTCGGGTTTTTAGTCCCTTCTACTTCTTAATCTCAGGAAGCTTTTGTGTCACAAATGAAAAAAGTTTAATCCTCTGTGAAAACGCTGTTTTAAAACATAATGGATAGTTCCCTAGTAGATGTCTGTACAGCCATAACCACTTACCCTAACATTAAACCAGGTGAAATTTTCAAAGTTATCTTAAGGTGAGTTGCTTTTGCATCCAAAAAGGGAAATGAGTCCTCACAATGTGACTTAGTAAACAGATGTCCCCACAACATGAGAAAAACAAGTAAACACTCCCATACACACACATGCATGAATACTCGTGCCCCATTATTACCATATGGGAAAAGCCACTTCCCAAGTGTGTTTGCTTTATTGAAATTACTGGGTCACTGAAGCAGCATGAATGAGGAGCTCAGCAATCAGCATAATTCATGTGCGTGTTGCTGTGCTGAGGTCAGACATGCTGGCATTGGGACTGTGTGCATTCTTCACTGTATTAGGGATTCTATATACATAGGATGGGACCAGAGCCCATAAAACCTTGGAGAAGTTCTTTGCTTATTTTGTGCAATAACATACATTTATAAAGTGAAGTGCTCACACTAACAGGAAAATATAACTTTTTTCAGGATCAGAGGAGAATTATGTCGTGAAGGCGACTTGGACTTTTCTGGTTACTGATGAAGTTAACAGTTTATCAGGATCGCTAAAGTGCACTAACCCATGGCGCTTCAGTCGAGCTAGTGTTTTCTAAATGAGGAGGTTCGATTACAAAATTATTTCTCTGTCCATCCGGCTGCCTGCTTGTCTGTCTCTTACATTATCACCATGTAAAACATATATATCTGAGTGCTTGATTGATCAATGTTTTTTAGGCTCTCACCATAAGTATTTAAAAACAAACAAAAAAAAAACAACCCTTTTTTATTTATTTTTAATTTGTGTTTTGCTTGCATATTGTGCCTTGGGGGTGGGGCATGTACAGGCCATGTATATGTCCTGTGCATATGACAGAATTGACATCACGGTTAACTTTAACAGTGACTCTAACAAGAAGACACAATCCAATTTCTGGCCATGTTAGACCTTGATTGAAGCACAGGGTGATGCACTGCTCAGTAATGGATACTTTTTAAGTAAAGGTTTTACTTTAAACTGGGAGCAACAGTTGACAAGGGACACTCAAGGTTGTTTTTTTTTTACATTTTCATGATCTAAAACTATTAACATATAATTAGTTTAATTAAAATTTTATTGATGAGCATTCCTAAAAACATAAATATGAATGAAAACAGATAAGAGCACCAACTGCTGCCTTCTGAGCGTCTTGCACCACAAAGGTCTGTAAAGCAGAGAAACAGACTGTTTATCTCGCTAATGGTGGTAGCAGTAGGATATTCCTTTGTTAATCGGGACAAAAACAGCAAGACACAATTTAACTACTGTAGTTCGTTTTTTCCTCCGTGCTACGTTTCACACGTTACTGTTTCATAAAGGTGACAAGACAAATCGAGATTGCCAAGAATAGCGTGCATGCCTATATCTTTATGAATATTAATCAATAATGGGATAATTTTATGTATGATCTACAATGATAAAGAAAAAGAATGTCAGAAACGCATGGGACGAATGGTATAGTGCCAATATCATAATCTAGGAGCTTGTGTTTACTAAGAAGAGCCAAGCTCCCGCTGGCTTCACTGTAGTTGCACCCTGCTGGGATGGCACTTCTGATTGATGGAAAAATAAAACCTTTTTCTGTTTCTTGCAATAAATAAATGAAGTCATTATCACCAGGAAATGTTTATTGTCACAGAAAAATAGGATAAATTTACCAGTTATCACAAAACCTTAGACAAATATTGCAAGCACAAACGTCTTGGATTCCATAACAATCTGATATATTTATAATGTATACAGTTCTGTGCAAAAGCCACCTGCATTTCTTTATATTTTGCAATGGAAATAGGAAATATGTGTAGTGATTTATTGAAATGTGTACAAACATACATGTAAATACAGTATAAATGCCAAAAAGCAGAGTTTGTACAATTATGATCAGCTTGAAAGTCAATATTTGGTACGAACATCATTATTCTTCAATGCAGCCTGAACTCACTTAGACAAGCTTTGTTGTAATTTAAGTGTTCAGTTCTCCAAGCTTCTTAAAGGGTATTCAGAGCTCTTCTTCATTCTGTTCTCTGTCAAGATTGCTTCAGTACTGTTGAGGATCTACTGCTCACAACCATTTAAAAAAATAAATGATATATATATTTAAATATAATAAAGTCTGTCTCCCTGAAAGTAAAGTATAAAGAAATGAGGTTGTGGCTCAGAACGTTTGCACAGTACTGTAAAAATCAAAATTAAAATAAAGAGAAAGTAGAGAGAAATAAAAAAACCCACTGATTTATGTGTGGAAAGTAGGGCTGTGCGATATGACCAAAATCTCATATCCCGATATAAGAATTCTATCGTCCCGATAACGATATAAATCACAAAAATGTAACATTTTCTGTAAATTCTGTGAATCTCGGGCAGCTCGACTTGCGGGAAGTGTTTCCAGCTGGGCGTCGCGTACCTGGAGTCGAGTGTTTTAACCGATGCATGAAACTATACATTTTTTAGACATAAGTTGTAACGGCCGCCGTTTTCTTTGTGAGTATTTATTACACGCCGTGCAGCGGGGAAAAGCCTGTTCTAACGTTTGAGTCTAGACGGCTCTTTTTTACTTCTCATCCGTAAATAATCTGCTCTTTCACGTGATTCAGTTTATTTTGAAAAGTCTCAACAGGATCCTGAGCTTTATTGTGAAAGGTTTATGTGGAACAAGCGGACACGCGGTGGTTTTACCGTCGTTGTTGCTAACGACAACGCATAAAAACAAACGCTTGTCTGTCTGTAGTGTGGTTATATTAAATATAAGAGAAAGAGAGAACTTTAATAAATTAATATAGCCACTACAGTGACCATCAAAACGATGAAAAAATATTGCCGTAAACAGTTTAATTTGCGACACAACGAAACAAACGATAGCGTAAAATGAAACGATAGACGTTTTTATATCGTCATCCGATATCGTCATCGATATCGAACAGCCCTAGTGGAAAGTAAATATACCGCAATGATTGCAAGGGGAAAAAACACTGCCACCACAATGCATACAAATTAATAAACTTAAGATACTTCATTGCATTTCTCCTCTGCTTATCCAGAATCTCTTTTCTCAGAGATCATTTCACAAACATAAATTTAATTGATCAAAAGTTGCATTTTTTAATATTTATAATTTATTTATTTCATAGTTTATTAGTAGGAGCAACACGTGAGCATAGTGCTTTATGTCTCTGACCTGATGTCGCGATACGTATCCGCGTTACATAACAGAGGACGTTTTAAAATCTGTGAAGTAAGACAGAATAAATGCTACGATTCTCCCAGAGCTGAGACAGCCTGTCAAAAAGAATTATAATTGTTTTAGCACACACGCACTCTTACAAACACACTGTTATCTTTAATCTCTCCTCCGACTTTTGTACAATGTCACACAAACTTTCATCTTCACATTGAATATTCTTTGTGAATATCGTCAATGATCTACTTTCACGCCTGAATGCCAGGGTTCTGCATTGAGCGTTTCTGACTGAGTGAGTGACTGAGTAGAAGCGATGACAGAGAGCGAGGAACAGAGCGAAAGATGGGAAGGAGACTCGACAGCAGGCTTTAGTTCAGAAAGCTCGAGGACTGCATGCATATTCATAAGGCTCGTTTCCATCTGAGCTGTGAGAGAAAAAGTAGCCCTCTAAAAAACACATACATGCACAGCACGCTTAAATACGCAAGCACTTCAGTGACAGTGGAGTTGTGAAAATGATGGCGTCTTACCTGATCAAGTATCCAGAGGGTTGATCCACATGTTAAGGAAGGCAGAGGGGAGGTAAAAAAAACAGAAGAGAAGAGGAGAATAAGTATAATTAGTCTATGAGTTATGAATATGATTGTCTATCCTATTGTGTAGATATAAGAACAACACTTGTGATAACAATAATTTGCAAAGCACCATTCAAAAATGACACCAAAGCTCAGTTTAAGCTTTCAAATCATGGAGCAAGTCCCACAGCTCTCTGAATGATAAAATAATCTACGTAGAACATGACATGCCATCTGGTTAGCATGTGGCTAACAGCTGTCTCCATCCTTTTTTTTTATACATTTTAACTTTATTACCTTTTGTGCCGTTGCTGTAAAAACAGTCAAAACAGCAACTGATTTGACATGAAGTAGGCAGCTCTTTGAACTGTTGTATTTGAAGATTTTTTTCTTTAAGTTACACTACTTCAATATAGCGCATGAGTGGATAAACTTATACAATAACGAGATTTATTATGATACAGAAAAGGCTGACGTTTCAACAGTGTGAGCAACAAGCTGTAAAAACAAGCCAAATCAATCATCAAATATAAGAAATAATCTAAATTACTGCATCGTGAAGATATTTTAAATAGAAGCCTCTTGTGCGCCAGGTTTGAGCGATGGATCTCTGTGTCAGAAAGGTAACCTTTCAACCCTAATTTCATTTTGGCGAAGCAGACAAAGTGAGTCAGATCAGGTGAGCAGGGTGAATGGAAAACAAATATTGTGTTAGTGTGATCCAAAAAAGCCCTTTCAATGCCCTGCGTGCTTCAGTTCAGGTAGTTTTCCCTCAATTTTTTCTGTGTTTTACAAAACTGATTTACAAGTACAAAATATTTATGACCACAATTTGAGCCCATACGTTTGTCCCAAATAACAAGACTTCTCAACTTGTGGAATATAAGTCTCAGTAGACTGAGTTTTCAAGATTAACTGTCTTCTTTATATTTTACAAAGACATGCATCAAAGGACAATAACTGCTTGCAGAAAGAGACAGGGCAGCTTTATACTTGTAATGACAATTTCATTCTGTCCTTGAAAAATTGTCAGACCCACTACTGAAGCAAAACACCCCTAAGAACAATACCCTACACCTACATCGTCTAGCTATTCTGTTTGTTTGGAAAGTGCATCACTATGTCCAGGTGTCCCCAACGTCCCGACCCGCACAAATATGAAAACACAACACAACAAATGATTAGCATAACAGATATTAAATTAAATTAAATCACACAAGTGAATCATGTAAGTAATTACACTTGTATATTGTATTATATCTCCTTTGTTAAGCTGCTTTACACAAAACCTAAGGCCTCGGTTAATACAAATAATATATCTTCTAGTCCTTTCCTCCTCCACCGCTCTACAAGACAAGGGTGCCCTTTGTCCCCATTGCTATTTGCACTTGTGATAGAACCTCTTGCCATTCAATTACGCTCTACAAAAGATTATAAAGGAATAAGGAGATTTGGTGTAGAACATAAGGTGTCTCTCTATGCAGATGATTTGTTGTTATATATCACTGACCCTACTAAATCATTGCCAAAAATTATGACAGTTTTAACTGAATTTGGGAAAATTTCTGGATACAAAATCAATTTAACAAAAAGTATATTGTTTCCAATTAGTTCTTTAGAAAAATTAGATAGCGCTACATTGATCTCGTTTCCTTTTACAAGCTCAAATACCTTCAAATATCTTGGAATAACTGTAACCCGTGAATTCTCTGGCCTTTTTAAATATAATTCTATTAATTTATACCATCAAACTGAACAGAACTTGGAAAGACTGTCTAAACTGCCCATCTCCCTTGCTGGCCGAGTAAATATCATTAGGATGAGCACTTTACCCAAATTTTTATTTTTGTTTCAATGTATCCCAATATTGATCACAAAAACTTTTTTTAAGAAAATAGACCAGTTAATTTCTCAGTTTATCTGGAACAAAAAGACACCCAGAATAAAAAAGATATTTCTCCAAAGAGCCAAGATTACAGGAGGAATGGGGTTGCCTTGTTTTCAGTTTTATTATTGGGCCTGCAATATACGTTGTATGTCATTCTGGGGCGGGGAACATAGACCTGATTGGGAACGGATGGAAAGTATGACTTTTTTCTCCAATACTCTTAAATCTTTGGTTCATTCAAACTCAGATCTGGGTAAGCATAAATGTAAAAATCCGGTAGTGTCTGGCTCACTAAAAATTTGGTCTCAAATTAGAAAGCATTTTCATTGGCGTCAATGTTCAATCTTTACACCATTAATTCATAATCAAGCATACACATTGCTCTCAGGATCAACATTCCAGCTATGGACTTCCAAAGGGATACACACAATCAAGGATCTGTTTATTGATAATCTTTTTCCTTCATTTCCACAACTTCAACAAAAATTTTCCATAGAAAACAGAGATTTTTTCAAGTATTTACAAATACGTCATGTTATTAAAGAAACGTTTCCATCCTTTCCCAATGAACCACAAAAGCTAGTTTGAGATGATCTATTCTTAATGAACCCGCTAAAGAAAGGAGCTAGACAGTACAACTACATTGGACCACTTGAGAAATGCTTGGAGTGAAGAACTGGCTACTAACATCACTAAAGATCAATGGACTAAGGCACAAGAACTGGTTCACTCCACTTCTGTCTGCTGCAGGCACGGACTGCTACAATTTAAGGTCTTGCATAGGCTCCATCTGTCTAAATTGAAGGTTTCAAGGATGTTTCCAGGGGCCGATTCAAGATGTGATCGATGTGGCCAGAATTCTGCCTCATTGTCACATATGTTTTGGACATGTCCTAATATCGCTACCTACTGGTCTAAAATATTTAAAACTTTGTCTGATATTTTTAAAAAACAGCTCCCCCCAGACCCAGTAATGGCACTATTTGGTGTAGCTACAGTTAAAAACTTAAATAATAAACAAATGTGTGCTCTGAGTTTTATAACATTGCTTGCAAGACGCCTTATACTTCTGAATTGGAAAAATAAAGCCCCCCCAACTCATTCTGCTTTATTAAGAGACACAATGTATCATTTACAGTTGGAGAAAATTAAATTTTCATTAAGAGATAATGTTAAACAGTTTTACCTAATTTGGCAACCCTTTATAGATTACTTTAATAAGTAAAACTGAGAGGTTTGGCCTCCTCTCATATCTGCCCCAAGATTATATATATGGGTCTACGCAGGTGTTGTTGTTTTTTTTTTGTTGTTGTTTTTTTTTTTTGGGGGGGGGGGGTTCGTTTGTTTTTTTCTTTTGTTTTTTTTTTCCTCTCTCCCTCCTTTGAATATACTTATTTAGGATAATAAATGTGTATGTATAGACATAGATATGATTGTTTATATAATGATAATTATATTTTATGTAAAAAGGATGGGGAGAGGAAGGAAGGGAAGGGGAAAAAGAGGGGAGGGGAAGGGAAGGGGGGAAAAAAGAAAAAAAAACTATGTCAATGTAAATGAGATATATACTTTGTTGCCTGATTTGAATAAAGAAAGGAAAAAAATGTAAGTCATGTAAGAAAAACAATTCAACAGGACACAACAGCAAATACAACATACAAGATACCTTGATGCATGCTCAGTAATCTAGGTAAGGCTTCTCCAACCTGCAGTCAGCTGAGACTGAAGAAGTTACATCAATGAATGATGAAACATTGTTCCCACTGAAAATGCTACATCAGATATGAACTGAATCAACTTCCCGGGTACACACATTTTTTTTGTCACAGTTTACAGGAAACAGTATTTTGGTGAGAAGTAAACCACAGATCCATGTGTTAAATATCACAAACAAGACTGACTTTTTAAATCTTCAACCACCTTTTGCGTTTAGTACACCACCTTGTAATTTCTACTTGCAATAAAATGCAGAATTCAGCCTCCAAGGCTTTCAGGTCTGGAATTATGCCTAAAAGATGTGGTTGACAACACTGTTAGTCCTGTCATCTGAAGCATTCAAGTAGATACCTTCATATCACCAGCTGATTCAGTCGTTCAAACCTTAAAAGTTTAAACGTTTGTGTTCTCAAATAAGTTTTTGCATTAACAGACCCATGTTCAACCCTTCCGAAAGATTAAGAGAGCCAAATCAGCTATGAGGACAGAAATAGATGCAGGTGAGGTTGCTAGGGATAATATGTTGTCATGGATGTGTCCTTTGAATTGGTCCCCTCCCCTCTCTAGACCCCTGTTACTGTGGCGACAGGGGGCCTTGAGTGACGGACGGTTGCTAAGGCATGTCGATGGTTGTTAAGACTACTAAATGTGTCAATCAGAGTCATAGATATAAAGAACTTAAAGGATCTAATCATGGCCAGAAGAAACCCAATCCACAGCGAGTAGAGTGCAATTCACATGATTTGCAAAAGAATCATTATTTATAAGGGATTGACATTTTTCACTTGTAAGAAAAATAAATTAACTCATTAGTGATGTTTACCACACAATACAAGCTGAGATCAGGCCCTGCAACTCTGAACATTCACTAAATGAGTGGCTGGATGTGCATAAATAATGAATAATTGAGCAAGTGAGCACTAATTACTTATTAAGTCTCCCCATCAAAAGGCAAACCCTCATTTATTAAGGAAAAATATGAGCGCTGGAGCATTTTGAATAACAACAGGGAAACATAAGCTAGCTTTGTCATAGTTTGATTATCTTTCACTCCAAAGAAAAATAGCCCATTAAGAAGATGAAAAAAAATTTAATCTAGGATGCGTGAATGTTGTGCACTGAATACTAATACTATTAGAAAGCTGTTTTCTCCATGTCAGCATCAGGCTTGAGGATATTGTAGGAGATTTTTGAAAGTCTATATAAACCCTGGTCTCTACAAATTCAAAATCCATAAATCTCAACATGACAAATCCAAGCAAAGGAAAATGCTGTTTAAATTGATCAACTCTACTCCAACTCCATAACTGTCAAAAACAAAAAGTTAAATTCAAAAACAAACAAAAAACAACATAATTATTCAATTACACCTCATTTAAAATTGATCATCGATTACTATAGAACGATTCAAGAACAAAGAAAAAAGTGGTTTTAGTCAGCTCTGATAATATTGATACATTCTGACAGGCTTGTGTAGGTGGATTGAGTTGTCAGATTAAACATCTTATCACAATATTTAGTTTTCTATCAGATGATATCAATACATATGACAAAATAAATAAAATCAGAAAGGTTTTTTTTTTTATTCCTAAGTGTGGAAATGAGTTTGATAAACATACTGTAGTTTTGTTTATTCTGGGTTTTTGTGGAGTTTTCATAGTTTTCTCTTTTGTATTTTGTATTCCTTAGTTATTCTTTAGCACTGCTGTTGTTTTCCAGCCTTTAGGTTTTGTCTCTGTGCCTCCCTTCTGTTCTTTGTGTGGTGTCTTGTGTT
Organism: Rhamphochromis longiceps; assembly: GCF_057381845.1. Classification (NCBI taxonomy): domain Eukaryota; kingdom Metazoa; phylum Chordata; class Actinopteri; order Cichliformes; family Cichlidae; genus Rhamphochromis; species Rhamphochromis longiceps. The sequence continues at coordinate 27,855,631 of NC_140572.1, forward strand.
CCTGGGTTGATGTACATGTTGTTTCCTGTTTTGATTTGACAGTCCCATGTCCTATGTCAGTGGGTCTAGTTTTGCTTCCTGTTGTCCTGTTATGTCTTTTCTGTTTCTTCCTGTCAATGTCGCGTCATACCTCCTTATGTCTGTAAGTCTCTCTGTCTTCCTGGTTTCAGAGTTAGTTCCATGTTTCTAGTTTCCTTGAGTTTTAGTTCAAGCTTCTCAGTGTTCTTTTCCTAGTTTTCAAGTTTGGGGCTTTAGTTTGTTTTTTGTGCTTATGTTTTGGACATTTTTTCCAGCAATAAAGCTGCCACGTTAAGTTCACTTTCTGTGTCTGAGTCCTGCATTTGTATCATCCTCCCGATGTACATTATAATACAAGACAAAATCTAAAAAAAAAACAACAACAAATAACCTGTATCATTTCTTTTTTATAGATTCAAAAATTTGTAATAATTACATTTATTGTTTTATTACCCAGCCCTATATACACTTTATAATTTGGCAATTCCAAACCCAAGAAGCAGTGTCCCTGTAGTCTCTCTATTTCTAAAGCTACTTCCACTAAATCTTTAACTGGTCCAGAGAAAATGTGAGACATATGAGACAGTGACATATCCATCCATTCAACAAAAAAGTAGACCTAATATACAGTCGACATCTGACAGAGATGAACAAGACTTAAGAGGCGAGGATAGTGTGATCCAGAGCTCTACGGCCTAATGTTAAAGTGTGAACTGCGTAGGTGCATGTTAATGTCAAGAGCTGCGCTACACTGATGGGTGCAGTGTGTCGAATCAGAGATGTTAACCTAGAGTCTGACCCTGCAGACTCAACACAGGGTGAGAACGCAGTACATCTCTGCACCTCCTGTGCTCCCATTACAAATTTACAAGTGCGTGCACGCACACATACATCACTGCATGTACACACAGGCATGAGCACTGAAGTCAAAGGGAACAAAAAGGTTCTTCCCCCAGGCTCTTCACTGAAGACTTGTTGCAAAAGGAGATTCCTCCACCATGTCGTCAGTCTGTTACACAGTACACTCAGTAGTACACAAACACACACTAGCTTTGACAACAAAGATGATTGGAGGATGGCTGTTGGCAACAACCAATTATCTCGCAGTAACACATGGTGACAGCAGTGTCTACCTCCTTTATATTCCTTCCTCTTTCCAACACCTCACCGCCGTATGTCTCTATCTTTATATCCACCACCTCCTCACACCTCCACCTGGTGTGGTGCACGGTTCCTTCCTTATCACATGTCACGTCTTTCCCTGTCTCTCCTTATCTCCCTCTCCCTATCTCTCTCTCTCCCCCCCCCCCCCCCCCCTTCTCTCATCCTGTTGCTTCAGGGTGTTATGTTTATTTCTGATGTGTCTCAGTTTTACATTAAAACATTTTCCCTGACAACAAAACCAAAGATATTTAAAAAGAGAACAAGCGAAGCCAGAATCAATGCCAGTGATGCACCGTTAAATTATAATAATGCAATATCATAGAGTGGTGCAGTTCAATGAGAGTGAAGAATTCTTTGGACATATTTTTATTTTTCGTGTCTATATCAGTTTAAACATTAATATCACTTAGTAATCAAAAATATGTTACCATGCATCTAAACCCTACATTCTCAATAATGCTTGGACTAAATGTTTATTTTGCAACAACTTTGTGAAATGTTACAAATGTATTTGTAATCAGCACATCCTCTTTTTACTGTTTCTTGTTTTCAGGTCACCAATATATTACAACACTCAGAGAAAGGACCTATTTTATACAAACTAAATATTCCTATAGCCAAGCTCACCAAAAATGTATCATGTTTCATAGCAAACACCGCAGCATGGTTATAAGGCAGATGGGCAGGGGGTGTTGTGTACTCAGTGGTGGTCCAGTAAGGCTCTTTTTTAAAAATCAAAACATATTGATCCGCTGAGGTCATAGATAATTAGATAAAACATCGTAATGTGTGATGCTATAGAATCACGGAGTAGCTTATTATTTGGCATTATTGCAGGCAAACCAGCATATGAAATATGAAACAGAAAAGAAAAGTATGTTTATTTTTTTTATTCAAGATCTGTTCACCTGTACTTAGCAAGTACATACACATGAAATGCAAACTTTACATGGCAACGCACAGCTGGCAACCTGGCTGTATCTTGGTCATATGGTCAACGTACTCACAACGTGGAGGCTTAAAAACGGCCAAATCTTGTACCCAACCGTTTGTGAACTAGATGTGTGTCTCCAGGAATTTATAATTCCGAAAATGATTCGCCGTGTATGCGCAGAAAATCAAAACTATTTACTTTCTTAACCACTTGTCTTATTCAGGTCCATGGTAGGGATGGGTCCTGTCCAAGCTATCTTAGAGAGACACTTGAAATGTTCAAATCACTTTTAAAAATGCACCTTTTTTCCAAGGCTTTTTAGGAGTACTACCACAGTCAGCTTGTAGTCAGTTTTAGTCAGCTTTTGGTTGTTCTTAATCTTTTTTATTTTTGTTCATTTTATTTTTATTTATTGTATATTTTAATGTTTATTTTACTGATTTTTATCTTTTTTTTTCATTATGTATTTTATTGGGTTTTTTTTAGCTTTGTCTGTCTGTTTAATGTATGGTTTTTAACCTTTATCTCTGCTTTCTACTGGAAAGCACTTTGGTCAACCATGTTGTTTTAAAGTGCTCTATAAATAACGTTGGATTGGATTCGATTGGAGAATGGTGGGGAAGACCCTGGACAGGTCACAGATTAACACACAGAGAAAGACACACTTTTAGAACCATCAAATAACTGAACATGTATGTCTTTGGACTGTGGAGGAAGCTGAAGTACCCAGAAAGAACTCATGCAGGCACAGCGAGAACATGCAGATTCCACAGAGAAAGGCTAAAGCCTGGATTCAAAACCAGGACCTTCTTTGCAAGCAATAGTGCTAAACACTACTCTATGTGCTAACACCTCTATGCCACCCCTAAACTTAAGGCCAAACCACCCTGAGCATGTCTGATCTCTTTAAAAAATAACAATAATAAAAATACTTTTATACCAATGATGTTTGTCTTGTTGGATATAGTATTGTGAACTTTTGTACATGGGTCTCAAGCCTGTCAAGGTGCATAACAAGAGTTCACTTCACTTCAAATATGAGCAGGGCCACGTAGTCTACAGAAAAGTCCCAAGGTTGAGCTTTCTGGCCTGGGATTATCTCTTCATCTCTGTTTTCACTGCTACTTTCCTAATGTCTTTCTGACAAATCAGATTACAAAATGATCAGTTAACGAATTGAAGTAGAACTCAGCAAATGTTATTATATCTGTTTCTAAATTCACTATCTTATCAGAGGTAGTGAAGAGCACTGAGGGTCCTTAGGTATCATATAAATTGAAATCGAATAAAGGGGGGAGTAAATTCATCCTAACAACGCACGGGCAGACAGTTGGCGAGATTTAACTGTAGACTTGGGAGTCTTCCATCACTGGGAACATGGCAACTAGAGAGAAACAGAGAGTGGAAGGGATGCACTGAAAACGTTCTTATCAATGAGCGACAGTTCATTTGTTTTCCCATGGCACAAGTACCGCTGAATCTTCACATCTTTTGTTTTAAATACCTCTTCATAGGGCTGGGCGATATGACCCAAAATTCATATCTCGATATTTTTTAGCTGGATGGCGATATAAGATATATATCTCGATATATATTTTTTTAAAGCCATAAAGTAAGAACAAAAAGAGAGTTCTTAGTCAAAGCTGTGTCCCAGATGTCACACAGGCACTTTTATTAACATAGAGCAGATGTACATAAAATTTACTCAAAAATAAATTATGAGCATTTATTAAATAATAATGCTCCATAAATAAAAGAAAACAATGTTGTTTTTGTGCATAACAAAAAGCTCACAAATGTGCAGTCAAAATGTAAACTAAAAGACGAGCACTATAACAAGGACAGATTTCACAGCTGCTCTGTTCCCAACTTGTACTGCGTGACTGACAACCTGGAGTTTGAAATCCGCTTCGCAACCACGTCTCTTAACAGGTGCCATTTATGGTCCTTATACACAGTAAGGTAATATTACGTTGAAGCACAGTACGTATCACTCCGCGAGGCTCAGCCGTAATGCTCCGACAATCCATCAAGCGCTGCAGCTCCGTAGCTTACCAAAGTCGTACTAAAACATTTTTTGACAGATTGCTGAGCGCCGTGTTCCACATAAAATCGGTGCGCGGCCATCAAGCACAACCAGAATTCATACATAAGGCGCGCTGTCAACTTTTGAGAAAATGAAAGGATTTTAGTCCGTGCAGCACCTCTGGGCTGCATGGCGTTAGCGTGGTTAGCTCGTTAGCGTGGTTAGCTAGCTAACACGTTGACGCCGTCCAGCCCCACGCACGGGGCGATGCGCAGTAACTCGTTAACGGATTTGCCGTGTCCATCTTGTCGCTTCCTGCAGGTGAAGCGATGGGGGAGGAGGGGGAGTTGTGTTCAGTGAAGGAGAGGCGAGGCCGAGTAACGTTGCGTAAAGACGAAAGTGGACGAAAGAGAGGCAAACTTGCGGCTCCGCAAGTATAATTATAACGTAACATAGACTATATCGATATAAAGGATACTGTCACATCTTATATCTCGTATAAAAATATATCGATATTTTTTAAAAACTCGATATATCGCCCAGCTCTACCTCTTCACATTAAACATATAATCATCTCACTGACTTATTTAAGTGTGTGTTTAACAGGTCTCTGTGGACAGGGAAAACCACATCAGTGTAGTCATTTTCACTCATGGGGAGCTCCTTTAAGTAAATCAAAGGAGAAGTACAACCTCATTCAGCAACACTGCAGGTCCCTGATTAAGTTCTCTTGAAAGCCAAGTACATGGATGAGCTAAAAGTTGAAAAACAAATAAAAACTTTAAATATTCTCATTAATCTATTCAATTTTCGTATGGAATAAGCTGATTTTCATCAAACGATTATTCAAGCGACTACTTTCCAACAGACTAGACAGTGCTTCTGAAGCTGATTCTACACCTTTCATGTTTAATGACACAGCGGGATATGTATTATTAAAAGCAATGTCACCATGACTTGCCTCCAAAACACATCACATCACCAGACACTTCTCTATCCAGGGCCTCCCCTGCTGCCAACTTCAGCTCTCGCTTGTTTGATGTCTGTGGACTTTGACTCTATTGGACTGAGATCAGATGATTGATTCTGCCACACAAAAATTTTCCACCTCTTCATTCTGAATAACTCTTTAGTTGCTGTTGCTGTAACTTTGGGCCTCCTTAAAACATGCCTGTATATCTTACTCATCAGTAAATCCCAGTGTGCCAGTTTCATTGGGAGCCATACAAGTTGAAGCCATACTGTAACTGTTTCCTTCAACTATATTTTAGAGGTGATGTCTTATGCTTTGGATGAAGAGATGTTCCTTTTTTCCCTCCACTTTTTACCCTTTCAATAATTGTGATTGTGAATGATTTTTTTGTTTGATCAGTCCACAGAACTTTCTTTGAGGACCCTGCTGGTTTCTTTTCTGTGTTTCTGTGAATAGTCACTTCCTTTTTCAAGGTTACCAGTGGATTGCATCTTGATATGAATTCACTAAAGTTCTGGCCATGTAGGCACAAATGTTATATTTCGGGAAGTAACAAGAAATATTGTTGTATTCCTTATTACTTCTCAACATTTGCACTGTTAGCATTACTGTAGATGGGCATTTTGAAGAAATGCTGATAACACTGTTGAATTAAATGAATCTCTGTTTAATTTATTTTGTGCCAAATCACAACAAGTTGTGCAAATGTACTGTTTATAAGATTGGGGAAACCTGCAGTCAGCTGAGACTGAAGAAGTCACTTGGATGAGTGACGAAACGTTTCCCCCACAAAACGCTACGTCTAGATGAACAGATTCAACCTTTGGAGAAACAACTACAGTTGTTATATTGTAAGGTACAGACCGTACAATAATAACAAGAAAACAGAGAAATCCCCAACAATCATATGATCCCTTATGAGCAAGCGCTTTGACGACAGTGAGAAAGAAAAACTTCCTTTAACAGGAGGAAACCTTAAAGAAGGGCATCTGCTGTATCCGGTTGTGGGTAAGTGGATGAAGACAGGACAAAGACATGCTGTGGAAGAGAGCCATAAAATTAAATGCAAATTTGAGTTCATCCAAGTCTTTAAGACATTCCTGCATTTTTACTATTTGGTGTGTGTTATCTGGGATCATGGATAGAAAGTTTGGTGTCATCTGCATATTAGTGAAAATCTATGCTATGCCTTCTAATGATAGTGCCTTAAGGAAGGATATATAATGTAAACAATAAATGTCCTAGCACTGGAACTCCATAATTAACCTTAGTGTCTGAAGAGGACTCTCCATTTACATGAACAAATTGGAGTCTATTAGATAGATATGATTCAACCACTGGAGTACCTTTAATACTTACTGCATGCTCTAACCGCTGTAATCAAATGTTATGGTCAATGGTATCGAATGTTGCACTGAGGTCTAGCAGGACAACCACACATAAGTCCACTGTCAGAGGCCACAAAAAGATCATTTGTAACCTTACTAAAGCTGTTTCTGTATTGTGATGAGCTCTGAAACCTGGCTGAAACTCTTCAAATAAACTCCTCGTCTGCAGATGAATTTCTGAGATAAAAGGAAAGCAGGAGATTGGACTAAAATTACCTAAGACAGCTGAGTAAAATGATGGCTTTTTAAGTAAATTTAACTCATGCCAGCTTGAAGGCCTGCGGCACATTATTACAGATAGGTTGATCATATTCAAAACTGAAACATTAATTAATGGTAGAACTTCCTTGAGCAGTCTAAAAAGGTCTAAAAGACATGTTGATGGTTTGGAGGAAGTAATTACTGACGTTAACTCAGAAAGATCAACTGGAGAAAAAGAGTCTAAATAAATACTAACGGTACTGAAAGTAGCTGTACATAATGTTATATCTGTGAGATGGTTATGACTAATTTTTTTTCTAATGTTTAAAATTTTAGTTGTAAATAAATTCCTGAAGTCAATACCCGGTAAATTTAAAGGAATGGTTGGCTCAACAGAGCTCTGACTTTTTGTCAGCCTTGCTACAGCGCTGAAGAGACACCTAGGTTTGTTGTTATTTCCTTTAATCAGTGATGAATAGTAAGATGTTCTAGTTTTACGGAGGGCTTTTTACACTATATACTATATAAATATAAATGACATGAAACTGCAAGTTTGGATCACCCAAAAACCCTGCAACATCCAGTATCTATCCATCCATGATCATAGGAGATGCAGTTTTGGTATGATACCACCAGTCCATCCAGTGTCTAGCTCTTTAGCTAAAGTCGACTGACACTTTTATTTCACCACCTATATATTTTTCAGTTACTTTGAAACTACCCATCTGATATTTGAAAAACACTTAGGAAGATAATGGCTATGATGAATATAAATGAAAGCAGCTTATCTTATCATATGTGAAACTTTGTTTTCATCCATAAGACACGTAAAAGTGAAAAACACACTGTCAACAAATGCAGTTTAACGCCAGAAATGACCACCACAACAACAAAACAAACACAAAATTATTAACACCAAATAATATAAACACAGTCGGTTCTACTCTGATGTGAGCGAAGGAGTGACGGAGTGAATGAGTGAGATGACATTGATGATACAGTCTCAATGATAAGGACCATTTCTACATATTCTCTCTTGTGGAAAAGTAAACTGTATTTTTCCAGTCTTTATGCAAATCTACATTTCAAAGTGCACAAAATGCATAATTTTGTGCCTCCTTGCACCTTGTTACTTTGAAATGCTAATGATGGTGTTGGTTCATGCTTGCTCTCTGTCTGTGCATGTGCGAAAGTGAGAGAGATGTGTGGCAAAGCGGTTAGCATAGATTCGCTGCTGACTGAATGACATCTTCAGCTCTCGTCTGTCCCATTTGCTCTCATTTGTTACACACGCAAACCCAAATTTCTAAGGTGAAAAAAAACTCTTCCATTCTCTCTCTCTCTCTCTCTCTCTCACACACACACACACACACACACACACACACACACACACACACACACACACACACACACACACACACACACACACACTTGCATTGCCCTGCATCTATCTTGATGTACAAGAAAAGTGAGGGCCCATCCAGCCATTATTCTTCATATATCAAATCACAGCTTCTGCCGCCTCCCTGGCTATAACACCTATACAACGCTCATACACACACACACACACACACACACACACACACACTTTTTATTGCTGCAGTTACTTAAAAAAGGTCATGACCTATGAAGTGTCATTAATCATGCAACATGAACTGCTTTGACTGGAGTGCTTAGATTTAACAAGGGGCGGGACTCACCTTTAAATGTGAGAGAGTTATAACTGAAATGATTTATTTTTGATGCAATGCTAAAATTTCTAAAAAGTAGAAAAACTGCATAGGTTACCGTCTTTGTTCTTGTTTCTGTATGTTCAGTTCAAACATTTATATTTGAACACGCAAAACTCACAATACCCATCTCGTCTTTCAGCATCTCTCACGACTGAGACTTCAATTCTCCCTTTGCAACGTTAACAGTTATGCATTTGGTTTGACGTCTATTCAGAGCTGTGTGTGGGCGTGCCTATATATGTGTGTGTCAGGGCCCTTCCTCTCTTGGGAGCCAAGCGAAGGGGGGAGGTCTACAGAAGATGACAGTGAACAGTAAAAGGGAAAAATGACTTTTACATTATCTACAGAATATGCTTCCTCGGGGGGAAGAAACGGTAAGGTTTCTAAAATGAAATCTGATTGCCAAGTGATCTATAGAAAATGCAGTGTGAAAGCTGAATTAATGAGCCTTAATGTAAATCCCGAATTCTACATCCGAGAGCTCATTTATAAACACAGAAATAAATCACGCTCTCACAGGATGTATACGCCGCGTTCCTCTGCAGAAGTCAGGATTTAAGCAAATATTCAAAGAGCATGTGTGCAAGTGAAAAGAAGAAGTGCAATGTGTTACTGAGTCTTCTGACACAGTTCACTTCAATCCATATCAAATTACTCTAATAATTATACCCTGTCATAGCAGACACCGTGGTCTAATCAGTGTTTGTTTTTGTTTCTGAGATCAGATGAAATGACAAGCAGCTAATGAAGTGTGCTGTGCTGTTAGACACAAAACAAGAAGAGGCTATTTAGCTCCTCTTTTTACAATCTCAGCAGACCGTGACATTATAAAACCCCACAAAATGACTGCTTTCACAAACCTACACAAATTTAGCCTTGACAGTGAGACAACAGCCCATGTTGATTGACTCCGTAAAATGACAATACCAACATGGGTTTGTAATGCTGTAAAAACAGACATTTTTACTTTTTTGTGATAATTTTAGCTGCAATTTCTACTATAAAAATTAAATTTAAATAAAAGGAAATATTTCGAGTGCAAAGAGAGATGTATGCAACAAAGATGACCCTGCACAGAGAACTGCACTTAAATGCAATTTCTGCACACTGCTTTTTACCAGTTGTTTTGGCACTGCTTGTGAAATTATTTCTTCCACTGTGAGGTGCTGACAGGTCATTATGAGACCAAACACAGTGGTTATACTTTATACATTATATATAATGGCTTATATTTCCACAGCTGGGATATGCTCCAGTCTCCCACAACCCTAAACTGGATAAGTGGTTAAAAAAATAGATGGATGGATGGTTTGTATTTCCTCCTCATTACGAGCATCCACCTAGCCAGACTAGAATGTAAGCAGTCCAGCTTAATGGCCTGATCAGCTGTCATGCTCAGTTCACATATCTGCTTGCTTGGTATCTATCCCCTGGTCTTGAATAAGGCATGAGTCTTATAAAACTAAAATCATAAATAATGTGATTTTTGTAAGACAAAAATCTCCCTGCACCATCCATTACAATCCTACCCTAGTTTTCCAGTGGTTCTTAGAGATAATTGAGGCTAGCCGCAGAAACGTGTGTGTGTGTGTCTGTGTGTGTATGTGATTTATGTGGATGGTTTGTGTCTGTGTGCTGCTTTGAGACAGCAGTAAGCTTGCAGGGCGACGTGGAGGGATTGGGTAGCAGCGTGTAATGACTTTGGGGGAGAGGGGTGGCCTGGATCAGGTGGTGCATTATGTGGGTGGGCCTGCATGGGGCCATATCCACACACACACACACATTGCAAAACCACTAGATATACTCACTGATATATCTAATATGCAGTGATGTAATGTATACTAACTGAGACAGGCAGGAAGACACAAATCTAAGGCATTCAAACACACACAAACACACTATGTGTGCTCAGAAAATCTGGTATAACACAAATATGGATTCTTCTCTGACCTTTTCCTGACTCATCTTGACCTGATAATAACCCTTAACCATTAGCAGACTGTAAGTGTGAGTGTGTATATGTTTATGAGTATGTGTGCGCACACTTCCATCCTCAGCTGCTCAGCTCATTCAGTCCTCCCCAGTGTTCAGCTGCTTGACTAAGCAGACTCAACAGCGTTTTCCCAGATTTATCAGCCGCAGCGAGTTGGACAGTGAGATCTCTACATGTTATCTTTATCACAGGCTATGGCTACACTCTGTTTAACCATTTAATAATCAGTCCCATGAAACAAATCTTTGCTACACTGTAAAGAAAAAAACCCAGAGATAAGTAAATTTTGACATTTTTGACGTCCATTTGTTTCATAAATTGCATATGAAATAGCTTCTTCTATCTAAAGTTATTACATCTGGTAATTATTTAAATTAAATGTATTTATACAATGCCAAATCACAACAACAGACCCACCCAGGGCCTGGCTGCCCCTGGGTGGGTCCAGGATGGGCGTGAGGTTCTGGGGGCGCTCCGTCTCTGGGCTGGGGCCCGGGCCGGGCCTCGGGGGCTTGGGTCCTGGTTGGTGTGTTGCCGGGGTTGTGGGTGGGTGCATGGGGGCCCGGCCCTGGAGCAGGGTGCCGCCGGTGCATCGAGCCACCTGGGGGGCTCTTCAACTGGTGGGGAAGATTGTCACATCTTGCAGGAGCTTTCCTCTCCTCAGGAACTCTCTACAGGAGGGTGAGATACAGGAGAGGTGGAGGAAGATCTCAGCCTGGGTGTTTATTGTCTTATGTAGTCTGGAAGATGAGTGGATGGTGGGGTGGGTGCAGTTTTCTCTGTGGTGGGGTTGGGTGGACTGTCCTGGGCTCTGTGGGGCCGGGAGGCGCTGCTGCGCTGGGCCCCGGTCTGGATGGGCCTGGGCCCCCTTTCCCTGGTGGGTCGCGGAGTATGGGGGTGCCTACTGGGGTCAGTGGGGGAGCTGGCCCCAGGGAGGGGTCACTTGCCCCTCCCTTCCTTCCCTCCCCATCTCCAGCTGCCTCCCTCTTCCCGCTCCATCACAACCACCCACACATGCAGGACCTTGGAGTAGGGGTATGTCACCAGGGTGCAGAGGAGGCCACCCCCCGTCCCCTTCTGGCTGCCCCTGCCTCAATTTTATCCCACAACTTAGACATTCACATTACTCACACTCTCATTACACATACATATAGGATCTTGGGGGTGGGCACGATACACGGAATCCAAAGTACCATCAGGGTGTATACCCCACCCCTGGCATCGTTGCCCACCTCTCAATGTTAAATACACGTAGACATTGAGGGCTAGCAGGAGGGACCATGCGCTTACCTGCTGCTCTCTGGCAGGTAGCTCCAAGCCCTCCTGGGTTTTAAATGCACCTTAGAACACACATGCATCAACACTACAATGAGCGGGTGGAGGGAGGTTTGGAGTCTTCTCTCACCCCCATTCTCTGCGACCTGCTGGAGCGGGGGGGCTAGGAGGAGGAGTTGGCCGTCCGACTGCGGTCTGGAGTGTGGGGCCTCCCTGCTGCTGCGGAGTCGGGGCGGTCTGCCTCCCCCCACCGCAGGGAAAAGGGTAACACCACCTGGGTCTGGGTGCAGTTCCCCCCCCTCCAGGGGCAAGGGTACCTAGACCCGGGGCTTAGAGTACGCTTGGGGAGTGTGATCGTGTGTACAGCGTCTCTTTATGTCTGTCTCCACGTTGGTTGAGTGTGGAGTAAGTGTATATGAGAGCATGAGGGTGGGAATGGATGTTTGTATCTGTGTGTGCCTGTATGTCTGTGTCTATATGTCAGGTTGGGTGTCAGGCGCCACCTCTCTGGGGACATCTTAGGCCCTCCAAGGTATGGAGGCCTATCTCCCCCTACCACCACTTCCCCTGCCAGTGGCGGACTCCCTCAGACGTCGGTGCGTTGGTGATTCTTTGTGTCCGGGGATGGGCGTCCAGGTACTCACCGGCTCACTCCTTGGCGGCCGCTTATCGGGGCCTGGAGCCTGGGGCTTGCTCGGGCCACTTCGGAGGTGGGGTGCCCCCGGCCTCTCGGCCTGGGGCTCGGTCACTCAGGCACGGCTGGCTGCCGGCGGAGCTCACGGGCGCGTCACTGCAACTCCCCCTGGCTTCTGCTCCGCGGCTGCTGAGTGAGCCCTCATCTGGGACTCTCCTCAGCTCTTTCCGGGACAGTGGCGCGGCTGCCCCTCTGTTGGTCTTCCTTGGTCTCTTGTGTTCTGGGGGCCTCTGGATGTCTGGAGTTTTGATCTCCTCCATACCTGCTTCATGCCCTGGAGGACGGGGCTGTGGCCCCCCCACACCCTCTAGCAGATCATTACATGAAGGAACCTTTTAAAAAACAAAAAGCAAGCGCGTCCATGCTCACAGGTGTACACACGGGTGATCACACCCACAAACTACACCCTTTTTGGCTCCTACCTCAAAGCACACTGTGTTCTGTTGATCTTATGTGCTGCACAATAATGTTTAATATTTAGTATTTACTGTCATATTCCCATATATCATTGTGATGCTGTTTATTCTATTACTCTTGTTCTCTTCTGCTTGTTTTCTTTTTTCTTTCTCAGCAGGTGACCCAGGTGATTGATATATGCATTTTTTTTCTTTTTTTTTTCTTTTTTTTCTTTTTCTGCTCATTCTGTTGGTTTTTGGTTTTTGCCCTTCTCCCCCGTCCCTCTTCTCAGCTGTTTCTCTTTCCCTCTTTCTTTCTCCCCTTCTTTCCCCCAGTCAAGTCTGTCCCATGTTCAGTAAGTGAAAATAAAATAAACAATAAAAGGTGAATCAAATGGACCATTATGGCAAGGCTGGGATGGTCAATTTGGTAAAGTAAATCCGTTGGGCATCTTTCTTTGCCTTTAGACAACAATTCTGATGGCAAAAGAGCCAAACGGGACAGGCAAAAAAAAAAAAAGAAATAAATAATCAGATACGGTGCGTGTTGAAGTGGATGTTTCATATTCTGAATTGTTTTTGGAAATAAGACATTAAAAAGTAACAATTCCATGTTTCTCAAATTTCATTCTTTTATAGTGCAGGCTGAAGTGCAGTGTTATGGTACACTGTATACTGATGAACGATGTTGCACTGGTGGAGGGCAGATTGTGGAATCTCATGTCACTACTAGGTTAGTTCCTGAATCAGAGGCATCGTAAAAGACACTCCAATAATTCTGACCTGAAATTTATATTTAACCTCCTAAGACCTGAACTCCTCCACAGCATGCAATTTTAATTTCTCTGTGATATTTGGGCATATTGGGGCCCGATAAATGTAAAAACAACAAATTACCAGATTTTGTTTTTTTTTACCTTATTTTTGTTTTTATGAAAAATCAGAGCCACATATGAGGATATTCGTTTAAAATTTTGATAGAACAGTAGTGGTATAATGTCCTCGTAAGTGGATATCAGGCCCTTGAAGAGCAAAATTGAGTATTTTGGTCTAAATAACCCAAAATGTGATGTCCACATATGTGGACGCCAGGTCCTAGGAGGTTAAAAAAAAATTTTTTTTAAAGTATTTTTTCCGGTGGAAAAAGCTTTTAAAATCTGCAAACTTTTACGCATTTTTAATCACATTTGACTGAATTTTCTGTTTTCATGTCCATCTGACTTTATAATTATATATAATAAATTATTATAATTGCAATAATTTATAACTGATTACAGTGTTTCAGAATGGCTGCTGAATAACAGAGTGTGCTTCTGGAAGGTATTATCAATGATTTTCTTTAGTAACGCTTGCCAAATTCCACCTGGGGTTTGGAAAAGAGCCATAATAGCTCATGTAACATGGACCTATTACAGTAGAATGTAGTTGGCTAAATCCACAAACCAGTAAAGTTATTTACTTATGCTAAATTAGCGTAAGTAAATTATTACTTCAACCCCACTACACAATAACTCAGGGTTCCTCCACCTGCTAAATCCCACATTTACTGCTGCAAAGAACCCTTCAACCATTATTACCCAGAAGTAAAACAAATAACTAAATCCATAAATAAATGGAGTACAGATGAGATGGGGAGTGTGCATCAGTTTACACAAACAATTCAGACCATTCTGCACAGCTGCAGTTATTTATAGGACATTAAATTTGCTACAAATAATAATATACTATTAATAAGATGATGATGGATGAAGAATAAGTCTTAGACAATTTTTGCACAAAAATGTTCATGTTAATATATCAGGTATGTTTTTCTACATACAAGTAATGCAAATTCTGTAAAAAACACAAACAAAAAAAAACAAGTCATTGTTTTGCTCTATGATAACATTTGGCTTCATCTTGCTTTGCGTCTTCACTTCATCTTGACTTGACACATCTGCTTAAGCATGCATGAGGTCTGCACATTTTAGCCACATATATTTATTTTATAGATATCAGTTTGTGTGTGGGGAAGAAGTGTGTGCATGGTTTTGTGAATGTACACGTCCTTTATACAAAAAAAATAACATATACACAAATCTGATACTAAAAAGGATCTTTTTCTTAGAACTCATCTCATTGAATAATTTGTTAGTCTAGTCTTTTAAAGATTAAAAAAATATTTTAAATTTAGAAAAATTTGGGTTTTAGAAATGAAACTAACAGAAAACTAGTAATTAGAAGTGCATGTACACACTGCATATTATTTATAATTAATAAGCGGAGTACACATAATTCCTCTTGGGAGTCATGAGCAATTCTTTTGAGATAATTACTGAGAACTTAAATTCATATATTCTGTCTGTGTGGTTGTTTTTCTCCATATACACATGTGCAGTACAGAGTATCAGTGGCTGGAGACGGGAGAGAGAGCTATCAGTAATGGAAACAAATATTCCTCAAATCCCTTCAGACAATGCATAATTTATTACATAGGGGTTTGAATTATATATATTAATCATCAAATATTTACAATATTTGTGTTTCTTTTTTTCTTTGAAACAAAGGGTGCTGGATGTATTTCTTTGCATTGGCTTCATGTATGGAGAGAAAAAAAGAGATAACGTGAGATTTTGGTTTCACGGGGATGCCTTAAAAAACGACTTTCTTCCTTCAACTAGTGAATTTTTAAACTACAATAATAGATCCTTCCCATCAATCTTTATGTATTTATTTACTGGTAACTTCTACTTTATGCGATATAATTTCCCTTCACGTAAATAAATGTTGCTTATTCTGTCTGAGATTACAGTAAAAGCACTGAGAAGACTGATGTAGTAATCAGATGATGAGGGTGTTACAGACCAGACTTAAACCTTTGTAAGCTCTCAGATACATGCAGACAGACATATGCAGACATTTGTCATCCAAGCCTACCTATATGTCAGACAAACACATCTGCTAGATCTCTGTGGCTTTTCAGCCATGAGATATTGGTGGGGTACACATGCAGTTTTACAATCCAGCCCAACAGGCATAAAAATAAACACTCTTTGCAAAGTTTCACAATATTCTTTAAGATGTTCATTGTTTTGTCCACCCCTGTTGAAATTGCCCAAATGAATAGTGGATTAATTCCTCCCAAATAGATGGATTTGGTGATGATAAGAAGCAGATTAACTCTGTGTCAGTGAGAGAAGAGAGAGGGGGGGAGAGAGAGTATCAGGCAAGGTTATAATTCTTTTTAAAGGAGATTAAACCTTTATTTTGGCAAACATCTTACTCAGGAGTGATCCCTCTTACATACACACACACGTGCTGTAGGGGAGTGCGATTGGGAAGTGGGCCAGATTAGAGGGATGGAGGGAAGACACCTACTGGGGAGGGGGGAGAAGTAGCAAATAGGACAGATGCAAGGCCATAGTGGGTCAGATAACGCTTCACTGATGGAGACAGAAAGAAATCTGATCCTCTGATACTTTTTCATCCATTCTCTCTCTCCCTCTCTCAGTTTCTCTGTGTGCGGCTACCTCTCTCTCTCTGTGTCATGGAGCCACTGAGTCTTGCAGTCAAGCGTGCAGCTGTCAGCCACTTTGTAACAGGTCAGCAATACGCAACCCCTCCATCACCAAGAAAATCATGCTGCATACAAGGGGTGTAATAGCACATAAAATACAATGTTTGGTGCATTTTACAGCAGAGATTAAGAAAAAAAATGTGATAATAATAAGGTAAAGCTTAAAGGTTACCGTGTAACTATTTTCAAATTTTAAAGTGGATTATTGCACTGTAGATGATCATTTGCACTGAACTGCAGCTCAACATAGCACACATGAAGAAACACTACAGCTGGGCTCAAGCTTTGGGAGGGAAGGGGGGGGGGGGGGGGGGCTGAAGGCTGCAGACCTGTGATATACTTACTTTTTTCAGTTTTCTTGGAAGCAACCAGTTAGACTAGGAGCTACATAAGTGTCACGGTCCATGAAAAAAATGTGATAAGAGTTTATAATAAAGGAACCTGATTAGTTATAAAGAAGAAGTGAACTTGATAAGAGGCATTCATGAATGATAAAGGGAGAAGAGGATTAAAGGAGCGATAGTGGATTACTGCCACTGTCATGTTACTTTTGAATGCTTTACGGATCATATGTACGTGAATAGTACCATTATGGCCATGAGCTTAAGAGTACAGAGCAGCGAGTAGGTTGATGCTTTGTTTGTTTCCTGCCCACGTGCAAAGGCACACATGCACATCTCACCAGCAGATTTGCAATAACACTGTAACACTGACTAACACTTTACATTACAGGAAGATTAAAGTTGAAAATTGTACCCTTTGGGAGCCTTTGGGAGATAATCGGCAAACTAATATAGGTTTTGTTGTCAAATAAATAGATTTAAAAGATGATATTTTATGGAAATCAGCTCTTTGGTCTGTCACTTGCTAAATATACCAACAGATTCAGGCATCTGGGAAGAAGCCTGGCTGGAAAACCTATTTATTCATGATAAAAGGCTGCATTAGAAGAGTATTAATATAGGCATAGAGTTTATCTCCTAAAAACTTTCCCCCAAGGAAAGAGTGTATATGGGTTCAGGGCCTCTTTCAACCTCCATTGCCTCGGTAATGGACAAATATGAGCTAATGAGAAAATGTTGTTTTTCTTCTCTGCGGGAAACCAAGAATAAGATCATCTGATATGAAATGAAAATCACACAACACGCTAATATACGACATTTCAATTGTGGGACAATGCGCGGACATCCAACAGAAAAAAGAAAACAGCAGGAGCAACAAAGGGTGAAGATTTCATGAGGAGCGAGAAGGATGGGATACACAAGTGATAAAAAAAGGAAGGGGAAGGGAAGAAGCAGGCTGTTGTGTCAGATGGACAGGCAGATGGTCGGAGGGTGCAATTCCAATCAGCCTGGTGACAGGGGTGAATCCTAAAACACTAAATCCAAAGAAATCCGTATGATAAAAACACACACATACTGTATCCTCACAGCTAAAGGTTACAGTAAGCCCTCCTCTCGCTAAAAACCACCATTTTATCTCCTACAAACAGTCGCTTGCTCCTGAGCGTGACAGCAAATTTCTGACAATAATTTCACATGAAAGTCTGAATATATTTTAGAGTTCTTATGAAGTCATTGGATATTTTTGCCCCCAGCTGATTTTCATGTTAGAGTCACAAGTCTGCGTTTAAAAAAAGGAACTTGCAGCTGGAACTGATACTATGTGAAGATACTCCTGCCTTATTTCCCAATGGGTTGCCAAAGTAGATGGATCCACATAGTTGATTTGTCAAGGATTTCACGCCGGATGCCCTTCCTGATGCAGCTCTCCCTTTTATCCAGACTGGAGACTGCCACTAAGCTGGATTTCTGTCTCCTCCCAGAACTGAACCAGGGATCTTTATGTAACCGACTAAAATGTACCTCATCTATTGATGAACTGTAGTTGACATAATAATGTAATGGCTCTTCACCCCAAAGAGCCAATCACCTTTTTTTGTAACAGGTGAATGGGGAATCATACGTTAATTCTGTTACGCAAAAATCGCCTTTCAGCCAAGAATCATGGCAGCTACATTTATGTGCTGTTAAAGATATGAATGAAAGGTATAGATAAGTGTTTTATTGACCTCTGTTGGCATGACTAATACAGACTGACCATGCTCGCATTCTAGTTTGAGCCATAAATTAAATAAATGCAGTGTTTTGTGAAACTGTGCCCAGAATTGCTCTGAACATCACAGAACTGATAAATACTATCGCATCATTATTAGTGGGTATGTACAGTATGTCCCGTTTGGTCAGTGAGGGATGGATGGCTTGTCAGTATCATCACTGAGCTGCAGCTGCTTGTTGACATCATTATCACGGGACAGCTGAGAACAGCTGCAAGAGCCCCAGAGACAAGCGAGAGAGGGAAGCTTAGGTCATCGACCCAGACTGACCGCCCAAATCTTTTCACCTTTCTTCATCTCTTCTGTTTCTCTCTTGTGTTGTCATTTTGTGTCTTTATATAAATCGCAACCTTCTCCTGAACTAACATACTGGAAAACATTGAAATGCTCCCAAACACTTAAGCATCGGGAGCAGACTGCCATCATTAATGTGTTTCAGAGACTAGAACGTGCACCCAGCCAACAAGGATTAGCTTTTTTAGTATTTGTCTCACACACGCACAGACACATATGCACATCCTACAACGGGCCATAAACTGAATTTACTATACATACACACATGCACAGTGTTGCTTAGATAACAAATGTATATGTTTATTCCTGGTTTTAGTTATGGTGGAATCAATCAATGACTGTAGAAAACAGTACAGTCATTGGTGGGAATATAAATTACAGTAACACACTGAGGGGCTGTACTTACCTTTTGTGAAAAAAAAAATTCTCCACATTTTCATCATCACATTTCAATACGAAGACTCGGTGTAGAGTATTGATGTAATCAGATTACTGTACGTCTCCAGGAAATTAATGTAAGTCAGTAAAATATCCTCTGAAGTGTCGGAAACATTTGTGTGTGTGTGTGTGTGTGTGTGTGTGTGTGTGTGTGTGTGTGTGTGTGTGTGTGTGTGTGTTTGTGCCAAAGTAGTCTGGCCAAGACCACAAACCAAGAGGAAGCGATACTGCTGGTGCAGACGGACACATGCAGACACACACACCTTCCTCCATCTGTGTACTCAATCAGGTCAATCATAACTTCATTCATGCAGAGAAAAAAGGAGAGACTGGATCAGGTCTCCCGCTGTGGCTCACACACCATGTGAACAGAGCTGCTTTGGACCAGATTACACTGGAGTGAATGGGAGTGAATGGGATTGTAATAAACTGAACTGGATCATGTGAGTCTCAAACTGATTATGCTGAATTAGCGGATTATTTAGAACTGGATTACACTGGATAGATTAAGACTGTAGCAGAGGAAATAGGAATACGTGGCAGTGAATTAAAGGTGGAATCAGATTATACTAAACTGAACCCAATCTTACTGCACTGGAATAAATCAGTGGGCTTTAGGTTTACTTTTTGTTTATTATTCTTTTTTTTTCAGATGCATTCACTGAGCTAACCATGATTTTTGGGATTTCCTGCTGGCGTAGCGTATGCTACTTTCTCTTCATGATGAGACTCTTATCACGACAAACATTCTCTCGTCTGTCTTTCTCCTCTGATCAGCAGTAGCATGTCTACAAAGAAAAAACACCAGAGCTGCAAATACTAAGTTCAGATTTTGTCTCTGCCACATGTAAGCCATTTATCACGGGGTGTGGAAAGTATTAAACATATGCTAAGTTAAATCCCCTGAACTTTGCTCCTTTTTGAAATAAAACAGTAAATACTGGAATAAATACTGTAGCACAGTCTCAGGAGTGGGTTTTAATTAATTTTCCTCAATAAAAACGGGATTCTCGAATAGTGAATGTCTCTTACATTGTTTCAGCATAAGTTCATGCAAAAAAGAGTTCAAGATGGTGTAAGAGTTGAACAGTGTCACATTGAGGAAATAAGACGATGAGGAGATGAGCATCATGCGCATACAAAGGGATGACTGAAAGACTCAAAAAAGCAAAACTCTATCACAGAGTAGGGCTGGGTATCGTCACTGATTTCTAGAATCGATTCAATTCCGATTCACAAGGTCCCGAATCGATTCGATCCACGATTCGATTTAATTCGATTCGATTCGATTTAAATCTGGGAAATTTTGACAGTCAGAAATATAATTCAGATCAGTACATTTACATATTTTTGTATCAATAAAAAGGAAGCTGACACTCGCAAGACTTTATCACAGGTGTGAGCATCACAGCAGATGCCTTTGTGTCAAAGCAGCTGAAGATAAAACACAGAAAAACATGAAGGTGATTTTCCTGGCCTGGGATTTTATAAAAATATTCTGCAGTACATCAAAAACGAAAGAAAACCATTAATCAACATATGAACATCACCTCTGAAGTTACAGCGGTTTTATTACAGACACGGTTAAGCGTTTTGCATTTTGAATAATTTTAAAAAGTTTAAATTTGTTACTGTCATATTCCCATATATCATTGTGATGTTGTTTATTCTATTACTCTTGTTCTCTTCTGCTTGTTTTCTTTTTTTTCTTTCTCAACAGGTGATCGATATATGCATTTTTTTTCTTTCTTTTTTTTTTCCTGCCCATTCTGTTGGTTTTTGTTTTTTGCCCTTCTCCCCCGTCCCTCTTCTCAGCTGTTTCTCTTTCCCTTTTTCTTTCTCCCCTTCTTTCCTCCAGTCAAGTCTGTCCCGTATTCAGCAAGTGAAAATAAAATAAACAAAAGGTGAATCAAATGGACCATTATGGCAAGGCTGGGATGGTCAATTTGGTCAAGTAAATCCGTTGGGCATCTTTCTTTGCCTTCAGACAATAATTCTGATGGCAAAAGAGCCAAACGGGACAGGCCAAAAAAAAAAAAAAAATTGTTCAGTATTGAACGGCAGAAATGAGGTTTTCTTTTCGGAAGAATGTAAAAGGGAAAAAAACAGCGGCCGACAGCGCTGTAAGCAACAGTAGACTTGTGCATAACAAGCAAGCGAATAATGAAGAAAGGGAAACTGTTCTTGAAGTACAGAGAGAGAGAGAGAGAGAGAGCTGTGCATCATGGTCGAAGCAAAACAGTAAAAGAGTGAATTCATGACGATGTTTATGTGAAGCGTAGTTTGGATCTTCTTTTGCTGCTGGTTCGGCCAATATTGTTTGGTGAGACATCAAACTAACAGCTTTAGAATCGGCGCATAAAGGGCGTGAACACAAAGCGCCGACCCGCCAACAGATCAGAATCAGCGAGCTGTCGGCTTTCAGCCCCGACCGTGAGAAAAGCGACATCTAACTGATTCTGATCCGCGGGTCCGCGCTGTGTGTTTAAGTCTATGTGCAGAATCCCTGTACCTGCTCTCATTTACTGTCTTAACTGTTTGGTGGTTCTTGAAATTTTGTGAGATGTCACCAGAGATTCTGGCATTTCGGGCAAAATAAATTTATATTAAAAAAATCGATTCAGGATTTTAATGAATCGATTTTACGTTATCCAAGCCAGAATCGATTTTAATCGATGAATCGATTATAAAAACCCACCCCTATCACAGAGATATCAAATATAGCAGGTTTACTAATATGAACATAAAATCAAATGAATAAAAAATGATAGGAAGAGGAAATATCTGAGATAAATGTTTTATCGAATCACCATGTCATTGCATTGAGTAAGGCCTTAAGTAGAAGTTTTGTGAAATAAATTCCTTATAAAAAGCCACAATCACCAATGCATTTACAGTATTCATCTACCAAGTACTTGTAGCCAAAGCATGATACCACATCCCTGTGTGCTGTAGAATATCTGAGTTAATTAAATACTCATATAGTATGCTCCCTGCTTTATTGCCCAGTAACAGGGTGCTGCTCAGTCCCTGACCTCCAGAAAACCCTAAAGTTCTCCACTGGGATGAACAGAAGAGCTCATTATTATCTAGAATTAATTGGTTTAGTTCATTATGTTTCACTGTGCTCTTTTTGAACGGTTCTGTGAAATACCTCACTCAGACGGCTGGCTAAACAGAGATAGCTAAGGATAGACACACACAGGCAGCTCAAATACCACATATAGAAAAGTCTCAGCCCTGCAAGCAATGTAGACTGGCTCCAAACATCTCTCACTCTGAACACACACACACAGACGACTGCAGACCACCAGAGAGACCACAGACTGTCCCACCTGTCCACTCATGGACCACCAGCGGCTAATGGATCACTGTCTGTTGATGTGCTCTGGAGCAAAAAATGACACCATGAAAATCAAGTCAGTTTTTTTTTGGTTATCTGCACAACCACATACCTGTGTTGTTCTGCCTCATGAGCCACACGCCAGTCATAAGATTCAATTATGACGAACAAGAGATCTTTATTCACGATTGACAACAGCAACACACACAAACATCTGCATAGTTTCAGAGCCATCTGTTGTTACAACTGCTCAATCAGCCCGATGTGTGTCTGAGTGTGAATGTCACACATCTTCCATTTAGACATAAACCATTGTCTTCTGAATGTGTGTGTGTGTGTGGTTTCCGAGAGTATGTGCAGCTTGTGGCGGGGAATGTAGCCTGTCTGTGAAAAGGAATGTCAGTCAGCAGAAACTCTCCGCTTTATCATAGCGGGAGCAAACACACAAACTTTAACCCAAAAGCTGTCAAAAAAACACACATTCATTGTGACAGTTACAGGAGGAATCTTGGAAGGATTTCAACAATGTAAGGAGTAAATCATTGCTCATACGATAATGGCTGTCATTTCTCTGTAAACTGTGTGTGGCTCTGCTTTTTGTGATCAACTTTTTATGGGCTTAACAATGCAAAATCTGACAAAAAAGACAGTAGGAGCCAGATGCCGACATCCCAACACAACACAGCGCAAGTCAATAAATAAACAAGTTGATACTTGCCATCATCATTGCGAGACTGCTCAGAATGACAGGGGACTGTCAAGACCACTGTGTTGGAAATGAGAGCACTGCCTACAGAAACATGATTTTTTTTCAGGTCAAAAAACCTGATATGTCCAAATCTTGTTAATTACTTGCACAATTAATTGTACTTTCATGAGGTTTTGTCCTGAATAATGATAACTATTGACCAATTTATAGTCACAATCTTGAAGAAATCAATAAATAAAGAACAGCGTTACCCAAACTTTCTTACTCCATGTGGAACTAAACGCATAATTAACTGTGGCACAACTGGGACACTCAAATGCAGCATATGCACTTGGGGGTGAAACTTATTTTGTAAACAGTCGACAGAACAGCTCAGCAAACAGTTTTGGGTTTGTTTTAGTAAGAACAAAAAGGTTCTGGTTTTCAAAAGATGTTTGGCATATCAGGATCATGTTTAGTAATTTATCTGATCGGTGTCTCTACTTTTCCTGTCTTAACTTTAACCCTTGTGTGGTGTTCGTATTTTTGTTACTCAGCCAGTGTTCATGGGTCTGGTGGACCCGCTAGAGTTTTGGCTTTCCAAATTAACACTATCAAACAATTATATGTTAAATTACTCAACAGATGTTTACTTCATCCCAATTACAAGACATATGAACAGCAAACATGGTTAATTTTTTCCCTTTACCTTTGTTAGATCACATTTATGAATTAATGTGCTTC
This sequence comes from Rhamphochromis longiceps, assembly GCF_057381845.1. NCBI lineage: Eukaryota > Metazoa > Chordata > Actinopteri > Cichliformes > Cichlidae > Rhamphochromis > Rhamphochromis longiceps. The sequence continues at coordinate 27,879,604 of NC_140572.1, forward strand.
TCGTTTTTCTTTTATATAAAATGTTATAAATAAATCAGTTATAATCAAGTGGAGTGAGTGGAAAGACACAACACATTTACACGTGTAAAAATAATTAATTGTTTAATTTTTCTTTTGAAAAAAACTGAACACGGGTCTCACAGACCCGAACACCATACAAGGGTTAAAATAACACTTTTATACATTTTTTCATTTTGTGTTTGATTAGGCTGAAATCATGCAAGCCTCGAGACCTGTTGTTGGTCTCCTGCCCACAAGTTGTCTTGAGTATTTCCCAACTACTTGTTGGGGAATAATCAGTTAATAGTTGCTGGAAGCTGCTGACAGTCTATGGGTGAAGTTGGTTGCAAAGACGTGTACAGTGCTGCACTGATAAACTCCTTCTGATTGCTTTGGTTGCTAGTCACCATTCATAGATTTCATGGAAGACACTGGTTTGTCTGCAAACGCTTGCCGACTTGTACTGAAACTAAAAAGTGTGACACCAAATGGAAATGAGACTGCCTTACTTGAAACCAATTTTCTAACCTCTAGCAACCACTCAGCAGCTGGTTGGGGAATAAACATCTCTCCCTAGCAACCAGTGGTTGCCAGGGAGAGATGTAATGACTGAGACATTACATCCAAAACTTTCTTCATAATAAAATGTCACTGTTTTAAAATCTTCCAAACCTCCTTTAAAATCTTCCAAACCTCCTTCACATGTTCTTTGAATGAGCAGTAATTGTCCAGTACAAGTCAGAGTTAGGTTTATGAACCTTAATTGTAAGTACTGCAAAACTAATGGGCCACAGCTGATTCACATCAATGAATTTTTTTATATTTCAAGTTTTGATGTTATCTCTGGTTTCCGTATTACGCTCTAAATCTAATCCTCTGTTCAGATGCTCTTACACCCTGACATAAATACAAACAGTGAATACAGAGGAAATTAACTGCTTCTACTTTTGGTATTAGCAGTTGTCAACAAACAGCAGCGTTAGTGTACATTTATGCATGTATGTCTGTGCGTGCATATTTGTGCCTTTATATAGGCACTAAGGGACATGAGTGACTTATCTGGGACAGAGACATCACAGGGAACAACAGCAGTAGAAATTCAATTTTCTGGTGGCGATAGAATAGGGAGAGAGAGCATGACTGAATAGGTGTGACTGCAGAGGTTTTCCTTTAATACGTCCAACATCATACAACACAAACAGAAGAACAGGCCGCCAGGAAAAGCCTTCCTGCTGACATCGTTTTATGTCTTAAAAAAACACACGTGAGAAAGTGTGGATGTGTAAAGCTGCAGCAGCTGAATTCAGCAGATATAAATGAGCACTGTAGTGTCACTCAAAACAAGAGAAAAGAGGAAAAAAGAGAGAGCAAGAGAGTGCAGAGAACAAAGAGGAAATAAAAAAAAGAGTGGGAGCAACAGAGAGCGGACATCAGTCAGTTGAGGTGAATAGCTCCATTTTTTCCAGCATGTTTTAACTTCAGGGTATATTAATGTAGTTTTTTCCTTAGCAGTCATCTTGAAGTGTACTTAACTCGTGCATATCACCCAGGGGTGCTGTATATCAGGAGCCCTGTGAAGGGCTGGACCCTGGCCCTAAAGTTCAGTGGACAAAGCACAGATGCAGTACCACACCTTGGACTAAGGCACAGTCGCTCTAAGTCAGTGAAAACTGTTGGTCACTGTAGGTGGCAAGAATACGTTTCCATAAATGTACTTTGCTGCAGTGTTGCATCATTTTTTAAATTTGGAGCACCAAAACAAAACCTTCTGTACTCAAAGTAAAATATATATAGATACCTCAGTGAGACAGTGTGTCTTCTTGTGAGTGTGAGACACTAAAACTTGTCAGTTTTGCAAAGATATAGAACTCACAGCAAGAATGATGCTATAGTTACATCCCCTAGAATATGACACCTTCCAGTGTCAGTAGATTTTCTTCAAATACTAACTAGATATCTTATAGGGGTGTGTGGAAAAGGCAGAAAAATGTGAAATGTTGAATTTCACAGAAAAATTAGTAGGCATAACAGTTCTCATAATACAAACGTGTTTTTACAGGAGCCGTCAGCATTACTTTGGTTAGAGTTTCAAACAAAAACAGTGCATTACTGCTAATTACACAAACTTTATGTAAGGGACTGTTATTAAGTGCAGTTGAAGCTCAGAACTTTTTGAAGTCTGTCACCGTGCAGGTGTGAAGGGTGAGAAAACAAGCTGGCATTATCACATATTACCAGCGTGAGTCATTATACCAGTTACATCAGCTCTTCTCTTCCCCTCTAAAAGCTGTACTCTCCCATCACGATGTACTGAGAGTCTGCTGATGGAAAGTGCAGGAGAGTTTCTCCTGAAAGGAAACTTGGCCAGGAAGTGCAGTGTTGCAAGATGAAATACAGAACAGTGCAAATATGCTGGCAGGGACAAATTGCGTCTCCACTATCCAGAGGTCATTGTGATTTACAACAATTTACAGCAATCCATACAATAACCAGATCTGCAGTTCCTAGTAAAACTGTGGTGTAACAAAAATAAATGAATAAATAAATATATAGCACTGTGCAAAAGTCCCCTCATTTCTTTATATTTTCCTTCCAAGAAGCTGCACTTGTATTTTTTCCTTCAATTTTTTTTCCAGTCTTTTCAGTATCTGATCATTTTCATCATTTTTTTTAGTTTTTTGTTAAGCCACATAACACTGGTCTATTAATCATTCAAGCATAAAAAAGGCATCTAACCAGTGTTGTGTCTATACATAACAAAATGTTCCCATTAGTAATTAGCTCATTAGCTGAATCCACAAAAGACATTTTGACAGGCACAAAATAGTATGTTTTTTCTGGAATATCATAGAATGGCGTTTAGCACATTCTCTAAAAATATTCAAAAATTGGACACGTAGAGGACAAACGAAGATGTGGCAAGCTTAATAGAAGCACCTGATTGGCAAGCGCTTATGCAGTAGAAGTATACTTGGATTGAAAAACACATAGTGATGGATTGGCCTACCCAGAGCCTGGACCTCAGCATTATTGAAGCGGTTTAGGATCGTCTTGAGAGAGAAAATAAGAAAATACAGCCAGAGAAGAGCTTTGGAATGTCCTCCAAGAAGCCTGGATAATTATTCCTAAAAAATACTTAAAGAAATTACAAAAAGCTTGCCTCAGACAGTTTCTTGTTTTTGCTTTATATATACTTTATCTCCCTGTATGTTTGAAGGTTTCAGTAAATCACTGCATTTATTTCCACCGCAACACAACAAATCAACAATACAGAAAAAATACAAATATATTTTAAATAAAAGGCTATTATTTTTCCTATTATCTTAACTTTTACCTTATATGGTTACCAAGGTTGACTATTTCTGGATGCATTATTACGTTAGCTGCATAAAAACAGAAACAAGATAACGATGAGTAAATTTGCACATCTGTTACATAATTAAAACATTATTTATGATACGTTTTTATTAACACACACACCGTTCTTTTCAGTCTCATTATTTTGAAACTTATAGTTTAATATCTCTGGCAATCATCCAAACACTGCATCAGGCACCGAATACCCTGGTGGCACTGAATGAAAGTAATTGAAGTATTTTTTGGCGGCTTGATGATATTTGGTGCATAAACCGCTTTACTTTGCTGAAAAGTGAAATCTAACCAGACAGTTTAATTGGTGCAATGAAACAGAGGTTTGTGTGTGCACAGTCAGGTATTATATGAGGCTCAGGACTGCCTAACTGATTTTGAAGAACACTGCTCCCTTCAGCTAAAAGGTAAAGCCTCCACGTGGTATGCAAACTGCAGGAATGAGAAAAAAAAAAAAAGATCTCAAGTATGCGCCCCTTGGAATACTGCTACAACCACACTTCGATAACAACACATTCTTCTTCTGCAATTACGTTTGTCAACTCTATACTTTCTAAAGCTTAATTCACTCACCAAAATAACACAAAACAGACTCATAAAGTTACAGATGAGGGCTGGCAGTTTTGACGTCTGGCTGAGTCACTGACCACAATCTGATTTAGGTTGAAGAAACATTTGGCTATGTGTATAAATGTCCCGCAATAATGTTAATAAATGTTTTATTGTGTAATCACTATATAAGCAAACTATAAGTATTACTTCATCATATTTTGTATGGCGCTGTTATAATTCTTTATTGTATTTCAAGTGTCTCCAACTGTGTAATGATCCAGCTAAAAGCTTGTAAAACTGGTCTCAAAGCAGCTTTTGCGGTTGTAGTTTACCATCTTCATAAAGCATGGCACCGACATCCATTGATTTTTAATCCATTCCAAAGGACCTGCCAACCTTACCCACAATTATATATCACTTTAACAACAGTGCTGTTACCAAGCAGCGCGATGAACCTGACCTGGGTACTGGGAAGACTGGGGGAAAAAGAAGAAGAGGCATAAATGAGCATGAGACAGAAATGTGGTGTGTGTTGATAAAGGCAGAAATGGGGTTAATGTATGAAAGAATGCGCTTTCAGAGAGGAAAAGGGAAAGCCATGGCTGCAGGGTCTGACACTGCCCCAGTTTTGCTACAGAGCCAGAATCTCCTGTGGCTCTCCAACACATTTCTACCCAGTTGATTAATGCTGCCATCACAACCATCGCCAGTCTCTTTGAAGACTGAAAAAAAGAAACTATGATGATCCACATAAAATATCTGCTCATCACAGCTCTCCGTTTCAGCCTAGTTTTAGTGTTGATTGCCTGAGAAAAAAAGTTCTGGGACATGCTGGCATCCTGGTGGAATTAGGGCATGAAGGTACACTAGGCTGCTTCAGGATGGTGTGTGACTAACGTATTTTTATAGCTTGGTTAAAATGGTTGTCAGAAAATTTATTGCCCTGGATTCTGTGCATTAAGTGATTTCAAATTGGAAGTTCTCCAGTGTGAAAGACGTTTAATTTGTCACTTCCTGTGAGAAAAAGATTTCATTCTAAAGGTTCTCAGTGTGTCTGACTGATTTGGCTTTGCATGATTATATGTAAATGTTTAGCAGCTTTGATAGAACACAATATTGCCTCAACTTAATTCTTATGGCAACCACTTAATCAAAGCCTAAGGTGGGGGGAGAGAAAATCTTCTATTCTTTGAGGTAAAGGCTTTAAATCTGAGCCTGACCCCCTGTCAGGTCAGTGGACCATAGGGCTGTGCGATATGACCAAAATCTCATATCCCAATATTAAGACATCTATCGTCCCGATAACGATATAAATCACAAAAATGTAACATTTTCTGTAAATTCTGTGAATCTCGGGCAGTTCGACTTGCGGGAAGTGTTTCCAGCTGGGCGTCGTGTACCTGGAGTCCAGTGTTTTAACTGATGCATGAAACTATACATTTTTAGACATAGGTTGTAACGGGCCGCTGTTTTCTTTGTGAGTATTTATTACACGCCGTGCTGCGGGGAAAAGCCTGTTCTAACGTTTGAGTCTAAGGTTTATTTTTTAGCACCTGGCGGCTCTTTTTTAATTCTCATCCGTAAACACTCTGCATCTTTCACGTGATTCAGTTTATTTTGAAAAGTCTCAACAGGATCTTGAGCTTTATTGTGAAAGGTTTATGTGGAACAAGCGGACACGCGGTGGTTTTACCGTCGTTGTTGCTAACGACAACGCATAAAAACAAAAGCTTGTCTGTCTGTAGTGTGGTTATATTAAATATAAGAGAAATAGAGAACTTTAAGAAATTAATATAGCCACTACAGTGACCATCAAAATAATGAAAAAATATTGCCGTAGTTTATTTCACCACGAAACAAACGATAGCGTAAAATGAAACGATAGACGTTTTTATATCGTCATCCGATATATATCGTTATATCGAACAGCCCTAGTGCACCAAGTATTTTATTTGTTTGTTTATTTCTAATTTTGAGGCAAAAGCGACAACCATTAAGTTTGATAATTTCGTCGTAGTGTAAGTTTGCTAATCACACCCTGGAGAGACACTACAGATTTCTGTACATCAAACCAACAAGACATCTGTACAGTTTCGACAAGCCATCACTTTGATGAACACTTAAATCACTCACATAGTGTCTGTACTTATCTACCATATCTGCCACTGAATTAAAAGCAAGACCCTCATGCAAATGCAAAGTTTGTGCCACGGCTGCCCTCATTTTTCTGTACCAAAAACATTTTTTTATGCTTCTGTAATGGTTAATCCACTATTATGTTCAAGCTGTTTCAAAGAAATGATATAATTTTTTTCACTGATAAATTGTCAAATTTACAGTTTTCCAAAAAAGCAAAGAAAATAATGAAGCCTGTTATTATTTTTTGATTAACATACCAAATTATAGCTATTTACTTGTGAACAGAAAAAAATAGGTTTCATTGTGGTGGAATATTAGGCTTGATATATTTCTGACGTCTTACAGAAGTCCAGAGTGTGTGTTGGCTCGTTGACAGATTTCTCAAATAATTGTTTTTCCCTTGTTTTTATGACAGGTGGTCTAATACATTTGTTAAGAACTGGAAAGTCCTCGTGTGTATGTAATAACCAGTTATTCATCCATTATTTATTCCATAATTATTCCTGCATCTTTGCACCATTACACACAAAAATACTTGCCTGAATTTTTAAGTTTGTTATTTTCTGTATAGTCTGTACTGCACCGGAGCCCGATTCCTTGTATACGTACACATACTTGGCCAAAAAGCTGATTCTGATTATTACCCTACTGCTCCTCCTATGAAAAACCTATGAAAAGTTAAAAAAAGAGAGCTTAAAAAGTAAGAAACTCCTTTTTTCTCTCTGTGTCTCGCCATGTGCAGAGCTGCACTAACGCATTGCCGCTGTTCTGTCTGAGCTGCCACACAACTAGCAATTAGCTTTATAGTAAGTCGATATCAAGTGCAACATTAAGTTGAAATAATAACCTGCACCTCAGCATACACACGCATAACCCACTGAGTCCAGCAACCTTTCTGGCACAGCCCTGCCACATGAGTATCTAAAGCAATCCATACATGTTTAAGTAGCAGAGCATAGCTTCTTTATTAATTACTCTGGCCAAGAAGCTATTTGATTCTTTAAACTTTCACTTACTATACACTTACTACGATCTTCCGTACTATCATGTGACTAAGAAGTTTTAGTCTTCCCAAACTCTGAGATTTTTTGTGCCCAACAAAGAACTCCTAACTTCTCAGGCTGCTGCACTATCAAATTTCAATGCTGTGTTAAACAGGAAATTAGAAAAATATGTGTCACAGCTTCTAATCACAGTCATCACGGCAGTAAAAAAGAAGAAACAAATGTATCTAAAGCCAATTTTAACAAACTGTCACACATGTTTACTTTAAAAGATGATGAAGGTCAAAAGCAAGTGCCACAGATACACTGTTAGCTTTCCCGCAAGTGATGATATTACATGTGTGTAAAAAGGGCTTAATCTTAATCATATTGCCCCACACATTCTCAAACTTTCAACACAAAATGGACAAGCTACAAGGCTGCTTTACTCAGTTAACACAAAAGTCTGTTTACTGTACATTTTATGCGATTTCCTGATGGCAGCGATGTACAGTTGGTGCCAGAGAACAGCAAGATGACCTGTGGTGTTTTAATAGAGCTGGCAGGATTGGGCAAAGGCAGCGTAAGATGAACTTGGATTTCGGCCAACTGTCTGAGGAGGGATGAAGAGAATGAATGAAGAGCTGAGTGGAGAAGTGGCTGCAATCATTCTGTGAAAGTCCCTCTACGAGTGGACAAACATCGGTCAAAGGCAGAGATTAGAGTAATGAAAGAGAGAATGCAGAAAGAGGGGAAAATGAAACCGTGTAAGATGACAGTGATGCACAGTGGCAGAGTGAGACACAGAGGGCATTAGCATTCAGACAGAACACTCTTTAAACTTTGAGTTTAAAGAGTGTCAACATTTGTCGCAGTTACTTGAAGAGATAGCAGATGGCAGAATAGATCCAGCACCTTCTCCTGTTAGCAGCCGTGACAGCGAGGCTAGTATTGTTTTCCTAGTGAGTCTCTGTGCGTCTCATCTTGAAAAAATATGGACACTGTTAATGCGGTTGGCTGCCTTAGTGAAATGAAATAGTGGTTTAAACTTAATTTAGGAGTCATTTTATTTTTATTTGCTTACAGTATGTTTTCTCACTTATTTACCTGCACACTCGTTTCATTAAATCAGATATACTTGATTTGCATGGGGTGTTCCACACAGGTAAGTGCCAAGGCTCGTTGGATGGATATTAAGGTTAAGATCATAAATTTAGATGAGATGTGGTGGTTATTTCCATCCATCTATCTTCTTAACTGCTTATCGAATTCAGGGTCATGAGGACGCTGGAACCTTCCCCAGTTTTTATTGGGCAAAAGGCTGGGGACACTCTGGACAGGTCACCAGGGGGGTTATTTCCATTATGATGTGTTTCACTAATAGTTTCAGCAGGCAGGAGACCAACACTGAGCACTGAAAATGAATCTCTCTGTATATTTGTTCACCTGTTAGGTATTCAGTTTTCAGTTTAGGGATTCTGATGTTAGTTTAGCTGATTCTTTTTTCATTTGAAAATATAAACGAGTTGGCAATTTGACGTATCTCGCACCACGCTACAGTTCATTGTTGGAAGCTTAATGATTGTCACTAGACTTCGCAAACCTGTGCACCTCTTTTTATTTTCAATATGTTCTAATGAAAAATGTGAGGACAGGACTGCTTCACAGTAAGTTCTTATTCTCTATGGGAGAGGCACAGCTTTCATTCTGTGTCTGCTCTGTTCAAGAGTAGAGTGACAGAGAAGCGAAGACAGTGAATAACAATGTCTTTTTTTGTTTCTTACAATCTCTCTTCTTGATTGTCATACATGTTAATGTAGCGAAGAAACAGAGCAAAACCACTGCAGGAGATATTCCCCTTTCAATATGTAGTGCTTATTGCTTTCAAAGCTCCAAATCCCCAAAATAATGGCAGGCTGTTCAAGCCCTACTGATCATATTTTAGTGCAATCTAGCAGGTGTTTGTGTGTCGATCATTTGTGCCAATGTGTCTTAGTAATGCACAGTCACACAGGCCTAAAGAGTGGTCTGCGACTAACTGGTAAGTAGTGGCTGCTAGGAGACGATGTATATTCCCCAACAGGGGTTTGCAAGTGATACTGGCAGTTGCTGGAAGTCCATGTGAAATCAGTTGCTAAAACCCATTTGCACAGGCCTACAGGTCAGTCGATGATCATAACACCCCCTTGGTCACTTCAGGAAACGTGTGTTTCGCAACTGTTTAGTAAGTGTTTTTTGGAGGTTGATGGCAGTCGCTTGTCTGAACTAGTGTACAGAAATAGGTACACAGTAGGGCTGGGACGACGCGGCGACGTAATCGATTACGTCGACACGTAAAATACGTCAACATAAAAAAATGTGCATCGATGCGTCGTCACTTTCAAAACAGACATGGCGGCAGCGAGTAGCAGCAACATTAGTGAGGCAGCTGCAGTCAACTTAAATCACTCCACCCGAACACGCAGTTCTACAGTCTGGGGATATTTTAACAGAAAAGGAAGTGATTCAGTTGTTTGCCGGCTTTGTAAGGTGGAAATGGCTATGATGGCTATGCACCAGCACCTCAAATGACGGCATCCAGGAGCAACTTCTGCAAAGGACAAACCCTATACAAGTCAAATAATGGGGAAATAATCAATAATCGAATCAAATCAAAATAGAATCGGATTGAAAAATTCATCATTAGATTCATTGATGCATCGAAAAATTAATTGCTAGATTCATCGATTAGGAAAATAATAGTTTTGCCCAGCCCTAGTACACAGTAGGGATGGGTATCGTTTAGGTTTTATCCGATACCGGTGCCAAATCGGTACTTTTGAAACGGTGCCGGTGCTTAAACGGTGCTCGAACCGGTGCTTAAAGAATGGAAAACACAAAATTGGTCCAAAAACCTCTCATGTTCAGCTGTTTTTTTGTAAAAAGATAACAATGTTAGCCTTTTCTGCAGCTATAGGGGATTTATGGCATCACTCTTGGCTGGAAGCAGTGCTTAATCAATGGAAAAAAAACAAACTTTGTCCAAAAACCTCTCATGTTTTGCTGTTTTCCACTTTTTCTTTGGTCATTTTAGCCTTTTTGGCCAGGGTGAAGGGAGTACCTGCCATCAAACAAGAAGACAGCCGCATGTAACTACGACGGTGTTTGATAGTTCACCTTATTATGCATTAATGTAATAACGTGGTTAGCCTACTCAACATAAATTACACACGAACAACATTAAGCTACTCACGCAGAGAAGAACGGCTGCTGCTGCCATCATCATCCGTCATCATTTCTGCTACACTGGCAGGGCTAGGGGCCAGGACTCGGATTTTTGGGCTTTTAACAAAACGCTATGTGTCGCCAGGTGTTTCATCAGATTCGAGCTGTTACCTCCTTTGCACAGTATCAGCTTAAAGCACTTGTTACAGGCTGCTGAGTTTGCATCTTTTGCTGTGAAGTACAGCCAGACTTTGACCGCTTCGCTTAGGGCATTTTTAATCTGTAGCTCTGCTCTAAAAGAATGTACGTACCTGGGCCCGCCTACTACGCTCGCAAAGGTAAAATGATTGGCTGGAATCCAAAGTGTATGACATCTCAGGGAAAAAAAAGCACCGAAAGAAAGCACTGAAATGTGCGCTGCTTTTCGGTCTGGTTACTACCGGTACCCATCCCTAGTACACAGTGCTGCATAGTCGCCCATAGTTTACATTGCAGATGTTGATCTGACAGCAAATGCCAGAGGACTGCTTGCTAAGTGCAATCAAACTCTGGAAAAAAAAAAGAACAGGAAGGGTGACCACCTTTCGAAATGTGTTGGTTGCAGCAGTAAGGCACAACTTCTACCTCGAATGTCTTTGTTTCTGGTTTAGGTTGCACTTCTTCAAGTTTCACTAAACCTCAGAGAGTACAATGATGAGTGTTTGCAGACAAGTCTGCATCTTTCATGCAAATGATGGGCTACCACAGCAATCTCCTTGCAACCAAAGCAATCACAAGGAGGTTTTTGGTCCGGCATCAGTTTTGTGACTGATTTCACCAAGTATCAGCCAGAAGCCTCTAGCAACTGATTGCAGAATACTCATTTTCCTCTAGTGACCAGTGGTTTCCAGATGTTCTCTAACTGGTCTCTAGGCCTGTGTAATACCCACCACTATAATAACTTCAATGACCTTCAATGAACACTGATTCCACATGTTTCTAAAACTATTGGCCTCCCTAATATCATGATTATATTTAAGTATGCAATAATGGCTATCACTCAGGACAAGTTTCTTCAGACTAGCCTTATCAGAGAAAAACTTACACTGGTGATACCTTGAAATTGTGATTTCACACAATATAATAAAATGTCTGTATCTGGAGGACGAAATGTCAAAGAAACGTTCACTATTATAAGCACAGACCAAGAGATTTTGCTAAACAACAAACCCGCCCTCCTTTTTTATGAAGAGATAAAATTTGTAAGACTGGTCTGTGCATGTTGCAAGAGTAATGTCTCTGTTGATACTTCTAATCTTCTCCCTCTTCCTCTTTACTTCAATTTCTGTTTCTTAAAATAAGCCCTATGTAAAGCCATAAAATATCTGATAAAGAGCAAAGTGGCAGTGACCTGTAGGGTTTTATGTTTATTGTGTCTACCATTGTTTCCATTGTTCCCAGTCTACACAGCTGGAAAAAAACGATGGTATTTGACCTTACTTCTCTGTGCTTACATAATCCCTGTCCCGAAGGGAGAAAACTGCCAGATCCTTCTTACACATACACACACACACACACACACACAACACACCAGACCCAAAGCCAAAAATTCACAACATAACTGCCACTAGGCTTTCATGCTTTTCTTCCAGCTTTAACCCCCCACCCCCAGATACACACCCTTCCCCTCTAACACACTACCATGACGGGTTTCTGAACTTCTAAGCACACAGGCACCAACAAAAGTTTGAGCAAACCTACTTATAAACATAAAGCAGCCAGGAAACACACATACATACACATAGCAATTTCTTTACTGTAAGTACGCACACAAACCAACACCAAACACCACACACGTATGCATATGCCAATTCAAATACGCACACATAGTATTTATGCACACACACACACACACACACACAGACTCAAAGACAGAGCCAGGAGTAGATGTTTGGACACAGACGTCAGAGTGGAAAGCTGATCACAGCTGTACTGTAGCCATGAACACTGAGGATCAGTGTCCTGAAATAACCGGCAATGCTTTTATATGACCCCAAAATTTTATATGCATGCAGATGCACATTCATTCACACACAGGAAAAAAATAAATTAGAACTCAGTATTCCTGTAGCCCCTACAGGAATATTCTATTCTATTCTATTCTATTATAGATCTTTATATATTCATGGTTTTCTGAGTTTGACACCATATTCAGAATATTTTAACAGCTGTGCTATTACACTTTGTGATTTATTAAGGATTCAACGCTGATTTTAGCATAAAATATTCACACTTTAATACTTCATGTGTAAACGAAACAGAGTTCACTTTATTTTGCACTGGTGTTTTTGTCTCCATACATTAACTTTTTAAAGACTGGATATAGTTCACAACTTTCAAACTGTGGAAAAGTCTACCTGAAATATTTCAGAAAGTACACTGAGTAAAAAAGGGCACTGTTTATAATTTTCTCTTCATTTAATTACCAAAGTGTGACAATAATTTCCTTACTTTCCTTACTCAGTTACCACCTACTCACAAATCTATTCTTTTTCTGCTGCACCACTTAACACTAACCTATGAATCATTGAAGCATAAAAAAGGCACCTAGGTCAAAGGATGAACCTGCACCTAACAGACAACTTATCAAAGAATCAATTAACTGTTTAGGCACTTTGTTACTAGCAGCCTGTTGTAAAAACACATCAGTTACTCTGACTTCTTTAAGTTAATCTATGAAAAATGCCAAATATAAAACAGTTTGACAGGCATAAAATTCTATTTTTCCACCAACAAGGTGATTCCCAAAGAGCTATTAGATGAAAACGAGTCGTTTCTCATCATGGTGTGTGGTGTAAAATAGACAAGTAGAGGACAAAGCAGTGGGAAGCCAATAAAAATATCTCAGCAGAACTTGAAAGTCCTGACCTTAAAAATAGGGGGGGGGGGGGGAATCCAACAAAATCCTGACACTGGCCCTGAGAGATGCATCTGGTGGTTCAGTTGATCAATCTGCTGTTTGCGAACGACTTATCACAAATGATCTCAGTGGAATGGTGATTGCCGAGACTGGCTTCTTGACAGTCACCATTCAACAGGGAGAAAAGTGTTCCAAAATACACATGAAAAGATGAAATTTTTGGTCACTGTCAATATGTGTTGAGGAAGTGAGGAGAGAGGTACAACAGTCAGTTTCTACAGCCATCTGTGCAAACCCTCTGCCACGCTTTAGGGCTGCGTTTCAGCCAGTGGTGTTTGGGATCTTGTCAAAATTGATGGAATTATGAACGGAGAAATGCACCATGGCAGTTTGACCCACCATACAATACCATCTGGAAAGCATCTGATTAACAACAGCTTCGATTTTCAGCATGACATTGATCCTAAACACTGGCACTGCACTAAAAGCATACCTGGAAAAAATAAAACACACACAGTGGAACACAATCAGTCATGGATCGGTCTCCCTATGGCCTGGCCATCAACATTATTGAAGCAGTGTGGGAAGCGAACAAAAGGTAGCCATCATCTAAAGAGGAGCTTTAAATGTTCTTCAACAAATCTGGAGAACTATTCCTGAAGACTACTTAAAGAACTGACAAGTGTTGCAGAGCAAAGGTGATCATACCAAATATTGACTTTCAAGCTCATTAAAATTGTACAAACTCTGTTTTTGCCGTACATATTGTATTGCCATGTATATTTGAACTTGTTAAAATAAATTCCTGCACCTGTTTCCCATTTAACATTTTAATTCAATCAAAAGAATCTGTTTATGCACAGTGAGCACTTTGCCCCAGCGCCTTTCTTTCGCTCCCCTGCAGTACCAACAGTGAGTGACACTGGCAAAGTCTATTTATAAATGTAGTCCATTCATTAATATCGCCCAAAAAATGATCGTTTTATTCAGTTACGTCTGTCTGGTCAACCAGAAATTATACTGATGTCAGGAAAAACCAAAACTAGGGTTGACATCAGCAACACCGATTCATGGATTTAAAAAACAAACAAACACACATTTAAAGCTGTTTTTTTTTCCTGCCTAATTTTACAGACAGAAAAAGTAAAGTTTATAGTAAAAATCTGGAAATTGTTTACACATTAAACTAGGAACATCAACAGCTCCTGAGAATATTTTTAAAGAAAGGAAGGAATAATTTCCACACAACTGGTGATGAACTGAAGTTAAGAGCTGTGAAAATGAACAGCAGGTCGATAAAAAGGAAGACCTGTATTCACTGCCATGTTTCCAAATTCTGTTCAAATGTGTCTGCATGTATGTGTGTATGTGTGTGCGCTCTGATGTGTCTTCTCTACTCCAGCCAATACTCTGTTTCCTGCCAAATCTAAAGTGGGTGGTGGGTGCATTTCAACATCTCTCCATTACAGAGAAAGATGAGGAGAAGGAGGAGGGGTGGCAGAGGAGGATAGAGGAGGCATTTTTGCAATAAGACAGGAAGGAACTGAAACATATTTACACTTAGGCATACAAGCGCTCACGCACACACGCACCCATGCAGCGTCTGACACCTGAAGAAACCACTGCGTGTTTCCACGATTCTCTTCCCCCAAGAGAACCGTTCTACTTCTTCAAGCACATCAGTAGTGGAACCTTATCTGATATTACAACAGACATACACACATTACATAGCAGGCTGTTAAAGGAGTCAGCACCAAAGGAAAACGTGCTACAAGTCACAAACTGTTACTTGGAGCACTTTTCCAAAGCAAATTTCTTCACTTATTCAACCCCTAAACAACCTTGAGATAAGCCCCAATTTGTGGATTAGATACCAGGATGGTTTTCAGTACCTCACTGTACTAGTCATTATAACAGTATAGGGAATTTTGGGGCACAATGACACTTTCAGCCAAAAAATATGGTAAATGGCCTGTATTTGTATAGCACTTTACTAGTCCCTAAGGACCCCAAAGCGCTTTACACATCCAGTCATCCATCCATTCATGCACACATTCACACACTGGTGATGGTAAGCTACATTGTAGCCACAGCCACCCTGGGGCGCACTGACAGAGGCGAGGCTGCCGGACACTGGCGCCACCGGGCCCTCTGACCACCACCAGTAGGCAACGGGTGAAGTGTCTCGCCCAAGGACACAACGACCGAGACTGTCCAAGCCGGGGCTCGAAACGGCAACCTTGCAATTACAAGGCAAATTCCCAACTCTTGAGCCACGATCGCCCCAGAGTTAAGGAAGTTTTATAAGTATATAAAACTTCCTTAACTCTGTCATCTGCCATGTTTTGCTAATCGCTACCTTACCTGCTGTTCACATTTTATATGTTCCGTTTTTTTCCTTTTTTTAAAAATTTACTTAAGCTGTACGTGTATATTCAAGAGAGTGACAGAGTGGGGGCTTCAGTTGTGTCTAATAACTTTGAATGAAGAAAAAGCATGTCTAATTCAGCGAAAATGCAGGGGCTATATAAGGTTTTTTTATGTTATTTAAAAAAAAACAGCATGCATGTATAATTTTTACAATTATTAAACTAAAATTAAATTAAGGTTAATAATTTAGGTTCTCTAAAGCACATTTTCTATTCATTATTCCTGTGTTTTAATGCAACCATTAGCTGTTGTAATATGTAAAACCTCACAGATGAAAACAGTAGCTTACACAATTCCTTTCACTGGGACCAGACTTTGACAGCTATGCAATGATTTAATGAAAGAAAAAAATTGATTGTGGTTGAACCGTAGGAGAAAAAACTGATTGAGATATTTCTGCGAGGCGTTCTGTAATGACAAATTAGAAAGATCCAGAGTTATGCAACATTGTTTTCACTTTCCTTGAAAAATGTTCACAGGGAAACTTTAATCTGATTTCGTTTTTAATAATTACAGTTTTAAAAAATCTGTCTAAAATGCAATGTCCTAGAATAAATTTAAATGTTAATTGGATCTAGATAATAAGGTGTCAATCTTCCATCTAAAATATAATGGCTTGACTAGTGGCCAGTGACTTCTCACCCTTATCTCCATAGTAACAAAAGGAGCAGTAGTGAGGGGGTTAACCCTTAACCCAATGTGTGTGTGTGTGTGTGTGTGTGTGTGTGTGTGTGTGTGTGTGTGTGTGTGTGTGTGTGTGTGTGTGTGTGTGTGTGTGTGTAACTGGCTACACTCGTGGGAATAGCAGTCAAGCTCCAAAAGCATGTTTAGCCCTTAACACCCGTTATACATCAATACCCAAAACTAAACACATCTCCCAGGCTGGAAGCTGCCCTCTTCTGTCACACTGCTTCTATCCATTGGAACATTATTTGATCCACCTTTCTCCATATCTATACTAGTTAGATGATGGTAGGGTGCAATATGATATAGAATTTCACAGATTTAGCACAATATAGACACTATATAATAAAGTTGTACAAAACAGGAATTGGTACTGCAAAATATATTATTATAGGCAAAGCTGTCTCCCACCAGTAAGCAAGAACAATAAAACCACTGACAGGGGGAAAAGGGTAACATTGATCACCTTGTTACAATACCATATCCTGCAGGGAAATCTTGGCTTCTGGCATTCATGAGGATGTTTCTTTGACACATACCACCCACCTAAACATTTTTGCAGACAAAGAACACCCTCACTTGGATTAAGGTCATAACCAGCTCAGCGAACACAGCATGAATCCAAGGTGTTGATCTGGCCCCCAGTCTCCCCAGGTCCCAATCTGATTGAACATCCACTGGATTTCAACCACAGGGGTTCTCACCCTGCAACCCACGGGACCATAAGATTCAGTAATGTGCCAAAATGAGATATCAACGGGAATCTAAAGATGCCACCCCACTGTGTCCGTTCTTTGAGTGGTTAGAACTGTTGGCAGAACTGTGGCACTTGATTCTAAAACTCTGGGTGTTTTATATTTCCAAAGAAACATGACACCAAAACATATCTAGCCATACAAAGATCAACATTTTTTTAAATCACCAGAAGAAATAAAAATGACTTTTTTGGAGAATGCGTATATTTAAAGTTAGGTTTCTGTTCTTTGTCTAGTGCAGAAATAAATACATTTCCCATGAATCTACTGAAAATGTGAATGAGTCGTTTTGGTTCTGCCCCGTATTTTAAAGGAGAGCAAAAAATAAACACTGGTCCACTTTAGGCGGACGAGAATAAAATTGTGGAGGAAACAATACCACAGCACATTCTGGCAAGGAAACGGTTTAAACTACAAGATTCTGGACACACTCTGTGGGCTGCTTAATTGCAAACCATTCAAAATCCCATTGTGCTCAACTGATAAACACAAAAATAAGCATGGGACCATATGCATACTGCAGCTACCACACATTTGTGCAAGCACACCACAAAACAGCATAATTCCATAGATGCCAGAGGAGAACCAGAGTGCTAAATGCACTTCTTGCATGTGTGTGGGGGATGGGACCTTATTTTGCGACTTTATTTGAATTAATTTGATTCTTCTTACTTCAGAAAAAGTGAGCAGAAGATGAAAAGCAATAAGCAGAGAGTCACAGAGGGAAAAGATGTGTTTGTGCGAGTATGTGCTAACAAGCTGAGCTGAAAAGGTCGCGCGCTCACAGACATAAACATTTACGAGCACAGAAAAAGAGAGTGTCTAGAGCGATACTATAATACTCACGAAGATGATTTGTGTGCATCTGTTTGGCTGTGTGCGTGTACATCGCTGTGTAGCGTGTGTGCCAGGCCTTCATTCAGTATTCATGAAGTTGGGGGGATAATGTGGAGGTAATGACGAGGAGCTCGTTGTTTGCTGCAGAGATCGGCAGTTTGCAACACTAACGACTGAATAAATGTGCATGCACGTGTGTGCATGAGAACGTGTGCGTTTGTATATGCAGCTGGGGAGAAGGAAATGTGGTGATTGTGCAAATGAGTGAGCAGATTCTAAGTTTGTAAGTTTTAAGTGAGTTTTAAGACTTGTTTGGAAATTGTTTTTCTAGTTAAAAAACTGCGTTCCAGAGTTAAAGTTAGAAAAACCGTTTACATTAAGAAAACACCTTTGTGTGTGTGTGTGTGCCTGTGTGTGCACGCATTGTGTTTCTTTGTGTGTCTCTACTGTGCTATCATACAAAGGACACAGGTTCAAAGGATCATTACAGGGACTGGTAAAAGACTATTTCCTTTTGGAACCCCACCTAATCCCTGGGAATGACAGGGCAAAGCAATATCTGACTCTGGAGATGAAAGGACAGTGCACTGTCATGGTAACCCCAGGTGTCACCATAGCAACCCCAGGTAAATACAGGTAAGGAAGAAGATCAAGGGCTGGGATCTTCGTGACACATTGCTTTGATGAAAATTGGACTGCTACAGATGGGTGACAAATTAAAGGAAAGACGTGAACCTTTTGACCCCTAGAGGCAGGACATCTCGTGGCTCTGTTGTGCCTCTGAGTGCATTTTGCTAGCATGATTCGGATCCACTCGTCCCCTCAAAGGGAATGGTTACTGCAAGTAATTAAAAAGTTGCTATGAGTGATCCTTTAGATGCAACTTTTCTATCTTGCAGCTTCCAAGAAGGCAATACCTCCATCCGTTGGGTACAAGAAGTAACTGAACACTTTGAAAAGTATTAATGCATCATCTTCACAGCTATCAGATCTTGAACTAATTAAACAGCTACAAGCAATTTTGGACTGATAGGTTAGACAATGCTCACGATCACCTAATGAAGGAACCCTTCTTTATACTCTTAGAGACTTTGACAGTCCATGGTAAATCACAGTGAAACTATTCTGGGGCAGCCCAACAAATTACTTTCAGTGTGACGATATGCAGCAGTTTGCTTGAACAGATATTTGATAGATCAGTTTAGCTCTGAATTTTGACTGTTGATGCTCAGGTACATCATAATTATCTGTAAATGACCAGAATATAATTCCGAAGAATATTCTTGATTCGTGATCACATCAAAATGATTGAGAACTTCGAATGTTTTATACTGTGCATAGCGATCCAAAATTAATCTCTTCTAAGACAAAATCTATCACTGACAGATGGATGAGCAGACGAACTGAATACCAAACAGGAGTCTGGGTAAGTCACTGAAGTATAAAAGAGAGCCCAAATAATCCATAAACCCCTAACTCTCAAAAAACAATCCACTCTAAAAGGACATATTCCTACCAAGGCCAACCTGCCAGAAGAAAGCCACTAAAAATTCATGAATCTGTCATCCTTCAGTGTCATCATCAGGTCCTGATGATAGCATTCTAATGCTTCAGAGTGCAGACGTCTTATTTGTCTCTCTTCAGACTTAGCAAGTGAAGACATTTCTGATCAAACCAATGCAAAAGGCTCTGTATCAAATAGGTTTCTGTAATGACATTGACCACATTCAAAAATAAGATCTGATTCACTCTGTGCCATGAGAAAAACGTGACCATAAATATGCCGGCATTTTTCCCCCCATTTTCCCAAGAAATTGGTTTTAGTTTTACACCTAAAACTTGATAAATGATTTTTTTTCTGTATAACAAACTTTACACAGAATGGCCCCAGTGGGTTCAAACCAGGAACACTCTTGCTATGATGTGGCAGGGCTAATCAGTGTACAACCATGCTTCCTTTGGGCTATCTACAACTGGACTGAAATTTAACGTACATACAGTGACACATTTTCTGGAAATCTAGCTAAAACACATGCTAAACAGGACTAAAACAAGAGAACTGAAAATTGAGAACAACGCTGCAGTCAGTATGAGAACTGATAATAAAAGACAGGTGCCATAACTGAGTCTGAGTATTATTGTGCTTTAATAAGACTTAACATAATTTAGTTGATTGACAGAGATCCACTCTCTTCCGCTTATCCAATTCAAAGTCTCAGGGGAGGGGCTGGAACCGATCCTGGCTGCCATAGGGCAAAAGGCGGAGCACACCCTGAATAGGTCACCAGTCTGTCACACAGCACAGAGAGACCAACAACCACTAACACGTATGGGTAATTTAGAATCACCAGTTAATCTAACCCCACTAACCACATGTCTTTGAACTGCGGGACAAAGCCAGAGCACCTGGAGAGAACCCATGCAGACACAAGGAGAAACATACACACAGAGAAAGGTGGATTTTGTTGTGAGGGAACAACAACACCATGCTGCCAAGATTGAAAGAGACTAAATATACTAAAATTGATTTACTATAAAAATCTTGTGCTATTCAAAGCAAAACAAAAAAAGAAAAACAATGAGCACACAAATGCAACAGCTGATGTTCATCACAACGACTGAGGGACTACTTAAGATGTATTAAAAATGCAAATAGGCTCCAAATTTCTCCTTTCAAGTTAAGAGCAACACAGCAATTGAATGTTTGACCCCCAAAAAAATGTTTGAGCAGAGGAAATAACGCTGTAAAGGTTTGAATATCCCTGTAAAAACAATGTGAAAGAGCTATTTTTTGACACTGTTATAGATGGGGATTGTAATCTCTCTTTCTGATTGGCAAAATAGACTTTATCGGTCTTGATAGACTTTAACTGGTCAAAGCACGAAGTCGGCAACAGAGGCTCAAGGAGCACAAAGAGCGGGGGAATTGCAGATCTCACTGCTGACTCAGCATGCCTGCCTCTTCTTCCTTTTCCATAGCAACACATTCATTCTAATCTACAACCCCAAATACATGATGTAGAGTGCTCTGTTTCACCTGTTTGACTCCCTCTGTGACCATGTGTGTTTGTGAGGTAGTGCTGCACAAGTGTGTCACTCAAAGAGAGAATTAAATCCTTTTGCGATACCCCTGCTGTTTATATGTTGAGGTGTGTGCATCCAAATGCACACGCACACACACACCACTGTTAGAGGAGATTAATTCACACTTTCATCACCAAGCCTTGGTCCCAGGAGAGCCTGGATGAGACTTGGACAAAGTGACTGCAGTGGGATTGCGGGGGGGCGTTAATGGGTTATAGGTGTGTGCACGTGTACTAGCGGGTGACTGTTTGTGTGTTCACTGACCAATAAAAGCTTGGTCCACAGTGGAGTCCTCTCCCATGGGGCCCTAAAACAAGCACAGACTGGCCACAATTAAGTAGTAAGCGTCCACTGTGCATGTATGTGGCTGCTTCGGACAACAGCTTCTGAAATCCATGTTAGTACGGCTGAAGTGATCTGCTGATTACTTGATTACTCAATAAATCATGTATATTTACAAGTAAATGGTAACTGGACTGGTTCTTATATGGTTCTTATTTCTACTCACAGCGCTTTATACAACATCCCTCATTCACCCATTCACACCTATTCATATAAGCACTTTTTCTAGTGCTTTCTATCTTGCATTCACACTCCAATGAACACATCAGAGAACAACTTGGAGTTCAGCATCTAGACCCAGGATACTTCGGCATGCAGGCGGGAGCAGCCAGGGATCGAATTCAATTAAATTCCAAAATCTGTTTTATTCATATAGTGCATAATCACAACAACAATAATAGCTTCAAGGCGTTGTAAGGTAAAGACCCTACAATAATAGAGAGAAACCCCCCACAATCAAGCTACCCTCTTTGAGCAAGCATTAGGCGACAGTGAGAAGGAAAAATTCCCTTTAAATAGGAAGAAACCTCAGGCAGAACCAGGCTCAGGGAGGGGCGGCCACCTTCCGCAACCGGTTGGGGATGAAGCAGGTGGTGGATTGGCAGTGCATTGAACCAGCATAGCTCAGGAGGTAAAGTCACCTCCTGAGCTACAGCAACCCTAAATATTAGAAATACAGCAAATATAAAATATTTTCTGGATACCATTATTTCCGGTGCAAACTGCAAATCAAGATGTCACTTTGTGCTCCAGAGCAATTGTCCAAAAACTTTTTTAAAACTAACAGTTCAATATCCTTTCTACACTTTCTGTATAAAACTATTAAAAATATGAGAGCTTATATCACCACATGTCGCTTTTGCTGTTCCAAGCTCCAAAATTGCCTGTAGGCCCCTTAAAGTTTAACAAGCAAAGTGAAATAAAGGCTTAAGTGCTGGCAGAAATGTCACTGAGGGTCTGGATTTCTGTTCACCACCTCAAGCGCTCCACATCTTCAAACAATGCCTAGCTAATGTGAGAAAACTCAAGCACTGAATATGGTGTGAGACCTGACAGGAATGTTTTTAAGTTGCTTGAACATTCTTTGCATCTGCATTTGGGGTGGCTGTAGCTCAGGTGGCAGAGCAGGTCAGCCACTAATCAGAAGGTCGGTGGTTCGATCCCAGGCTGCCTCCTGGCTGCATGCCAAATATCCTTGGGCAAGATACTAACCCCATGTTTGCCTACTGGTGGTGGTCAGAGGGCCTGGTGGCGCCAGTGTCCGACAGCCTCGCCTCTGTCAGTGCGCCCCAGGGCAGCTGTGGCTACAATGTAGCTTGCCATCACGAATGACTGAATGTAGTGTGAAGTGCTTTGGGGTCCTTAAGGACTGAGTAAAGCGCTATACATGCAGGCCATTTACCATCTTTCTTACTCAGGTCCTCACTAAATTCATGACGGAAACTCCAGCTCTAAGAAATCTCATTGTTCTTATCAGAAAACCAACACACACACACACAATATGTCCACAATAAATTTTGTAACATGTCGCAAATTATTTTTCAAAGATCCTTCTGACACCTTACCACATTTATGGTTTTTAGCCAGTCTTTTCCATTAGCTGTTGAATTTTCTGATTTCACTGTCAGTATGCGTTTACAACTGAAATTCGAGTCTTGAAAAACATCTTAAAGCACTTTAGCTATTTGTACAAACATTTAAATTGTTTAATTGCAGGATGTTTAACCACACAATTCTGGTACTTCTGAATTCAGTAAAGCAAAAACAACAAAAACAAACAAAAAGAAAAACCCTGAGCATTTCTATCAAACCGCAAACCATAAGCTTTTCCAGATTTTAGACCCCAGGTGAAAATTCCAGCAAAATGTCAATATTTTTGCAGCTAAGTGCAGATTGTCTCACATTTTACTGCTTAACTGACATATTCTTTAACAAGTTACAGCCATAAGACAATGCTGGCTGCACTGAAGTAAACAAAGCTCTCAGATCTACTCCCATTGAGTGTGAGTAATAAAACCTCAGAATGCTGCAGCCTGTGGGCGGCTGGACATTACCAGAAGTATGGCAACTGTAACACTGACCAGTGACCCCATCCTCTTCCATCTGTCTTCACGTTTGCCTCCCCTCTTGCTTTGCAAACTCAGTTCAGTTTAATTAGGTAACACAAGAGAGATTATAAATGAGTCACTACACATCTCTGTCTTTGTAACAGTATGGGAAAACCACAGCAACGCATTTCTCCTTTTCCATTCAGTTACATATTATGAACATTGGAAAGAAATGTTCTCATTCTCTCGATCAATGTATTCCATGACTTGGAGTCTTATTCCAAGTTTTTTTTCCTCCCTTCATTCAACTCATGACCAGAAGTATGACCGATGCATGAAATCACAGTTTATATAATCAGGATATAATTGGAATGTTTGCATCTAACTACACAGCACCTGAATATCTGAGCAGGCGGATGATGAGCACGCTGATCTACAGTTCCAGTAATTAAAAGCGTGAGAAAGAACGCCCGTACTTTTCTCAGTACGGTACAGAGTGCCGTGCAAACAACCTTAAAGTTGTGCGTTACGTATTGCAAAATGAAAACCAACTAACTTTTTACAAAATTACGTATTTTCGAAAGTGTTGGATGTTAGGTGTCGTCATCCACATCGTGCACAATTGGGGGAAAAGTGACTAACCTTAACAGGAGAGCTCCTGGTGGCCACGGGAAGCTCCCTGATCGCTGTGCCCGGAGGAGAGGCGGATATCCCGGCTGCGTACCCCTGCAGCGAGCCCCCGGCTAGGGACTGCCTGCCTCCCGCTCCTACTCCCCCTCCTCCTCCGCTTCCTCGCTGGGGCCGCTGCTTGATACCATCCAGGAGGCGAACCAGGAGGATGTTAGCGGGCAGGTCGTCCACCCCGCAGTCCACCAGGATGCGGCACTCCGGGCAGCGGAGCTCGTTCCGGGAGCTGACAATGTTCTCCAGGCAGCGGCGGCAGAAGGTGTGCTGGCACGGTAGCACCTTAGCCGTGGTGTCCAGGCGCTCCAGGCACACCGAACACTCCAGCAGATCCAGCAGTGACGAGGACTCGTCCATGTCGGCGGAGAGGGTGAGCATCTGGGCTTCAGTGTCCGTGGGGACGCCGCGGCGACTGTTTCGTGTACCGTAGAAAAGAACCGGGGGCACAGAACATTCTGGGAGGCGGACTGACTGGGAAGCAGTCCACGGACGCCCTACGACGACGGTGTTCCCTCGTGCCGAGCGGTTCCCCGCTGAGTTGTGAATGTTCTCCGCTGTTCCGCGCCTCTCTCTCGCTGTCTCCCTCGGCGTGTTTATGTTGTTCGCTACGCTCTCCGTGTGTCTCCCCCGCTCTCCAGCAGCTGTGCGGAAAGCGGTGAGGTCACGCTCTCATCATCATCATCCGCGCGCCGATCACAATTGCGGTGCGCGCTCACGCACCAAAGACAGATTGATAAAGACTGAGAGAGCGCGAGAGGGAGAGAGAGAGAGACCTTACACCTCAGAACCACCACAGGCATGCAGGCGGCTCCACAGCCCCCCTCGGTAATTACCAGCAGCCCGCTCTCTCACTCCTCACACCTTCACTCCAACTGGTTAAGAAGGAAGCTGGTATCGCTCCTTGAAAGGCCGAAAGGTTCTTTGTCATCTCACCTTCTTATACCTGTCATAAACAATTCATTCCTAGTTTTTGATTCTCCAAATCCTCACAGCTCGCAGCATCCAGAGATACAAAAGTTGATTCCTGGACGCTTTTTCTCGATTTTGTTCCCCTTTCTGTTCAAATGCGACCAACAGGGCGCGGGCTTGATCTCAGTCTCTATGCTGTCTTTTTGTGTGATGCCTACCTGACAGGAGAAGACATCATTTTGATTACCTCAGTAACAACATCCAGCTGATGGTTGAGGGAATGGGAGAGGGTGGTTTGTGGCGACGCCTGGCGGTCGTTTCCTGTGACTTTTTAATTTAAATCAATTAGTCAGAGATTCTCAAAGTTTTCGTGACACAGTGTCAATTTACGGAGGCAATGTACAACTGGGGCGCAGGGGAATAACGTATACATCGCGCATTATTAATCATTTTTAATATAAGGAAAGTGTGGTCTGCTATCATAGGTAGAATAGATTATTTAAAACAGGAGTGATGGTCGCTCAGTAGTTATAGTATGACACAAATTTTGGATTAATTACATAGTAGTGCCTTCTTTCCTTGCCGTGCTTGCACATTTGTTCAGAAGTGGCAATTATTCTACGGACAACACTTTAAGAACCGTGGTTACGATCCATCCATCCTTTTAACAGCTTATCAAATTCAGGCTCATTCAGGCTGGGGACATACAGAGCCTAGCTCATATGACAATGGGCAGCTAATTGCCTCATTATAAACTACTTGGTTAGCGCAATGAGAAGGTCCTGGGTTCAAATCCACCAGCCATCCAGAGCCTTTCTTTGTGGACTTTGCATGTTCTTCTTATGCTTGTTTTCCGACTCTCCGTGTTAGCCTTGCAATACACTGGCGACCTGTCCAGGGTATACCCTGCCTTTCGCCCTATGATAGCTGGGATAGGCTGCAGCCAACTGGATAAGCAAGTGAAAAATGAATGGTATCAATAGATGGTTATAATGCAAAACCTCATTATCATTAGTTTCATTGCAAATTGTAAAAGGGAATGTCACTGAATAATTCCAGGATTCTATTTACAGATAACATTTTTGACAGCACTACATTAGAAACATGGTAAGATGATTACAATGCCATTTCCTATGAAATGACATGACCTTTATTTAAAGATACAGGGAAAGAAATCTGTAACATTTCCACTGACCTATTCCTGGCATATGCTATATAATGAGCACAAAATAGACAAAGGACAAGGAAATGTGTGTATGTATGTGTGCGTGTGTGTTGGGGGGGTCCATGTATTACTCATTAGCCAAATCGCATTACAAATCTACATCATGTAAGCTAAATCAGTACACTGGCTTTAGTTTAAAGTTATGTTTAAGTTCAGTTTGGCTAGTATTGTTAATGTCACCAAGACAAATCCACAGCAAATTTCTGTACAAGTCAATTAAACTCTCTGCGAAGTGACGATAACATGACCATGTGGTCTGTTTCTCAGCCATAGTCTTTCTCAGCTCGTCCACCTGTTCAGACTTGCTCTGCTCTCACATTCAGGAGAGGCAGGGAGTGATTAAGACCACTGTGTGTGTCTGTGCTCATTTGTGTGTTTGCGAGTGTCTATGTCTGTGTGACTAAAGTGACGCCTTCCTGGTTGCAGGGTGAACCCACTCTTTACCACCCACGATGAAAAGAAGAGGGTGTACAGCTTAGGGATACAATAAGAAATAAGGAGTGTATGTGTGTGTGTGTGTGTGTGTGTGAGTGTGTCTGTTTGTGACACAGTATTGCAGATTTTTTGTTCGTTTTTATGACAGTATCGGGCTGTTAAAATACACTTACGCATTCTGTACAAAGTTTTAAACACTGAAGAAGATTTCAGAGCAGAGAAGCACAGTTAAAATAATGTAATGAAGCATACTGATTTAAAAAAGCACTCTTACTGGAGTCCATGTGTTTGGTAATGAATGGTGTAGAGCTAAACAGATAAAAACTGCACAGCACAGTAAAGGCTATATTAAAGGAGCTGGAAAAGAAGCTTCTACAGCTAACTAGAAAAAGACTGAAATCAAGGGCTTGTTTTTTATGCCAGTAATGGGGTTATTTAAAAAAAAAATTCTCTGTGACACAGAGCTCCACTTGCCATTTATCTACAGAGGCCTCCCATTTCCTAAGGTGTATTTGTATGTCTATAGCCACGGAGCAATCCAATGCAACTCAGCTGCTAAAACACATGTATGTTGTTGTTATCAAGCCCTGATTCTCAATACCTCACTAGTGCAGCAGCCCACGAGTGCTGGCAGTGAACCAAAATTCATCCTGTCTCCCTCCCCTCTCGTTATCATACTCACTCCTGTCTTATGCCCAGTGTCTTTCATCTGCTTAATACAATTCTTCACAGCCAATGATTCAGAATTAGAGGGGAACTACAGAGAGAAGTGAACATAAATGATTATTGGATGAAAATCCCCTCAATCCATTTAAGCAGGATCGTCAGGGCTCCCTGTAGGATGCACTGCTGTCAATAATAGACAAAAGCTGGATGCTGTTTAACCAGCACACGTGTCAATTAAGAATGATAACTAGCTTTCTGGTAATATAAGGGGCTAGTCAATTCTCAGAGAAATTACAGAGTCTAACAATGTTGCAAAGCATGAACACACATGCACTCCACGTGCTTCTCTGCTGCAGTGCACATGCTGTTGTTTTGCATGTTAATGCTCTCTATTAGATACTGTAATGATGAGCTAAAAGATTATGCAAAAAAAAGTGTTATTTTTCATGCAATCAGTTAGTACAATAGTGCATTGCATGTAAGGTAAATTATATGTACATTTGTGTTGGGTTTATTTGAATTTTCTTTACATTTCCCAAGGAATGAGCGTCTGAAAATGGCAGATTGCTCAGTGCTTTGCAAAATAAGTTACAGTCAGCCTTGTGAGTGATTTCTTCGTGTATTTTGTGCTCTCTATTCAATTTTACTGCATAGTGCGCTGCAATGTTTCACTTTATTCTTAAAATAAATAAATAACTTATTGTTTTTATTACTGCAGTGTAGTTATTTTGCAATTGGATATTGTCCTCTGGGAAATTCTTGCCGTGATGAGCCATGAAAATAAACCTGATTTGTGCTGACCTCACTTCAGCTTCATTTATATTCACATTCCTCCTGCTGCTTTTCTGACAGCTGTTTACTTCTGCACAAATCTAGTTCACCAAAGTTTCACAGAATCCTATGTTATCTTCATCTTTATCAGTTCTAATTTCATCGGACTAAACTGAAGAAAGATTAAATCTTGTTTGCTTTAGGTATAAAAATATAATAAACATTTACTGTGCGTATATGTGTGGACGCGTGTGAGTGTATATGTGTAAATGGGTGGATCTTTACCATGAACCTATACCATACACCTCTCTCTCAGCCGCCAATGACTTTCCTTCATGCAAAAGTAGGTTAGCTGACACGACAGTTACCATGGCAACCGGCTCTTGCTTCCTCACTGAAGAGTGGTGCGTGTGTGTGTTCTCACTGAAAGACTTCCAGGGGTAATGGCAAGGTCATAGAGTCTGTTGTAGGCAGTTTCAGTAGTACAGCGTGCGCATTCCACACCTTTTTTAATGTGTAACAAAAAGTACAATGCTCAAGAGGTGTTGTCTACCTGCGATGTGACACATACAAAGTTATTTTTTTATTTTCTGTGGACTCTGACTACTCATAATAATATTGAAACATGATTCCATTTACACAGTAACCCTGAGATCAAGTGGAAAGCCTGTATAATTTGTGGTTGTGGTTATTAATATGAATCAGAAGAGATCAGTGGTTGCATTTTTATTCTGTCTTTTAAATATTGCACTCATCTATGGATTTTTTAAAATATTGTTTCGCTTTTTGGACATTTAAGCCTTATAAAAGGCATGAGAAGTGTGTTTTGGTGGTAAACTGAAGTCATCCTAATTCAATATACCAAACAAATTAGGCTTCCGCTGACTTCTGTCTTCTCAGAGCTACAGTGCTTTGATTGGAGCTTAGCTGGGTTATAAACAGGGTAGGCATTCTGTGACAGATGCTGTGCTCTTGTGATTCTTTGAAACTGAGATGTCCTACATCAATGCATTTTAAGACTTTGTAGAGCCTAAATATATTCTGCCAATGATTAGATTTGTTCATCAAGTAGTGGTAGCTGTAAACCTAACTTGTTTAGCATATTTTATAAAGACAGACCCCAAAAAATAAATGAGAAAAAAACATGAAGTGAATAAATAACAATCACATATCATTCATGCCATGTATTATTAAAAGGAGAAAAAATTATCAGAGCTGTCTATTTTTTATTTTTTTTGCATCTTTGTCACATGCTTCAAACGATCAAACACATTTTAATATTAGACAAAGATAAACGGATTAAATACAAAATGCAGTTTTTCAATGATGATTTCATTTATTAAGGGGAAAAGGTTATCCAAACCTACCTGGCCCTGTGTGAAAATGTATTTGCCTGCTAAAACATAACCGGTTGTGCCAGCAAGAAGTGCACTCAAGCATTTGCGAAAACTGACAATGAGTCTTTCACATCACTGTGGAGGAATTTTGGCTCACTCTTCTTTTCAGAATTGTTTTAATTCAGCCACATTGGAGGGTTTTCAAGCATGAATGGCCTGTTTAAGGACACGCCAAAGCAACACAATTGGATCTTAGTCTGGACTTTGATTAGGCCGATCCAAAACTCATGCAAAAGATTTGTTTTTTGAGTGGACTTGTTGGTGTGTTTTGTACTATTGTTCTGCTGAATAACTTGAGCTTCAGGGCATTAACTGTTTTGGTAGAGAGCATGTTCTTCTTATGCTTTGCTGCTTCAGGTCCTTTTTAGTCAGCACTAGTTTTCACCTCAGGACGCTCCCATGAATGACCCAGTCTCTTTGCTATTGGTGAATCATTAACACTGACCTTAACTGAAACAAGTGAGGCCTGAGGTACTTTAGATCTTGTTATTGAATTTGTTGTGATCTGGATGAGTCATCAGTGCACCACTCTTGGAGTAATTTGGGCAGACCGGCCACTACTGGAAAGATTCACCATTTGTGGATAATGGTTTTTACTGTTGTTTACTAGAGAACCAAAACCTTAGAAATGGCTTTGCAACCATGGATTGAAAGATCTAAATGACTTTCTTCTTCATCTGTTCTTGAGTTTCTTTAGATCATGTCATGATGTGTTGCTTTCTGAGATCTTTTTTAAATACTTTTTCACATAATGTCAGGAAGATTTGTGTTTTTCAAATACATCCTGTTGAACTACATAGTTCACATTTAGCAGGCGGAAATAAGGATATTGTCTTGATTCGAATGCAGACCAGAGGAGCCATTAGAGCATGATAACTAAGGCTTCATTCATTTGAAACCTTGCTTTTCATTATAAGATGCACTACATTTTCCACATATAAGACGTATTAGATAAATTGCATGGTCTATTTAGAAAATTACATAACAAAAAAAAATCCTTTATCTCATGACATCTGCTTCTGTTTCTTTTCATTGCATTATGGTTCATCTGTCCCAGCTTGTCTCATTAAAGCATCTCTTTCATCATCTATGTCATATTATCTAAACTAAAGTGTGCTCCACCATCTACTGCAGTAAATACAGGTTTTGCTTAATATGTGTTTTTGTCCGGTGTGTGACAGAGCAGCCATCGTTCTCTCAGCAGAATTCATCACTTTTCTTGTTATCCCCTCCTCATCCTCTCTTTATCCCCTCCTCTCATCTAATCTCTTCTCCTCTCATCCTCCGTTTCAGTCAGGAAGCCCTGGACAGACATCAATGAGGCTCCAAAAGAGGAGCGAGGATGACAGAAAAAGAGAGAGAAAGAGAGAAGAGGATGGAGAAGGAAGAAGACGATGAAAAGAGGGCAAAGAAAGTGGGGGGAAAAACAGAAAGTGACCAAAAAGAAGAAAAACAAAAAAGACATGAAAGACGAAGGCAGAGACAGATAGACGGACACCGAGATGAAGAGTAAGTAATTACAGGCCTCCCAGTGTTTTCAAAGCCCCTCTTTTATCTCATTCTTCCTGTGGCTGAGAAAAGGAGAAGGAGCGGAAAGGAAGAGGAGGAGGAGGAGAAGAAGACTAAAGTCGAAGCTTTATTCCAACTCAGACATCAGGCACCAGTTAGCTACATCACAGACACACTCAACCTATGTCTTGTGTGTGCGTGTGTGTGTGTATGTGTGTGTGTGTGTTTGTGGCGGTGGGGTATTTGCAGGGTGTTTATATGAAGAAGTTTAATTGTATATTTTCAGTCTTAATGTGCAACTTTTGTTTATCCATCTACAGTAGCAATACTGTGGTTATCATTTATTGTTTAATGTGTCGTTTGATGTTCTGTTGTTATTCCTTCACTGTTTAGCCTTCTTGTTTCAGCTGCTCTCTTTAGGGTTCACCACAGCGGATCATCTACCTCCATCTCACCCTATCCTGAGCATCCTCTTCTGTCACACCAATCCCCTCCGTATCCTCCATTACTACATCCATGAACCTTCTCTGAGGCCTTCCTCTTTTTCTTCTGCCTCAGCAGCTCCATCTTCTACGTCTTTCAACGTCCAGTCTATCCACGATCCTTCCTCAGCACATCTTCAAACCATCTCAGCCTTCCCTCTTTGTCTCCAAATCTGATCTCTCGCTCAGACGTACTCATTTCTAATCGTGTCCATCTTGGTGACTTTGAATGAAAATATTAGCATGTTCAACTTTGCCACTTCAAAATAAAAACAAAAATAAACAACTTGCATCATCTCACACCATGCCAAGTGAAGTGAAATGAAGTAGCTGAGGTCACAGAGGTGGATGTGGTAGTTGTGGTGACATTTTTATGAATTATTAAATGTACACAAAGTGACCTTTAGTGACCTTATTCTGTTACTAATTAGACTTTCAGTACTTTCGTGTAAGTGCAAACTATAACTGAGCTTCTTGTTACCCTCATGACGACCATAGACTTGTTTAAGACTATAGTCATGCCACTGTGGTCTTATGAACGCTAGATGGCAGAGTCGAGTTGTAGCCTGTAGCACATTAATTGCCCCGACTGAAAAACATAGTCTACCTGGGCCACGTTAATCCGTTTCTTATCCAGGGCGGGGAGAAAACTTCTCACTTTTTTCTTATCAAGGAGGAGCCTGGAGACGCACCGACAAGCAGCGGCGCAGAGGCTGGGGCACAATTTGACTTTGCGGAGTAAAAACTCTTAGACAGCGAGTCAGTCCCTCGGCGATGCTCACCCGGCTCCACGCTCGAGATTGATCACCAATTACCGGGACTGATCATCGGGCAGCTTAGCCGGTAGCGCAGGGGAGAAACCAAACCAGTGCGCCCCGCTCCTGAGCTCCAGGTAAGAAGAGTGATCAGCTCCGCTCTCAGGAATGCAAGGACGGATTGCTGCAACACTCGGGGAAATTCCTGAGCAGCACTTTTTTATGCCAAGCAGACATGTGCTTCACTGTAATTTTCACTCAAAGGGGAAATGCACGAATTGTTGCTTTTATTTTGTTTTACGGGAAATGATAAAGAATCAGTGGACCATGGCATATTATCACACCGGCAATTCCTTTTCAGAAGTGACTTAAAACAACAGCGCACAAAAAAATCTTTCATATAAACACTTGACAGGATGATTTTTGGCGCAAGGCATAATTATCTAGTAATAAATAGTTTTGTTTATAGTGAACACGGCTGAATGAAAACATTTTCAATGTTATGATTTGCAGGAATGACAGCTTCAAGAAATACATTTTCTAACAGTGAGTGTGTGACAAGCATATAGCTAGATGATTGTGGAGCATGTTAGAGGTAGCTCACTGTACGTGTTGATGCAAAGGTTTTAGCCTAAGGTGGTAGAAAAATTTGATTGTTTTTCCATTTCTCACATTTCCGACCTCAGTTGGTTCGTGATGAATGGTTGATAATGAATTGGATTAAGCACTGTGCTGATTACTTTGATTTGAAAAACGGATAGCGATTTCTATTATTAATTTCGTCTCAGTCAATCATTTTAGAGCTTCTATGAATAACAAGCCACGTCATACTTACAGTGCACGGCGTTATTTTTCCTGTGACACTTGAGGTAGTGCGCGTTTGTGACCTCGCACAACTTTCTCGTCTGTCTGCGTAATTGTTTTTCTGGTGCCGCCTGACTGTCCCGGGCCCCCCAGGGGAAGTCCTGCCCGCAGACAGGCAGCTCGGCCCGGCTGGGGACATGCCGGGTCCTGCCGAGCCTCTGAAGTCTGCTGGCTGGCTTTGAACTGAAGCTGCTGGAGGTGGAAATCAATCCGTCTCGATCCCCCTCTCTCTCTGTCTCTGTGTCTCTTGCCCTGACTCTCTCTTCCCCTCACTCTCACTCTCTCTCTCTCCCCTGCAGCCCCCGGTTCAGACATCTCTTCTGCCACTGAATCTTTCATGTAGAAAGGCAAAGGATACACAGAGAAGAAACAGGAGGGATTGTAACTCATCTTCAAAAGAAGTTAATATGGTTTCTGAGGATTAAAGGGATGAAGGTAGAAAAACTAACAAAGCCAGCGCCTGTAGTCATGATCATCCTATACTAGGCTGAAGTGAATGGGAAATTTGTTTACTTACTCACTTTTTTGGCGTGTTATCATTGCAAGTATTTTTCTTGTGAAAGTTTAATGTTTAAATTTATGCTAGATGTCACAGCTGATTCCAATAGAGGAAGCATAACCATTTCCCCCCATGGAGAAATTTATAGAGCTCAGGAGGCCTTCTGGGGTTGAATGTTTCGTAAATGCTTCACACATCTAAGAGGAAACTCAACTAAAACACGTCATTTGGAGTTTACTTATGGTAGTGAAGTTATTTCAGCTCATTATTTTAGTTAGCGGGACAATTTATGATACAGCTGTTTGGTGGAGTCTTGTAGCCAAACTTACAGCACTGGGAACATGTGTAAGAGTTACAGTGACCCTGTGCATTTTGCATAATATGCAATATATTACTTATAGCTTTATATGAAGAACATAAAAATCTAGGTCCCATTTATCCACAAATTAATACTTCCATTTATTTAGGAGGCATTTATTGCTTTTAGAGCCGAAAAAGTAGGCTAGAAATTTTTTTTTGCTACTTTTCTGCATTAGTTTTGCATTAGTTGTAAAATAAATGTGTCAGTTCATCAGCTTTCAAACCTTTTAAAATATATTCCATTAGTAGATAAATAATTTGATTTTAAGCTTTAGCTTAGTTCTACCCTTGTATAATAAAAAGGTTAGCTCTGTGAATATGCACACACAAAAACGTTATAGCATCAAAGTAAATTTAAAGTACAAACAATGAAAATCCAAGTAATATTTTTATTTTTAAAAGTACATTTAAGTCCGCAGAGATTCTTAAAAGCACATACACAAATAAATGATTGTGTATTGTGTGAAGAGATACATCAAATATTAAATGCCACCTGACTTAAATCATATGATCCTAAAATATGAGAATTGTTTTGTAATTTTACAGACAAAATTATAAAATAAGTCCAATGGCATTTATGATACTTTTGTGATAAAGAGTGAAGTGAAAAACTGACCCTCCCAAACTCTTGGGGGGGGGGGGGCATTAATTACTCATTATGGGTCAACAGCTTAAAACAGGGCAGTGGTTCTTCTTTTCTGCGCTCCGTCATGGGCTTCCAGGAGGTCCCAAACAAAATGAGAAGTAGCAGCTCCACTTCATTGTATTTTATCTTTGCAATAATACTTTGTAATAATCCCAGCAAAGGAACATAAAAGCAAGAAAGCTTTTCTAATCATAGGTTTCATTCTCACCGCTATTATTTCCCCATGCACAGTGAATACAGTTCAACAAACCAATACTAAATCCTCTCCGTGTAGACCCCAGAGAGGGAAGTTTTAATCAAATTGGGGTTTGTGGTCTAATTTGTGTCTACTTACAATTCCTCCTGTGTATGGGTAACCTACTACATCAATGTCCTTCATGTAGAGTCTGTGGAGAGAGCGATCTGGCACTTTGTGTCTTACATTATGGAAAAATGCTGAGAGTGGTTTTAGAAATCAAAGTTCGGATAAACACATGCAAGAACGTTTGTGCCTTAAGATGAAGTTAAAATAGGTTGTCCTTTGCTGGTTGTCAATTAGAGGAATTCATGGGCATCGAGGATGCTTTCATCTCCAAATCTAGTGTTTCTCATTTGGTTGTTGAGACATTTTGCAGGTGGAGAGTCTGTGTGGGACCGTGTCATCAGTGCACTAAGTTGGGCACCTGTGCAGCTGAACATATGAGCTGTAAGATCTATGATAGCATGAGCCCTCCTTGGGCTGTTAGTGATGGCAGATGAAGGCATAAAGTGTGCTTTTGATGGTTTGCAAATACCTCTATGTAAATCTTTAAATTCCCAAATTTGGAGTCTTGGGTTGATTGACTAGGAATTTAGCTTTGAAGATTTCCCTTCTCTCACAACCACATCCATCCATCATGACAAGCTTCGGCTCAAAAGACTTAAATTATCCCTCAATTTCAGCCGCTTGAAAAATCTGAAAGGCACACCTATATGGTTCCTTTTTTAAAATCGTAGAAGTAGCAATGAACAGTGCAGATTGATTCTACTTTGAGCCAGAGTTTTAAAAGGCACTTGCTCTGTTGATTATGAGTGTGGCTAAATTCTTGCTAATCACATCAAATGAGTCATTGCTGTTACTGAAAAGCATGTCCGCTGTTGATTTGAGCTTGATTTGATCATTAAACACTCTTTAACACTCTTTGTTACAGCACAGTGTCTTCTAGGAGCAAAAAGGCCAGTGAAACCTTTTTTAAGGGGCACAGCCCAAAAACATATTTATGCTAATTTTTGAAAGTTGTTTTTTTCTTTACTGTAGGTGTATTGAGAGAAGGAATAAGACATACAGAGGAATTTCAGGTAGAAGATTAAGCTTCCCACCTACAGTCAATGCAAAATAAACAGAGACAGACGTGGAGACAGGGAGAGAGATGTTATGCACCGGCAGAGCTAAAGAGAGAACAAGGGATCAAGGAGTGGAGACGATGAAAGACAGATCACCGGCAGGCAGAGAATCAAAGAGCACGGTGACTGACTTGAACTGTGATAGGTGTGTGCTGCATGTGTGTGTGTGTGTGTGTGTAGGCATTCGCGACTTCTTTTCATGTGCCCTAAGAGTTTGTTTTTCCTGCGCATTGAGTGGGAAGCTGACAGTAAGTCTGTAATTAAACCAATCAAAAGATGAAGAGACATGAAGAAACATCACACATGTATGCACACACACACACACACACACACATGCATGCACATAAACATACATTTCGCTTTGTGCGTTCAAATTATTGAAAGTGTGTTTCTGTTGTGCTTAAAAAATATGGACATTATTCACCATCAAGGACTCAAGTCCGTCTTCGAGCTGGCTCTCGTCATCGCGTCTCTTAGCGGCACATGTTTACACGAATCACGGTTCTCTAGATGATATCTGAGTCACTGCACTTGCTGCGTGTCCATGTCACAGTAGAATTGCACTCTGATTTGTTGGTGGAAATTCAAGTTGCAGCAAAGCATGTTTTGACGCTCTTGTGAAAACGCAGCTCGAATTGATAAAAGCACGGATGATGCTGTTGGGTGGGATTGGAGTAAATGGATATTTAGTGAGGAGGCAAGAGCCAGCTGTTGTCTGAGGTTTGGGTATGTCTCCAGAGTTGGAAATCCCTTTAATCAGCGTTTATTTTCACATCAAACTTAAGACAGTAATCATGTTGCAAATCAGATGTATTTATTTCCGGCTCATTTAGTTCCCCAATAGTGAGTCTTGATGGCTACTTCATTCAGTGAGTTTGACTTTCTCAAAGACTTGTCAAGACTTTTAAACTTTAACTTTTTTTTTAAAGACTAGTACAAGAAGTCAGTGAGATCCATTAATAGAAGTTTTGATTGAGTTTTTGATGGCCTGACTCAGCTGAAGGTGAAAGCGGTTGGTCTAATTTGAGTGACAGGCCTGCTGCCACCACCCCTTTATTTACTTTCCAGCTGCCTGCAAATCATTCAAAAGAGACAAAATGCCAGCAGCACATTCCTTCTTCATAATTCACTGGAGAAAAGAAAGACAGTTGGTGAGTTTATGATTACTGAGGATACCTAAATATGAAATGACAGCAAAATGGCCTCATTTTTAAACACATAGTTGGATTAATTTTGAAAGCTGCACATTGTTTAGGAGTAAAGTGTGATTTTATGCTTTTCGAGCAGGTTGTTAAGTGCAGGTAGCTGATTATGGCCACTGTTCAGTTAATGACATGGTGTTACACTGAATAGAATAGTTTATTTCTTTTTCCCCCCTGATAATTATAGGCTCGTGCAGTATGGGTTTTATGCTTATAATCTCGTTTTAATCTCTTTATAATTTGAGGTTGCATTGTGAAATTTTACTTTATTCTACTGCGTTTCAGTGATTTATCCTCTTGAGTGTAAAACCTGTCACAAAACATAACAACGTTTGTATAAAAAGACGTACAGTCGTCCAGTTTCGGTGAAAATAAAAATCTGTGCTATGTAAGTCTTGTTAAAGTAGGTTGTTTATCGGAGATGGTGGAGGTTTAAATGACAGACTACAGAAACTTGATAGTGGGGAAATCCACAAAATGTGTGGTTTTCTGCTTTCTGTTTTATCTAGAAACCCACGCCACTGAAGTTTTACTACCTATAAGAAAACTGATAATTGACTTGCATAATATCCCAACACTATAGTTTACATTTTAACTGATCACAACTAATTGTCGGTTGGTAATTGGTATAAAGTTGTATACAGTCTGTTGTGATTCAGGGCTAATGTAGTGGGAATGTATTAAAACTATAAACTTCCTTAACATGTTAAAAAATGCACTAGAAATCAGATGTTGTAATGGGTGGAATCTTCTATAGAAAGACATCAAGTGAAGACATCTTGTGTTCTGACGGAGGCTTAAAGATGGTGATGCTGAAATAGAGCTGCCATTAGGTTTGCAAGAAAACAGATGGGTTTGAGGTGTTGTGCTTCTTGGATGCACATGCAGACAAACAAGGTAGTTTAAGGCAGTCAGACTGTGTTATGACCTGGTTGGATTGTGTAGGAATGTGTTTATGGCAGCGTTGGGCAGGTTTATTGGTTAAAAAGACCAACATTGCTTTTTTTTATAGATGTTCAAATTGAAGTATAATTCTCCTCAGGTATACTGGATATGCTATATTAGATAGTTTGATTTCTTTTTTAATATGAGGAATGCATTAGTACTAATTGTGGTTTTCTTGCAAAACTTTAATTGTTTCTAAATTTGCATTTTTATGACACTAAGAATTAATTTTGGCATCACTTAAACATTATATAAAGTATATGACTATTAGGTATTTAGTTTTAACATGTACTTTCATCTGTATAACAAGAAGTTACATCGTGTTTAAGGATCATTAAAAATGTCATTAAGACAGGAAAAGGGGTCGGTTAGATGAAAAAGTGGGAGGAAGAGTGAAGGAACGATCTAAATGGGAAACAGATTTTTCCTTTTAGAAAAACCAAGAAATCCCAAGATGAAAAAAGGCTGGACCCTGCTGCTGATTTGATTGTCATCAGAAATTAAGTGCTTTTCAAGAGACCACAAACCATCCTCTTACCAAATTCTTCATTTTCTACATTGACTAGCTTGTTGGCTTTGTTCCCTGGCCACTGATTGGCCTAATACTTCACGGGGCAGGAAGTCAGGGTAATAAATATCCTTTACAGGGTTAAACACTGTTGCTGAAAAGCCATTTTCCACACAATCCATCTGTAACATTGCTTAATGATACAGACGTAGGAGAGCACAGAAGGAAGGAGTGAAATAGACGTGGCGTATTTCCCAGAAAAAGCTTAATGAAAGGAATTAAATCAGTGACACAGAGGAGAAAGAGGCAGGCATCAGGAAAGAGCAATGTTTAAGATGATTACCATCATCACTGGGTTCACTAAAGATCATAGTAAAACACTGGTTGACCACTGGTGAGAACAAATTACATATAGAGTGACAATCAGACAATCTTTATGGCCTATAAGAGATCTAAAAACAGGTGTACAAATGGTGGACTACCTACATGCTAACTAACCATCAGCCTCTTTTACTTTGAAACTCAGTGGTCTGTTTCGAGTCTGGGTTGCAATCTTGAAAGTTAAACCACTTAGTGAGCTGTATTTGCAGACAAGTTGGCATCTTCCAAGCAAAATACAGGGGACTCTGGCAGTCTGCGAACAAATAAAGCAATCACAATGAGGTCTTCAGTGCAGCACCAAATACCTCTTGGTGATCGGTTTCACCAAGCAACTTCCAGCGACCACTTGGGAAATGCTGATTTTTTACAAACAACCAGTGGTTGCCAGGTGGTCACAGGCAGGTCTCTTGACCTGGGTGATTGGGACTAAAGATGCTTGAAACGTCAGTTTTCCAAGGACCCTTGTGAAGTTAGCCACAGTCTTTCATCTTACTTTCTGCTTTCTCCTTACTTAATCTCAGGCTTACTCCATAATGCTAACATTGACTCTCTTTGGGGCTTTGCTGTAGGACTCTTCTAGTTTTTGCTGATGCTGAAGAGTGAATTTAGGACCGGTCAGACAATCCCCTCATTGTACTACATAATGAAAAACTTTAGCACTATGTTTCTAACTATATAATAATCCCCTGACTAAATGATCTCATTGGAATTAACATCTAAAGAACTAGACAGCTACATTGACAGGTAAAGTTGGATTGAAATTACATATATGAGAATTTGCACTTTTAAGAAAGTCTGTATAAGCAGACAAGATGGGTTGAAGAGCACAAATACACCTGGCATCATTTTCAAGTTTTCTCTTCATTCCGTTTAGTTTATTTTGACAAAACCTGATCACAAAAACAACTTATTAGAAAATTGTCTTGGTTCAAGTTAAAATACGTCTTTTTACAATTTCACACACATGCTACAGGACTCGATTTTCTGACTAACTTAAGTTAATAAATTAACAGCTTGCACACACAGCCTGTCTGCTCACGTTCTCAGGGTGGACATCCTCACGTAAACACTGGACAAAGTACTCTGAACCACATTTGTGGTCATTTCTGCTCCAGTAAGTGTAGCATGACCTCACACAAAAACACACAGAATCACTTGCATAGCTTCCAACAGCTATGGTATCACGACTTGTAATTAGTCCACTATACAACTCATACGAATTTCAGTCCTCAGACTGAACAGACTGCGACTGTCTGTTCCGTCCAAATAGTGATTGTTGACACGATAGATAGAATTAGTCCATTTCCCATAAAAAAGTAGATCGCATAAACTAATCATTGGACTTACACACACTTACACACTTGACAGCCTTTAGTGTTTTCTTTGAACATATATAATTTACTTATGCATTAAAATCTAAAGCATTACTGCAAAAATTCAAGCACATTGAGCACATTAAGCCACGTCTATGAGTGGTACATTGCTTCACTTGCACAAAAAAGAGGACAAGTGGAATTAGCAAGAAAGACGTGGAGCCTGTCTACTTAGTCCTTGTATGATGTAATCTATGGGAATTTCCAAAGACCAACATCTCCTTTCACCTGCAGGATGTAAACATCACCATAATGACTTTAAGTAAGTCTATCACATTTAGCTGACACATTTTGTTGCAGTCCATATCAATACAGACTTTAACCCGCTTTGAAGTTCTGCTCTGGATCTTTAGCAACATTACAGCATTATACTTGTCACTGTAGGCCAAACAGCTTTGGCAAAAGATGCCTTCTTTAGGTCTTGCTGATTAGTGTTACATGCGTTTAAGGTTAATGCGTTTGAAATTGTGCATTTTTGAAATGAAGCGAGATAAATTGCCGCCCCCTCGCTTTGTGGTATTGCACATTTAATTTCTTCCGCTAACAAAAACAGCAATCAGATGCAACCAAATGAAAAGCAGACATGAAGACAGAGCTAATGAAGCCAGCGAGGCACCAAAAGGCTTCTCGAAAATGTTTACTACTGTAAAAATGTACTACAGATGAACAATGCTGGACTGTGATTCATACACAGTACATTTGCTGTGTAACTAAGAGCAGCTTACACTCTTACTTAGTAATGACACAGCTAAAGACACAAGGGTTATTTATCGGTGATTTTAGGATCGTTAGAAGATTAATACCCTTGGGGGGGTTAAAGGCTTACTTTCATCTTAGACCTGCCCCGACAGAGAAAGCTGAGGTTAGAGAGACAGCGTGCGGGTTGAAAGAGGTAAAGCAGACTGTCAGAAGACACCAAGAGTCTTCAAACGCTGCCATGTTGGAGTTATGTGTGTGTGTTGTGCTTGGGTTTATGTGTGTATCACTTTAACCCCATAATGAGAAGCCTTGAGGGGGTCCATAGCCATTTGGCAGATCTTAATTTCCTGATTTCAAAAAAAAAAAAAAAAACTGTCTCCCCTTTTATCTCCTTTTCAGCAGTGATACACACACACACACACACACACACACACACACACACACACACACACACACACACACACACACACACACACACACACACACACCGGTTGTGGTCTTACCACAAGTACTTGTGCAATTAAGCCTGTCCTGCCCTTAAAAGCGAATTGTGCGCATTTATAGCCCCCGTATATGTGTGTTCATGTGCGTGTGTGCATGTGCGTGTATGTGGATGCTGTAATTAAGCAAGATCAAACCTCTGGGTTTGTAGAATTAGCCATCGTTGAAGATCAGAAGGTTTTTAGTCAAGTGTGAGACAGGGAAGAATGAATTTAGAGGTTTGGAGCCAGGCAGCAGACAGATTGTGACCTCAGATAATTGTGGTCTCTTCCTTTTTTTGTCTCTCAGACACACTGACACATACACAAAAATACTTTGATACTCTCGACAAGTTCAGATGGATTTAAAGTTCAGCCGTCAGTGTGCAAAACTGATCTGATCTGATCTGACCTGGGGCCACACCGGTTAAAACGGTAAAACACGTTTTTATCAAAGTGTCAGTGCATGTGTTTGCTGGTTTTCTGATTTAGGCAGCTAAAACTACTGGTACATGTCGGGGAGTCATTGCCTTGATGGATGATGAAAGCCAGTCCTGCTACAAGACAGCGCTGTTGTTAATTTCCATGAATGCATCTTGATGACTGTTAAACTGATCCATACTTAAAAAGATATCATAGAACAATATGAAATTGATTTTAATGACCGATTTTAATGAGGTCACGTACTTTTTTGTATAATGTTCTTTTGATAGCTGATGACCATATAATCAGGATTCAAACATGTTGGGATTTTTGTGGATTCTTCAAACAAAAATGTTATTTAATTTTATATTGCAGGAAGAAAAAAAATGTTAACTGTACTGAGCCACAGATACACCGGAAATTGTGACTTGAAAGTACAAAAAAAAAATCTGTTCGTTTGCATAATGATGTGTCATCCAGTATTTAGTATGTGTCATGACCCGTTATAAACAGGCAGAAAAATGACTGTATCTATTATCTGATGCCTGTTATCCAGCAGGATAACACACCATGTCACAAAGCTGAAATCATCTCAGTCTGACAACGAGTTCACTGTACTCAAATTTGTGACAAAACGTCAGCAGCTAAGTGATGCTATTAAGTCAGTATGGACCAAAATCTCTGGGGAATGTTTCCAGCACCTTGTTGAATCTATGCCATGACGGACTAGCAAGGTAGAAATAATAATAATAATAATAATTAGAACGGATCCCAGCCAGCTGAGTTACTCGGAGACATATGTATTTAGTTCCCCGTTGACAGTGATAAACTAATGACTTAATAATAATTTAGTAATTTAATGTTACAAGCAAAATATATCAGTGAATGGTATTTAAACATAGACACAGACAGCCACACACACACACACAGAAATGCTGTATACTCAGTGCAGGACAAACATACAGTGACTAAAATCAGAGACACTTTCTTGGAAACGCTTGCATTTCCAAGAAATAAACAAGCAATCAAACAATACCACACAGCAGATTAATTTCTGGCACATTAAGGGGGAATACACACATGTTTTATGAAGTGCTGCTATCAACAACCTTATATCCAAACACAGCTGTCATTTCACAAAAACCAAACTAAACAAGCTTTCTCTTCGTCCGGGATTTTATAGCTTTCCCGACCTTTGCAAACTCTTCGTTTTCGCGTTAGCTTGTCATTAAACCGTTTAGCAGCGAGGTAAAGAATATTTTAGCGTGTTTGCAGAAACAATCACAAAATGTAAAATTGCTGTTTACCTAATGTCAACTT
Organism: Rhamphochromis longiceps; assembly: GCF_057381845.1. Taxonomy (NCBI): domain Eukaryota; kingdom Metazoa; phylum Chordata; class Actinopteri; order Cichliformes; family Cichlidae; genus Rhamphochromis; species Rhamphochromis longiceps. The sequence goes on from NC_140572.1 coordinate 27,922,824, forward strand.
AATGATCGCAGTAGCTGTGGAAGTATGATTTGAAAATGGATCCTAGGCATTTTATTTTAAGTGTTTTCCTTCTCCTTTAACCTGTGCTTAGCAGAACTATAAACTGAATTAGAAACATCAAATTGATTTATTACCTACTGATCGACTACATTACTCTGGGGATTTACACCCTACTGCAAGCCAACTTTTTCCACCCTGGTTCCATACCAGGTTAGCATTAAATATTAGTTGCACTATTAAGTGGCAGCCATCAGTGTGAAACTAAGCTTGAAATATGTTTTTACTCGCGTTTCAGCTGAGGTTGAGGTTTGGAGAAAATTTCTAACCTAACGTGACAGAGACATAACAAAGAAATAGGCGTATAATTAAATGTTGTTAAGTGATATCACCAACCTTTATTGAAGCAGAGGTTAGCCAACGGTGATGTGTGCTTGTAGTTATGAGTCAGAAGAATGCCATGGGCTGTTCTGTTGCTATTACTTGCTCTTGGTGTGACGTGCTATCAGCATGAGAGTGAAGTCATTTGGGCCACACCGACACTTACACACACACAGACACACAATATCCCCACTGACAGCACTGCTGTCGGCAGGATGCTGAGATTCATAACAATGCTGTTTTATGATTGAAGTTTTGTGCAGGAGTCTGAATGCTGGAATGTTTGCATGAATATAATTCGAATTAACAACCTGTCTTTCTCTCAGCTCTCCCAGGAAGAACACACAAAAATGTCAGAAAGGAGGGAGAAGAAGTCGATCTTTCTGTCCTCGTTATTAGTAAGTTTTCCTCTCCTGCCTCATATCCACTTATTTTACCTTATATTTGATAAAATCTTCTCCCTTGCATATCTTCATACATCACTTACTCCCCCTCTCCACCCCTTATCTTTGGCTGTTTGCATTCCTCTGCTCTTCTCTTTACTTTTTTCTTCTTTTCTTCTGAAATCATAAAGCAGTAGCTTTAATTTAACTTCGTCATCTTGTTTTTGATGCTGACCCCTCAGAAACCCATATTGGTCCAGCAGTATGGCTCGCAGCCATAATAAACTCCACATTTGGCACAGGAAAAAAACAGACTTTGTGGTTTTATGTGCCAGCAGCTTGCATAACTCTTCAGCACTTGTACCAATTAGTGAACCTTGGAGTTTTTATAGAACAGATATCTTTATAATCTGTCTTACAATCTGGAGATTCTCAGCTTGTTTTGATGTTGAAACCTACTGGCAGTCTTCTGACACACACCCTCATCTTAACCTCTTTCCCAGAATGACAGACAGTATACTTCTCGGCTACTGTCATACAACATAGCACCCTTTTGATGATTACAGAAGTGATGGATACTAGCACTATATTATTTGCAGTCCCCTTACTTTCTGCTAAATTTTAATTCTATAGGCTGAGATAATTATTAGACGTTAAAGAATGCGTCATCTTGCTTTAAATGCTTTTTAAATACATCAGTTGCATTGAAAAAAATTGAAAGCCGATGTGCTTTAAACATGCATACACTTGCAAGGCCAGCAGGGGGCGACTCATCTGTTCGTCTGTGAAGGTTCTCAGTCATCCAGGTCATCGTAGTCAAAGGAGCTTGCAAAGAAAAGCTTTTCTTTGCGCACTGCAGTTGGACAATCTGTGCTGTTAGTAAAGGGAAGTAAATAGAACAGCTTACTAATGACAATAAACGAGCACTCTACTTATCCCACATTTAAAGCTCATCTTAAAGAAGCTGATGGGAAACCAGGTCTGTGACCATTTGAAACGAATTTCTCTCTGATGAGGTATTAATATCTGTTTTTGCTGAATCTCTTTTTTTATGCGACTTTCCCTGGGAAACCAGATGTAAAACAGCAGTTTTGATCAAATCTGGCATCTTTAAATCTTTAAATATTTTTGGTATCTTGATGTTGATTAGCATGTGTTGTAACTGTTAAATGAATAAAGACACAAAGAAAGACAATATCTAAATGTCTCTTGCAGAAAGTGATTGCTCTCAGTGACTCCACACTAGCTCTTAAACGAAGGATTTCAGTTTCAAACTAAACATTTTAAATCCACCAGTTTTAATTTACTCATCACTGGAAGCACTACTTAACCTGTGAACTATTGCAAGCTAATCTGGAGGATCTGGTTTGACTCACCAAATATCTGGTATGAGATAATATATGCAGTCAAATACTGAATATCTAGACACATAAACACACTCGTGGTGTAGATGTATATTTATTTAAATGGTGCCTTATCTCTGCTGACATGAGATGGTTATTAGGGAGAATACAGTGAGTGGGAGATGTTATTAAACAATAGAGAGAAGATGGAGAAACTTAGTCATGCACAGTCATGCACTCATTTACTTTCACTCCATCATTTTCTGGACTGCAAATGATTTTTAAAAGTCAGTTTGTTTGTTTGGAAAAGGACAAAGTGTGCTGGTAAAGCTATAAATACCAGCTGCTACTTATTACAGTGAGCCACAGTGACACGGCACAAAGACACATAGGCTACACCGTCACATTTTCACATTTTAGAGGATGTTATACTGACTTGTGTTCATTTCCAAATCTTAACCAATACCACAACTTTTCTTCATGCAACCCTAACCTACACCTGAAAGGTCTAAACCAGGTCTTCACCTCACACTTCAGCGATTGAGGTTAATGAGTTACTGTGCAGATATATTTATGTCTAAACAAGATGAGTAACACAACCACAAACAAATACACACACATTCAATTGATGGGATCATGCAAACTCTTGTTTGACATGAGGACAGCTAACGATGGTCTCCATCTGAGCTATTGCAGACAAAGAAGTCAACATGTTTGTTTTATTTGCTGCTTGTTTATTTCCAGTTAAAGTGAAGATGCTGATTCATGGATGTTTAACTTTATTTATAGACTCTATAAATAAAATGAAAGATGGATGTAGGCCCTATATATATCATCAGCCATTTCTTTGTGGCGAAACTGGAGTATCTGCTTTTCCAGAACTTAAACTATGATAATAAGAATTAAAAAATGATGTTTAAGGCAAATACCAATACCAATATTAGGTGATTTAAATATCTGATAGTCCAAAATATTGGATGATTAAGTAAATAAACAACTACAACAGTGTAGCTGTTTGTTTACTGATCTGTTTTTGCTTGAATAAGCTGGTTGTTGTATTTCCAAACACAACTGTTAGTATTGGGAAACTTGCAGAGTGCCCTCTGGTAGACAAACTATGCAATGTCAACACTTGTAACATAGTTGAAGAGTGTTTCTCCTGATTATGATTTATTGGAAATTACAAATTCCACTACTGATAGATCAGCAAATAAGTAATATTAGCCGTGTGATAAATCTGTTAGATTAGGCGTCGATCTGGATCTATTAAGCAGCAGTGCCTTTAATCTTTTTGCCGGTTGCAAACATGTCTTGCACAGGGAGTCTGTCAGCAGTAGTATGTATCTGTCATTTCTGTTTTCACAAGTTATTATATGTTTCTGACTCTCTTTCTCTTCCTCCAGGTGTGTTGTGTGTTTGCTAGTGCAGAATATAACATCTGTGGACAGAATGAGTTCTTCAACCAGACCAGTAACAGCTGCCAGGCCTGCCCTCAGTGCCAGCCAGGACATGAGCCATATATGGTGAGAATGCATGCATGCACTCATACATAAAAAATGTTAATTTAAGTCGTAAAATTTTTACACTATCTGAGTACATTTTGAAATCAACTGTTGGAATCAACTGACAGCACGAGTGAAGGAAATGCAGTAGCGAATCATCATCAAACTAAGACCGTCAAAAACTGAAGAAAAAACGGACTTTTTGAATGTAGGTGTCAGTTTTGCTTAGACCACCCACAATCCATGCATTCCAACACATACGCATATATACAAATACACAGCACGCACACATAGCTGCACGGTGAAGGGTGCCTTAATTTAAATGAACAATTTCTTTATGATTTATTGCTATCATTGACTTCAACGTGAAGGCATGCATTACAGTGAATGGCTTGCAGTAGTCACATAGTGATTTAGCCCTCGTCAGTCAGTCTGCCAACAGCCAAAGCAAACAAAGTGCAGGTAAATGCTTCAGTGGGCACCTAGGGGTGCCACACCCGCTTGAGAGAGACAGCTGCACTCAAGGGTGAACAGAATGAATTACAAGCTGTTTTCACACATGCTCTACATCTTTAAACTTTTCTCAGTATTACTGGTGGAGCTGCTTATGGGAACGCAAGTGTCCTACTTAGTCAAAGCAGAACAGTGTATGGTCTTTATCCTGCCAGGTAGATAGCACAAAGACATTGTGAGGCACCCGTTTCCAAACAGAGCTGGCAAATATCCAGAATTCCCAATAAGTCATAAGTTTGGCCTCTTGCATGCTTTGCTCAGGTAGCACCCTTGACTTCAAGCAGTAGTGAGACCAACTACATTATTGTGTGGTAAAAAAGCAATGATATTTTTCAACATTTGTAGAATTCTTGTGCATAAACAGGAAATCTATATGCTGCATTTATTTAATATTTTGAGCAGACCCTTTATTAGAATTTACTTTTATATATATATTTGTGCGTATACATGTGTCTGTTCAGTAGAAGCTGGATTCTCTGGGCTCATTAACCTGCATGAATAATGCTTAAATCATTTGATCAAAACATAGAAAGAAAAATCCAACTTCTCCAACTATTTATCTAAAGTCGATGTCCTTTAAAGCAGCTGTGGGTCATCTATTGATTGGAATGTCGGTCATGTGATCCATGGCTCCTCTAGTCTGCAAGCGGAAGTATCCCTGGGCAAGACACTGAGCCCTGAGTTGCCCCCGGTGTTTGAATGTATAAATGTTAAGTTAAAAGCTCTTAGACAAAAAAAACACTTGTGTAGGTGTGTGTGTGTGTGTGAATGTGGCTTGTAAGAAAGCCTTTTGAGAGCTCAAATAAAGGAGAAAAGTGCTGTATAAGTGCAATTTAAATCTAAATTTGCATAGTAGTAAGAGTTATAAATTATATTGATATAGATACGGATTTTACAAAACAGAATGAATTTTAGAAGAACCTTTTTATCAAAAACAGAAAACATGGCACACTGTTTTGTCTCATATTTTATGCTGCTGAAAATAAAATAAATGACATAAACCCGACTAAAAAAATGAATATAAAATGTTAAAACACCCTCTAGGTATTGTTAATTAAGACTAACAGTTCAAACTGTCTTGCTTTATAAGGGCTGCGTGGATGCAACGGTGAATTTGACTGACAATGTCCTCAGGATCTGATTTGTACCGGCGCACTGAATTATGTGGCGTCACTGTTTTTCCAGCTGAATGCGACTCACCTCAAATTAGGCATGATGTTATGAACGGACAAACCACCCAATACTGCAGGTTCCCTCGGCACTCTGACTGCTCAGTGGCAGTTTTTAACCACAGCAGCCTATTAAAATTGACAAAAAAAACGCTCGGCACTCTAGACTCAGCGCTGGACGGGCAAAATTAGCAGCAGCTGGATGGATGTTGTAGTGCATTCTGTATTTAAAGAGCTTAAAAAACAAGATCACAGAAAAAGCATGAACCAAGAAACGATCAAATACTACAAGTATTTTAATGATCCCCAAAGGCAGACAAAAAAACCCACAATTACACATTTGCATGGAAGTGATCACAGTGCACTAAACCCTTTGTTTCTATCTTAGTTCTCTCCTCTGGTGCTTTCCTCATTCCTGCTTTGTGTTTCCGCATGTTAACAGAAACTTCTATAAAGCAGCTGGTGAAATCAAATGATCTTTCTCCTCTTTCTCCACCTGATGGGAAGCTCAGTCTGATAATCAAGGAGTATTGCAGCCATTTGAATGTAAACCTCGAGTAGTTTCATCAGTGACATGAAAGCCCTCTTTGCACTCTGATCCTTTAGGTGCCACAGTCTGGAACAGTCTGTCACTTGTTCTTCTGTTTCCCTGACATGTTTCATGTACATGTGTGTCTTAATCACAGTATAACCAGAAAGTTCTTGCTCAAAACAGAGACTCCAAAAAGTACATGCCCGCACACACTCGCACAGACACTATGCAAGACTCCACACAGTGCAGAGAGATATTGAAGACCTATTTCAGTGCACATCTTGTATGCAGATTTCCAGGCTAGTTAACAGCCCACCCTTACATTTCTGATTTTGGTGGAAGGGTTGGTGGGGGGAGGAAAGATTGAGGAAGTGAAGAAGTACAGAAGTTTTACATCAGATTGCATCTTGTATTGTGTATTGTGATTATGGTCCCTTGTAACCCCAGCGTTTGATGAATAATATGCACTGCAAGTCTGAGGTAATCGCCTTTATTTCTCTTCACGGTCAAGTATTATAATACAAGCATAACTATCTGAGTTTCACTCACCTCCATAACTCCTATAATAAGCAAGATTCAAAAAGGCATCAATTTGCTTTTCAAAGGAACGAGTTCTTAATCATTCTGGAGAAAATTTGAGTCACTGTAATCTTGAGTATAAATGATCCAACGAGAGCTTTAACTCAAAGCGACAAGATCCTGCCGATAACCCAGCACGGTTTTATATCAAACAATCACACCGAGACTCACGGACGTCAAAAAAAGAAGGGAGAGAATATTAGATTTCTGTAAGAGTCAGCCTGCTGTAGCCTAAAGCTAAGAGGCATAGGCTTTTTTTAATAGACAGATGAAAGTGGGAGGGAAATGAAAGATGAAAGGAGCGAAAAAGAGAAAGAGGTTGATGTGTTTTTACATGTGTGTGTTTGCGTGTGGCCTGTTTGGCCTCCTAACTGAGAGGAATTACCATGTGGAGATGGGAGGAGATGGATGCTTGAAAACATACCAGTCATCTTAAACAACACCAGTCATTGAAAAGCATGCGCAGCGAAAAATCTGATTTTCCTCTTGTCTTTTGAAAAAGTAATGTCAGATTGTCTCAGAACAGAGAAACACATCACTGTTTTATAATGTGTGTGTCCACGTCACAGTTGGAATGTCAGTGATCTGTAAATTGTATTCATTTGTTTTTTTGATTTAATAATTGATCATAAAACTGAAAACGTCTCTTTATAAAAAATGTCTTTGTGTGTGCTTCGCAGACCTGCGGTCATGGTGTGAAGGATGAAGGCTTTACCTGCGTGTTGTGCCCAAAGGGAAAATACTCCGGAGGGAAATATGAGATCTGCAAACGTCACACAGACTGTCATGCGCTTTACAGTGCCACTGTTCACATACCAGGAACTCCCGAACGCGACGCAGAGTGTGGACCCTGTTTACCTGGGTAAAGCACACTAACAAGCAGAGGCAACAGCCATTTAACACACAATGCAGGACACCTTTTAAATGATCACACAAAGAATCATTGAACTATTAAAATATACTCAGTGTTTTTCATTGGCTTCAGTTACTTAATCAATGTTAAATGGTAAATAAGACAAATGCACGCGATGAATTTCATTATGTCATTATGGTCAGCTTCACCCATCTGTTATTCACTTTGCATTATAATAATAAGGTAGTGTGTCAATAAAAAAATAGCCTTTGTAGCCTTTTAAATACGCAAATGACATGTGAACTGTCACTTTTTTCCTGGTGCGTCTTCTTACATGTCCTTGTAAATACGTGTCCCATAAGAAAAACAGGTGCTTAAGCCTTAAAACATCTGGCTCAATGTTATATTTAAAAATGACTCGAACATTTGTTTGCCTCCAGTTTTAGCTGCTTAGTTTCTAAGTTCTTTTTACCTTTTCCTGATGCATTCCTGCATTTCTTGGCACACTACTGCCACCTATAGAACACTGACTGGTGTAAAACCAATGACATCACTCGAACAAATCGCCCTTTGCATGCAGACACAAGAAGAAGAAAGAATGGATCCAGGTGCTTTGTAGGACTAATTGTGATCAGAACTCCATAAAGTACATTTAAAAGCAGCCTGACATACAAAAGACATAAAAGAGTAGTCACGTGCAGTCTGAAAAAGAAAAGTACAGATCTTATGAAAATAAAATAAGCATGTGACTTTTTTAAAGAGACTTTTTTTTTTTGCTTTGTTTTGTTTTTTTCTTAACAAGGTACTTAATCTGATCAAGGCAGATACAACAGACGTGGTTATTTTAGTTGGCAAGATCAACATTTCCCAGATGACTCATTCAGTCTAATTGTACACATCGCAGCCGTATACTGCTGTCTCCTGATAAATGTACAGAGATGGATAACTTTGCTATGGATGCCAGTTAATTCTGCCAAAGAAGGATATTTATGACAACTCATCTTTAGGCAAACAGACACGGCTGATTACGTCCTGAATGGATGTTCTACTCAAGCGTCGATTTACTGTACAGCATGCATTTTTAATATGATTCGCACTCGGATGCATTATTTAGCATGTGAATAGGCTGCCGTGCTCCATTCGGTTTCATACATCCTCTCGCTTTGTATGAATACACACTAAATCTTGCACTTTTCAATTTGCACATGGCAGTTGTCTTTGCAACCCCATGCCACATAAATATTAAGTCAATAAGGGGCTTTTAAATGTTGCCAGACCTTCCTCTCCTCCCTCTTCCTTATTTGCCCTTTGCATCATCAATCATGTTGTGTCGCCGCCGATAAATTGCTTGAGTTTATTTTTTTGTTTTTTTTTTCTATTCAATATTTCATTGGAAACATTTTTTTGGTTACATGTGGGCAATATAGCGATATATTATATAGTAGGTAGGAAATTCATAATTAGGGGATTTTTTAAGAAACATCCCACACTATCACAAGGAGTCTAATGTTGAAATCATCTCATCCTGTCATCGCCTGGATGATGATCTGCTGTCTTCTAATTTTCAAATTTAATTTGAAAAGCACCAAATCCCAATAAGACCTGCTAAAAAATTTATAATTTGTGGTGTTTTTCCAGTATAATAATTATTATTCTGTTAATAAATAAATCAATCAATTCTTTATTGACTGTCATGTATTGAAAAAAAACTGCTCATCATAAGTGAATAAGATGCCATTTTTTTATTCTCATGAACTGTTGGACTGAGTTTGCTGTTACGGTTATATTTAAAGTCCATTACAAACATCGAATCAGATGTCTCCTTATGTGTCTGCACAGCGAAGACCTCATATATGTGTTCTATATTAAACCATTACTTAATTATCTGCAATCATGTGTATTTATTCAGATATTTCACTTGTGCCCTGAAGCACAAATGATACACTACCTTCCTCTCTTCTTTCCCCCCACAGACGCTTCATAACTTCATAAATCTGTACCAAGCCACGCTTCGTGCCCTCAAGGCATCAATTATGTACATATCCTCACAGATTCAAACTTTTAACCTTCGCTGCTTCCACATACTTTTGAATCGTGTTGAACTTATAAGTGTCTTGAAACCCGGTTGTGTCTGAAAGTCTTGCGTTTCATACATTATGTGATTTCTCTATTTAGTTTTTCTCTTGCTGCCTTTGCTAAAGACACTTTGTGTTTTCCAGGTATTACAGGTTGGGGAACAGGTCAGAAAAGCCCTATTGGATGGTTTGCCATTCCTGCCAAAACGCACCACGCAACACCAAAGAATGTAAGTTTAGCTACTTTTTTCTTAATTTTTGCTCCATTTGTTTTCACGCATTTTTTTTAAATGTTATCTCCCAACTCTAAATTTTTTCTATCCATGCATACAACAACTACAAAAGCTACCAAACATTAAAGTTTTTTTTTCCTAAATGAAAGGAAGTACAATATGACAGTGGAAAAGCAGATGTCTGCCGTAAGCCTGTGCTCCATTTAAGGAAACAATTAAAGGTCAGAGGTTGTGTTGAGTTCTGCCAGACTCTCTGATGGATACAAGGAAGTTGTACGCCCACTCCCCCCCTGGATCAGTGCTTCTCTGGCTCCACAGGGCTGTTTGGCTGCTTATCAATAACATCGTTGCCTCACTGGTTATTCTGCTTACCTGACACTATATGCTATATATGTTTGTGTGTGAGTGTGTGTGTGTGCAAACTGTTGCTGCAATCACAGACATTTCTTGAGACTTGCAACATGGCGCATAAATCTTGAGCAGTCACATCTTCTTGTTTGTTTGACCGTCCTGAATTGGAGGCATAGTTGCTGTGTAGTGGATGTGTGATGTGTTGTGATATGCAAGCAGATTAATTGCTTTTTCATTGTACAATTGTCACAGAGTCTCTTGTGGGTTGTTTTCCTTTTTGCAAACTTTCAACAGTGCTAGTGTGTTTCTAATGATGAGCAGTGCTGAAGACGTTTGCAGTTCTGCTTTGCCCCCCATGTGTTCATCCAGATGTGGCAGATCAGAACATCAGCAGGATCTGAACTGCGTTTGTGACCCTGGCTGGTACATCCTGCTAAGCAAACGATATTCATTGTCCCATCATTGCTCAAAATCCCCTTTGAGTCGGAAACTATTTTTATTGTGTCATATTTAATGAGCGTGTTTTGAAAGATTGAAACCCCAAAAAGCAGCCTGGGCCTGCAGAGAAGAGGGTGTGAAGTGTGTGTGTGTGTATGTTGTGCTTGTTTCTGTGTGTAAGGATAAGCACTTGATTTTCAACAGCAACCTAATTGTCTCTCCCAGGCATGGAAATGAGTGATTGAGTGATGTTGTAAAGCAATGCAAATAAGATAAGATAAAGTGATGTGAATACTACAAAGAAATGGCAAATATAGCAAGTATTAAATCTCATTTAAAACCCTTTTCATTTAAACATTTTGCATTTCTCCTCATTTTGAAGACTGGAAAATACCTTTCGTTAGATAGGGGGATTGATAAACTCCTGTAGCTCAGCTTTTTATAGTATGGATGACTGTAAAAGGGTTACCAACTGCGTATTTCCTAAACCTTCCTACTTGTTATGCTTCAGCCAAGGTGGATCTAAGTTTTGATGTTGTGGCTTCTCTTTCAGCAATATTATGCAAAAAAATACCGGCTCGGCTTTATTAAACTCAGAGAAGCTGAAGCATGGCCAAAGGAAGAACCCATTAAATGTTGGTGCCGATCCAGATCATTCTTTTATATTTCAAGACAAGGCACTGGCCTCCAAATGCCCTTCTACTTTAAAGATTTTAACCATAACTCTAAGATATGTTTGGGATACCAAATCAGTTTAAAAAGCAAATAAATCAAGTCTTTAACAAACCTGACATGAATGTGAATCATGCAGTGTGGCTTCCTGGAGTTAGGTTGGTTAGACTGGATGAATTTTTCCCTACATTTTAAATCATGCACAATTTAATTACATCCCTTTGAATGAGGTCTTCAAAAATAATGTGCCCCCAACAGTAAATACGAAAGCTGGGAGTTCTCTTTGCTTAAGGTGAAGGCAGGCTGACACTTGCCATGTAATCTGTAAATTACCCTGGCTCCTGCCTCGCTCTGTGTGTGCGATAATTAAAACTTTGGCGGGTATGAGAAAAAAAAAAAAAAAGAAAAAAAAAAGATGATTAGCATGTTTGTGCTTGCGCTGATGCTACCCTTTGGCAGGCTGCTGATGAGTCTGTAGACGTTGCTCAATTTCTTCGGTCACCTTTTGATTTCTGTGTGCCGTTTCTCAAGTGAGCATAAATGCACTAAAAATAAAAAGATGGCATTTCCAGTATCAACAGGGATCATAATGTTAATCTTTTTTGCCAACTCTGCTGTAAGAGGTGTCACCTCACACACTGCTGGGTAATTCTGCTCTTCTTAGTTTGTTGGGACCTAAGCAGTCAGATCGCCCAGCGAAATTATCAGTTTTTCAGCCTGGGTTCAGACTCCGAGACATGATTACAGTTTTTCTCAAATGCTAAAACACATTTCACAAACGTTACCACCAGGTCCCCCAATGTCCAAACACAACACCCTTCTCTAAAGCTACATAAACACAACCACACCTTCCCACTGCAAAACTCAAACTCCCACACCAAGAGAGCAGCTTGAAGCTGTCAAAACTGTAAACACTATACACAGCATTACACACTACAGCAAAACAATTGAAAACACAATGCTCAATTTGTGAGAAGGTTCTTTGTTCCATAACTGCCAATGCATATTTTAGAAACTATACAGTAACGGATCGTCGTAGATCTCTGCAGAGGATTAGGCATTTAGATTTGTGAGTTTCATATGAGTAGTATAAATCTATAGAAAATCCTGCATGTACGTACACTACTGTAACACAACTCAATGCAAAAACAGAATCTATTGCACACAACAGTAATCTTGAAAACATGAACAGGGTGTGAAGTTTTTTTATTTACGTTATTCACACCACACACACACCACAATCACTGTGCGGCATCATGTCGCTGAGCTGTTGCTCGCATCTCGTCCGTAATGATGGTGCGAGGTTGTCTTGCTCTCCCTCCTGGACCTTCTCCTCTCCCATGTTGGCCTTCTCCTCTTCCTCGTTGGTCGCTCCTCTTCCTCCTCTCATTTGAACTCCTCTTCCTCATTGGCCTGCTCCTCTTCTTCCAGGGCCAGCTCTTCTCAAAACAAATTTCCCACGTGTGGGACTAATAAAGGTTATCTTATCTTATCTTATCTTATCTTATCTTATCTCCCTCCTCTGCATCAAATTCCTCTTCCCCTGACTCTGCCTTCATCCATTGTGTTTGTTTGGAACCTTCAGCATACTGTGCACTCTGAACTTGCTTTTACATGTGGGTACAGCATTAGCAACAAGTGTCTTCAATTTTGAGTCATTGTGTGTAGTGAATGACGCCAGGTGTGTTCCCTGTGTTCAAAGATTGGTGACTGTGGCAAGCATTTTGCATCACATGGGCTTTCATTTGAGGATATGAGCAGAGTTGTTTTGCAACATGTGTTTTAGCAAGGAAAAATGTGTTTAGATTTATGAGTACAGAGGGTTGTGTTTTGTGAATTGTGTCTTCATGTGACATGTGTTTATGGTACTGGAATATGGTGGCTACATTTAGTAAATGTGTTTAGACTACTGGTCATTTGGGTTACAGGATTGGCTTTTGTGTTTTAACATTTGAGAAAAACTGTAAGAGATTAAACCACAAGACGCTAAAGAGAATTCCAGATCAGGCTCATATCCTTATCCAGAGAGTCTAAACAGATACCTCACGTTAATAACTTCAATCACAGGACACTGCAATCTGCGTGTGTGCATGTGTCTGTGTTTGTGTATGTGTGTGTTGATATGAGGCTCTGAGACCATGGGAAGTGGCAAGCCAAATGCCAACAAGGTCTATAGTATATCAGCTCGGTGAAAGGAAAGACTGATTAAAAGAGTTGATTTATGAGCTGCCATGAGTTTACGGCTCCATTAGGAAAGAGGAAAAGCAGCTGATGAATAATCCAGAAAGAGTCACAGTGAGAGGAGGCGAAAAGAGCAGGACAGATAGGAAACAGAGGGAAATCTGGACAGAGAGTTACTGCTTTGTGTCCACCCTGCCCAATGTAACAGTTTGTTTACTGCAGCGGGAGAAGGTCTGAAAGAAATAAAGTTTTACTGCTCCTAGCGCAGATGATTTTCTTTTGTGAAATGTTAGAGTTTGGAGAATGATCCAGTGCATTGCTTTTGAGGTCAATAAAATGCAAGGCCAAAGCTAACACACTGCCAGTAGTGAATGATGGGATGCAAACTTTGCCAATAACCAATGTCCATACCATGAAGCATCTGGGGTACCTCCCTTTTTGGAGAAATCTGAAACATTTACTCATTTATGGGGATGCAGGCCTCACCAGTCACCATTTCTTTGCTTGATCCTCAATATTTAAATAGGAAGTTTAAATATTAAATTATTAATTAAGTTATTTCAACTTAGCATAAAGCCTGAAGACAGACATTAGGTAACAAAAGCCACCCACAAATGGTGAAAGGATTCTAATACACCTAAAGTCTAAAGTGCCTTTAGGTGACTAATGTGATTTGTTGTTTTTATCTAAATAAAAATGAATTGAATTTGTTTAGTTTTCACTGAATACTTGAAGTAATGTGATTTCCGGGTCATGTGTGTTGAAATGCGTGGCGATGGACGTGAACTCCAAATTATCCATAAACGAGAATGTGTGTGTTATAGCCGCAGTTAACGAAGTAGACTGAATTACGACACTCAGCCTGTCTCTGTGTGTGTTTGTGTTTGTTTCCCAGGCATGCAAACCAACAAACCGAAAGAAAAAACAATATTTCACAGTGGTAGCACAACTGTGTTCCCTTCTGTAATTAAAGGTATACACAAATACACACAAACGCAAATATCATCCTCTGTCTCATCAATCATCCATTCTTTCTCTTTCTCTCTCTCGTTTCTCACAACACATAACTTTACATCATTGCCTCCATCTTTCAGATTCCCACGGACAGGGTCACCTGGCAACAGCTCTCATTATCGCCATGTCGACCATTTTCATCATGGCCATCGCCATTGTTCTCATCATCATGTTTTACATCCTGAAGGCCAAACCGAATGGCCAGGGTGAGACGAATAAACAAACACGCGCGCAAAAATCTCATCTGAAAAGTAGATATTTGCGTTTTTTGTGATATTTATAATGAGCGCGTGTGTTTTTTGGCAGCGTGCTGCTCCGGACAGGTTGTGAAAGCAGTGGAGGCTCAGACCAACAAACAGGAAGACAAGAAAGACGTCCCTGGTGAGACAGGCTGCGCACACTCTACAATTAATGACACGAACACTGTTATTATTGTTTGAGATGTTTTTTTTCCACTCTCATAATTGGTAGTAAAAAACAATTAATTTGTTTACATGTGTGCTAGTATCCCGCTTATGACCCTTATAATGGTTTTGATTATACATTGCGATGTTTATGGGAAATATGAGTAATATACTTGCATAAACAATTGTAACATTTTCCACATTTTTGGCCATGTGTAAAGATGCAGACACACTTTTGACCCCATCTTGCGTATCCTCTCTTGCTCTCTCTTTCTTTCTTTGTTTTAATTGGATAATGGCTTGGATTGAAAACAAGTCAAACAAGTTGACATTTTAAGGCAGAAAAATACAAATACAATACATGTGTTCAATACATGTTTTTAATAACTAGGATACTAGGAAGCCAGTGAGGAACTCTCCACTTCAAGCATATGTGCCACAAATTTGGCTTTCAACTCTAAGGCCACATAAAGTTGGTGCTTTTTTCCCCCCTTTTCTTTTTGTTCTTAAAACCAACGTCAGCTGTGCTTAAGAAGAAAAGTAGCTGCAGTTACCGGCATCATTCAGAGTACTTAGTTAATATAGACGCAATTATAAGCTAATATACCACAAGATATTTCTTCCACAATCTATTACAAGAGGATAGTTCCCTGTCCTGAAGGGTAGAAACAAAATAACTACGAGCATACATTTACTTTGGGACATTAGGGGTTGTTTATGCGCCGACCATCTGTTTTTCTTCTCTAACTTTCTCATTGTTTTCATATCTGTAAAAGTAAACAGGCCGACAGTCACTAACTGATCATTACCATGTTTCCATAAACTCCCCTCACATGTTGCACATTTTCAAAAGCTTAGCCCACAAAATATATACTCGATAAAGTTAAATCAAACTTAAAAAGCGCGCTTCAAATAGCACAAAGACACACAAATGTACATGATTAGAGAAACAAGAGCAACTCTAATTAGCATTTTTTCCACTCTTAGCTTTAAAGACTATAAGATGACTCAAAAAATAGTTGCGATGACACGAATGCGTTCAGCAGTCAGTGGAAGTATGAATAGAAACCACGCGGCAGCACTAAATCCTGCAGAAAAAAACCCTTACAAACCTTAATTCAGGTAAATGAGTGACTGGCTTTGTCAAACCAAACACCGAATGTTATCTTTGGACAAGGTGTCCACACATGTATTACCCAAAGCTTTATTGAAGCGCTCTGGGCCCAGCTGATAATGATTTTTCTTTTTGATTGAAGTTAGACATTGCAGTCTGTTCTGCAACCATTACATACTGAAGAAGAAAAAAAAGTGTTTCCTTGTATTTGAAGAGCGCTTGGAGCAGCTTCCACATGTGAATTATAGGACACATGTTAAAATCTGTCCTGCAACCAGTGCAGTGCTGACCATGTGTCATCAAACAAACTGTATCATCTCATCAGATCTAATAGAATCCTGTATAAATGTTAATACTCTGCTGTATTTATGTGCACACATACAATTTGGAGCGTTATGTTTTCAAATGCAGCTGTGTGCTTTTACACTTTATGTGTGTGTGTGTGTGTGTAGGCTAATAGACGTGCAGTGTGATGAATACATCATGGTGGAATGCAAAAGCTTCTAGAGACGAAGTCATACGTTGCTTTAGGCGCCGTTTTTCATGACAATGATGCTCTGTTCGATTTCAATCCCAGACTGGCTGAATAACCACTTACATGTGGTGTAAATGAGAACACACACACACTCACACAGTTACTGTATCACTGGCCACAGACACATTAAAACTTAAGACGTGATAGGTTAAAAAAGAAAAAAAAAGTGGTTAGAGAGTCATTAAAGCTAAATGTCTTCATTGTTAGTTAATTTTGGGTTATCGTAATTGGCTGGGTCAGTGCGAGTCTGTGAATGCACTCTGGATGACTGGTGTGTGTATTTGGGAGACAAGCCCATTGCTTGGAGCTCTACCGGTGCTATCTGCCACTCATGTAGACACTGACTTAATAAGGCTCCAAGATGAAAGACACAGGCGCTTTATTTCACACACACCCTTACACACACACACACACACACACACACACACACACACACACACACACACACACACACACACACACACACACACACACAGGGCTTGTTCCACTTTGGTATTCACTGCTGTCTATCCCTATCAGTGTCCATGATGTAAGTGTAATTTAATATAATATCCGCTGTAATCATTTTTATGTATTACTCCAAGTGCAGTTCCGTTTTAAGGAAAAAAAGCTTTTAGCCTCAGGAACCCATGTTCATATTTATATTCTAATTGATGCCAATGTGGATTAAAAATTGCTCGTTTGATGCAGTCAAAAAAAGCTGACAAAAGTGGATTGGTGCGCTTTTCTTTTTAGTTTGGGGCTTGTGGATCACTTGTGTGTTCGTAACAAATTTTTGTCGATGATATTTTTGGGTTTGTTTGGTGAATAATGTGTCTCGACACCATGTACTGTAGCACACTTGATGTCTTATGGTCACTGAGGTTTTCTGTGTGTCTCTTGGTTTTCTTATTCTGAAAACACCAGTAATCCTGTGCGCTCTCTCTTTTGTTGTCGCAGACAATGTGGTGATATTCTCAGAGAAAGACGAGTTCGACAAACTGAAAGCTCCTCCTCAGAAGACTGTGAAAAGGTGAGAGAAGAGTCTGACTCACTGGCCTACTTCAGCCTGAGTGCACAAATAGGTTCAGACAAAATGAAAAGCTTCTCTGTGATTGCTGGTAAAAAAAAATCCAGGCAGCTTAAAGTTTTAGGCAGCAAAAAACTGAAAGCGTGATCCGGTAAGAACTGACATACAGCTTGTTATGAGCTCAGCTACACTGGGTCTGCAAAAGATGAAGGGTTCCACACACACGTGCATGATTTTAGGGATTTAGATCAAGGCGATAAACAAAAGACTTTATTTTATCCAGTGAGATCTTTATAACCAAGGCTATAATAGAAAATCTGCTACAGTACAATCAATCAATCACATGGCAGCAACTAAATGGATTTAGGGATTTAGACATGGTCAAGACAAGCTGTTGATGTTCAAACTGAGCATCAGAACGGGGAAGAAAGGTCATTTAAGTGACTTTGAAGGTGGCGTGGCTGTTGATGCTAGATGGATTAGTGTGAGTAGTTCAGAAATTGCTCATCTACTTGGATTTTCCTACACAAGCATCTCTAGATTTTTGCAGAGAATGGTCTGAAAAAGAAAAATATTCAGTGAGTGGCATCTCTCTGGCTGAAAATGAGTTTTTGATGCCAGAGAGGAAAATCGCCTGACTGCTTCGAGCTGACAGGAAGGCAACGGTAACTCAAATAACCACTTGTTAAAACCAAAGTATGCAGAAGAGCATCTGTGAATCCACATGTCAAGTCTTGAAGCAGAGGAATTACAGCAGCAGAAGTACCATGGTGTACCTATATCCTGATGGCCGCTAGAAGCGCGGTAACATATCACAAATAGTCTCAAACTTGTGTTAAACATGACAATGAGTTCACTGCACTCAGATCATCTCTAAAGTCACCAGATCTCAATCCAATAGAGCATCCTTGGGATGTGGTCGAACACGAGATTCATATCACGGACTGAAAAAAGCTGAAAATTTGCAGCAACTGCATGCTGGCCTGTCAAGATGGGCCGAAGTCTCTGAATGTTTCAAACAGCTTGTTGAATCTATGCAAAGTATTAAAGCAGTTCTGAAGGCAGAAGAGGGTCCAATCCGGTACTAGCAACATGAAACTAAGAAAGTTGGCAGCGATAGTATTTTAAATACATTATTAATTACAATAATGATTAGACAAATGAGTTTAAATGGATCTGCTGAATGTTTATTGACTTTTTTTACTGTATGAAATTTCTATAAAACAGCAAAAAGGGTCTTGTAATTTTATTATACTGAGGTTATAGAAGCCAAACACATCCAGTGGACATAAGCAGAAAAATTATCACATTTAGGAAAATAAGTTCAAAAAAGGAATAATAAGGTATGAAAGAATAACTGCCAACCCATTTACTCCTAAATTGTAAATGAACAAACTTGTGTGTGGTCTTCAAACCAAAATACTTTTATCTTCCAAGCGTAACACTATCCATAGATGAAATGTGCAAATGTTGGTGACTTCAGGATAACTGTGCTAAATGTATCGCTAATAATGTATATGTCCACTCACTGTTAGGCACACCCACTGTGACTTTCTTAACCACACGAAGTAGAATTACTTTTTTACTTTCATAAATTTTTACTTTATGGCAAATGCAGATTCATTAGATTTCACATGTGTACCCAATGAAGAGGCGACACTCTCTGAATGTGCGTTATATGTTTGTGTATACTAATGTGTGCGTTTGCATTTGTATTTGGTGCCGTAGACTCAACAAAGAGAATCTTTAATCAGTATTCTGGAACGTGCCCATAATTAAGCGACCACAAAACAAGTCACTGCAGTTTTGTCCTGTATATACATACACATATGTGTAGTGTTCAAAACACATTCATTTTGGGTTTTTCTTTGTCTTTTTTTTTAATTTAGTAGAAAGCCATTATGTGGCTTTGGAGAAGGCAAAGGAGGTGGGTTTGGAGGGGGATGTGAGGGCTACAGATGAGCCCTGAAGTCTGGCAAATACTGAGAGACAAA
Source organism: Rhamphochromis longiceps (assembly GCF_057381845.1). Classification (NCBI taxonomy): domain Eukaryota; kingdom Metazoa; phylum Chordata; class Actinopteri; order Cichliformes; family Cichlidae; genus Rhamphochromis; species Rhamphochromis longiceps. The sequence goes on from NC_140572.1 coordinate 27,942,096, forward strand.
CAGAGAGGGTAGTTGTCAAGCGGGATAGGGGTATTTATTCCAGGCCTCATCTTAAACCACCACCAGGTAAAAGCATGTCCTGGCAGACAACAAAAGAACGACAGTTTTCTTACCTTCCTCTTTCACCTACATCTTGTTCCGCATGTGAGGACAGTGCTGCTGGTGGCTAATGTGCATAAAGCATACAGTACTGCACGCAAAGTTACAATGAAGCACTGTGTTCAGATGTTACAGTGCTCGTAGTCAGCACGCTTAGATTGATAATACTGAGACGGGTGTAAATTAGAGAATAAAAGAGCCACACATATGCACACACACACTCCACAGCATAAATAGTGTGGTACAGCAGCATGCCAGAGGATGTGCTAACTCACTGCATTAGCTGCCAGAGTGGGTGTAAGATGTCTGGGAAACAATGCCATGTTGTGTGTGTGTGTGTTTAGAAGATGAGTCCAGGACATCGAAACAATGGCATTCTGTAAGCATCTCTGTCAAAAAAAAGCGCTTTTGCGAGAAAATCCAGAGCAGAGAGAGAAAGAGGGAGAGGAGCGGTATTAAAATGATATTACATAGTATCATATTTTAAAATGCCCTGCTTATTTCAGTCAATCACAGGAACTGCTTAGAAACATCAGCAACAAAACAGCATTCTTCTCTGATTCCTGCTACGTTTGCAAAGACAAAAGTCATTCTTTGGGTGTTAGTTGTCACCATTTGCATGTTAATGTAATAGTGTTACAGCAGGCAGGGCAGAATTGCTCTGACTGCAACAAAAGAGTGGCTTTTTATGCGTGAAAAGCAGCGTTCAAGTGTAAACGTGCAGTCGCCAGTTTACTTGGCATACCCAGCTACAGCTAGGGCAGCTCAGTACATTTACCTTATCTTATTTATTATGTCATTAAATAAAAAGAACAGCAGCTTGCTATAGAGCAATTCGGCGGGATGAGGCAGAGTAGGTGAAATTAAGTTGAATAAATGTGATTTTTTTTTTTTAGGGAAAATTAAAAACAAATAGCTGATTTTCCATTTATTAAATAAAAATGTTTTATGATTACTGATCGCTAAAAACACTGCATGGTGGTGAGGCAGTGAACTTTCCTTCACCTCTGAAGTAAGGCATGCCAGAAAAAGTCATAGAGACTAGAAATTGAGAAATAGAACTGCCCGCAGGTAAATAAATCCACCAATCACTGTCTCTGAAGTTCACAGAAATAACTAATCCTCACCAGGAACTAGTGAGGTGGGTTAACCCTTTAAACTTTGTACACCTTAAGCAAACTGCATTTGTGTTTATTATTAAGGCATTGAGGGGTTGGTGGACACCTCTGTAGCTTAGAGGTGCCCGCTTCTAATCCACTGAGGACTGCTGACTGTGGTCTTGCGACTGCATACCATATACTCACATTTTAAATACCTGCAAATATGAGTATCATCGACCTATGTATGCATACTTACGTATGTGTTTATATTTGCAGTGAAAATGATGCATCTTCAGAAAATGAGCAGCTGTTGAGCCGCAGCATCGACAGCGACGAGGAGGCGGGAACAGAAAAGCAGGGCTCGGCAGAGACCACTAACCTCGACCCTAACCTGTGCCTGGTCAACCTAGGCAACAAACCCGACCTCTGCCTGCTCTCCCTGGGGCTCTTGGACCGTGGCCGCGTATGCAATGGCACCCCAGGCATCGCAGCCAGTCAGACTAACATCCCGAGTCCCAACCACATGAACAATGTCAACCGCATCGCAAGCAGCAACCACATCAGCAGTGTGAATGGGATCAACAACAACAATAAAACCCCAGGGGTAGGAAGACGAGGCCTTTATTGTGGAGAAAAAAAATCTGATTATGAACAGATTCTCAGTTAAGTATCATCTTGGGATAACGTTTTTTTTTTCTAATTCACAGATGCTACAGAGTCGGAGGAAAAAGATTCTAGATCTGTATGCCAGAGCCTGCAATGCGACTGAGGGTAAATCTGTCACTTAGAGGAAAATATCCTCTGTAACAAGTTTTATCATCAACAACATGTGGGATGGTTTCACAGTTTTCTGGTGACAACCTGTGACCCTCGAACTCTACTCCATAAAATAAAGCTAAATAACAAAAAAATAATTCAATATTAATTTATATATATGAGTTTTTTGTGCCATACTTTCTGTATTTTTTTTGCAATTTATTGCTTAAAAATTAATTGTGCAATTTATCAGATATTTGAGAGGAAATAAATATCACACTGATTATGTAAAAGTCTCAAAAACTCATAAAAACCGATATGATAAAATAGGTTTTAAGGGGTTAATGGCATCTACAGGTCCACTGAACCTTTGAATGAAAGTTTTGAAACAAGCTTATTTGTCTCTACCCAGGCCTCAGCCCCACAGAGCTTCCCTTTGACTGCCTGGAGAAGGCCAGCCGCATGCTGAGCTCCTCCTACAGCAGCGACGCCGCCGTGGTGAAGACTTGGAGGCACCTGGCTGAGAGTTTTGGACTGAAGCGCGACGAGATCGGCGGCATGAGCGACGGCCTGCAGCTCTTCGAGAGAGTTAGCACGGCGGGCTACAGCATCCCCGACCTACTTACTCGCCTGGTGCAGATCGAAAGGCTGGATGCCGTGGAGTCGCTCTGTGCAGATGTGCTGGGCAGTAGCGAGGGGGCAGCAGTGGCTGGACGGCAGGGAATTGGCAGTTTTCACAGCCAGTTAGTGTGTCCTTCTCCCTGCCCATCTCCATCCCATCGCTGCGCCAGTGTTTAAATAAGAAGTGAAGCAGAAACATAAGAGACTTAGAGACTTGATTGCCTTACAGTACACATGTATGTACGGACATTTACTGCTCTGACAAGGAGGAAAGCACATTTAAATACACACGTTACCCCATTAGATGAAGAATGTCGATGGACTTTAGTGTCCACAATCCTTTTTTTCTTTTATGTATAAAAGCTAATAGTTTGAAAAACACTTTCTCTCTTTCAAAGTGTTTGAAAGAGAGAGCAAAATCAAAGGCCTCAGATTCACATTAACCTCAAGTTTGCCATTTCAAATAATTTCTCTTTTGCAAGAATATAAGAATCAGAATTAGCTCCCATTTTGATAGATTCTTGACTTTCATAAATGCAACACTTTAGTAAAAAATCATGTGGAAAGCCTGTGCGCTGGATGCACAGTTCTTTTTTTTCCTAAACATTTTTTTTAAGAAATCACCAGGAAAAGATGAAATGGCATGCTAATGGAAAGTCACTGGAAAGTGGCAGACTGAGGATGCCTTCCTACTGGCTCACTCACTTAAGTTTCTCACCAAAGCCTTGCCGCAGTGACATAACCAGACGTTTGCATCCATATACAGAAAGCGATCTGGTGTGACCGCAGCATGAGCGAACATTCATAACTCAGTCATGTCTTAAAACAGGAAAAACGGCTGATTAGAGCAGTCATTGTGTCTGAGTGGAAAACATCCTTCAGCTCAGCTCGGCTTACATTTGGTAAACCTGCTTGCGAACTCTGGAAGTTTGTGGACGCCCTGGCGTCTCTCCCTAAACCGTGGAGTCACCAGCAAACACACAACAGTGTGCTAGAGTGGATTGTGATATTTTTATTCTGGAGGATCAGTTTTGGGTTGACTTTGCACTCTTGTTTACTTTAAAACACCGACCGGATTTACTCATTGATTAACATATGTGTGGTAAATGTGGAAACACTGATCACAAGCAGATGTTGTGTATGGAAAAGTTCAACCAAGCACCTCACAAAAAAAAAAGAAAACCCCCAAAACACATGGACTCGTTTTAGGTGGTGTGTTCAGTGTTTCAGCTTTAATCCCATACACTGAATGAACACTACTCCGCTGCCTGTACTCCATCTAAGCACGTGCGTCCGCAGTCCACCGCCTACAAGTTTAACACACATCTCTCACATACTCTCTTACTTCACGTACTTCCTTAGCAATGACCCATTCTCTGACCCCCCTCCACCTCAATAATTCGCCCTCTTCCATCTTATACCCCAATACTGTGGTCTAGTGCTGCCGCCAGCCCTAATTATTTGGCGTGTGGCTCCCCATGCCCCTAATAGGCTGAAGTGTTGCGGTTTACAGAGCGGGTGTAAAGTGCCTGTGATTTCCAGCACCTAATTAAGCATTTAGGGCCACTTAACCACTGAAAGCCCAGTGGAAAAGCTATAAAATCACTGCATTAAAAAGAGCAGTGCCAGGCCAGAGGAATGACTAAATGCCTCCGGGGTTGCTGCGCTGTCAATGGTGAGACGGTGCAGTCGGTTGCGGTGGAGGTAGCACTACAGTTGTGTCCTATAACGTCTGGTCTTATTCAGCTCTTGTGGTTAGCTCAGTCATGCTCACACACAGGATTATAGCTCGCCTCTCCCCGATGGGACCAATATAGCAAACAAGATCAGCATGCAGTTGTGTGAGTTCTGGAAAGCAGCTGAAGCCACTTAGGTGCTGTACGTACAGTAAATAAACTGTGGGTCTGTTAAGCATCTGATTGAACCTTTTTAAAGACCTGCATTTTAATGATCCCCTGAAGTCCATTATAAGTGATGTTAACAGTTAACATGCTGTAGGTTGACTCTGCTGCTTCCTGCAGAATTTAAGCTTCCAAACTTAACCACGCAGTGCCGAAACTGGCTTTGATCTCATTTCTCGGGAATGGAGCGGATCTTCATCTGATACCTGATGTTGTCTGGGTAATCTGCCATGACTGATAAGCACAGACTTTTTTCTTTCCTAAAGCTCGTTGTTCCCATTTTACATGCCAACCTGGAGCTGGACTCCATTATTTTAAATTTATTTACATTTATGCTTATCAAGTATGACTCCAGAATCTGCTTGTTCTTGATTTAAAGCTTACAATTAAATGTACTGCTTTATTAGAGCTTGACTGTCATCATCAAATCCACTTCAGTTCACAAATATTCTTTTTGAATTGTAATATGCTGTTGATAGATTTTTAAAAAGAAAAAAAAAATAGTGAGTCAGTGGACTGAAGTGCAGCCTGTTGTAAGACAAATTTTGTATGACATGTAATATGCTGACATAATAACAAGCAGAAGCCAAACATGAATTACTTACCTCAGTAGCACATGCAGTATAGTAGAGCATGTAAAAACACACAAACTCTTTTACAGAACCAAAGTGTCGCTGTATATATAACTTATTATTGTACATAAACTATATCTTATTAAAGATGTATGGCTGAAATGGCATGGTATTTTAATCTGTTTGTGTATTTATTGGTTTGTCCTTATGCAGCGTTCAGAAATCAGGAGAATGAAACCAGATTTGAAGGTAGATGGTTATTTATAACCGAGCTATAGGGCGCAGTATACTTGTGATCACAGTATATGTTGGATGAATGTGTATTTTGTGCTTTTGCCTGGTATGTTGGACCCTTCATAGACTAGCAGCCTGTCCAGGGGTGTAAAACCACATCTTGTCCTGTGGCAGCTTAGAGACTCTCTTCAGTATAAAACGAGAGAAATCATCACAGAGATCGTCTTTACCCATTTTTTTCCCTTAGGATGACATTACCCCAATCTGCAGGGCACAAGGTGGCACTGAGCAGCTGGATGGGAGCTGAAAATTATCCATTCATCTGTTCTCCTTCGCTTATCCTTAAATTATATGATACACATATCCCATGTATTAATTTTAGTCACCAGAGCTTAGCTCACATGAACCCTTTTTTGACCAGCCTGTCAGGGAGCTCTCACTAGAACCATCTTCAAAAGGGGAATGGCTTTTGTGAGCATGAAGTTCCAATGAACTTCTAAAATCTATACAAAGGTGCATTGAAGATGATCTGCTCTGTGAGAGAATGCTTTACTAAGGGACTTTACATTGATATTTCTTTTAATATATCACCTATACAGATGTGGCACAGGAGTAAGAAAATACAAATAAAGTATTCAGTTTGGATTCTAACTTATCATTATTACTTTATAATCTACAATAGTCAATACACAGACTGAGTATACATAAAAAGAGTACCATATGTGTCATGAATCATGTCAGAAATGAATGACATATAGGGTGGTAAATAACCCATAAATTTCTTCATCACAGATGGCTGTTAGTCAGCCGTTACTGCTGACACTGACAGGGTTGGTTAATGGCTTGAAAACACCAAATGGAAAATCACTAATTGCAGCATTTTCCACTTCATTCAACATTAAATTAAAGGTCATTAAATGTGACATTAACTAGACGGTTAGACAAATGAAAGATGATTTTATTGGGAAAAGACCTTAGGACAAGACAACACAATGAGTTCGACTCGTTATATCTCTCCCTCAAATGTTTGATCTTTCCCACTTGCTTTCTACTGCTAACCAAAGTACTGTTTTCTTTATCGGGATAATTACTTCTTATTATCATGCCGCACTACAAGGTATTTCTTTTAATCACTAGTTCTTACCAAAGTATGAAGAATACAAACTCTTGTGATCTTTGCATTTGCGTCATCCTTCCAGTTTGAGAACATTTAGATAATGTAACCTGACCTGCAAAAACACAGATCTAAGTATAGATGATACCTGCAAGAACGATTCTCTATCCACGTGGCATTATCCTCTGCAGTGGCAGTCATCACCTCTGCACACATTTCTGTTATCAGGCTTTTGCTTAGTGTGGGTGTGTGCCAGAATTTGAATAGACCTCAGTCTAACAATAAAGAGTGTGTGTGTGTGTGTGTGTGTGTGTGTGTGTGTGTGTGTGTGTGTGTGTGTGTGTGTGTGTGTGTGTGTGTGTGTGTGTGTGTGTGCGCGCGCGCGCGCGCGCGTGCTGGAATGGGATCTTAAGGCTGGTTGAAAGACAAAAAAAACCAAAACAAAACAAAAAAAAACTCTGGCTGGCAGTGGAAACAAGCCGATGCTGCTTTGGGGCATCGGGGATGCATTGAGGTCTCTCTCTCATCTAGTCTCAAATACTCAAAATTGACCACAAATAGTCCTTCCCACTAAATATGCCTTCCAGTCCTCACACATACACACAGTAGGTACACATGGGTAGTAGTGAGGAGGGGTGTGTTTGTCTTCAGGGGCTGTTACTGCATCTAAAGCACTTGGCATGGCTTACTTTCATATGACAAGGGATGAAGCCATAAAAAGCTTCTTCAGGGCAAGGAGTGCCAACCATGAGGGTAATTAAACCTTTGCCAGACAGCAACACCAACATGCACACACCAAACCCTGTCACTCAGACACATCAAAGAGCATGTAGTGTCCAGACCCCAGCCAGGTGTATTTTCTATAACTTTTATGGATCTAAACTAAATCTGTCTGGAGTTCCAGATAAATGTGTTCACATCAATTAAAAGTTCTTCAACTGAAGACTGGTGCACTCACATGCCTGGAATATGGAGGGGATCGTCTTAGCACTAAGTAAAAGCAGAGGGACACCGATGGCCTGTATGCGCAGAGCCTAAAATCTTCAAGACAGCCCTAAAGCTCACTACCACATAACCAACTTTGACTCTTTTTTATAAAATCCTGCTAGTTGCTGTAACTATTTCCATCTCACAAACAGAAGGATGAAGCAAAACAGTTACATAAAATATATAAATCTGGGACTCCTGTTAAATTCGAAAATAATAGTGTTCATATTGTTCTTCCCCTTTGACCAACTCTGCAGTTATGTTGAGCAACAGAAAAAGTTTACGAGTCAGAGCCATCACATGCAGGCCTTCAGCACATCGTGAAAACCAGAAAAACAAACAGAAATTTAGAGGCACGGGGACACACACCAGGCAAAGCAATATGTACGAAAATCCCCTGGTTTAAATCAGGCTTGACATTTGACAGAAGCAAAAACAAACTCAAAGTTGGAAACTGGTGTAACCCCAGCCTTTCCACCATATATGAAACCCCGACAGCTGGTTCCACTTTGCCTCATCACACAACTGCTCATTTACAGTCAGGTATATTACCAGAACCTCCATGGACCTTTTTTTTTTGCATTACTTAAAACTTAAAGAGTGTATTTACACATATTGTGGCTGGTGGAAATAATAAACATTTGGTGGGCTGCCACATTAAATTGCTGATTGTCTCAGCTCTAAGGTTTAGCTGGATTGGAAGTGCTGATGCTTCCCCCTTACCAGAAAACATTTTAATAAGGTTTACCAGCCAAACCAGAGCAGGGCGACTTTCGGGGTAATTTTCTTAATTTTTTTTACCACTAAAAACCCCCCAAATATAAATCAAGTTCAGAGGATAAAGTCATGCAGATGATATTGTTCAGGGCAGACTCGAAGACGTGAGCCTGTTAGGAAACACAGGCCAGACACTGCAGTGTGAACCAGGCTCATAGCGTAAATAATTCATCTGTTGACAGTTCCTGGAATAGACACATAGGCGGTCAAGGGCTCGTTAGAGTGATACTCTGTCCAAAATCCATTTTACTGTCAAACGCCCATCGCGTTTAGTGTAGAAAGACAGCTGTAAAATGTTTGAAGAGTCCTGCACCTTGAATTCCTGTCAGCTACAATAAATTTCACTGATGAAAAGTTAGCTGAAATAAATAGCAACAGTGAGTTCCATCAGTTCTGTCTATCCTTTGTTGGAGCGTTTCAGTCACGTTGCTGCAGATGTCTCTTAGAGAAAAGATCTGTATTAGCTGTATATAACACAGTTATTGGCCACTTAAATATCACACTATGTTCTGTAACATGCACCTATGAGAACACTTTTTAATCACAGAATATAAAGCAGAAAAAGATGCTTGAGATAATTCAAAATTGTGTTTTTAAATAAATATGTATGTTGGAAATGTCTAAATGTTTTGGCATCTGACTGCATTTGATTTAGACAATCAAATGCAACACTTAGAATTGTAAAGCCTATAATGAGAGAGACCACAAGATAGCGATAGCATATTTTATGATTCTGCATTCTTTTCAATTACAGTGTTTTTTAACATTCATTATTACTGCATGCTAACTACAGTACAGTCGAAGTAGAACAAAGGGAACGAGATTATATTAAGGCTAATGAACTACACTTAAGATATATTTGGTTAGTTCTAGAGAAACATCTTTGTGAGGTGTAATTAAAAGGTATTTAACGGCTTTTTCTCATCAGCCAATTACATTGCAGCAACTCACACATTTTGGCATGTAGAGGCGGTGAAGAGGACCTGCTGAAGTTCAAACTGAGCAACAGAAGGGGTTTAGGAAAGCAACTTTCAATGTGACATGGTTGTTAGTGCCAGAGGTGCCAGACTGCTTCAGGCAACAGTAACTCAAACAACCACTAAGGTATGCAGAAGACCAAAATTTCATCCAGGCTAACCAAAACTGGGCAAGATTGGAAAAACATTGCTTGTTCTGTCTTTATTTCTGTTTTGACATTCAGATGTCACAATTTGGTGTAAACAACATGAAAGCAAGGATCCATCTGCCAGTATCAGTTGTTCAGTCTGTGGGGCATATTTCCTTGCCATGCATGGGGTCTCTTAGTACCAAGTAAGCATCATTTAAACACCTACCAGAGTATTGTTAGTGATCACGTCTATCTCTTTATGACCACAGTGTACCCATCTTCTGACAGCTGCTTCCAACAGGAAAATGTTGGTCTTTGTGTATCCACAACAGTGGTACCTATAGGATAACTTGACTGCTCATCGAGAAACATTGTTTTAACCTGACAACACTGTTTAAATGGCACAGACTGCACGTGTTACCATTCTGCACAACATCTCCAGACTGCAGCTTTGCCAAAGCAACAGATGAGTTGACGAAGTCTGAAAGTGACGAGTGAATGGATGCTGAGCTCCAGCTCAATCTGTACTACATCCAAAGAGAGACAGATGAGGATGAAACAGCGGATTTAACATGCTGACGTTGACAGAGATTTCATTAACCACAGCACATGGCCTGAACCGAAAGATTAAATTATTCAGACTTCTCTAAGACAAATTCAGAACATATTGATGTGCTACTACAAACACTTTAAGTTTATTCTTTTGTGTACTGACCTTACAAAAGTGTGAAGCAAAAGTCAAGCAAATAAATAATTTTCATCCACATTTGGTCTTCTGATACTCCTAATTCTATTTTCATATCAAGGGACAAACATATAATATTTACTTTCAACAAAGGAATACAGGAATAATTGAAAAATCTCTCTCCCTCTGAGAGAGACAGATAATTTCGCTCTCTCTCGCTCACTATCTATAGAGAGATATGATAAAGATATCATATGATTTAAAGCCCCTATGTTTAAGAGTGATAATGACCTGTTCTATAGTTCTAACTATAAACACATCACTCACACAACTGATCAATAAAATTGTTGGTGCAACCTCAAACATAGTAATAAAAGTTTCTTTATAATTCTTAAGCAAAATCCTGAAGCTTTGAATTTTAGGGCCTGTGACTTTAAGTAGATGTAAGTGGATTTATTGGTTTGTCCTTCTGCAGCGTGCAGGAATCAGGAGAATGAGAGCAGATTTGAAGGTAGGTTATTTATAACAGAGCTACTGGCCAAAAGCTACGTTGTTATCCATTATCATCCCATGACATGAAAAACATCAAAGATGGATATAACACAGGTATTCCTTGTAACAAAGAAATATACAAATGACTTTATACACAGATTAAAGTGGTGCATACACACTGCGAGGTGCTTTCTGCAATTAGGCAGAATTGGATGGTAGTCTGTAACACTTCAAGAACAGGAAGTGAGTGAAGGCAGAGGCAAGGATTAAAGGGTGGAAGCTGAAAATGGAAGAATGTTGCACCAAATTCAGGAAGGAATTGAGAATGGTTCTGGGTAGTAATGAAGAGTTACAAAATGACTGGGAAGGTACAGCCATAGTGCTGAGAGAAACTGCCAAGAATCTGTTTGATGTATCCTCTGGACAACGGAAAGAGGACAAGGAGACTTAGTGGTGTAATGAGGAAGTACAGTAAAGTATTCAAAGGAAGGGGTTGGGAAAGAAAAAGTGGGAGATGAAGGAAGAAGACAGTAGTACAGGGAGGCTGGACATACGGCATAGAGAGGTGGCAAAGGAAAAGGCTTATAGTGAATTGTATGTGAAGCTGGACAGTAAGAGAAGAGAAATGCACTACAGATGGAATAAGTTGATGAGCCATGCCAAGACGCCATGGCAAAGAGTCGGGGTGAGGTGATGATCAATGCTGAGAAAGAGCTCTACAGATGTGATGTTTGCTTTGAGAGTGCTGATGGAGAACTACAGAGGTCAGAGGGAGTTATACGGGGTCTTTATGGATCTAGAGAAAGCATGATAGGGTTCCAGGGACTGTGGTAACTATGAGGAAGTCAGCAGTGGCAGCAAAGTATGTGAGGCTGGTGCAGAACGTGTATGAGAATGTGATGAGGTGTGTGGTTGGACAGGTGGGATTTTATCACAGATTGGCTCAGAGCACCTTTTTTTTTTTTTTTTTAAATTGGCAGAGGCTGACAGATGAGGTCAGGTAGGAGGGCTCTGGGAAGTCTCTCCTGGAAGACAGTCTGAAAAGGTGGAGGTCTGCACTGAAGAGAAGGGGAATGAAAGTCAGCAGAAGCAGGACAGAACACATTTGAAGGGGTAGGTGAACATGCGAGGAGTAGAAATAGTGACGGTAGATGAGTTTCAACAATCAAACTAAAGCAATGTATAGGTGCACAAATGAGGTGAAGAAGAGAGTGCAGCAGGGTAGAGTGGGTGGAGATGAGTGCCAGGGGTAATTTGTGACAGGATTGCAGCAACAGTGAAAAGGAAGATTTACAAGATGCCACTGAGCTCTGCTGTGATGTATGGTTTGGAGATGATGGCACCGACAAAAACATAGAAGGAGCAGAAGTCGCTCAGATTTTTACTGGGAGAAACAAGAGGAAAATGTCAATATAAATCAGTAGTTTTATCTGAAAATGACATGTTGCCTCCCAGGAAGTGAGTCATGTTTACCAGTGAATCAAATCATGTGCAAATTTAAATCAGTTTTTTGGGGTTTACAAAGAAACCCAATGACAGAGTACATGGTAGTCTATATCTTACAATAAACACGTGATTTAAGAACACAAATCTTTCATTCCAAAAACCTAACCTGAGCAGAAGTCTGCACTTTAACAAACGTAATTAATTGGGGATTTGCTTTGCGGATATTAAAAAACCTGCATGTATAACCTTTAAATTCACCAAAGAATGACTGCATTATATTTGAAATATCAGCTGTAATTGCTCCAGTGCGTTCCATCAACCACCACTAGCGCATCTCATATTGAGACTATTACTCTCTGTCAACTCAGACTTGCTCTGGAACAAAGAAATGAGACAAGTTTATACAAAACACAGGGGGGGTGGGGGGTTCAGTACTTCATGTGCCATCCAAACTTAATATGCTTCAGTTCTTTTTGTTTATTGCCATTAAACCATTTTACAGTCACAACCTCTCTTGGCAAGAGTGACACTCACTTTTATATGGAAAAATGGGTTTATGATCTCCAAAAAAAGAACAATTTGCATTTTGGAAAACAAAAAATATGGGTCAGAGACTTAAAACATACACAGCTTTAAATCAAAGTGCTTATGACAAATAAAATACAAACACTTCATTGTATTACTAATAAAGAAAGCATGTCTCCAGTTATAATCTGAGGTAAACCAGGGTGGAGCTGCTGTTTTCATGTACTTTTGAAGTTTAAGCAAATCTTTCAAAAAGAAGAAAAAAACCCAAACAGAATCCAGGGAAAGTGTTGAAATAGTGAAGGAGAAGGGATGTCATCTTGAATAAGTTTCTGCAGACCAACACGATGAGAATTGTATTATTTAATGTTGTGGAGGATCGATCTAAGGTTCAGGCAGAGGAAAGCGTGTGTGTTTTTGGTTTTGTGATGCAGCTCTTCTATTTGGAGATGCAGGGAGGAAAGTTCAAACAGATGATGGTTCTTCCTGGAAAAAGTTGAAAGAAAATGAAAAACAAAGTGTTTGTCTCTACCTGCTGTGAACAAAGTCCATTACTGTGCTGTTTCAAATTTCACATTATGTCTCTAGCCTCCAATGTTGCATATCAAAAATACAAATTAGTGCTCCATGGCACAACATAAGACGTTTTGGGACATTGTTTAGGTTGTTTGATTAGACTGCTAATATGCTAAATGCTAGCAAACATATCCCTTAAAATCTAGTAATGTGAAAAGGTCTTGCGCCCACCCCTCATTTCTTTATATCTTTTAAGGAAAATGGGAGCTGAAAGCGATTTAATAAAACCTGTAAATGTACATGAAAACAGGGTCTAAGAAGCAAATTTAGCGTTTACAACATTCTAACAAGCTTAAAAATCAATATTTGTTATGACCAAATGTATTATTCGACACAGCCTGAGCTTTTATAGCCAAGCTTTGTTGTAATTTCTTTCAGTTATCTTCGGTAATAGTTCTCCAACATTAAATGCGCTTCTTGAAGCACAATCAAAGCTCTTCTTTGGATGTTGGCGGCATTTTGTTCCATTCTCTGTCAAAATGATCCCACACCACTTCAATAATGTTGCGGTCTGGGCTCTGAAGAGGCCAGTGCATAACTGACAGTGTTTGATTGTGTCACTTTCTATTGAGGTGTACTTTTAGTACACTGGCAGTGTATTTGGGATCACAAGCTAAAATGCAACCCCAAACCATGACAAAGCTGTTATACCTTCCTCCCAACCTACTTCATACAGACTCATGATGATTTGAACCAAACATTTCGAATTTTGAAATGAGAAATTTTATGAAAGACTCCATAAAACTTTTGCTACTGATCTTCAACCCAATAAATAAAAGAAAACATTCCTCTAAAAAATGGTGCAGTATTAGGACTGGACTGAAAAAGAGTGAAAGAGCATCCAATATCCAGGGTAAAAACAAAAAGCTGTGACCTGAAGCTGTGCAAAGGATGAACAAATCCATGTTGAAAATGCAAAGACAAATCTCGTGTATTCCTGGAGTAAGTCGTGACAATCCACAAAATAAATGTTGCAAAACATGTTCACTTCCACTAAATCTTCTATTCAAATGCTGATTGGCTATTAAATATTTCTATTCATGAAGTCAAACGTAAACACATGAATCCAAGCAGGCAGGTAGTTTTTAGCCACGCCCAGAGAAATGCTTCCATGTTTAATATGGACATCACTGTGTCTACCTGATGTTGGAGAGCTTCTGCAGAAGGATGGAGAACTTCTCCAAAGATGGGAGGTCCAGATGAGGGTTTTTAAGAAGCAAGAAGGATGTTTGGAAAAACTCTTCACAGCTACATGCATCCAGAAAGGAATTTAAGTAGCCTATGAGCACAACAACAAAAGCAAAGAGAACAGGATATTATCAAGGCAATCAATTCTGATGATCTGCAACACATTTTATTCAATGTCAAAACTTCTAAAGAGATGGGAATTATCAGCTTAATTTTGCCAGCAAGAAAACTACACGAACACACCAACAAACCATGAATAACACAGAAAAACAGGAACACATATGCTGGTCAGAGTGTCTCTTAGAACATTGTATTTCCATATTGTCACTTTTAACTTTGACCTCAAACCTCAAACATACACAAACTCACACAGGGAGATGAAACAAAGGACAAAAACACCAGTGCTCACAGATGGGAGCTGTAGATCTCTTAAATTAATAACAGCAAACGTTGACCTTAAAATGAAGACGATTTCGAGTAAACAAACATTTGTTTCTGCTAAAAGTCACATTCCCGCTCCTTGAAAAAGTAGCTGTTTGTTAAAACACACATGCAGCGAGGGAATACAATCTGAGCAACAGAGGGACTTTTTTTGGCTGGTGAAGCAGCGCCACTGGCATCAAATCACAGCGGAAGATGGATGGGGAAGAATAGCACCGGGCTTAGATAAGAAAGGATCAGACAGATAGAAAGATAATATGACAAAGATAAGAAGGGAAACATGGATTGGTCAGTCTTTTTCCAACAATATCTTACCCTCAAAATCACTATGGATAACTATGGTAAAATGAATACTACTGGTATTCATTTTACAGCTTATAGGTACATTTGACAAATTTCAAATTTAAGCATTTTTAAACTGCCTTTAACTCCAGACTTTTAATGTAAGCTTAAACATGGCCCACACAGACAAACATAATCCACCAGTGAAGCAGAAGGTACAAGGCTCCAACTAATTATATGTTTCAATAAGACAATTATTTTTAATATAGTCAAATCAAATGTAGAATAAACAGTGTTATCACCAAAACTCCCCAAGGTCCTGTTATTTAAAGCTATGCTGGGTTAATAGTTGAAAAGATTGAGTTACTGGTAGGGAATGTGACTACCTCTGTACAAGAAGAGGCGATTTGACCACAGATGTTTGGTACATTTGTGTATAAATGGACCTTTTTACATTTTTAAAAAAAATTTTTTTTATTGCTAACCTTAAGGTGTAAACCTTTCCCCCTGTTCCTCAGCCCTTTTCCATCTCCCCTCATTACTGCTTGTAAAACAGAATAATTAGCAAGTCTCGCAAGGCTTACAATCCCCTTGAAACACACAAATATCTGCACACACATACAAACACACAGACCTCAGTCCCCAGTCGCCTCTGGCATATGGTCCTGCTGTTTATTAGTATGCAGCAGTTTAAATGATACGGCTCATAACCCTGCTGAACTCACCCTTCCATGAAAACACACTGCAGCTGGTATCTTAACCTTGTCCACCTCCATCTACTCTTTTGTCTTCCAATAAGTAAGACAGAAAGTGGTAGGGGTCCAAGGTTTTATGACCACAATTTCCAGATCTATTGCCTGACCACTAGTTATGATTGATCTAAGTTCAGGAAAAAAAAAAAAAAAAAAAAAAAAAAAAAAAAACAACAACGTAATTTTTCACATGTGGTTTTTATGTGGGGAATATATGGAGTGATACACCAGGAGGGCTGTTTTAACTCAAAGAAAATAGTGATATTCAAAGCAGTCTATAAATCAGGGCTAGCAAAGTAATCACAGCAGCTTTGTCAATCAAAACCAGTTTTTAGGCAATATGAATTATACAGTTTTAAAATTGGCTCATAAGCTGGATAAAACTTGAACCATCCATTTAAAAAGTTGTTTTCAAAGAAGTCAGCAGAATCTAAATAAAAGAGAATGCAATATGTTTTAAAAAATGAACTCTACATTTTATTGGAAATGGTGAAAACATAAATGTGCTTATTTTAAATTGAATTAAAATAACCTTTTTAGAAAAGTCAGGAGAGGGACTTCTTTACCAATGTGTTGCATCACTTTTTTTTTTTTTTTGCTTAAAGCCTTTGGGAACAGAAAAGACCAACTACTACCATCTCGAAACATGTTTTATACACAAGCTTCCTGTGTTGTTTCCTCCAACTGTAATGAACAAATTGTACACTTTTAGAAAACTCATCCTATAATAGTAATAGGAAAAAGCACTTTCTATATGAAAAACAGTTGTGGTCAGAGGTTTACATACACTCATCTTGGACATGAATTTCATGGTAATTTGAGTCTTTCAACCCCTACTAGCATTTCGTTAATTGTCCATCAGGACCCCTGACCACTCTTTTTGGACTTTTTGGACATTTAATTGGATCGTTTTACTGGGACAGACTCTGCTTTAAAGCATAATCCATAAATTTTCAACACGGTTGACAATGGAGCTTTCCAGCAGCTGAAAATGTGCATGCTTTATCCATTCCAAAACCAATTTTGATGTGTGTTTGCGATCATTGTCATGTTGGAATACCGAGACACGTCCAGTTTTAAATGTGTAGCTGCTGAGTTCAGAAGAAGTTGAAGAATTCGGATGTAGCCCTAATTTTCATGATTTCACCCACTTCCTAAAATGTACCAGTACCACTGACCACACAACAGCCACAGAGCATGATACCACCACCACCATGCTTGACAGCTGGTACAGTGCTTTTTGAAAGCCTGATATTTACTGAGGTCTTTAGTGCCTTCTTTGTTGGCCAACACCCTCTCAAGTCCAATATAAAACCAACTTTACTGTGGACAGGGGCACTGGTGTTCCAACAGTTTCCAATTCCTTCCAAGCTTGAGCCTTGGTTGTTCCTGAGCCTCATCTAAGGGTAAAAATTTAGGTGTTCTCTCCAAGACCTTGGCAAATTGGTGACACATCTAAACAACTCATATTCAATTGTTTAGAAATGGCTTCAAGTGCCCTTCCCAACTTGTGTAAATCTATTGGTCAATCAATTAGTAAAGCTGGTAAAGAGAAACTACCAGTTATAGTCCATCATGATCACTATTGAGATGTTAAAAGGCCTTAAAAGATTGAGCCAGTATATATACACACTTTTGACTCTGTGTGGATTAGAGAGAGAAAAAAAAAGACTTGTATTATTGCTTTTTAAGCACTCAATCTTTGTTAAATAATTAATTGTTTACCATTATTATGGGATGTCCATACAGGAAGTCATTCTTTCACTGGGCATTGGTTTGTAGATAATTATTGGTCCTGGACATTCCAAGGTCCAGTTGCCTAGGTAACTCTCTAATGTCTTTACCACCCTGTAACATTTCAATCAACAGTCGCCCTCACTATGATTAGTAGTTACTTTAAAGTTTCACCTTGAAGTTCAGAAAAGTTTCACTCAGAACATGCTCACTTTGGGTTTGTCTGTGGTTATTTTGCTTGTCATTGCTTGGAGTTGGTGAATGCCAGTGACGGTCTATGGTTTCATGTTGCTGCCCCTTGCTTCCCTTGTGAATGTTCTTTTAAAATATAATTGCTGATACCTTTAAAGAAACTATTCTGGATTAAGAAAAACAAAAACAACACCCCAAACAAATCAAGGACCACCTCAAACAGCATTAAACTGTCAGATAACAGAGCATCAATAGATTTTAATATCTTCTAACATTGTGCAAATACCAAGTATCTTAGATTTAAAAATGTTTTCAATCGTGAAATTGTTTTTGTTATCACTGTAGTGTAAGGTACAATCATTTAAATAAATAGACTACAGTTATTCACATTAACAGATAGTATTCATGTATCAAAAACCTCTTCATAAAAAGATTTGACAGTTTTGTGGAAAAATATGAATTAATGACAGATAGTCAGTATGGGTTCAGAAACAACAGATCAACAGCTTTGGCACTGATAGATTTAATGGAAAAGATAACGGAATGTATGGATAATAAGAGGTATGCGCTCGGAGTTTTCTTAGATCTAAAGAAGGCGTTTGATACTGTTAATCATGAAATTCTATTAAAAAAACTGGAAAAGTACGGGTTTAGGGGAGTGGTTTTGGAATGGTTAAAAAGCTATGTAGGGAATAGGCAACAATATGTACAAATAAATGAATATAAATCTAATTTGATGGATATAGCTTGTGGAGTACCTCAAGGTTCAGTACTGGGTCCAAAAATGTTTATTATGTACTTAAATGATATCTGCAGAGTATCGGAGATTTTAAAGTTTGTAATATTTGCAGATGACACAAATATACTGTGTTCAGGTGTGGAGTTGCCACAGGTTTTGGAAATGATCACACAGGAATTAACGATATTAAAGAAGTGGTTTGATATAAATAAATTATCATTGAATCTAGATAAAACCAAATTTATGTTGTTTGGAAACCAAAAGAAAAACATCGAAGTAGAAATATGTGTTGACAATGTATATTTAGAAAGAGTAAATGCAATAAAATTTCTTGGGGTGATCATTGACCACAAGCTCTGTTGGAAGCCACACATTACTTATGTTCGGGGGAAATTGGCACGGGGCATTGCCGTCCTGGGGAAAGCAAAGCATATGTTGGATCAGAAAGCACTGCACATTTTATACTGTGCTTTACTACTGCCATATATGAGCTACTGTGTAGAGGTCTGGGGAAACACATACAAAAGTAACACACAAACAATAACTACAATACAGAAAAGGGCCATTAGATTAATAAATAATGTAGGGTACAGGGACCATACAAATGCACTCTTTGTCAAAATGCAAGCTATCAAATTCCAAGACTTGGTGAAGCTTAAAACAGCGCAGATAATGTATAAAGTAAGAAATAAACTGCTTCCCAAAGAAATCTGTAAATTGTTCATAGAAAGAGAAGGTAGGTATAACTTAAGAGGGAGATGGAATTTAAAAATACAAAGTGCTAGAACAACTTTAAGAACTATGTCTATCTCAATTGCAGGAGTTAAATTATGGAACAGTCTAACAGAAGAAATAAAAGACAGTCAAAACATAAAACAGTTTAAAGTAAAATATAAAAACCTAATTTTAAATAAGTATAAGAATGAAGAAAACGGGGTTAACCCAGGACGGTAATGTTGCTGGAAATGGTGTTGCGGTTCTTTTTTGTTTGTTTTTTTTGTTTTGGTTTGTTGTTTTTCCATAACTTGTGTATCTGCAAATATACACATTCTGTATTTTTCATATGAAAGAAACTATACTGTGGTGGGGCTTGCTAATTTCTTGTTTTGATTTATGTATGTTATGTTTTGTTTTACTTCATATGTTTCATATGTTGTTTGTTTAATTTAAGACAAAAAAAATTAAATGAATGAGAGGTAAAACTTGAGGGGGTAGGGACAAATAAGTAAATACTTCAGCCTACTCCTTTTCAAACAAATAATGGAATGATATTTTGTAATGATTGTGAAGGCACATGTTTGAAATGTTTGAAATAAAAATGAACTGAACTGAAATTCCCACTTTTTAATTATTTCCTAGGGTGTGCGATACCAGTGACTGAATGGTAAATGGACTGGTTCTCATACAGCGCTTTTTAACTCTGAGAACTCAAAGTGCTCTATATAAACTTGCCTCATTCATCCATTCATACAAGCACTTTATTTCTATGCTTTTTCTACCCAAGTGCTTTCTATCTAACATTCACACATATTCATACTCTGATGGATGCATCAGAGAGCAACTTGGGGTTACTACCATGCCCAAAAACATTTGGCATGCAAAACGTCTTGCTACTCAATGCAAATCTACTACTACTACTGCTACTCAGCAGGCACACGTATCAACATTCATGAACTGATCAGCATTGACCCTTTTAGGTTAAATGTACCAGAAGGACGCTGCAGAAACTGTGAGTCACCACATTATATTCACTAAAAATAGGAAAAATAAAATTACAATGGAAGCCAAAGCCTTTTACTGTAAGCCTGTCTTTGCTCTGAGCTGCATTGGGAAAGGGGAAAAAAAAAAAAAAAAAAAAAAAAAAAAAAAAAAAAAAAAACACGCCATAACCATTCATCTAAAAGTGTTTACCACAAAACAAGCCTACTTACAGGACTCCTCACTGAGTTTCATCAGAATGTCTATAGGCATGTTGAGCCCTGTGCGACTCCCCTGAAGCACTGAAAGCAGCCTCTGCACTCCTCCATAGTGGATGAACAGCCCTCGATTCTCCTCATTCATCAGTTCTATATAGAGACTTTCAAGTGCCTGGGACAGCACATCAGCTGCAAATGACAAGAGTAAAGTAGAAACAGTCAAAAACACTCCAGGTGTCTAGATGAAAATGACACATTTCTTTCAGTTGAAATTATAGTCTTAAAATATATAAAAATAATATGTTGTTTTGTTTTGTTTTTTACATTTAAAGTAGCTGTTTTTGTTATTTTAATTTTTTTCCCCCAATAATTTTAAAAATAATAATAACAATTATATTTAATGGTATTACTAACGATTTTTAATATATTTACATACATACATACATACATACATGTTTATCATGTTAAAAGGGTAACAGTGGAAGATCTCATTGAATTTTGTTTGAAGGTTTCCACGTGTTCATTTCAAGCTCGGAGACCTCTCGGTAGCCTAGCCCCCACCATTTTCATTGTTTTTTGTTCTTGCTGAGAATTATACATACATAAAAACAGCTTGTACAAACTGTAAAGTTAATTAAAAGAAAACAAAACAACATGCAAATGTTTATAAGTCTTGGGATATTGTATTGAGCCTCATACAGAGAGGTCCAGTGAACAGCTACAAAATGCACTTCAATCACATCTTTGCTGTTATAAAATCCATTGTTGTACAAAAACATAAAAATTCTGTATTTGTCCAAATACTTATGGTTCTAACTGTATGATTACTTATTTGAGGTTACTCACTGAGGCAGAGACCTTTCTTAGTGTATCCCTTTGCATTAGATGCATTACACATGGAAAGTACTCATTCACCAGCTGTTTCCTATCTTCTCCCACTTAACTCACAACTTTCCACTGTACTTTGGATGTAATGGCTACAGTCCTCTGACAAAGTTATTTTCAGATTTCCAAAAGCTTCATATTTTACCTGACATATGATAAAGGCCAAGCTTTGTTAGTTTAAGTGCCTGAGTTTGGTATATATAAAAATGAGCAATTAGCAAAGGAGAAGAAATATCTCTTTCTTACAGTCAATTTGGCTCCTCAACAATCCACAAGGAAAAAAAAAAAAAAACTAAACCTGGTAGGCAGATTGACAGAAAACAGTCTACACTGATGTGCTGAGGGAGCCCTCGAGCAGACGGAAGGTCATTTTAGAAAAGAGTTTCATAAAATATGTCAGGATTTGTCAGGTTTGTGGGCTGAACTCAGAGAGCCAACCAAGATTTATAGTGTGGAAGGGCAAAGAGCTCCTTGCCTCTTTAAAATATTTGCACGTAACGGAAGAGGGCCAAGAACCTAAAGCAATGCTAGCAGCTCTGTGATCTGAGGATTTTCCTTATCAAACCCAGCCGAGAGTTTAGATCCAAAACTATCACTCACTGTCAATATATAAACTGTGGATGGAAGAATAACATGTTAGTGTAACATGATGCCAATATCCTAACGTTTAGCAAGAAATGTTTACCATCCTACTGTCTTAGTTAAGCTTTGTTTAGGAACAAACAGAAATCGTGTAAACCCATCCAGCAGTTTAATATTTAAGTCTGCACTCAGACACCAAACCCTGACCCAGGTTCAACTATATAGAGCCAGGCATATCTTCTAATTATCTCAGAAAAGACAGTAGTTACTTATATTTTTTTCTCTTTCTTATTTTACTGGTTGCGAAAATTGTCACACTTATTTCTCTGAGCTCTGATGGGCTGAGATGCTAACCGTGTCTGCACTCGGAACTGAGCTGTTAGTGATGCATATGTAGTAGAAGTATAACTTGACAGAAAAAAAGCTTTTAAACCTCATTTAGGACCAAAAATGTCAAAGTTTTATGTATTTTTTGTATCATTCATTTCCTTGGAAAATTAAATGTGACCACTGATTCTATATATGCAGATTTTATATCCTAGTGACCAGTCAGTTAAAGTTATCGCTCTCCATTCATCTTTGTTTAAAAATAACATTCAAAATAACTGTCCAGCATTGTTAATGACATAGCTGCTGAGTGCTGACACTTGCTTCTAAAAGGAAACTTCAGGGCTGGCTACCTCTGAATGGCAATGGATAACAACTGGTGTGCCTAACAATGCTTTAGACTGCAGTACTGCTTTACAATACAACACAATTTTTGCAATGGAACTCAACTCAAAGACAATATTATATGTTGTTAAGGTAATTGATGATAATAAATATCATGTCTTTGGTACTTCTAATCATGACAGTGAATGCAGTCTACCAAACATGTCCATTATTTAATCTCTGCATTTATTTCAAAGTATGGTCCCATGTTTTAAATCAGAGCATAGCATCAAGTCAGTTATACTTCCAGAATATTGATCTGGTCATTTAAGTAGCAGAGCGGGGTTGTTAATCAGTCTCACCTGCTTCGGTGTTAATGGCATTAACAGCAGATGCACTAGAGCAGGGTTGGGCAATTCCAGGCCTCGAGGGCCGGTGTCCTGCAGGTTTTAGATCTCACCTTAGGTCAACACACCTGAATCACATGATTAGTTCATTACCAGGCCTCTGGAGAACTTCAGGACATGTTGGGAGCTAATTTAGCCATTTAAATCAGCTGTGTTGGTTCAAGGACACATCTAAAACCTGCAGGGACACCGGCCCTCGGGGCCTGGAATTGCCCACCCCTGCACTAGAGACACAATAATTGGGCAACCCGCAAAACAGTAATGGTTTTACAGGTGGAGGCCTCTGCCTTTTTTCCCCAACCATCTTTTTAATGTTGTTAAGAGAATTTTTATTTTAGTTAAATCATTAAAGTATAATCAAGTAGAAACAAGTATGCCTTATAATCAAGTGTTTATATATTTTCACACGGTAAAGCTTACTGTTGAAAAGAACACAATGTATTCCTTGCTTAAGTGTGTGAGATGTTTGACAAAGACAGGACATATACATGCATTCTTTACTTCAGTGTCTGCGATGTCAGATAAGCATGAATACTGCTGTGTCGTTGTTTTTCAGTTTGTGTGCAGAAGTTAGATAGCTAAGACAATGCCTGAGCTCTCCCCTCTTCAGTTGAAAGAGGAAGTATTATGTAACCCATTTTGCCTTATAAATAAAGCGAGTAAACGGTGCTCGGTGTGTTAGTCTGCTCAGAGACTCTCACCCGTGCGCACGTCTTTGAAACTCTGAGTCGGTCTGCCAGTGTCTCATTTCTCTCTTACTGTGTTTGAACAAATTGTCAACCCTTGACATTTAATTGGTCCTTCGAGCCGGATTAACTGACTGTTATTTTAACGTCTAGTTTTCCACAGACGGTCTCCATCGGATCCTGACGTCGTGACGCCTGCGCTGGAAGAAATCTGATCAGTAAAACGAAAAACCCGGGAACGTGAATTCGATCTCCGGTCAGCGTTCGGCCTTCACGGCTCCAGGACCCGATGAGCACCGGATCTTAAAACGCAGCGCCACAGTAGAGGTGAATATGACACGCATTCCACCAAGCGCTAAAATACGTTGATATTGAGATTTTCCTTTAAGTAGTGTGTAAACCTAGGTACGCCGACAGATCTCAGTGTCCATGCGGGACTAAGAAGACGACAGGCAAGAGCGAAATTCTAGAAAAATCGCTATTAAAAGTTCCGGTCGCTCTGGGAGTGGCTGCAACGGAACAGGTTTCCGGTCACTCAAGAAGAGTGGCTGAAGGTGAAGGTGTTACACAAATAAATAGGCCTACGGAAAATCTCAATAAAAATCATAGAAACGCGCTTTGTTTGTGAGGAGTGAGTTGTTTTTACGACCCAATACGCGGTCGAACCACTTCTCAAACTGTTTTCCTGTGTACACTCACGTATTGGTAAAGGTGGAAAAAAGGGTTGTGCTTCATCACGTAAAATTGATAACCGCTCTCTCAATTAGTGGGAGAGTAGAAGGCTGTTATCGAAAACCCATTCTCACTTTTTCATGCCAAAGAAGGTGTCACAGTTCTGACGTAATTAGTTCAAAATGGGTAACTCTAAAACTAAAGTAAAATTAACAGCAGATGAAGGATGGTTGGAAAAAAACTGTCCAAATGCAGGAAGAGTCAGTGCAAATAGGTGGAGAAATCCACATAAAATTTATTGCCCAGCCTGGCAAGGCAAATGCAATCAAGAATCAATAACTGCTTTAAAGGCTGCTTTACAAAAAGAATTATTTGAGGAAAAGAGCCAAAAGAAAAAAGCAAAACGCTTAGCAGAATGGCACCTTTTCAAGGCGTGGATGGTAGAAAACGATAAACGCATTGCTAAACGTGCCCAAAAGCAGGAAACTAAAGATAAACAGAAAACTGCAGGAGAAGAAAAACCGTACCCCCCTCCTTATGCTCTTCAGCCTGCACAGCCTGCAGCAGCTGCACCTAACCTTACGTCAGCACTTCCTGTAAGCTCTCCTCACAAACCTTTTGTTTCAAATCCCTATATGGAGGCCAGACAACAATTAAAAAATGCCTTCCTAAATGGTCTACTGCCTAAGATAAAAGCACATGTAGACAAACACTGGGTCACTCAAAATACAGGAACCTTGCCTGAAGCCCTACAATATGCTGAGCATGCAGTCAAAATTCAAAAACAAAAAGAAAAAACAGAAGGAGTTTTCATGATTGATCCAGAGACAGGCTTTATAGCCTTCTCAGGACAGCAACACACGGCAGGTTTTAAGCAAAGTAGGGGAAAGCAAAAAGCAGGACAAAGAAGAGATAGAAGAGATATGAGATGTTATAACTGTGGTAAAATCGGGCACTTTGCTCGAAACTGTAGAAATGTAAGCCAAGAACAGGAAGGTGGAGATGACAGGCGCAGACGCCGTGATGAATGACTAGCACAAGAAAAGGGAAGTGAAACAAGTGAAGGGGAGGTTTACAATGTAGAACAACTACTGTTAGGTTCAGAAGACAAGCCAACAGTTGTAATATATGTGAAAGGTGTGCCGTTAAAAAAATGTTTTGGGACACAGGAGCTTGTAAAACTGTTTTAACTGTAGAAGTCCCAAATGTAACATTTTCAAAAGACACTTTAATTGTGAAATCAGCCTCAGGACATGTGACATTGCAACATCTAACCGATCCCCTTTTATGTCACATAGAGATAGTGGCTGTGGCGGCAAAAATCAGTGCATTTATGACCCATCATGCCCAGATTGTATGAAATAAATAAAAGGAAATCATTCATATGAAGACCTTTTCTATAAAAAAAAAAAAGAGAGATGCATAAGGTAGATTAAGGCTGTGTCATTGTTCAGCCAAGGAAAGTGTGTGAAAAGATAAATGTTTCCATCCTGGAGGGTGGGTGAGACTGCAGCTCACTCACAGTCCCTGATGGATACAAAATAAAATATAATATTAATATTGACAAGAAGTATCTTAGCCAGTATGATGTGAGATGGACAATTGTTATGAAGTAGTCTGCATCAAGCTTAAAGGTTTGCTCAAACTCAGTATAATGAAATATGAGATGAAGAAAATAAAAGCAATATCTAAACCAATTAGGTGCATAGAGGCACTTAACCTGCTTGAAAACCTGTCATTTATCCTAGATAAATATTACTGAGATACAGAGCACATCTATAATAACAACTAATAAGCCAAACCCTGTAAGATAATAACTAAACCTGCAGGATTATGAAGCTGAATTAAATGTGTGGACACCGCTAAGTTGATAAGCATGTTACACATTTTCTTTTATTTTTTATTTATTGGTTTTTTTTAGAACAGAGGCTGCATGCTATTAAAAGCGAACACATGCAGCTGTCTGTGAGCTCAGTTTCCCCTCACACTTCTGCTCTGTTTCTGGCAGCATTTTTCTTTGTCTTTTTGTATCCTGACTCATGTATGTTTTTGTTTGTTTTTGTTTTTTGATTATTTTGTTGGTTTGGAAACAAATTTGTGCCAATACTTGTGGATTACGGTGACACATAGTGATTAGGCATATGATTTACAAATACCCAGTTTTAGAACTGTGAGCTATGAACAATGCAAAGTTTAGGAAAATATATATATATATATATACAAAACAAATTGATGTTTTAACAACAGAAACCATAGATCTAATACCTTTAGAAATACTAGCAGATGCACAGAAAACAGCATCGCTGAGTGAACAAAAATCTTGGGTGAAAGATGGAGCAGAATTAAAAGACAACCTTATGATGTGTAATGGCAAACCAGTGCTTCCAAAATCTTTGCATAGAACTGCTGCTTTAGTGACACATGGGAAAACTCATGTGTCATCAGGAGGGATGATTAATATTCTTAATAAACAATTCTATACAAAAAATTTTGAAAGTTCAGCACAAGAGTTTATCAGAACATGTATGATTTGCCAAAGACACAACGCACAGGGAAATCTACGTCCAAAGCGAGGGCATTTCCCTATACCACCGCATCCATTTCACACTGTCCACATGGATTTCATAGAATTAAATGAATCACAATCCTCCAAATATGCACTTGTGATAATTGATGTATTTTCCAAGTGGCCAGAAATATACCCAGTGAAAAAAGCAGATGCAATATCAGTAGCAAAATGTCTATGTAATCATTTTATTCCAACGTACGGTATTCCATCTCTGATAAGATCAGACAATGGCACACATTTTGTAAATGAAGTAATAAGTAAAGTTTCTGAAGCTTTGGGCTTCAGCATAAAACATCACTGTTCTTATCATCCACAAAGTGCAGGATTAGTCGAGAGAACTAACGGCACAATTAAACAAAGGTTGAGGAAATGTATGGAAGAGACTAAAAAACCTTGGCCTGAATGTCTAAGCTTGGTTAAATTATGGATGAGAATAACTCAAGGAACAGGTGGTCTAACGCCATTTGAAATCGTACATGGCAGACATTTTCCACTCCCCATAATGAGTGAGCCAATTAATAAATCTATTGCAGAAACAACAATGGCAGAATGGATGACAAAACTATTTGAGAATAAAGAAGTGAGATTAAGCAATCAACTGCCGAGTGACTTTTCTTCAGTTTCTTGCAGGTTGAACCCCGGTGATTGGATTCTGATTAAAGTCCTCCAGCGGAAAAACTGGAGTGCTCCAAAGTGGGAAGGTCCCTTCCAGGTGCTACTTACCACACCCACAGCGTGTAAGATAGCCGAACGAGTTTCGTGGATTCATCAATCCCACGTGAAGAAAGTGTTTGCACCACAATAAGACGCCGGTTCCCCTGACTCTTACGTGAACCCCTGCTGGAGGACAGGGCTGAACGGGTTTCCCGCCCTGTGCTTCCTCGGCAGTGCTACTCACGTGGGAGCTCGGGTGTGCCTGGTCGCCCTGAAGATCAGACTGACCTATCCCACCGAAGAGCAGAACCAATAATAACACCAGGGACGCCTGAATAAAATCTCAACAAGATGACTGAGGAAAACAACCTGATAAATCCAGAAGAAGAACCAGCTTCAGAATCAATGCTAGCACCAGTTCCAGCCCCAAAGCTGTTGTGCTTGGGCGCTTGTGACATCAAACAAAAACTACTCATGTGCTACATATTCTGTCTAATGGCTATCCTCCTGATGACGACACTCTTTTGGTTGATGCCCAGTGGAACCCACAAGACAGTACCAATTATTCTCCGACCTAAGAGGTGGACCCACGACAACTCGCACCTGAAGGAGATAGACAAAGAACACAACCACCCGTGGCTGAACAATGCATGGTACCGGTATGTCCATGACAGAGTGCACAGAGAAGACAATGCCGCAAACTGCTATGTCTGCTCACATATGCCCACGACAGCACTCCATGCCACAGTGTATGGAAAACCCCCAACCAAGGCTGAAGCACTCTGCATATATGACAAAGCCATTACCGGGACCTGCTCAACACCAGGAAAACCTGTGATGGTGATAGGTGGATCCATAAAGGACCAAAACAGCAACACATGCCACAACACTACACAATATATAGTCCCACAGAGTGTAAAGTCTTTAATCTACAACATAACAAACTGCACCCACCAGTACCCAAATATAAACTACACCTGCAATGAAGCCTACTGGGTGCATATAAACGTCAGCCATAGAAAACTGAAATCATTCTCAGTTGTTTTGCCACCTGACATACAACACCCAGTGTGCTTTAACTTCACAGGAGCAACCGGACAAACAGGTACGCCCCAGGGTCTGAAGAAATTAGGACAAAACCGAAACTGCTCCATGATCCTGGCGGCACCAGATTGGGATGGCATCGGCTCATCGACAGGTACATACTGGGTACAGGGCGCAGCTTGGGCGTGTGGCCTGAAAGTCTATTTCATGCTGCCACCAAACAGCACCGGACTCTGTGCCCCTGTTCTGGTATCTGACCACACCTTTAAGATGTCAGTGAACAGCAACACCAGAGCTAAACGTAGCACAGGCCTCAAGCCCCATGATCCATATCTTGGTTCTGATGTACCAGATGACTTCAAACTCTGGACCAAGAGCCAGAAGGTAATACACGCTTTGTTTCCATGGATAGGAGTAGGGAAACACGCACTACGGATAGAAACCCTGGACTATCGTTTTGGATTATTTTTAAATGCTTCAACCCGCATTAATCAAGGACAGAATGAAGAAATTGATGCAATTCGCATCACTGTCATGCAGCACCGAGTGGCTTTAGACATCATTCTCGCAGAGAAAGGTGGTCTCTGCGTATTGTTTAACACTACATGTTGTACCTACATACCTGATAACATCCATTCATTAAACATGACAAATGCTTTGAATGTTTTGAAACAACTGAGAGACGCTCAGCAGCAGGACTACGTTACCGATACTCAAGGTTGGTGGGACTGGCTGCTGAGCGGCTCTTGGAAATCTCTACTGATTAAAGGCCTGTTGGCCCTTTTCAGTGTGATGTTACTATTTTGCCTTTTCATTGCTTGTATTATCCCATGTCTGAGAAGCATAATGACAAACATGTTCAAGCGTATGTTAGGAAACCATGTCTTGGCTCAGTCAGTTATGGAGGATCCCTATCGTCAGTATGGTATGCTGAGTGTGGGAGAGAGAGAAGAAAATCTCTATGACAATCTTGACAAGCTTGTTGTTTAATTATTTCACTGAATGACGTGCAAGTTGAAAATGTGACTAACAAGTGACTATGCATTGAGTAAAACATGTGAAATATATTAACATCAGGAGGGAATGTTAAGAGAATTTTTATTTTAGTTAAATCATTAAAGTATAATCAAGTAGAAACAAGTATGCCTTATAATCAAGTGTTTATATATTTTCACACGGTAAAGCTTACTGTTGAAAAGAACACAATGTATTCCTTGCTTAAGTGTGTGAGATGTTTGACAAAGACAGGACATATACATGCATTCTTTACTTCAGTGTCTGCGATGTCAGATAAGCATGAATACTGCTGTGTCGTTGTTTTTCAGTTTGTGTGCAGAAGTTAGATAGCTAAGACAATGCCTGAGCTCTCCCCTCTTCAGTTGAAAGAGGAAGTATTATGTAACCCATTTTGCCTTATAAATAAAGCGAGTAAACGGTGCTCGGTGTGTTAGTCTGCTCAGAGACTCTCACCCGTGCGCACGTCTTTGAAACTCTGAGTCGGTCTGCCAGTGTCTCATTTCTCTCTTACTGTGTTTGAACAAATTGTCAACCCTTGACAAATGTATTTTCTCATTAGTTTTGCATTTGGCTAGGGTTAGTCTCACTATTGGTAGCATGATGAAGTTGCACAGATAGTGCAACTCCTTCTAGGATGGCACATCAATATGTCCCTATTGCCAGAAGATTCACTGTTGCTTCCAGCACAGTCTCAAGAGCATGGAGGAGACTCCAGGAGAAAGGCAGTTACTCTAGGAGAGCTACACAGGGCTGTAAAAGATACTTAACTCATCCGCAAGAATGGTATCTGCTCCTCTGAGGAAGGAGGGACATGATGAGCACTGCCAGAGCCCTAAAAAATCTCCAGCAGGCCACTAGTGTGAATATTTTTGACCAAACAATCGGAAACAGACTTCATTAGAGTAGCCTGAGGGCCTGACTTTCTGTATTGGGTCCTGTGCTCACTGCACATATATATATATATATATATACACATATATACATACATACATATATATACACATACATACATATATATACACATACATACACATATACACATACATACACATATACACATACATACACATATACACATACATACACACACACACACATATATATACACGTGTTTTCATTAATACCTTGTGTGATGGTGCTGAAGATAATGAGGACAGAAAGGATCCGTGTATGAGGACAAGGGCTTCGGTAAAGGGGCCAACTTCCAGCTGCTTCAGAGCATTTCATAGGGTGATCTGAATCTTCTGCAGGCTTTGACACTTCCTCTCCTATCCATTGCAGAGTAGCAGATGGTGCTACATGCTAGGCAAAATATACAGAAACACACACTCAGATGCTCTGGCCATTGCGCAATATTAGCAACTGTGCCTGCAATCATTCACTTTTGTTATATAACTGTCAAAACAGAAATTACATGCCTACAATGATCTTCATCAAATGCTAGTGTATAAAATACAAGGTCAGCCTGACAGGGAGCCAGCAGGCTTCTTCTGCAACTTTTCCATAACTGATGGATCTAATAAATCAGCACAGTAAACTACAGCTACTATCCAAGATTTATGTATTTTGAAAGCTGAAGAGCTGGTGGTCTTTCCCTTTCCCCAAGGTCTCCACTGGTTCACCAAGAACCCTCATCTTAAAGTCATCTCTGTTTCTCCATCTATGTGTTTTGGCTCAAAGCCAGTTGGTATTCATCATATAAAGGGAACACGTTATTTAGCAATAAGGAAGCAAGTGGTTTAACGGGCCCAAGCTCCCTGTAGCAGGACTAGTGACAAGGACTTAAGGCTGGAAGATTGGACACGGTAGAAAGTAAGTGGATAAGGACAGTTGGTGTAGGCTGAACCCAAGCTCATAGCTGGGACTGAGGCCAGATGACTGGCAGCTGGTAAGGACTTCATACGAGCATGAAAATTGCAGTCCAAGTCTGCAAATGGGATTGGGCCACGGTTTAATAATGTCTCACATTCAGATAGCAATTGCTGATATACAATGTTTGTTATCTAGGACTCTTGAGGGGCTTGTGGCCAGATAAGGAGAAGGACACACACCCTTATCAGAGCCACAAAAACGGCGACAGCCTGCTCAAATGTCTAGACTCTGTCTGACACACATACAGGCAGGGGACTTCAGAAAACCAAGCATCTCATGTAAACACAAGATGAAACTCGACAGGACTACCAAACAAGAAAGCCTTCCTTAGTGTGAAGGGAGATGTAGCGATAAAGTGGATATCCCCCGCTTGAAGTCTATGTGTACCTCTGATGTGTGGGGAGGGAAAAACTGTGTCAACTTTAGAGCCAGCCTCATGTTTTGAAATGAGGTCCAGCAGCTTTCTGCTAGCAGAATAACACTCAGCTTTATAAAGGCTGATGAAATATGAATGAGCCAGGCCACAGAATTACCTGCATCTTGTTATAGATTGTAATCTCACCCTGCTGTGTTCTTACTTTCTAAAAGCAAAGCTTATCTAGTAACAGGAATAACACTGCTGCTGAAAAGTGTCCAGAAGCAATGTTTTAGGAATAAAGCAGCTGTTACTTAGATTAATGTCCTTTCAGGCAGCTATGCGGGAGATTTAGTTTTTAAACAGTGGCAGATCATATAAACAAGATGCAGCCCATTTTGTCTTTCTTGCAGAAAAACAAACCATCCCCCCTGAAGGTCACTGTCTTGGCATCGTTTTTTCAGCACTGGCTTGTTTGCTCACAGTGAACACACGCTTAAAATTTTCATGAAAAAGAATAGTGACTGTGTTAGACTTTGTTTATAATGATCTCAGCCAGAGCTTAAATAGTCATAGCGTAACATTTCTTTCAACAACCCAACAAGAACATTTCCTAATAAATATCATGCATGGCCAAAGGTTTAATTATTATTTTTTTTAGCTGAATTCCGGTAAAAATGTCATGCTCCACATGTCCATAATATAATACAGTAAGTTCCTTGGTGCATCTAAAAATTACCTGCTCTAAAAACACAGCTTGCTCACAGAAATAATATTATCTTTACCTGCCTGCTGTTGTCCAAGTGTCTCAAAGCAGAGTAAATGAGGCGAAGCAGGTTGAGGAGGAGCTTAGGTTCTGACAAAGGAGTGTGATGAAGCTGGTCTGCTAATAACGGGAGCACCTAAGAAACCCAAGATAAGTTATGTCTAATCAAACTCTGTCCGTGTCTCATCATCTCCTGCTTTTTTGTTGTTGTGACACCAACTGTGTGTGTTGGAATAGAGCCGGGAAGAAATGCAAAGATCAGAGCAAAGCTGCATTGAGCACACCACCTTGAGGAATCTTTCGCTGAGCAGAACCTCTGAACACCGGCCTACACCTTCCACTTTGTTTTCTGTTACATCAAGCACCCACTCCAGCAGAAAGGATATGAGCTTCAGTGGAGAGGGAGTTACGCTGCCCTGAAGGAAGAAGGGTGAAAAATAAGTTACAGTTGCTGTGTTTATTAGACCTCTCCCAGCTCAAATATAATGCAAAGAAAAAGTGTTAAAAAAGAAAATAAAGCAATAAAAGTTTGACAAAACCAGCTTTCTCAGCAGGGATATAACTGTATCCAACTCCGTATATCTATCTTCATCAATAGCAGTGATGATAACTTAACATAATCACAAACTATGATTTATCATGTCAGTTGGAAGTATGCGTGTGGTTTGTGGAGAAGGGCTGTTGTACCATTTCCTTTCCGGGTATATGTAAAGAGCAGTGTTAGTGTTTGTCTAACCACACTAAACCACATGCAGCGTTTTTCACTAAACACATTAACGATAGATTAAGTAACATGGCTGTAATTAGAGGAAATCTGTAAATCCTGCTGATTGGTAGTACATTTAACTGTTAAACAAACAACCCCCCCGGTCCCACTCCCACACACAGAGACGCACGCACACACACAGAGACACACTCTGAGTAGATGAAGTACCTTGTTGTTGGGTTTTCCAGAAGCTGTTGCTTTCTCCTTGTTGCATGGCTTAAAACACTCGGTACTCTTAATACTCCCTTTGTTGCAGCTTCTTGTTGCTAAATTGTGCTCATATTTCCTCTTAAAATAATAATAAAAAAAAAAAGCCAAAAAAAGTAAATGTCAATATCTGTTTTGTCTATTTACTAAAGATAACAGATATCAGAATGGCCTCCTTTATTCAACTCTCATTATTTAGATGCTGAAAACTGATTGTGAGACTAAATGTCACAACTTTAAGGCTTTTCATATAAAACATGAAGGAACGGCCTTTTCTGCACTGATATATTTGTTGTTACCTGAAGATTTTCAAGCCGAGCCTGCACCCTCTTGGATTGGCTCTCCAGCCTCTTATTTCGTTCACCGATCTCATTCAACTGTTGATTTGAAAAAAGAAAAAAAAGACAATGACAATAATCAGTGCGCTGTTGCAATATAAATTCCCCAAAAGCACTTAGATCAACAAAACAAGTGTAGACAAAGCAATCCTAATACACTGTCGTATTAGTGAACTTCCAGATATCTTATGTTGTAGCGCCCTCCTCTGGATCAACAAGCTACTGGCTTGGTAAGAAAACTTTAACTTCTTTTTTGGGAACATTTGAATGGTAATTTTGAAGATGCCATCATCTTCATTTTGAATATGACATTCAAAAGTTGGAAATAATCATGCTTATGAAATGTTCAGACCTAGATTAGAAATTTTACAAATGCAACCAATTCCAACCTGCTTCTTCATGTTATCATTGAGCTCCTTGATTGTCTCGAAATTGCTTTTAAGCCTCTTGTTTTCTTTGTTTCTCTCTCGAAGAAGGTCCTGCAGCCGGCTCAGTTCATGCTGGTGTTTCTGGTGAGATGCACACATAACTGAACATTCACACAAAATGAAGATAGCAGTGACACCTTATGGAATAATCCATGACCTGTAAGTGCATGGATGGTTATGTAGAAGGTGGAAGGAAAGGGAACTATGTGTGGTGAAGAACACGTCCCTTCTTTTTAATGTAATATGATGTTTTATTCGTGTCAAACCTCCTCTATAGTCACAATGCGACTGTGGACCATCTCTTTCATCCCAGCCAGCTTCAGCAAAGCCTCTTCTTGCCGTTTTAGCCTCCTTTCTCTCTCATGCAATTCTCTCTCCCGCTGCTGCTGATTTTGTCGCTCTGCCTGTGAACACACAAATGCATGCTGAGTCTACAGCTTCAGCACAACAAAAACCGAAATACCTAACATGCCATGTTTGTAAGGTTTCTTCATTTTAATTGATTGAGCAATTCTGGACATAGAGCTTTATTTATTCTATTATGAGAGGAAGAAATATGTGTAAACCTTTAGCTGTTTGTGTATGGTCATCATTTCATGGTAAATCTTGACTAGTGCAAAGGAAGATGAGTCACATGAGTTGGGAAACTGGAAATCCCACTGCAGCTCTCTGTCACTCTCAGCTTCCTGGGACCCAGAGCTACCATCCAGATAGGAAGGCAAGGTCACATCTGGACAAGAGTATCAAGTTATTAAAAGAAAACTTTAAATCAACTTAGGATATAATTTCAGCTTCTGAGTGAAGCAGAAAACATTTGCCTTGGCAACAAAGTGGACTACTACCTGTGAAACACACATACCCATTTCTGTAAACAGCACCTGAGACTCCTGAAGTGGGACTACTGTGGAGTCTGCACTCAGGTCCTCATTGTTGCCATGCAAACTACAACTGTGCCAAATTAAACCAAACACAACCACATACAGGTTTTGCTCAAAGAAGTCATCATTAACATGCAAACACTTCCATGGTGTTACTGATCACTTACTGCTCAGGATGATTGGCGACTGCTTTGAACAGTTCATGCACAGCTCTGTTGTAGCATTTCAACTCTTTGGACCCACCAGTCAAAACAAGTCTTTGTGCAAAGTCTAAAAAAAAAAAAATATTAAAAATAATAATTCTAGTCATTCAATAATTTCTTTAATTTGTGTAGCACTGTCCGTACATGTGATGTGGCAAGTGCAATATGTGGTCTAACTTTAGAAATGTGTCCAAAATGGAAAAACTAGCTCTCAGTGAGATTTTATATCAGCAATTGGCAATTTGTTTTCTCAAGGGCCCACATGAGATTGTTGTAGGCGGCCGCACTAACGAGCTGAACTCAATTCTGCTAAATATGAATTTTAGCTCTTTATAAGCTTTCCCATGAATGCCTCCACAGCAGCGCCAGTTTCCCATGTGACCCTTGGGAAAATCAACCGCCCACTCCTGTTTTAGAGCTTCAGTAATTTGCTTAGACAAGTTGAATGTTTTTCAAAACACCAAATTTTTTTGCAATGGGACAATTGCGCTTGAAATTTCTTTTAAAGAAAGCTGGGCTACCAGCTGCAGTAGCTCTATATACTTTGTTTCACTTAAAAAACAAAAACAAGAAAACAAAAACAACAATGTAATTTCCCCAAGACTCTCTGAACTTTTGCATTTTGTTATGTACAGAACATTGCAACCCACTGTGTCAACAGTAGCATTTGGGGCTTGTTTTTAAGCTTTTCACCATTTTTAAAATAGAAAAAAAGCTATAATTCAATAATATCATGTTAACCAGTGAAGACAAATGTGGTGTGACGTGCAATATTTAATAAATATATAACGCTTAAAGATCTGTTGGAACCCAAAAGGGCATGTGACACCCAGACTACACTTACCATCACTGGTTCCTGTGGTAGTTCCCTTTGGAGGTAGAACCTTAAAGACAGTGCATGTTTTAGAACATAGGTGCAAAAAGACAAAATGTCATATAACTATTTGTCAAATAACGTGGCGACTACTCTTACACGAAGCCTACATACACAGCTGGTAAACCAGAAATACAGAGGCTCGGTGTTCAACTAGCTACACGTTAACCTAGTCTGTTTCTTATGAATTTAGATACAGGGATGGGAGACCAGATATTAATGATTTAAACGCGTAGGTTAACGTACATTTAACCAGTAGTAACTATGTAAACAAGCTTGGTAAACGTCGGTCGGAGAACAAACAGAAGAATGGACAGGCAACTTTTGCACAGGGTAGCGTTTCCAAGATACTGCACCACAAAACTTAACTGTGTACTTCAAATTGTCAAACCTGCTTCCTC
Source organism: Rhamphochromis longiceps (assembly GCF_057381845.1). Taxonomy (NCBI): domain Eukaryota; kingdom Metazoa; phylum Chordata; class Actinopteri; order Cichliformes; family Cichlidae; genus Rhamphochromis; species Rhamphochromis longiceps. Next base: position 27,978,588 of record NC_140572.1, read on the forward strand.
CTCTCCAAATATTGCTGCCCAGGCTTTTCCACTGTGTTATTCAAGTCGGCATCCTTGAAATGTTGGTTCATAGCTACTATTACTGTGATTAGAATCTTCCTCCTCTTCACTTTTATCCCACGAGTTTACGTAAAATAAAAAATAAAACCAACTTCCGGTTAAAACTTTCGAATTAAAACCTCTTCATATCATGGATAAAGGTACTTTTTCTGAGCTGGTATTCTGTAAAGTCGTAACATATTCGACATTACTGGTGGCATGTTGGAAAACTTCCTTAACCAACCGTGTTCGCTAACTTTAAAGCACCATCCAAAATTTGGCGGATGATTAATCACGTGATGCATTTTCTTCAACGCCACCAGCGCTGTTTAGTGGGGGACAATGGCGCCAGCTAGTGGCTTTTAAATGTAATCAATATGAGGCAGACAGGTATAACAGCTGCAAGGAGCAGAGGCAGTGAAGGTGGATGAGTTTAAATACCTGGGGTCATCCAAGCAGGTGAAGGAGAGAGTGCAGGCAGGGAGGAGTGGAGAGGACAAACGGAAGACCTATGAGGAGTCGCATGGATGTAGTGCTGAGGACATGCAGAGGGTTGGTGAAACAGAGGGGCATGCTAGGAATAGGGTAAAATGGAGGCAAATAATCCTCTGTGGTGATCTCTAAAGGGACCAGTCGAGAGAAGAAGAAGAAGAATATTGCTCCAAATAAAAAGAGAGAAGTACAGGACTATAAGTGACAGCAGGTGCGGAGGATGAATGTATGATTAGCATAGTCATCAGTGACTCTAATTTCTCCAGCAGTGTGTAGTCATTTGATCCACCCTTTCTGTGTTCACTAGTTTTAGGCTAATGCAAACAGTAAAGCACAATTTTTTCAGTAGCTTTTTAAAAAAAAAATCAACAAAGCTTATCAAAGTTGTTTTAATTCAGCAATTTAGTGTAATCGTGTATAAGTCAATCCTCTAAAGCCCTTCAAAAATCAAGTACATTTGACATAACTCCTCTCTTATTACTTGCCTTTAAATCGCAATATTTGGCTTAAAAAGCTAAATTTTATACAGTGTACGTTTCATCTAGATTCAGTTTTGGATTGCCTGAGGTGAGATCTCTGCGACTGATGGATGAAATCTTACCGGCTCAGTTACAGTGTAGTTACACCAATCAGCCACTAAGTGTCAGTGCTTCATCAAAGACAATAGACACCATCAGTCTTTAAGCTTGTCAAATCAGTGCACAACGTCAGACTGAGCAACTCAAACATCCCACTTTCACTTACAGTTGATTTACAGTTTTTCAACGGCTATCACAACATAAATATTTGTCTTTTATATTATTACTATCGGTGATAGCTTTGTTGCATGCATTCCCTAAAATCCTGAAAGGTCACCGAAAGCAGACACTGTGCAATACAAAACTTTACATTTTTAAACAACAACAACAAAAAATATTGCATATTGTTTTCTTTTCTTTTCTATCTGACTGTATGAGCTTTAAGAAATTAAAGCTCAGTAAATATGATGACTGAATAACAAATATCAGTTGAATTCTGTGGGTTTTTAATTGCAATTTTGTAATAAAGGTGTGAGAATTAAAAAAAATGCATAATGCATCACTATGAAGTCAATAAAAGTGCAGAGGTTAAAAAATAAAGATAAAAGAGAATCTTTATTGTGTATTTCCACAGATTAACCTTCCTGCAGCCCTTTAAGTACCCCTGTGACTCACAGTTTAGATTTTAGCCATTAGGCAGTGCCAAGTTTGCTTTAGACTTGAATAGTCTAAAATAGCCTTTAAGATTAATGTCCCCTCTCTCTGTTTGGCCAATTAGCAGCCTTCGCCATTAATACACATTCTCTTGATTCAGTCACTTTGTCCCTGCAGGCTTTTGCTTGATGCTGTGAGAAATTAGCCAGCACGCATAATAACACAGATCTTCATTAGAGCTTTTTCCTTTGTCCACTTTGTATGGAAATGACTCTTCCCATTATATTAATTGATCATAGACGTTCTTCATTCAGCGGTATTCTATCCATTTCGGCCAAAAAGAGACTGTATAAGGCAGTCAGTAGTGCGTGTAAATTTGTGAGTAGTTTTTGTTTGTGAAAGTTAAAGACTGCATAGTTGGGAGAAAAGTGCTCAGTACTTTAGTAATGTCCACTTTTGATTCATTTACATTCACTAAACAGTCCCCCCCCCCCCCCCCTATTTATGGATATTCTAACATCAACAGCTCTCATGGAAGCAAGCAGTTTGTACACAAATTTTATGAAGAGCAGTCATGAAATTCTGGGGACCCACTCAAGATACGATAATTGGGTTTCATTTTCACTAAACAGTGGGGCACTCATATAAAGAACAATTCTGCTCTTTATTATAGCAGAGTGTATGAACTCTCCAAGCTCATGTTTTAGCATGCGGCTCTATTTATTATTGGGAGGGAATATTTCTCTCTTTAGTGGGTGAGTGTAATGAGTGTGTGTGTGAGGCAGTAACAGATATAGCGCAGACAGTAAGAAAAGATGTGGCCAACATAAACACGTGTCACCCCATGGGACACAACTAGACAAAAGCAATCAGCTCTAATCATTGAATTACCAACATATTGCTGTGTTGTATTGCACAACCAATTATCTCCCGTCTCATGATACAAGGCAACGCACATAGACACCCAAGTACTCTCACACTCAATTAAAGTGGCGATGGCAGTGCTCTGCTGTGAAAATGATTGCTTTTCAATTGGCATGACTCGTTGAGTCCACAGAGCAGTATTATGTATGCTAATGCAAGCTGTAAAAATGGATTTGCAGTTCAGGGGGTGGACTCAGAGCAATTAGAGAGCCCCAGACAAGACACTGCTACCCAGGGCAAGCAAAGCAATTTTATGAGCTCTTCCATATTAAAAAATATATTTTTTTGAAACATTTATAGGGACACGCCTGTAAAAATGTGAAGGCCAGTAGATACTGTAGCAGTAGACTGATGCATAAAAGTAGCCTTTTCTTCAGTGGGAGAAGCATGACTTCTTCAGTCTCCTAGATAATTATCCAAGCCTAAGTTAGGGGTCAATGAGGAGTAATAACATATACATATGCTCTGGTCAGCGTGTTTTCAGTCATCTCCCAGCTCTCACATTAATTGGACTTGGAATAAGCATCTAACATGCACACGACCGAAAGATATGGCTCTTCAACTTTGAGCAGCAGCTCATTCTTAACTTGGAAAGAGCGATCCATTGTTCTCTATAAGAACATGTTCAACTCCAATGCACCCTGAAGGTCACATGTCAAATAAAGCCAGTGGAAGAAACCCAAAAAGCAGAGAGGAAACTCTAATGTTCTCAAACTGGAGGCTTGTCAGGCAGGAATGGTCGGCATGTATCATAAACCCAAAGTACTAAACACAAAACTCCCTAAGGAATGTGGTTGTAAGAATTCTCCATTTCCACAGAGCAGTCAAACCCACCCCTCGGTGGTGACCAGTTGGCCATTGGGCTCTTCTTTTTCACCCCAGTGTCCAAGCTTACACTCCACTTGAACTTTATGGCTATCTTTGCAGTTTCCGGCCTCACAGCGTTCCCACTGTGCCCCACAGGTAAAGGCCCAGCCGCCGGAAATTGACAGTAAGTGTCTCTTTCTCTCTCACTACAAGTTGGGGCCACTGACTTTCTAAATTGGTCATAGAGACAGATCATAAGAGGCTATCTTATCTTACCAATGTTGGGGGTTTTTTGTGACTAAGTTTGAAATATTCCCACCCTCGCAGACTGAAGATCAGTCCCCAAATTTGAAAATGTTAATCTACATAAAAAAGGAATCAAAAGATCACTTAAAACTGCAGCGAGCTATCTAAGACAAAAAGAGTTCAATACTTCTAAAGTATGACACTGAAATTAAAGTAAATAATTTATTCATAGCTGAGAAGGGTCAGTGATACTACTTCCTTGTCCAGCCCTATACATTTGCATTTGTCAGAACTACTGCAATCAGCAGCCATAAAATGCCCTGCAGGATTTATCCTTATAATAACTTCTACTATTTAAGAGCCTGTAATAGCTTTGTCAGGTTATATTTATTAGATTAATTTCTACAGATTTAATTGATACATGAATATTTTAATGTTTACCCCTTACTTAGTCTAAAAGGCTCTTGGTTTCTCAGGAAACCAGGAGGAAAAGTAAAGTAAATCCACTTCTGGGGAAGCCCCTCGATAGCCACTTTTTTGTAATGGAAATGCATGAAAATGTTTTAATTATTCAAAGGATTCATAGTTTATTCGGACTTTTACATTTGTCTAATCATTATGGTGCTGAAACTGAAATGGGATTTAGTGATTATAGTAAAGTAGGTGACGATAAATCTGGATAAAGTCGGGCAGAATGTTACAGTATTTCAGAGAAACTGCCTTTCATTGTTCTCGCTGTAATGCACTTCCACTGATACTTTGGAAAAGTCAGCGGTGTATAGGAGTAAGAATCATTTTTTCAAATAAAATGCGGGCACATTTAGCATATATCTGCATATAATGTTTGCAGATCACTTTCTTATATTCATTTACCTATCCATCAGCGACCACGTGCACAAACAATAATATTAATGTCCTATCATTCCTATTTAAAAAAACAAAAAACAAATCACAACACTGAATGATCCTCACCCCAAAGTGGGTATGTGCAACGTCACAAGCATACGCAGGAGATGAGTGGAAGGTGATCGGCCCCTTTAAAATGCTTTAATGATCATTTAAGTTGCGTCAAAGGCCCTTAAGTGTCAGTGGCCCTATTTTCCAGCAGAATGAATGGAGCCACTGTTAAACAGCTAGCCTGCCTTAGACAGCCTGTATAGAAACCGAATACATCAACACAGTCCGTGATAGTGAAGTTTGACCTCAACTCCCACTCACAAACATTCCTCTAAGTGTGTGTGAGTGTGGTTGTGCACCAGTGTTTTTGAACGCCTGATGCAGACATTAATATCTGATAAGTTTACAGCACTGTGCAAAAGTCATGAGCCTGTCTACATTTCTTTATATTTTGCTTCCAAGGAGCCTGACTTTGTTGTGGACTTGAGCAATAGTACCCCAGGCTTTCTAAAGGGCTGTCAGAGTTTTTCCTTGGACACTGGCTTCTTTTACCTGACTCGTTTCAGAAGATTTATTAAGCCACTCAACAGTGACCTAGAAATCATTCAAGCACAAGTGTGCCCTGCAAAGATTTGAGAAGACGGGATGATTAGAAAACAAAAAGTGGTAGGCCTTAAAAATCTATCGACAACAGATGAAGAGGATCTAAAATTCATGACTGCAAGAAACAGGGGAAAAAACTGAGAAATGACCTGACACGTGACCTTAGAGATGTATTTGACCCCTCAGTTTATCAATTTTTTCTGTTTAGCGAGAACTCATCAGAAACGGTTTTAGTGGATCTCCTGTTTTCCTTAAGGAAGGAAACAAACAAGATTTTCCTTAAGGAAGGCAGAAAAGGCAGACGTATGGCAACTGACACAAGACTGAACTGTAATCATTGGCAACAGGTGTTGGGAGGTGATGAATCCAAACTTGAAGTTTTTGGGTAAACTCATTGCCAGTATATACAGTGGAGGTCAGAAGAGAAATACAACAATGAGTCTCCACTGTCATCTGTAAAACGTGCATGCCCGTGCATTTCAGTCAGTAGTGTTGGGCCTCTTGTTGAAACTGATGGAATTGTGATTGCAGAAAGATGTAGTGAGATGCGATCGGCCACAGCTTCATTTTTCAGTATGACAATGAGCTCAAACATACTGTTACTGCAGTAAGGAAGCATACCTGGATAGAAAAACACACAATGGAACACTATCAATCATGAACTGGCCTCCCCAGAGTCCTCACGATTGTTGAAGCAATGTGTTCTTGAGAAAGAACAAAACAAAAGACCTCCAACATCCAAAGAAGAGCTTTGGGTGTCCTTCAAGAAGCCTGGAGAACTATTGGTGAAGATTACTTAGAGAAAGGACAAGGTTGCTGAAGAATAAAAGTGAGTATACTGAATATATCAAAATATCAAGAAATAAGGAGTGGCTCAAAGCACAAGACTGATTTTTATGTCAGAAAATCATTTGAAAAAATTAATAAACATTAATCATACTCTAATAGAGCTTATGTTTTTTACAGTGGTTAATAAAACATCCCACCCTATTTCTGGGGTGGAAGGGGGGTGGGGGTGGATTTTATCTATATTAGACATAGTTCTGCAACTGCCCCACAAGCGACCAAATAAGTTGAGCAGATTAAGCCATCATATGTTTTAAACCAACTGATAAGGGAGCAATCTTAGTGCACCCAATCTAACCACAAAATTAAATAGCTGCTCTCAGATTGATATTAAATTTTCATGGGTACAGGAGGCCTATTTGACATTTGATAAGGAGAGTTAGGGTGGGAGACTCCACTCCTTTCCCTTGTGGGCTCAATATTCACTCATTCAATTTAAAGCTGTAAAGTACATCCTTCTCTCCTCATCAGATTTAACTGCAGGCTGACCAGGTTTGTGACCGATGTATAGAATTATCACTGGCCCATAAATTAATTTAGGAAACAAGTCCTGCAGATATCTTAAAAACTTCCCTGTGTCAAAATCAAACCAAACCATCTTATGTCCTTTTTTGGAAATGTTCCAGAAGGAAGACAATTAAAGGGTTAGGGGATTATTGCTTTTACTATACTATTGGCACACTGCCTGATACTTCTGAGATGAAAGGAGGCTGTTACATCCACATCACTTACTGGATTAAGAATCTAATCTCAAATCTGACACTTAAAAAAGAAAATCTGATGCACTCTCCAGACTTCTGAGCAGAAATCCTCATTCAATTGCAGAGGTACTCTTGAGGAAGCCCCTAAAAACATGACTACACCAAACAAAAGAACATATATTACAAGTGATGATTATTTAATATGTGAGATAGTATTATTAAACAGAGGCTGAAGGACAAAAATAGCGAGAGTAAAGGATTGCAGAGGGAGTGTATCTATGAGAGAACCTTCATCAGCGACCCTGGCGATGCTGTAATTCCTGCAGGGTTAAGTCATGTGGGATGTTTCTGGGTAGTCTCAGGGCCCAGCAGCCCTTTTTTGGGAATGTCATGTTTTAACAACTCCAATGCCTTTTAATTCCTGCTTCTGAAAGTCTGTCTGGATGTATTGGAATGTGTGTGAGGCAGCAGGCCAGACGCTAGTGTTTGGAAATAAACTGTCTATCCAGTCTGATTGGCCTCGTTCTCAGGGATGTGGGAGCAGCAAGTCTGCCAATACGCAGCGCACTCATGCACGCATAGATAAACAAGGACGGAAACGCTTCCAAACACACCTTACAGCGACGCCTTTATTTTGCATTCCCATGTGCTCGCGCGCCCTAAAACATGCACATGTAGCCCTGTTGGACACACAAGATGAAACCTTTGGGATAATAATGACAACAATAAACAGTGCACAAAGACAGACAGACAGACACACAGAACATGGACAGTGCAGAAGCAAGGGAATACTTTGATCTGAGATCGAGTGTGTGTGTGTGTCTATGTTGAAAGAAGGGAAAGAGGCCGACGGAACGGCTAATTCTTTTTTTTGTTAATATTATTCCCACAGCACTGCCTGATGAGCCTGATGGCTGCAATTGAACCGAGAGAAGCTCCTGGGAGACTGGTAGAGTTAATGGACCATATGTGTTCATATTATCGCGTGTGTGCGTGCGTGTATGTGTGTGTGTGTTTCTGGTTAAAAGGGAGGAGCAGTGGAGGAGTGTGATGAAATAAGCTACAACAACATAAAAGGAACGTAATTGTTCCCTGAAGGCACAGTGTTAGGAAAGTGACAAGAATAACTCAACCTCCCACATCTGAGAAAACACTGGCACTGGCATCCAATAAGACTGAAGTTTTCTATTTTTACTTTTATTTTTTTTTTAAAGGTTGAACAATGAAATGTAACTTAAAACAAAGAAAAATAAGGGACTGAGACTTGAGGAACAGGAAGCTTGTAAAAGAGCTATTTTGCTCTCTAAAATGGGATTTCAAATAGAACTATTTAAAACAGACATTTTTTGACCACAGTTGTTTTATCCTGCTCTTACTGACCTCAGTATGAGGCAAGAAGTGGAAAAATTCATTTATGGAGTAGATATGTGATTATGTTCTTATTATACATACATTACAGGTTTTTACAACTTCAGTCTTTCTATGGGGATCGTACTTTCACATTGTTTGACACTTAAAAAAAAGATTTTAAATAATTTTATGTGTGCAGAGAGCTGAATATGGAGACCCTCTAACAATGAGAAATGTATCATCCACCTCTAATCTAGAAGCACATAATTTGAGTTAATAAGTGCTCCTGCTAACACCCCACCAAAAATCAGTGTCTTGTTTAAAAATAGCTTGACTTAAAGCTACAAATGTGAGGTCCTTTTTTATGCCACCTATATTTTACATATTAATTAAAGCTCAACTTCAATGGCACAGATTATAGAGGGCATTTCCTACCCTTCCAGGTGATCGCTCAAGATCTAGGCAAGGGCAAGTGTACTAGAGACAGACATTTAAGATGCAGTTCTTAGCCTAATGTAGCAGTTTAGCAAGTAGTAGTATTCATATAATTTATTTAAAAAAAAACTTGAAGTAAACAAACAAATGTGCATTTTCCATCTGGAAGTTCAAACTTCCTGAAATGAATAGGGATTATAACTCTAAAGGACAATATTGCGCAAACTGGTCTAATTCTACTCAAAACTGCTGATGCATTGCTGCTGCCAAGCCTCTGCTACGTCCATGAAACCTCATGTAAACACATAAAACACAACCCCTGGCATGGAAATGCAGATATACAGCTGTGTGCGTGTGTGAGTTTATGTGCATAAACTGGCCAACTTCTGCACATGTGGGCACCATACCAGTGTTAAGATGAGGATCAGGCATCTTGGCAGAAACTGCTATGTTTGTGTGAGAGCTGGAAGTAACTGCATGATTACTGACACCAGAAAGAAGAATGATGTTCTCAGCAACATACTATTTCACAGCCTGGCTATTAGATAAACAGAGTGATGAGAGAGAAGCATTAGATGGAAAATAAGGGAAGAAAGTCTGAAATTTGGAACAACCTGCCTGAATAGTTGAGTCTTCAGTACCGTTTCTCCAATCACTGCTCAAAAATGAAGTTTTATTGACTTGCTTTCATGTATTTTACTAGATTATTGGTTTGGCAAAAAGAGCAGAAGGCACAGCTGCCCACCAGCCCAAGAGGTCAGTCTGTCCTTGAAGTTAAGCAAGTCTGATAATGGAAAGCATGCAGAACCGAGGATTACCTGTGTAACCATGACTATATGAATAAAGAGATGACCTTTCAAGCTTAAGCCCACCAAATCATTTTTCAATCAGGGAAGTCTGCTCACATTGGGATACTTGGGTTTCGCAAAATTATTCAGTTTTAAATATTGTAATTCTGAGTATTGTTTACCTGGCAATAAAATTATTCTTTAAGAGAATCCATGCCAAGTGATCAATTCTTCCAGATTTAACCAAACAGATGCCTTGGTGTCACTGCATCGTGTCACGTTTTTCTGTGTTTTCTTCCTCAGCAGCTAAAAAAGAAGTTGTCCGAGAGAGAAGTGGGTCCCTCCATGTGGAATTTGCATGTTGTCTCTGAAACCTTTACGTATTCCCACAGTCCAAAGCCATGCTTGTTAGGATAACTGGTTATTTTAAATTGGCTGTAAATGTGAATGTGAATACCAATTGCTGTATGCTTCTATATAGTAGCCCTGCCATGGACTTGCAAACTGTCCAGGATCTGCACCACCCTTTGCTTCATGACAAATGGAATAGACCATAGCACCACTGCAATCCTGAACTGGACAAGAAGAAAACAATGGCTGTATATATTCATTTACCCAGCCTCCAAGCTCTGCAGATCCCTATCAGAACAAGCATCTTTGGGATTCACCACAACCACTTCAGCAAGGCCCTACCAAAAAACACAGGAACCAAAGTAAGGACACCTCTGACCTTAAGGGTTCAGAGGTGTTTTGGCTGCACGAGGTAGACCTACAGTTTTGGACACTCCACCTTGCCTGATAAGTCTTTATGTGACTGAATCATTTTCCTAAGTGTTGTATGTGCAAACTGCATCTTTTGTTATGAATTTAGCAAAAATGAATGGTGTTGTGTGCATTGACACGTGTACCATCAACACCACTTATTCAAGAAATCAGCCCCTACATCACCATTACTATAATCATTATTATCCTTCTTTGTTACCAGTAACCAGTTGTTTTTGAGTTCTTTTGTTTAAAAGCACAATACAAACCCATGTTAGCCATCTACTTAAGACTGCTGAAAACTCTAGCAGCCAAACTGATCCAGTTGTGTTGAGATATGTAATCTAACAGAAAGTCTGTTCTGTTCCATGGCTCATTAGCATTTTCCTTGTTGGTGTTAGCAACTCTGTGCCACAAACTCTTTCCCTCACTTGCACACATACTGGGGGTGTGCGTGGGCAGATCGAGAGCAGAGGAATCCCTGATAAGCCAGTGGTCTGGCGGACGACACAGAGAGAGGAATGGCAGCTATGTCGGGCATTCACAACACTCTGTGGTGTCACCAAACAAAGCCTTCCCTTCTCCCGCCTGTCAAAGACGCCATTGTGTCACGAGGAGAGAGCCTTTATATCACACACATTCCATGCATGCTGTCCCTCAACATGCATACACGTTCATACACACACATTCACACGTATAAAAGCCGACAGCTTTTACAGGATATAGGGAAAATACGGAAATACAAAAAATAACAGACACCTTGCATTTTTAATTATCATATTAAAAATATTAAGAACAAAACCCTAAACTATGAAGATAAAATAAAACAAATGGGCACAAACGTATATACCAATAATATATATGCAGTGTTTTATAAACATACATACAGAAATGACCTCTCTTTCATTTTCATTCTCCTGCCTTTGCCTGTTTAGGTTGTCAGGTCCAATATTCCCAGCACAGAGTCTGGGCATTCCCAGCATGCAGCCCCTAGTGAAAGTCACCTGCGAGTGGGAGGGAACAAAGGGGAAGCTCCCCTGCACACTGGAAGTCTGGGAAGTTAATAACAGCTGACATACTCACAGGGGGGTTGACAGTGAGTGTGTCTGACGGTTGGTGCTGTAAGAGAGAGGGAATCTGTGTGCGTGTGAGAGTGCTAGCCTCTTCCTGTTGCTCTGACAAGCTCCTGACTGCTCCTGCCACCTGCACCTCAGCCACAAAGGACTCATGGGAAGGTGGACATGACAGGAGGGTGGGACTCCCATATGTCTCATGTCTGACTATCCAGTGTGGCTCTGCAAACACCTGTCAATCACTGTCAGGCTGGGGACTACAGTACAGCTGAAATCCACGTGTTTGTATGTTTAAGATTGTGAAGTAGAATGAGAACAGGCTTAACACGTTAAAAGACTTGGGATGTGTGGGGATTAACTTGGGATATGCGGCAGTGAGAGAGAAACCCTGTGTTTTCTTAACATCAGAATAGAAAACACAGTCATTGGTGTTTGCTGGCGCTCCTTCTAGCAAACCAAATGAAACCGAAAACACCTACAAAATCATTTAAACACATTAATATTTCTTGTTGTAAATACATTGACGTGATTTTTAATTGATGGTCTCTAACTGAGGGTAAGACATGACGAACACTCCTCAATAAAGACACATGTCAGCCATTAAATCTGTGTTATTGTTGTATTTACAATACTTCATGATTTTTGGAAGGAGTAGTTGGTGACAGGTTGAAAGTATTTGGGGCCGGCACTCCTGTCAGCCCTGTGGAGATCTTCCCAGCATGGGGGTTACCATGAAAGAGGAAGCTCCCAACTTCACTTCCCCAGTTTACAGTGACAGTGCACACTGGGTTTCTGGGCTTAGACAAGAGGTCCTGCTGAGTGACTCTTTGTCTACTGGGTGACTGGTAAGATTGGAGGATAAAGAGCCAGACAGTAGGGGTAGTAGTAGAGTACACGGACAATACAAAGTGACAGCAGCCGGCCAGTAGGGGAGAGGAGAATTACCTGCCAATTAGGCAAAGGTAATGTGGAGAATGATGAGTGTCAATCTGTCAGAACCCGGGGTGGTGAGGGATCAGCTGGATAAGCATCATGTTATCCCTCAGATTACACTGTCTACTGACATGCTCACACGCACACACATAAAAACACACAATCCCTCACACAGGCGCATACTGCAACACCATTTATGTACATTTGTGATTCCTACAAATTAAACGATACATGTATTGATGTAATCTAAAATATGGAGTGTGCTAAAAAAATGTGAAACTTAAGAGATTTCCAGAAAGGTGCTAACAGAATAAATAGTTTTATGTTTATTTTTCATACTGAATGTTTCTCGTTGGAGGTGTCACAGCAGATAGAAGATAACGATAATCATCCATAAGCAAAAGATATATATGTTCCAAAACATTGGATTAAATAAGGAGAGAACAAGACACAAAAAGAATGTCTTAGAGGTGCATTAACTGAATCCCAAGCTACATGGGACGTCAGGGATAAGCTCAAAAAGTTGGGCAAAATAACTTGTTAATATTGCACTCAGTGAGAACTTTAATAGCTACACCTTGCTAGTATTGAAGCCCTTTTGCCTTCAAAACTGCCTTAATTGATGGTTGTTAAGATTCAACAAGGTGCTGGAAACATTCTTCAGAGATGTCCATACTGGTCCATCCTGACATGGTAGATTTAAACAGATTTGTTGGCTCCACATCCATCCAGATGTGCTCTATTGGATCTAAAATGTAGTAACTCTGAAATGCATTTAAGTAGCTCTAAGCGTTTTTCATTACAGCATTTTCCTGTTGAAAGCAGCCACCAGAACATCAGTACTGTGGTCATAAAGGAATGAACATATTCAGCAAAAATACTCAGGTAGGCTGTGGCATTTAAACAATGCTCAGTTGGCACTAAGCAAGTCAAAGTGTGCCAAAAAATATCCCACACACTATTACACCATCAGCAGCAGCAGCCTGAATCTTTGATACGAGGCAGGATGGATTAATGCTTTCGTATTGTTTACACAAAATTCAGATGGTAGGGTCAGAAACTCAGACAAGGCATTAGATCAGCCAAGTTTGGTTAGCCACGTGCTAATTGTAGCCTCAGGTTCCCATTCTTAGCTGATAGCAGTGACACTTAGTGTGATCTTTTTCTGCTGTAGTCCATGTGTTGTGTGTTCAGAGATGTTCTTATGGATACCTTGCTTTAACAAGTAGTTATTTAATTTTACTGTTGCTTTCCTATCAGCTCAAAGCAGTCTGGACACTCCCATCTCAACAATTCAGTGAATCTCTGCTCACTGGATATTTTCTCTTTTTCTGATAATTGACTGGAAATTCAATTCTTGGTCAAAAATTGTAAGAATATCTATTTAGTTCAGGCAAAATATAAAGTTTTCTTGATGAATAAATGATAAGTAGAATATATTGTATATATTTGTTATGTTTGTTTTTAGAGAGATTGTGGAAGGAAATGCTGGTGTCCTTATTCTCCCTAGCTAAATATATAAATGCAAAGTAAACTGGCTGGAAAGTTTTCACACAATATCATAAAATCTTAACAATACTCTAAATCCTAATTGGTGCCCCTGTTGTCATTATGCAGCTTGATGCAATTGAAATCCATCCATTCATCCATCCAGCCAGTTGTCCATCCATTTTCGATTTTCTTTAACCACTTATTCGTGGCCGCGGTGGGCTGGAGTCTGTCCCAGCTGACATTGGGTGAAAGGCAGGATAACCTGGCAGGCTGCCAGTCCATCACAGGGCAAACGTATCATCATAAGCAAAATCATTAATGATTCATTCATTGCTATGTCTACTCCAAAGACATAATGCAGGGTAAAAAGCTAACTCTAGCCACCAATCATTTAAAAATGCTACCCTCATACTGGGGGTTTTCATTTAATGTTTGCTGTGTAGATGATCCCTTTCCAAAAGCTGAAACTCATGGAAAAAATGGATCACTGGAAACGTTTAAAATCATAACAAACCTTTAATAATTGCATATTTATCATCACATTCTTCCAGCCTTTGTTGTGACGCTACATCTCCTTTGGGAATCGATCCATTAGTTGCTTTTATCTTCAGTGGAAAGCTGCTTCCACTGACAGCTAGGAAGTAAGAAACAATCTGGGTCAATGGAGCAGGAATGCCCCTGTGTGGCTCTGGTATGTGTGGTATGGTCATTATGGAGAGCATGGGACAGTAGCAGCAGGTAGGGTCAAATAACAGAAGCCTGGATGATTGACAAGCAGGTGGGAAAGCAAAGGATTCCTCACTGCTGAGTAACTGTGTGTTTTCAGGCTCTTTTCAGATGACTTGGCACAAAAACAGAAGAATTTGTGTGGAATTGTTGTCATTTTATGCATTTAAGTTAAATGCTATTTATAGTCTGCTATTACTGAGGACTCTTTTCAGAACTGTATTTTTCTTTATTACATTTAAAAGGCTTTTTATTAATGTAATGTAAATCAAAGGGTTGTGTCATTGCTCTTGATAAAATGCCTCAAGATATTTTTCTTTGAACGTTCTTTATAAAAAATATGATTAGCTTTTGACGTTTTATGTAGATGGTAGCAATTAGCAAACTGACAAGTCAGTGATAGATTGTAGCTCAAAGCTCAAAGCTGCGTTGACCTAAATACGTGTTTGACAAAACTAATGGGTACAGATTTTAGTAAAAAGTGTGGCATACAGACAGAGTGTAAGTTTAAGATTATAGTGAGACTCTAAAGACTGACCAGTAACCTAGCCACTGGATAAAAAACACTCCACTTGAATAATGCTTTACTTGAGCAATGCTCTTCAATAAGCATTTGCCCTGTTACCTTAAGAAATCCAAGTTTCCCAAGCTGACCTCTGATCTGCATTGTTCGAAAAGAAAGCTTCAATATCAGTGACGTCTGCAGTTATTTCTCTGCAGTACTAATCAGTGTACTGTGTTAATTTGGAAAGGATGGTGTGTAAAACCGGAAATATGGCTGATAAAATGCAAATGATGCAATTTTCCTTAATCTAATCCCTTAGATTAGTTTATATCTGAATGTATGCAGATTAATCAGGTTAAAAACTGTCTAACTCTTCATTTGGAAAACATTCCCCTTTCCTGTGAACTGTATTGACTGCTGCAACAACTCATTCAAAACATGAATTATTCCTGTATGGAACTGCTACTAATCCACACCCACACCTGTGTTTATTAACCTGAATGTGAATGAAATGAAAAGTAAATATGAGCTATTTTTACAGAGCAATCAATCCTCAGTATTTGCTTTTTATAGAATGTTATACAGGTTCCAGAGCAAAGTGTTGAACTGTCATTGAATGATTTGCTGCCAATGCTTGTCTAACTGTAAGCGATGGCAATAAAAATAGTATCATAGCTGCATTCCACAAATAGCAGAATTGTTGAGTATGAGCTGAATCCTCACTCCTCTAGATGCAGGCGGGGCTGTATTGGAGCAGCTTACAGTGGAGACTAAGCAGGGGAAACAGGTGTTGGTTGCTAAATGTGCTTCCAGTGAACACAGGAATGACAGCTATGTACTGGCCTCTGTGGTTGCTGGCACATTATCCACGCTGGAGCTTATAGACACAGGCTATTGCTGCTCCTACTTTGGTCTTTATGAATGGAGTGCCTTTGCCTCTGATTATTATTGTATTTTATTTTATTTTTTTCCTTTTGCAAACATTGTACCAACCTTTATTTGTTTTTTTAAAATATAGCAGTTAAAGTTATTATTTTACTAGTTTACTGCCACGTCAAGTGTCACTAATGGTAACAGTTGGTGTCAGAGCCCCTTGAAACTCTACTGGTAGCAAACTTAAATATATATTTATTTTTACTTTTACTTTATATGTCAATGTTTGTTTTTTTCATTCTACTTTTTTAATATTGAAAAGAAATTTGAGAGAACTATTATCAGATTTCCGAATATTGGCTTCCCTGTGTGTGGGCAAACACAGGAATGCTGCTGGCCAGTGTTACGGGTGGGCGTTCTTGTTGTACGCTATAAACAGCCACAAATGTTGATCTTGCCCTGTGATCTATTTATTGATTTTCATTTAGGATTTGAATCATGGTTAGGATAAAATACAGGACTTACCCAACTTTTCAAACTTTGACTTCCTGGTTGACATGGTAACACTTCCCGCTTTCTGTAAAAAACACCAGTGTTTGCAACATTATTTACATTTCATATGGAAATGCATTAATCATTAGGTATGTGTTCAAATGATGATCAATGTTATGAAACAGGTGAGTACTCATAGCGGCCAAATCCATTTTTTTTCAATCAGCAACTTCACCATTATCCTTCCCGCATGTGGACAAAAAATTAATTAGTACAGTTTTAAAATGTTTTCTTTTTCAAAGACAGCCAATTAAACCAAAGTTTCTTGAGTAATAATGTGAAAACGCCTCATTGCAACCTTTTCTAAAAAAAAGTGAGTAGAAAATGTTACATGTTTGGGCATTCGCCGCGCTGTTGTCCTTCAGCAGTTACATATTACCTTCTCTGTACTGCTGTGACTCTTCTCCATGGTATCATTAGAGTTTAATCGAATCTAAACAAAATTAAATTAAGCTGTAATGATCTAATCCAATCTAAATTTGATGAGAAAGCTTATAGAATTTTAATGTTAGTCGTGTTCGAACCTCCATTACGTGGCTTGTTCATTTGACCTGCTGCATTAAGGAAATAATTGGCAGTTAAGAAGGAAAGACTGCAAATATTTTACTGCAAATATTGATCTGAACCCAATGTTAATAAATATACTAAGGCTTGAGAAGCAGAACACGAGGTTCCCGGCTCCTTGGGTGTTCCTTGTCATTTGTTAAACAGGAATCAGGTATCACTTGAAACACAGAGGACTTGGTAAATCAAGTGTAATCAGCAGGACAAGTGTTCTGCGACAGTCCCAGCACGCTTCATTAGGCTGCCCTGTTGACACAAACAGAACGGTGAAAGCTGAGCCTTTCGCTAATACCCCTAACACCCGTAATACTTGTTCAAGGAGGGCAAATTAGCTCTAATTACCCCAGTGATTTGTAGACACTGAGCGGACTTGTGGAAGTGAGGAAAAAATGTTTGAATGGAAAAGGGAAGCAAAAAAACAGTGAGGAGGATGTGATGAGGGATTATGACTACCATATGCTTTACTTTCCATTTCTTTTTTCTCCTAACCATCCTCATCTCTGTATTTATATAGTTTTGTGTTCAGACAGCTGGTGTTGTGTTGCTGATTGTAAAACTAATCATCCGCTCAATTACTCTGGAATGTGTAGCTGGGCTGTGTTATGACCGATGAACTTTCCCTCTCCTACTCTTTTTTTCATCTCTTTTCTGTGGACTCTCTCCAGTCTGCTAATCTAAACATGTGTTTTCTATCTCCACTTTCTCTTCTTCACTTGGGCTGAATTAATTCAGTTCAGTCCAAATT
Source organism: Rhamphochromis longiceps (assembly GCF_057381845.1). Lineage (NCBI taxonomy): Eukaryota > Metazoa > Chordata > Actinopteri > Cichliformes > Cichlidae > Rhamphochromis > Rhamphochromis longiceps. Next base: position 27,996,112 of record NC_140572.1, read on the forward strand.
CACTTTTACGACACAATATGAACAAAAAGCAAAGCAAATAAAGAAAATGCCAAATTAGACTATGTCCACAATCATCTATCTTTTAATGTTGTTAATATATCATGTGTGGCAATAAGGTTAATTAGCTTTTTTTAAGAGGTTTCAAGCTTAAAGACAGATTATGGTTGAGACTTAGCTGTGTTTCAAAAGAAGACAACCTGCTAGAGATGGGAGCATTGATCCAAACATCAGTAGTATCAATACCAATGCTGGTATTAGTATTGGATCAATACTAGCATTTTGATAGCGTATTGATTACTTTCTTGGTAATGAAAAAAATAAACCTCAAAAATGCACTATGCAAAATTTTGGAACCTTTAGAGATATGAATATTAAAAAAATCCCCAAAATTGCTTTTCAAGCTTTGAAAAGCCGTGGAAAAGCTGAGAGGTGTGTTTTGCTGTGTTAAAAAATTATTGTGGAAAGTGATTTAGTGATCATTAAAATTTGTTAAGAATTTGTTTCGGTATTGGTGTCAGCATCGGCACTGGCAAAATTTGCCCTGTATTTACTAGTTATACGACACTACTACAAAAGTTTGACTCAGTACCTTTTCAGTAACAAATAGTTACAGCTTGCAAAAGCTTTATTTTACCAGTAAAGACACTGGTTAACATGCTTATAACAGAGTACAACGGTTTTGCATTACCAGCGATAATAAAAGTGCACACAGTATGGGATGATGATATAGTGATGTCTGAGCAACATACAGCTTAACAAATTAAATGGATAACAAACAGGCTGAGGTTTAGAGGATAGCAATGATAGAATTATGAGTATGAGTTCATTATGAGTTGGAAGATCCAAAAGGTGCACCCCAGGTTGGAGGAAAATGTGAATGCTGAGAAAATAAAAGAGAAAATAGAACAATTTACTTTCTTTTCTTAAAATAAATGCATTTGTCTGCCACAGAAAGGATGAGGAGATTGGTCATGGAAGAGGCAATCATGGCAATGAGGAGATGAAGAGCTATAGCCCTAGATTGGCTCAGCACTTATCCTTTTCTCATTTGGTATCTTTTGTCCAGTGAAGCACAGTTCTGTGTGTGCATGCATATGTGTGTGTATTTGTGTGTGTGTGTGTGTGTGTGTGTGTGTGTAGCTGGGCTTGCAATAAGTTCTTCTGGTGAATGTAAGTGCAACTTTGAACTTGAGTGCAAATAAGATTCAAGGATAAAATTGATTCATTTTGGAAAGAAAAATTTAGAACAGGAAATCCACATGAAATAAAAATTGCTTTATTAACTTACATATTTAATCTAATCAGCTATGTTAAGCAGCAAAGAAAAAGTGGTAATGTAATCATTTACTGTTTGGGATATATTTATTGTAACATCAGCACAAAGCATAAGCTTTAAACTTTTAATAACAATCTAATGCTACATTTCCTGAAACTGTTTAACCCCATGGTAATTTTATAACAGACAAATTAATTCACTTTCATTTAACTTCCATTTCTGTGTATCTGTATTTTTTCTCCTTCCTGCAGTGGAAGTGCCTGCAGTGATTCTCCAAGGCTGCCAGCGGGATGCCTGTTTGCATGTAACTACACTACATGCTGATGTGGAGGCTGTATGCTAATGCAAATGAAGAGCTTACTTGCAAATTGTGGCCTTTCATTTTCCACCATATAATGAACCCAAACATCAATATCTTCAGCAAGCATGGGAGACACAACCAGAACTCCAGTCGATGAATGCTCCAAAGTGGTGCAGTGCTTGGTGACAAAGCTGTGTTGTGCAAAACAAAAGAAGAGCTAAAAACATAGATAAATGTGATCATGTTATTTAAGTAGCTAGCGTTAATTGCATGCATGTGTAATAAATGTAATTTCTTGCATAAAAAGTAATATATAATTACATTTCTTTTTACATTTTGCATCGTAAGAGATCTTTTGAAGTCATTTTCTTACAATTATTTGTTACTGCTAGGCTGGACAATTGCAATTCTTGATGATCAGGCTGTTCTGAAAGCTCCCTTAAGACTTGTCAGTTGAGCCACATTGGCGGCAATTGGCTTAACGTTGCTTAGACTGCAGGCTCTTTGTGGTTCCTAGAGTTTTTAAAAGTTGAATGGGAGTAAGCTCAATAACCCTCTCTAGTTTTAAGATTAAGCCTAAATTGTTCTTTTTTTAAAATAATTTTTATAATTAGGATTGAGTCACGTGACCCTGAACCACTCTTTAATTACGCCACCATAGGATTAGGCAGCTAGAGAATTTTCCATGATGCTCTGAGTGTTTCTTCTCCACTCTTTTCACTCATCATCTGCTTTACTACTGCACACTATAAAATTTTGTCTTCTCTTTTTGATACGTTGTGTTTTGTCTTCTTGGGCTTTCCTTTTTTGTACTTCTCTTTCCCCTCATCCCTGAACCATGGCAGATACCTGCTCCTCCCTTCTCTTTCATCTCTTCCTTAAAAAAAGGGAGTTCTTGTTCCCTGCTCTTGCCAAGTGCTTGCTGTGATGGTTGGGATTTTCTCTCTAATGCTGCAAGATCTTTACCTACAGCGTAGTGCCTGGAGGCAACTATTGTTGAGAACTGGTGCTATATAAATAAAATATAAACTACTTAAAAATAAAGTATATAAAGTAAAAATGTTAGCTTTCTAAAGGCCTATCTGTAAAAAACAAAAAGAAAAACAACTCAACACAAAACAAAGATAAAAATAATACAAAGTAACAATTTATTTCACCTCATTTACATTTTTTTCAGGTTGCAGGAACTCATGTGTTACGTCTTTCAATGAACCATAGACCAGCTAACGTAAACAGACAAGTGAATGAAATGATAGTGAAACAAACATTCAGTTCTGATTAAATAAGTGTTTCTCCGTTGGGCTTTTCTTTTCTATGCGTCATAATTTGTTGATAGTTTAGATGGAAACGCAGCTGCTGTGCTCCAGATTTAAAGTCCTGCTGTTTAGTCGAGATGGAGAGTGAGATACGTGGGAGCGGAGCAGGAATGTTAGTGGGCTGGTACTGCTGATCATACCACCTGGTCAGACCACTCACCACACACACACACACACACACACACACACACACACACACACACACACACACACACACACACACACACACACACACACACGGACAAGTGTGTTTCTATTAGTTCAGAGGACATTACATTGACTTGCGATTATTTCCTATGAGCTCAACCTTTAAACCAAGCCTTTACTTTAAAAATGAAGCATATGCTTTAGGGGAATATAGGATATGACCCTACAATGTGACACATGTGTGTATATATGTTCTGTCACATCATGTGTAATACAAGTACACTCACACACATAAACATACACACACTATTTGTGTAATCAGTTCTTGATTGTAAAATTTAGATTTTAGTCATATTATAAACATGTCTGCATTTGGTCAGTCAGTTCATTCTACAAGCTGAAATCAACCAAGACTTCCATTCAAGTGATTGATGAATCTGATATAAACATATCAAACTTAACTGTGGTACGTAAGGTCAGAATTTCTGTGTGTGTGCCTGCCCCCGTCCGACAAACTTCCTGTCCAGACGGAAATGCATTCCTCGGTGTGTATTTGTCAGTCTGGCGGTGTCTGTTTTTAAATGTGCGTTTGTGTGGAAACAGACAACAGACATTTCATGGTATCAAACAATAACGGTCTGTGGAATGTAAACCACTTCCCTTGGTACTGCAGCACAGATCCTGTTGGCTGAATAACATAACATATATGCTCACAGCTGAAGCGCTCAAATTTTTTCCTTTCTTATGTGGTTGTGTTTGAATTTTATAGTATATATGTGCAGCTTCTACTCAAGTAAGTCTTATCTTTAAAGATTCTGATTCAGCATATTAACATGATAAACTTCTGTTTTATTAATTCAGTAGTTATTGAAGTCATTTCTCTTTTAAAATGTGTAGATTTCAGAAGTTATTCTACCTTTATGACATATGTGAAAGAAGGTCTTGTACATGAGATGTACTGTTAAAATACAAGGCTTCTGTGGCTCAGGTGGTAGAGTGGCTTGTCTATCAATTGGAAGGTTGGGGAATAGGCTAGGCTCCTCCAGTCTGCATACTGAAGTAGTGACCAAGGGTTGTCCTCGATGCATCTATCTGTATGTGTTTGTAAATGTTAGAAAACGGTCAGACATCTGTAAAAGCTGCATGAATGTTTGTGTGATTGAGTGAATGAGACTTGTAGTGGACTATGCTTTGATTTGAAAGATGCTGTATATGTACCAGTCCTTTTAAAAATAGAGAAAATGCCAGCATCAAATCAACATGGATGCTTTTCTTTATTAAAGACATTTCCTACATTTGGAAACAACAAACTAACACATAATGGGAACAGCAACAGAGTGCCGCCTAAAATAAACTGATCCTTTTCTAAACTTTGCTTTGGATTAGTGCATCGTGGTCTTGATTTCTACATATCTGCAAGTTTCTGTCAGAGAAAACAAAGCACCTGCAAAGGTTTTGCTTTTCAGATGTTGAATTTATTCCTTAAACATACAGTATCAATATTTACACTACAAATTCCCCGAAAGGCAAAATTGAAAGGCAGCTTCCAAACAACAGTTTTAGCAGAGGTCATCCAGCAAATGACAATATAGCATGGCTTAAATGAACACAGACACATAAGCAATTTATAGTCATCATCAAACATTTTACTGTACAAAACAAAATGGGGGTCAAAATCAAGCTCTTGAAACAGAACCACTTAGTCACGCATCACATGGAAAGTAAATTGGTGTTTTGTGCTGACAGAAAAGAGACCTTCCATTCTTAAAGCTAGTAGTCTTTTTTTTTATTGTTCTTCGAGGGCCTTGACGTGCAGCCAAAGCATACTGATCACTGTCATTTAAGTCCAATCCTGAGTTCATATCAGTAATTGTGTGGACAGTGCAGGACTCGTAGATTAAGCTACAGTTAGCATTCTATAGCTACATTTTGAATTACAGTGCTGGTGTTGCAGCCATACATTGATAAGCCACATAGTAAGTCCTTTTTGGCATAAGTTGAGCTTTTTGCCAGTCCATCAGTTAGAACCAAACTGATGTCTTTGCTTTGGTTTGATCAAGAGCTGCAAAGAGAAACAAACAGGGTTAAAATGTTATTGTGAGTTTAAGATTTAATGGCGCAGTAAAAAAAAAACATGTGAACTTTGACCAAGGCTTGTCAGAGTTACTGAGCCGTTATATCTACCTGTGTCATATGCCTCTAAAGATCCATGGAGACCAGAAGGAGTCCAAGTGGCAGAGGTAGCCGTGACATTGTTGTTGCTGCTGGGTTCGATCCCTGCCTTCACCCCCTTGCCGTGTGGGGAACCCCCTGTGTTGGTGGATGTCTGACTTTGGCTCCTAACACCAGGCAGCACGAGTGAATTGAATCTGGAATCCAATGCCGTGCTGTGAGCTGGGTATGTATGAAGCATGGGGTGATGGTGCCGAGTGTGGATGTGGGGGTGGGAATGGTAGACGTCATGAACATTTGGGTAACCGCTCGTGCTCTGGTGGTTCAGGCTGTAGGTCCAGCTATCAGGAAGGGTAGCTGCAGGTGAGAGGCTGGCCTGGGAAAGCATGTGGCCGGCCCACAGAGCTCCATCCTGTTGGTTGAATGAAACAGGGCTGGAGGAAAAGCCTGGGTGGACTGAAACAGAAACAGCGGGGATACAGGAGCTGCTCTGGGATGGATAAGTGTTGTTCCAAGCTGAGCTTCCCTGACCTTCAGTGAGAGAGCCACCATCTGAAACAATCACATCACAAAGACTTAAAAGACTGACACAAGCTATTTTTCACAATTTTTAGATTTAATTTTTAGGGGTTTTGTAACTATTTGGATAGTTAAACCAAGTCAGTGCATCAACTACATAGGCAAGTGTTGCCTACTCACCTTTCCATAGGCCAGCGGTGGTTGAAGCCAAAGGCTGAGTCACTCTAATGGGCTTGGTATCGCCACTGAAGGTGCTGGACTGACTCAGAGCACGAGAGAAGTGCTCATCTACCACATCACCAATGTTTCCTTGGAAGTAGGTAAACAATACACACCGGGAACTCAAGTACTCCGTCTCTGCTGGCTGAGTACCATCCTTTAACTCGGAATCAGATGAAGATCTGCTGCCTGATTCAGCACCTGCTGCTGCAGGACCCTGCTGTAGGACCTCTTCTCTGGGCAGTATCCCTCTTCCTCCTCCTTGGTGTTGGTCCATGCACTCCTGCATCTTACTGTAAACACTCAGCTTTCTCTGGAATGAGATACAAATAGAGATTAAATGAAAGTTTAAAAGAACAGTAGCTCAAGTTTATTAGAATTTAAATTTTAAAATAATGACCATCTTTGTGTTGGTTTTGAATAGATATAATACAGAAGACAATAATTTCTCACATGTTGGTGGTGCTAACAGTTACACAGAGTTCTAAATGTCATAAATAAATGACATGGAGTCACACTGTACCACTAATTATTTGATGTGGAAGCTGACTGGGAATCGTGTGAAACTAAGATTCTTTTCGCCTCCATTTTGCATTCAAACTATTTGTAAAGCTCAGTGTGCCTGATCCACATTCCTCAGTGACTGACTGACTGTCATTACATCACCGTTTGACCGCAGGATTAATAGTTCCGTGTCATTACGCCTGACCTGTGTTGAATACCAATCTCCAGACTGGAATTTAATCACACAAAAAGGAAATTTAAGGTAAAAGTTATTAAAGCAATTGAAGGATAAAGACTTTGGAACAGAAACAAATTGAAATCGATTGTTCACCAAGGACATTTTATAAATCATCTTAAAACTTTCCTCCGTTGATGATATTTAACAACTTTTTTCTGCTATAATATTTTAATTCCAAACTCAGTTTTAGTTATTTTTTTGTCTTCTGCCAGGTACTTAATTATTATACATTTAGTTTTATAAATCTTTTGCTTGTAGTATGCTTGTAAATTGAATACGAATTTCGATTATCTTGTGAAAATAGAAAAGTCACGCGTCCCCCTGTAGGGCACACGAGCCCTCAAATGGGAAAAAATAAGCTTATTTTCAAGCAAAAAGGAAAGCCTCGAGCTGAGATCTCGGTGTCTGCCCCTCTTAGTGCCTTCAAAAGTTTTGCGATGAATGTCTCACCTGTTGTTGTTGGTGATGGTGGTTATAGTAAGTTGCCTTGTACGCCGCTGCTGGGAGGTAGTGCGCTCCATAGCTTTGGTGGTACATCACATCCAGGCAACTCATCGCGACGGAGCGAAACGGATAAGGAGAAGAGGGAAGCCGAAGGAGAGAAACTGGCGAAACACAGCCGAGGGGTACTCTCCTTGAAACTTCAGACGGGCTGTGTCTTCTGAGCCATCAGTGTCTCCATATATGCCCAAACGCATACAATAGCCATGTCGCCCAGTTTGCATAGAAACAATGCGCCTCCCGTTGCGCGCTCCACCAGCACCACCCGGGGCCACAAAATAGTTCAAAACGGTATGAGACGCACACAATATCCGGAAAAAAAACCTATCCCCTGACAAGTTTTCAGATAGTTCTTGATTGGACAAGCATCATCTTCTCTTGTTTTTCCCCTCTTTCTGTTTTGGAGGGGAGTTATATATTTAGAGAGGGCTGGGGCCGTTACGCACGCCCACCGGGGAAGGGCCTCTATGGCGCAGAGTTTAGTAATGTAGTATTATTGCCGAAAGTCTGAGGGTTTGTCGAGGTTTCCCTACAGTAAAGTTTAACACTGAGCGCTTGTGTGGCATGCCACTATTAATATCTGAACAAAGATTAGATTAGAGAGAGACTACAAATCCTAAACTTAAATCACCATTATCGACAAAGAAGTTTAATTTATTACGTGTCATTTCTTATTTTCAGCCGTTTTCATTGGTCTGATTACAAATGTCTTTATTTTCTAAGTACGGGTCTATCAAAATATTCTCCACAGTGTCAAAGCTTGTTAACCATTAATAATTGTAGTAACTGAATCACAGTCAGATTAGTCTAAAAATACTGCAGCAGGCTCATTTAAAACTCCTAATATAAAATTAACACTGTCAGGTTAGTCATTATAGGAAAGGCTGCTTTGAAATTTGCCATGAGAGGAGGGACTTTAATTTAAAAAAAATGCACGAGACCCTTTTTTGTGGTCAAACAGCCTCGTCTGTAGGTCGTCTGTGAGCAACAGGTGCCTCTCAACGGCTGGTGCGTTACAATGACTAAAATAATGTGAAGGATAAGTAATGAACGTTTTTTTTTAGCATCGAGATGAAGACCTCAGAATCTCAAAACAGCAGCAAAATATCTTTTTAAAAATCGTGGCAACTAAAACTCAGTAGGGCCTCGCTCTTCATTACAAACAGTGCCTGCTAATCATCATTTCCCCCTCAGCGCTTTGATTGGGAGATCTGAGCTGTTTGCTGCCATCTATTGACAAGGATAATAACATCACATGGTTATCAGTTTGTCCCATAGTGAAGCAGCCAGCTAAAGACATTTTGCCATCATGGTTATGAAGCCAAACATGTGATTATATATTAATGTTATTGAGGCAAGAAAAAAAAAGCTCCAGAAATCCCATATATACATGACGAAACTTGCTTCAATAGTTGTTCAAAACATTAAAAAATAATAATAATAATTTTCATCACTTTTTTTCCCAGTGAACACGTGACTGCTCCTAACCCATCATTACATTGATTTTTATTTACAATGAGGCTGTGTCACTCTTGCATCTTTTCTTATGGTATCATAGTATTCCATATCTGTTTTGTCTGATTGACTCAGTCCAAAAGCAAACTTTGAAATTTGAAAATGTTTACATATATTTAATGCAGTTCATTAACAACAACAGGAAACACAAGAACGTGTAAGTACATTCATTGTGAACTGAAACAAAAAAGTGTGTTTTGTCCCAGTTCCAAATGAACACTTACATAAAATTGCTTCTGATCTCATTGAATGCATAGAATGCTAACCAGGTGGTAAGCCAGGTGTTGTGATTTTAAAGAAAGCAACTGCCCCACAGTCCACAGCAAAGGAGATGAGAAACAAAAAAAACAGACAGTCCCTCAAAATCTACTAGTTTCTATTAAAAAAAGATAGAAAATCAGTTATGCTGTGTCAAAAATAATGGTTATATGTAATTTTAAAAAGTAGAAAGGGTGGGAATGACACTAAAACAATTGGTCTAAAAACCCGAGAGCTTATATCTTATTACACTAATTAGCCTTTTCTAATTCCTGCTGAGTTAACACTATATTGTAACTAAAGCACTTCCTTATTCTGCAGTTTTTTTCTGCAAAAATGCTGCTGCTTAAAAAAACAGGCTGTATTTGGGCTAATGACACCTAGCTCCTCCTCTCCTTCAAGTATCTGGCTTATATGCAGCATGCCTGTTCTTCCCTGTGGTTCAGTAAATTTAAAATATGACGATGAGGTCTGAGAGCTTTGTTACTGCCAGCATATTTCTTTGCAGACATGTCTAATGAAAAAATATTTATAACATACATGAATCCAGTACTTCTGACCTGAATGCTGAAGAGCTTTGGAGCACTGTGGATGTTGTTTGAAAGCTTGGCACATGCATATATACACCCACAGTGTATGTATGCATGTATAGTATGGATTTACAGTAGGTGTCCTGTTCATTTTCCCAGTAAAACAAGCCAACAGGCACAACACCAGGGTATTGAAACCAGTGAATGTTATTCACAAAGAACTTTTCCTACTTCCCTTCTGCACGTGTCAAAATGTGAAAAGGGGTACTATCACATGCCATTTCATTAGGTACGCTTGCTCAAATGTAAAATTGCTTTCTGGTCTTATGAGTCTTGATTTTATTGCAGGTGGTAGGGCAAGAAATTGGTGCAAACAACATGAAAGTATGGTTCCATCCTCCTTTATATCAAAGGCTCAGGCTGATGGTGGTGTAATGGTTTGGGATATATTTTCTGGGCACACGTTGTGCCTTTTAATACCAACTGAACATCATTTAAATGCATTGCTGCTGACCATGTCCATCCCTTTATGCCAACAGTTTATGCATGTTCTTATGGCTGCTTCCAGCAGGATAACACATGATAACATCACGTCAGCTCAGATCATCTCAGACTGGTTTCTTGAACATAACAATGAGCTCACAGAACAGTCAGTTCTGAAGGTAAAAGGGGGGTTCCAGCTCAGTACTGACAAGGTGTAATTCATGAAGTGGCCAGTGAGTATATCACTTACAGTGCTTTGAAAAAGCATTCCCCCCCTTCTTGATTGTTTTTTATTTTTGCATATTTGTTGGACTTAAATGTTTCACATCATCAAATACATTTCAGTGTTAGACCAAGACAACACAAGTAAATGTAAAATGCAGTTTTTAAATTATGATTTGGTTTATTTGGGGAAAAAAGCTGGACAACTCTACCTGGCCCTGTGTGAAAAAGCTGTTGTCCCTAAACCTAATAACTGGTTGTGCCACACTTGCCAGCAAGGACTGCAATGAAGCTTTTGCAATAACTGGCAATGTGTTTTTTTTTATTTCACTGAGGAATTTTAGCCCACTCTTCTTTGCAGAATTATTTTAATTTACACACTTGAGGATTTTCAAGCATGAATGGAACTCAGATTTTCCGAAAGGTTCAACTATTGTCTCGTCAGTTTACAGAATATTTTCCCAAAAATCATCAAAATGTTGAGATGAGCCTTTGTGTTCCTTTTGGTCAGCAGCAGAGGTGTGGACTCGAGTCACATGACTTGGACTCGAGTCAGACTCGAGTCATTAATTTTATGACTTTAGACTTGACTTGAAAAAATGTTCTAAGACTTGTGACTTGACTTGGACTTTTACACCAATGACTTGGGACTTGAATTGGACTTGAACCGGTTTACTTGAAAAGACTTGATATTTTACCCCAAATATAAAATTTAACATGCATATTATATAGAGATTGAAAATGTGACGTCATTCACGGGTAGAACCGCAAAGGATTCTGGGAACTCGTGGCAAGCGGTACTAGCGCACGCAGGCTTTCAATTAAAATCAGTTATACAGCGATAAAAAGAAACACAAAAATGTCAAGAAGCTGTTGTATTATTAACTGCAATAGCCGGTCGCATGACAGCCACGGGAAGCCGACGGGTAAAGAGATCGGTTGTTATCGGATTACGTCGTTGAAGAGAAATTGTTCAAGCCATGTTTCCGAAGTAACAAAGAGGCGACGGATGGCCTGGATCGCAGCCATTCAAAGATCAAATATAACGTCCCAGAACACTCCAGCTCACAGGTTAGTCTGCTCCAAGCATTTACACGAAGGTCAGTGTTTTTTAGTAGTTAATACGTCATTTTCATAACATAATTGGTGATATAGGTTACAAGCAAGTCTGGCGCTGAACAGAAATTGTCGCGCTATGCTCCTTTATTTATTGTGTTTATTGTGCATAAATAGTGAATTGTCCTGACACAATATTGCGTTTCGCCTCTGTTATTATGGTACATTGACAAAAACATATACTTTTATTCACAGGATAAAACAGTTGTTTTGTATCACCAATTGCCCAGTACGATTACAGCATACAGTATTATTGTCACTGCTACATTTCTGTAACGCGTACCAGAAATTATTTCCACTACTAATTAATTACCGTTGAGCTCAAATATCCTATTAATAAACGGTTAAGGAATGTGTATTTATGACGACAGTTTGTGAGACTGGTAAACTTATGATACGTACGATGGTCTTTCGTTCGACACGGTGCATTTCAAGGTCCTGCACCCATCCGTCGGTAAACTGTACCTGGGCTTGTTGCAGTGACCGGAAGTTACTAAACTTCATGAGTGTGTGCACTCACTCCAAGAACCGTATGATTATAAATATGCATATAAATATGCTACGATGAGATAGCTGACTTCATCTAACTAGCAAATGTTGTCCAGGCTACGTTGGTGATGCAGTTTTTTTTAATATGTATGATATTTTTGTCATGCGATTTTAAAGCCGGTCCTACAACCGCATCCAAGAATAACATGCAGCTTATCTCAGAACTGTCGGTGAAAATTATTCTTGGAGCTAGGTTTAATTGAGCTGCATTTTAAAGAGGTGCAATTTCACAATTTGTGTATATTTTCTAAGTTCACTATTTTGTCATGTGTTGAGAAAAACACAGATTTTAAAATTACATGGTCTAATATTTACATTTAGCATAACTGCAACATTATTTTTTCCTTTTTTTTTTTTTAAAGACTCGAAAGGACTTGAAATTCAAAGTTTCAGACTTGTGACTTGACTCGGACTTTTACACCAGTGACTTGAGACTCGACTCTGACTTGCCTGACATTACTTGAGACTTGACTTGAGACTTGAGGATAAAGACTTGAGACTTACTTGAGACTTGCAAAACAATGACTTGGTCCCACCTCTGGTCAGCAGGGATTTTTGTCTTGTAACTCTGTCATAGATGTAATTTAAGGCCAGTTTATTTCTTATTTTTGAATCTTGAACGCTGACCTTAACTGAGGCAAGTAGGGAATGACGTTCTTTAGATGTTATTCTGGGTTCTTTTGTGACCTTCTGGATGAACTGCTGATCCCCTCTTGTCGTAAGTACTTCGGCCACTTCTGAGATAGTTCATTGCAATTTCAAGTTTTCTCCTTTCATGGAGAATGGCTCTTACTGTGGTTCAAAACCTTAGAAATGACTTTGCAACCCTTCCCAGACCGGCAAATGTCAATGATTTTGTTTTTCTCTTTTTCGTTCCTTCAAATTGTGGCATGATGTGTTGCTTCTCTCTTCTTGAGATCTTTTAGCCTACTTTGTCAGAAAGTTTTCATTTAAGTTACGTCTTGATTCATCAGGTCTGGTAGTCATCAAAGCTGGGTGTGGCTTGTCAAACTGATCTCAGCTTTGTTGTTTAATATTAAAAGTTTTTGATGATCTAAAACATGTAAGTCTGACAAATATGCAACAAACTAATAAATCAGGAAGGGTGCAAATACTGTTTCACAACATTATATAATCAATTGCCTGATCCATTTTGGCTAACTCAAGGATATCATAGGCTTCTTCATACTTAACCTTTTTACACAGAATATATATGTTTCATGTAAAGAAAGCACGTGTTTAGCCCAAATATCCCTTTGAAAGTGCATATAACAAATGCATGTACCATTCATCTTTCTCACTTTATGCACACCTTTAATCAGTGTGCAACTCTCCCACCCACAAACATGAGCGCATGAAAAATGAATGTCTGAGAAACACAACAGGAAGATTTATTATTAATTTTTCTCATCCTGCCTCACTGCATGTTGTTACCAGATATGATGGCACTTCGGGGACTGTGGCAAGAGAGTAAGTGTCATTATTTTCACTCATTTTTCATTCACTTTGATGTCACAATGAGAGTGTGACTTATTCCCTCATAAGCAGAAGGTGCTAAAGTGGGGCAGAGCTGTTGAGAAAAACAATACAATATACAGGAACATTTTCAGGACTTTATATTATTTCTGAACAACTCCACTTTTTATTAACATTGCCAAAGGGTAGTCAAAGGAGCTTGCAAAGGAAAGCGTCTGGACTTCTTTAAGTTGCTTGAAGACGTTTCACCTCTCATCCGAGTGGCTTCTTCAGTTCTAAGGTCAAATGGCGGAGAGTCCCAGATTTAAACCCAGTGGGAGTATTCCCCCAAAGAGGGACAAAAGGACCCCCTGATGATCCTCTAATCACCTGAACCAAGGTGTGAAAATGGATGTGGGTCCCAATCAGCCAGGGTTTCGGGTGACCCACAGCTCCTTTGACTACGATGACCTGGATGACTGAGAACCTTCACAGACATTGCCAAAGGGTGGAAAGCCAAATTATCATGGGGAGGATATTTTGAGCTTTTTTTTTAAATGAATATCTTAATTAAGTTCTAATAACTTAATTGCCAAATGTGTATATACTAATTTCCGTCCCCTGAATTAATAACATTTAATTAGAACCACCGAAACGACAATTATCTAATCAGTTATACAGTGGATAAAACAATATCGCTCAGTCTTATTCAATACAACAAAGATAGTGATCGGTAACTGGGACAGTTTGACACATTACTCAGTGTGACAACACTAGCAGCCAAAGACTGATTATACAATTGTGCAGAGATGGCAGAGTTTATCCATATCTCCAGCTAGTGTTGTATAGGAAAACTCACAGACTGGCTTTGGAAGTGGGGCAGTGGAACACGCGGATGCCGGGAGACAGTGCAAGTATTCAAACTTTATGATGGTATTCCATACACATTCATGCACACATGCTGCACAGTTCAGAGCATATTACAACAGACACATACACACAAGCTCTCTGACACAGGCAGTGAACCTCAGGGGCTTTCTGCCAAACATCTGGAGAAGCCCGTGCCTCCGCTGCTCTGCTCCTTAATGAGGCACAGAGATGATTATTAGTGGCTGTTTTAGAGGGGGAAATTGAGGGAGGAGAGGGGAAGGGATAGAAATTAAAGTGAAATTGGATAACTGTTTGCTTTTTACCCAAAAAAAAAAGAAAAAAGAAAAAATGAGCGGAACCTCCAGTGCTTTAGATCTAAAGACATTCCACATCCCTATTAAAACTTCACCGTCAGAGAAACATGAACAGGGTTTGAGGGGGTACATCCCAAGAAACCAAAAGAAAAAAGAAGTCACAAGTGTAATGTCCTACATTAGAGTCTGACACATAATTATTAAGGCCCCCACAATATGAAAAGCATTTTTAGAAGTGATTTTAGAACAAGATTTTGCACCAGTCTACTTTTGCAGGATTTTACCAAATGGTTTGGCTTTTTTGTTAGCTTCACCCCGTGAGCCTTATGAAGCAGGTGTGACATAATGCTGAGTGCTGCTGATGATATGTCACATTAAGCAGACTGCAACATCATGAGTTTTGAAGTGAGGTTGCCATCCTTCTTTTCCCCCAGAGATTCTATGGAAACACACACCTGCCTAAGCTGGACATATAGATGACTTTATAGAGCGATGATGATGATGAAGCTGATGAGGTGATAACATTGACTGTAATAAATGCAAATAACCTGCAGGCTGCAAATAAATGCTGGTTCTTTAGAGTGTAAATTCTCTTTTAGAACAAATATCCTCAAGACGCACTTGACCTGAGGTTCATATTTTTTTTACAGTGTAAAAGTTTGTTAATATTATAATTTAATTTTTTATTCTTAGTGGTAAACCTGTGTAAATATGACTAAATTAAATAGATCACATCACCATATAGCATCTCATTGTCATATATCTAATTTAATTACTAAAAGAACTACTTGTACAATTGCAAGCATTACCCGCTGACTATTATGATGGAGATGGATAAACTCCTGCTCCATCTCTAACCAGTTGAAGGTGTAACACGCCCGTCATTCAAATGGGCTGGCTCCATCCGAGTTGTGACCTTAGTTGGACAAGCAGTTAAAATAAATGAAAAAATAAAATAGAGCAGGCATGCCAACCACACAGTTCATATTCAGCCATGTTGTGTTATTATAATAGCTAATAACTGCTCACTTCATTTTAGATGAAGATGAGCAATAGGCTTTATTGCACCTCTCTTTCCTTTTCCACAAAAAACATCAAGAGAAGCTCAATTGTCCATCTAAGGCCAAGAAACCTAAATTGCATCTGTTAAATTTCTTCCATCACACACTTCTTCTTTTACACATTTGATGCGATTTTAACAGGATATTTAGTTTGGTGGTAGATGTTGGAATTCTTTAGTTAAAAACATGCTATATGGTATGTGTATGTGCCTGTATACTCAAGGTGGATATTGCACTCTATGTTGCTGTAGTAATGCTGTAAATTGCTGTAAACCACTCTTCATAGAGTGCGTGTAAGAGGTGGGGGAGGAGTGGAGACTAAGTCTAATTAAAGATCCATTAGTGCTTCTCCAAGCACATGTATATGAGTGGATTCCTGTTCATTATTAGCCATTTTCAGACTTAAAAAGTAACTACTTACTGTACTTGGACACATATTTTCCTCTCATTTAACGTGAGATTGTGAACATAGATGCATAATTCAGTTTAAGTGAGACACAAAGCAACACAGTGGAATCATTTGCACTGTAGCGCCCTGCTAATGAGGAGCAGCCATTCATTTGTGAGTTAATGGAAATGTAATTTACATGTTAATCCAAAGAAAAAGAAACTGTTAGAACTGTTTTTTCTTCTAAAAGCCCACACTTGTGCTTCTTCATTATCTATTTCCATTGTTCTTGCCATTTTTGCACATTTTATAAATGGAAATGAGACTTTTTAATTGCAAAGTCTAGACAAAGAAAAGCACTTCCTCCACTGTGCTTGCTAGAGTGAGAGTGTCCACAAATAGTTTGTCTGTTACAAAGTGACCGGTGGATTTTAGGTTCGCAGTAAGCATGCTGACCTTGCTTAAAAAGCAGATAATTGCCCAATCCTCAAGTTTTAGCTCATATTCTGCATGTATGAAGATAATGGGAACTGCCCAGGCATCCCTGCAGAAGTTAATGAGATGACAGAGACTCAAAAGCAGGGTCAGGTGGATGGAGGGCAATACACATGAGAGATGTGGCTCTCCTTTAGAGGATCACGCTGGGAAATATGTTCCTTTCAAGCTAAATGGACAAGGATTTCAAAGCTGAATGAGAGAATCCACACCAAATTGGAAAGCAGGGTAGTAATATAACATTGTTTATGTATAATATTTGGACTCTACAGTAGATATGTGTGAAATTAAGCACTTAAGGTTAAGAAATGTGTTTAAATAACACTATTTTTGCACTAGTACCTTTCAAAGCTAAATTTTGTTTCCTAGTTTAACAAATTACACGGGGAATTACACAGAAGACATTCATATTATATTTGACAGTAACAAAATGCTCTCCATAAAAATAAAAAACACAAGGGAAGAGAAACCTCTTTTACTGTGCTGTCACCCTGAAAAAAACAGAAGAATATGCCCGGTTCGTTGCCTGTTTTGCGCATATCAGCTAAATATGTCTCCTTTTTAATCTTTAATGAAACACACAAAAGGGTTGTAAGATACGGGGACAAAAATCAAACCCATCCCCAAGATGCAAATACATGTAAACTGCATCAATACATACATCACCTTTCTCAGCTATCTGTTCCATAAACTCTCTCATTTTGTCTGATACCTCCTTTGCTTAACTTTACAAATTTCCTCCCTCCTTTTGCAGAGCGAAGGACCTCCATTGCCCTTCCAGCTGTAATGACTCTAATTCCCTCATGCTAATGGTGTGTCTGAGCCTGAGCTCCTGCTGGGACCACCAGCCCACTTCTTGTGGTCACAGCTTGGCCCTAAGGCAAGAAGGCCCGTGGACTAGAGAGACAGACGAGAAAGACAGAGAGAAAAAGAGAGGAAGGGCAAAAGATGGTTCTGGTTTGATGCATGTAGAGCATACCCTCAGACAGATTGGCATCCCCAGGCAAAAAGGACCTGTGGATAAAAGAGGGTTTGACCGAATTGTGTGTATGTGTGTGTCTCACTAAGTGTGACATCTAAAATTGGTGCCAGCAGCAGATTTAAACAATAACACCTCACTGTTTGACCTTACTCACAAAACCAGCAGCCTGTGAGATGTCTTCGTGTGTGTGTGTGTGTGTGTGTGTGTGTGTGTCTGTCTGTCTGTCTGTGTGTATATGCATGTATCCCTTTCATTGATTTTTATACATCATAAATCATGTACATCATGCAGCTCCACACCTGCATCTTAGTGTTGTTTCTTCCAGCTTGTATGCTGTGGTGTATGTGTGCGTATGTGTAGGCGTGCTTCCTGGGAGGCTTGGGAGGTCGGGGCAGGCAATGATGATGAGCACACACTACAGGGGAAAATAATCTCTCATTACCCAGAATTCCCTGATGCTACGATGCGCTGGTGAGCGCGACTAGATTTGTCCCACAGGCAAAAACGAGTGGAGTCACTCACTCGATTTATTAGACCATTCCAAACTCCCCTGCCCTCTGCCTCCCCTGCTGTTACCACCCTGTTCAACTCCTTCCTATCATCACTCCGTCTCGCACTCTCTCAGTCACCTGCTGTCTTCCATATGTTCTTAGTCCCTTGCCGGCTTCGCACTTTTTTTGGGAACTGGATGGAAATATCTTATTAAATACTTATCTTAAAAGTTTGTCTTTAAAGTGTGTCATCTGGAACGCTTACTTTGAAGAGTTTGACAGTTTTAACTTTAGCATTCATTTGTGTTCTTGCAGAGTTAGATAAGAAAATCAATGCCTCTTACATGTGCTCAACTCGAACCTGCAGTCTTGCTGAGTACAGCATAAAGACTGGAAACATGAAACTTCTAGACATCTAGTGTGGCTCTCACGGTGATGAAATAAGCCTATAGAAGCACCTTTAAACTTACTGTCTATAAATTTTCTTTTAATTTTAATGGGTAGAAAAACTACAGAAAATGAACAACACTTTATTTTATGAAGGGTTATGGAAGATCTTTTGTCTGCACACTCACATCCAAACTCAAACCCAAGAAAAGGTCTACACATTTATGATATCCTCCGTTCATTTGTTAACTCCCATCTTAAAACCCTGAATTTAGCATTAACGTTGGTACCTTTGTTTTTATTGAGCTAGAACTATAAAATTTCAATTAGAAAGTTATGAGGCAGTTTTAGTAAGCGTGACTATCAGTGTGCATCCAGTGTTAGCATACAAATGCATACAGAAACTCACTCCCCACATCTGGGCAGCCTTCTGGTACAATTTACAAAGTAAGCCATATTTTTTTGTAAGATAATTGATAAAAATGCTTCACAAACAACCAACGCTAAAGACGCAATATCTAGTTCAGTGAATGAAATTAGCTTAGGGTATGTCATCAACTTGTGGCCTTGTCGATACACACATTACAGAAAGTTACCTTGCCCAATGCAACTTTAACCCTTATTATAACAGGGTGAGTTATTGAAAAATCTCTGCCTGTAAAGTTGTGAGAAAAAGACAGCCAAAACCATTTATGTATCACAGGATAAACATGTTTATTTATAAAGTCTGGTATTTTAAAATGGGACCATATAGCCTCAAGTGGACATTAGAGGAACAGTTTTCTTTTTTTTTTTTTTAAACCTCATTGTTATCTTCATTTTTCAAGTTGCTGATTGATAAAATCTGATTTTTTTTTTTTTTTTGTACCAGTGGTGGTTCCACACTCTACTCAAGTGGCGATGCTAATCAGTGTTTCTATGACCAAAGGATACAGCTTCAATTGCATTCCTATTTCCCTAAGAAGGTTCTTTAAAAAATAAAATCCTCTGTGCATAGTGTATCTGAAGCTTGGGTTGCATGAATGATGTCGTTATTTATTTATTAGTTTTTTAGAGAGAAATTGTTCGTGTGCAGCTTAAAGACACATATTTATACATATATGTGTGTATTTGTTGTATGTATTGAGATTTGACCCAGATTTGTACACTTTTGTTTTAGGGGTTTAAGATAAAATGTTTCGGAATGGCAGTTCAAACATCATCACTGATCACCTGCTGTGCTAATCCCTTGATTTTGCCACGCATTCTCCTCCTGTGTCTGTGCCCTTTTCTCTCTTTCTCTGTCGGTCGTTCTCTCCATCCATCTGGGTATCACTGATCCATCCAACAGAGTGAAGAAGAGCTGTGGAAATCCCACCTCACCCATCATAGCCCCTTGACTTTCTTTATTTGCATACAAACATATTTCAGCTTGTAGTTAGATGTCAGGGGTTTATAGAAGAATACAGAGTATAATCACGTCTTATATCCTACAGTGATTCAAGATTTATGCTTGGCAAATAGGAGAATGAGATGCATAGATTCTGGAGTCCTGTGGGAGATTTGGTGACAATCTATTGCAAATGATACAGCATTAAAAAAAATCATTGTTCTGCTGGTGTATTTGATAGATTATAGTGCTCTATTGTAAAAATTAGATATTCCTGAGCCAGAACTATCTGCCTTGTTGTGCAGGATATAAGGCTCATGACTATGATTACTAATAAGTCACTGTGTAATTTTTCTAAGCTAAAATAAAGTTGAAATTAATAACTGTTTAAAGATTTTGTAACGTGTGGCTAAATCACAGGCTGCAAGACTAAAAAGGTCGATTGAATCGCGGCAACATTTGGGGTTTGTTGAGGCACGCTTGGCTTCATGACTTCTTGGGTTTATCTGTGAAGAGAAGACATAAAAAAAACCTGACACACAGTTGTTACTAGACTGCAACAGCTTCACAATCACCCCATGAAGGGATTTGTGCAATTTTTTCCGTGTTGCTACCTTAAAGCTGTAAAGCTTGATGTGCTTTATGGCTGCGACTCCCACTGATTGTGCTGAGATCTCATTTCACACATGAACGTCTCTCTCTGCTGTGTGTGTGTCCATACACTCCGTAGTTAGTGCCTTAACATTACACTTCTGCTCGCCCTGGGCTACATCACACAGTGAAGGAAGGGAATGGGATAGACAGATAAATGAAAATGTAGGGGAGAAAGTGGTGCAGGAAACCACTGAAAATGAAAAAGAAGAGAGAGGCCTTTTTCCCCACACTTTTTTCATGCTTAATTCTATTTTAAATCATAATTAAATGCACTTCTGTATGTAGAATATGTTGCACAAGCATGAACTACTTGTGGACAGAAATCTTTAGACTTTTTTTTGTTAATTTAGTGTGATTTTAAATTATTAGTACTGAAAATCTTTGCTTTGCAGCTATATTAAGCCATATTTCTATGCAATCCAGTCTTATCACAATAAGCTTGATTTCACGTTTATTGTAACTAATTACAGTGATGGTAATTAGTTACAATTAACTTGAAATTAATTGCCAAAACAGCAACATCAGAAGTAGAAAAAAATTGCAAATTTGATCCCTAAATATTGAGTTATGGTGCATTCAACTCGTTTGTACCTACAAAGCTGGAGACAGTAAAAGTCGGCCCTCTGGGTGCTTGGAGCTAGATTTATCACCACTGGGGCCCTCTGATGATGAGGCCGTTTAGTGGGGTCCCTGTAGTCCTCTGCTGATTAGCGCCAAACATCTTCCCTAATAACCTAACAAGAACAACGCCTCAGGACCACATGCCGATGCACACAGGCAACTGTGCACATGCACAGATACACATCCACACCTCCGCTGAGATTTTAAAAAAAAAAGAGCTAAGGGTTACCCATCCTCCTCTTCTTTTCCTCAAAGTCACCGGTCTCTCCTCTGCTCCAGCCATCATTTGGCATCCCTTGCTATTTCTGGGATGAGACCCCCTCCCACCTTATGTCTTCTCCTCCACTCCGTATCGCTGCCCTCCTATGTACTGACACTATGAACAAAATTGAGTTGGTTATGGTTCAAGAGTCCCGCCACCCTACATAAAGTTGGTCTCAACATTAATATGATATAAGACAATATGAATATATGAATACAAACAGGAGAGTATGCGATACCAGTCTTCTGGGGATAAAGAGGAGAGGAATGAAATTGAGAACAGAATTTATGACGCAGTGTTTTAAGCAGTGGGGTTGATGTTATAGACAGAAATCAACTCTGAGGATTGTTTCCCTGTAGTAGTTTACACATTTGTATGTTTTGGTTTTTTGAGTAGTTTATATTTTGTTTATATGTATAACTGAAAAGCATGAAAGGAAGTGCAAAAAATAAAATCAGATAAAAAGTAAAACCCCTGCATTCGAGGATGCAGTCCCCTGATTTGCTAGCTTAGGCTTATCATTGCACAAAAATAAATGTCATTTTATTTAAACTTTACTCACCATTTTTTAGTTTTAATAGGACAGATTGAAGGCTAGGATAAAACACAGCATTCACTGTGTTTAAAATCCTACAACTAGAGACGTTTATGCAACAAAAACAGTGTGGAATTTTTTAAAGCTGACAGTGCAGAGGCAGTGAGAGTCCGACAGTAATGGACCTGCTGTGCACATCCGCGATACTATTCCTACTACACCGAAGCGCCCATATTTCTAATATTTGAGTTCCAGACTCAATTTTAATTTACTAGTTTTTATTCAAGTTTACGAAAGGCTATTTTACGGAGCACAAGTGAATGCAACGCGAGAGTCCCGCCGTGACGTCACGTGGAGCCTTTGAGTCATGTCAGCTGAGGGAGGAACTTCGGCAACAGAAAATCAACCAGGAAACAGAGGCTGCCAAACATCCACCGTCTCGGTCTGACGGATAAACGGCGGCGTTAACAACAGGCATCACACAACACATTAGTACAGGATTTATATTTTGTAATTAGGTTTGATACACAGCAGCAACATGGCTTCCCTGTTCAAGAAGAAGACTGTCGACGGTAAGTTTGCTCAGGGTGAAAAGCTAGCTAACTTGTTTTTAGCCCGGTTGGTCGTACAGCTTGTTCTGTTGTTCCCGTGTTAGATGAGACGTCCCAATTTAACTTGTTTTACCTGTTCTGAGTCGAGCTGAGTCACACTGCTGCCCTCGACGCGCTGCTGAACTTAATGTATATATGTAGCTGTTTTACAATGTAACCTTTAAAGAAAAAAATGCGGTGTTAATTGTTACAAGTATCCTCTTGGTTTCTTTCCTTTGAACTTCACCTGTAATCGTTAGAGTTACAGGCTGTGTAAAGGTCTGTGTATACACTCCGTTACACCATGGTTTCCAATGACTTAGAAACGGCAAACATAAGCCTTAGTTGTCATTAAGTGTACATGATATTTTTCCCTGTATGATTACTTTGCGTGTGTCGTAAATACGCCTATAAACTTTAATTTGGTTAACTTACTGTCAGTTTGTATCCTACACACAGACTGAAACTAATGCCTCATTGTGCTGTGACTAAAATGACGTCAGTTTTGTGACAAAGAGTGCAATAAAATTGTGCAATGGAAAGTGAAGCTGTTATCATATGAAGTTAAGTCATTTAAAGTGGGCTATATTCAGTTACAAAAAATGTCAAAATTCTGAATAGCCTTTCAGTCTAAAAAAGTGAGTATTTCCCCCCCAGGCTAGGTAACCACCTCAGAAGGTCAGAATGGAAAATCAGTCAAACTTACATCAAAATTAATGAATCAATTATTCACTCTCGGATACTAATTATATTAACTCCTAGGGCTGGATTTCAAGAGAAAAGGCGGACCGTGCCTCAGCTCTTTGGACCTGAAACTTATTCTTGTGGAGAATTACAAAGAAAAAATTATCAACTTTGTATTTTTGGGTTTAAAAATAGACTCTACTGGTTAAGGCAAATCTTTTCAGAGCACTCCCTGTTTACTCCTCCCATTGTTGTCATTCTAGTTTCACCCATACCGATCATCTGCATACTGTACTCACAGTGCTCTCCTGCCTCCACTCCATTTCAAGGCGCTGTCAGGTCTTCTCAGCCGTCCCCCATCCAGTACATTTCTTTCTTTTCTTTTTGTTTGACATCTTTTGCGCTCTGGACACAGGTTTCTCGTTGATGCCCTGGGTTTGGATGTGGGTCGTAGTTTCTGGTTATTTGGCAAATTTAGTAAAGGGGGGGTGGGTTGATCACCCATATTTGTAGGACGATATCCCTCCCTCTTTGAGACGTTGGCGGCACGTCACCTTATACGTATACAAGCATCGTTCTCTTAAGTGGTCCAGCATATTGACGTATCTCGATCAAGTTTGTGGGTGTTGAACTTTTCAGCAAGAATAAGGTTTTTGGGTTTTTTTGTTTTTTTTTCTGAAAGTGGTCAATGTTTTTTTTTTTCTTCCCAAAGTAGGACATTTCCTATTATATAGTAGCTCATGAATATAGACCGGAGTTAGCTATTTAGAAGTTTTCTTCTTTTTTGTTGTTGAGTTTTTTTTTTTTATAATTCTTTCATTCATTCATTTATTTAATGAATAAATGAATCCAGTGCACATCTGTCTTTCCTGGATGAGGGATCCACCCTTTTCTGTTTTTTCAGAGTTTTTCTTTTTTTGTTTTTCTTTTAGTTTTTCCTCATTGAAGCCTCATTGAGGCTTGAACTCTAAAAATAGAAACCAGTTCAAAGCCCTTTGAGGCAAGTTTGTAATTTTGAGCTATATGAATAAGACTGAATGAGAATTCTTTGATTCATTTATTCATTACTCTATTTATTCTTGATTCTCACCTTTTCTGTTCTTAAGGATTTATTTAGTTTTAGAATTACTAAAAGCTTCCTGCGTTTTAATAACAGAAAAATGGAATGGATAAATCTCAAAACTATATTTAAGTCTTGAAGTAAGGTTATTGTTACACTGATTAACTGGGTCATCCCTCAGTCACACAGATTACTGCCTGACTTCATAGTCATAAATTATGTCACATGATGCCACTTTGTGTTTGTGTGGGTGGTATAGAGCTGACACTGTATTGGCATGAGCTGTCCAAGCATTTCCACAGTTGGCAGTGTCAGCATGCTCTCAGTGTGTTACTGCTCTGAGATATTTCACGTGCATCTGGGCGCAGGGTCAAACATGATTACTATTGAGGCAGTGGCTGGATGTTTGAGATTTCTTCCAATATTTGGCAGCTGCTCGGGAACCATCCTTTCTAATGTTCCAACAGCGTTGATGTTGAACAGAAAGACAAAAAAGATACCACACATGACACATACTGAGGGCATAGGTGAATATAAATAGATTTTCTTTTAGAAAGAAAATATGTTTGTCTTAAATTTTTTGTTGAACAAAGATCGTTGTAAAATCACACATATTGATAGTCAGTCAGAGAGGGTACGTTTACATTGGAAGTTCAGTGGTTTGAGCCACAGCTGCTCTAGTTTGCATATCTTGCATCCTTAGGGCAAGATACTAAACCCCGAATTGCTACGAGTGCATCAAAAGTGTGTAGGTTATGAGTAAAAAGCACCTAATTGCATAGAAAAGGCATAAAATGAGTGCTTAATAAGAGTAGAAAAACACTATATACTGTATATGTTTCATCCAACTTATCAGACATTTTTTTTCTTTTCATTTTGTAAGTCAAAGGATTGTGGGGTGTTGTACCATCACCAAAATTCTCGCTCTCTTAAACCTTTCTAATTCTTTTCTGAAGATATAATCAAGGAGCAGAATAAGGAGCTGCGCGGCACACAGAGGCAGATCACCAGAGACAGAACAGCGCTGGAGAAACAAGAAAAACAACTGGTAGGAAGCATGCAGACAATTAAATATAAAAGCTATGAGGAACAAAACTATGTGCATTCATAGCATTTCTTTTTTTTTGTAGATTTCTACATATTGCATCAAAGCCCTTTTAGGACCCTCTGATTCCCCAACCGACACAATCCCAGCCCCAGATGCATATTAGATTGTCTTTCTACAATCTATGATTGTGCCCGATTGGCTAATGGGGTTAAATGAATAGACAAGCGATTTGGTGAGGTGGCTCTGCCTCAGGCAAGTGAGCCTATCTCTCATACACTCTCACAGAGTTAAACAATTAGGCTACATTCATTGTCGCACATAATCTAGAAGATGAAAGAAGCTGACTGTGTCCTCTCCTCAGTTGTGTTAAGTAAATATCATACAGGACATAATTACCTCCCTGGGGAACGAACATTCTTATTCTACATTAATGTCTTCCGTTAATTAGTCTCGTTTTAAAAGCTTTGTTGCAGATTCTGAATAAAAGATTAAGACAAAAAAATGGAAATGACCTATATCTGCATTTTTTAGCACGATAGAATCTTTTTTTATTTTTAAAATATTTGTGCTGCACAGCATTTGGCCGCCTGAAATGTTACTAACAGCTGGATTGAGGCTCCTTTAGCAGCACACTGTGCATCTGTTGTTCAGAAAAATCTTCAGCACTGGGCCTTGTTAATGCATTAAGGTTCCCATTTGCTAGCATG
Organism: Rhamphochromis longiceps; assembly: GCF_057381845.1. Lineage (NCBI taxonomy): Eukaryota > Metazoa > Chordata > Actinopteri > Cichliformes > Cichlidae > Rhamphochromis > Rhamphochromis longiceps. Next base: position 28,021,951 of record NC_140572.1, read on the forward strand.
CAAAGCCCAACAGCCTCACAGTTGTTCCTGCACTATCTATCCATCACAGCCCCACCTCCTCCACCCTACCCTGACAGGCCAGTAAATAAGACATTATAAGCTTCCCGTCAGCATCAGTTCGTCGTACTCGTCTCTCTTTCCCCTGTTAATGCATTCTTAGTCTTTCTTTTTTCTTTCAGATAACACTGCAGCTGACAATATTATTGCCTTTTTTTTTTTTTGAACTAGGTCTGCTCTTTTCCCCCATGGCATTATTTGAATTGTTTACAAGCAGGGAGATACAGGTTGAACTCAAATGACCTGCTGAATGTGTGTCTGCATTAGAGAAAGGCACAGATGCATACAGCTGAGCGAGGAAAGCCTTTAGCTTTATCAAACATTAATAATTGATTGTAATTTCCTGAAGAGAATGCTTTCAGCACATGTACGATAACTAAAAGACATATTGGCTGGCTCATCGTAACCTGGAGCTTCTCCGTTGTCTCTCGGGAATCGTGCCCACACACAGGATCCCTGTGGGGCTCGGAGTATTTTTGGCTGTGTACTGAAGCTAAAAGTGTATATGAGTAACAACTGATCTGGATGATTGTGTTTACAAATTTGTGTTTACAAACACAATGGTTTCTCTGGGACTCGGTGGATGTATTTGTTTTATGCATAAATATATATTTTTAATATGAAGAGTATCCCTAAAGTCCAATAAAATGTTTTATTTAGTGTATTATCAATGTGTTCTATATTAAAAATAAAAGCTTCTGAGAGAAATTGCAGGTGCCTAAAAGCTCCGTCTTCCCCGTATTTTCATTTTCCTGAACCTCGGGCTGGCTGTGGTGTTGAAGGTGTCGGGAAATCAGTGGCATTAATTGACATTTCTCAAAACAAAGTAGTTTCCTGGCTTCAGCTAATCTGCAGCATGTTGTTTTAGAAAGGCCATCCCTGAACACTCAATTTTACTCAATTTATATGGGCAAACACAAGCACATCAGCTCTAAATATAATGCTTATTTACAATATTAGGCAGATAACCAGGAGACAATGGTGCATTTCAGCAGCCTCAATCAATTAGTTCCAGATGTGGACAGTATATCTTAATGAGAATTTTTGATTCCCTGTTTTCTGCCAGTTCTTAGAATTTTCTTTTATGTTATGTCTATACTCACGCTTGGTAAATTTGCACATTGACCATGCATACACACACTCATAATGCCAAAAAAAAAAAAGACAGAGGTGAGGAGTCATATCATATTCTTCTTTCCTTCTCCAGGAAGCAGAGATCAAGAAAATGGCAAAGAGCGGTAACAGGGAGGCTTGTAAGATTCTCGCCAAGCAATTAGTTCAGCTGAGGAAGCAGAAGACCCGGACGTACGCTGTCAGCTCCAAGGTCACCTCCATGTCTACGCAGACAAAGCTCATGAACTCCCAAATGAAGATGGCCGGTGCCATGTCTACCTCAGCCAAGGTAAAATGCTAAACCCTGTCAATCAGTACAGCTCATTTTGAATTAGAAATATGGATACAGTGCAGCATATACAAAGTGAACAAGTCCCTACTTCAACATACTTTGTGCCATTGCCGTTAGACAGTCTGTATGAACAAGGTGTTGCTATCTAATGGAAAAGTTAAATTTGTTTTCCACACAAGCTAAGTTCAGTGTGTACACACATTAATATTCTAGTGTGGCAATTAAAGTATTAATGTGGGGTCTGTTCATGTTTAAAACCCGAGCCTTGTAGCACTGTTGTTAATGAAGTATGAGAGGTACTAATTGGCCAGGAGCGATGTACTGTACAGAGTCACACTGAGCAAACATAGACAGGTCAAATATAATTAGGCTTTAAATTAATGGCGTGTGTTCAAGTTTACGCGAGGCTGTGGCTATGTCACAAAGAATGTGTTAATTATATTCTGTCAGATACACATTTTGTTTAGACACAGACGCACACAGGAAAGTTGCAGCTTTGATGTGTCTTCAGTAGAAAGTGATGCATTCTCCATCACCTTTCTCCTGAGCTTTAGATTTGCATGATTTTGAGAAGCTTGTCAGTTGAGACGTTGATGTATCAGGTATTGTGTCAGACTCAGGTCTGAAAGTAGGCCATGTTTGTGCTGATCTTTCACAGGAAGTTGGTCTGTCTTTAGGACTCGCATAATTCTGTGATGATAAATGATATCAAAGCAAATTTACTTGAGGTTGAGGATCGAATATTTTGTGAAATGTCTAAAGTTTAAAAGGTAAATTATCTCGAATAGTTTGTGCAACTAAAGTTCATGCTATCATGTTGAGCATAATTAGAGGTTTCTACATCGTGAAGAGTGTTATTTCTTGGCAGTAGCACCTAAAAAGATAGATTCTCATACGTTCCTTAAATGTTTGCAGACAATGCAAGCAGTGAATAAAAAGATGGATCCACAGAAGACACTGAAAACCATGCAGGACTTCCAGAAGGAGAACATGAAGATGGGCATGACAGAGGATATGAGTAAGAACACAATGCACTTGGCAAAACAAGTTTGGGAAGATATATGGGAATAGTGTGAGAAGTGATGTGTGCTGCAAAATATGCAGCAAAGGCAAAATATGTTTGTGGGATGTTTTTCAGAAGAAACACTGACGCTTGTTTTTGTTTTTTTTGTATGCAGCAGCCGTCTTGCTCTAAAGTCCAAACTTGTGACTGGAAATCAATTTGACTGACTTTTCTGTCCTTATCTTCTTCCTTCCTGTCTCACTATCTGTTCAGTCAATGACACTTTGGATGAGATCTTTGAAGAATCTGGAGATGAAGAGGAATCTCAGGACATTGTCAACCAGGTTCTGGATGAGATTGGCATTGAGATCTCAGGGAAGGTAAGAAATTCAAAAACCACATCTCTCCTACATCCATCAACTTTATAGACATCACAATAGCGCATAATGCCCAAGTAGAAAAACAATCTTAACATTTTACCATTTAGTCTCAGATTTAACTGCACATTTTCAGATGTAGATGCACTTAATGGAGCACACAGCCCCTAGCAAGATGAACAATAAATGGTCCACATGGCTTTTACTCTGCTTTTAAAATGTATTCCAGCTGCCACATGGTGGGGCTAGCCCTCAGCTCTTCTAGCTCTGTTCCTTGTTTTTTTCCCTCTTTGTAACTGCCAGGCTGTCCGTCTGCCGTGTGTCTGGCTCCCCCTGGGGTGCTGCATGAGTTATTACCTCACACAAAACAATGCACAAACCGACAAATCTCCCAAAAAAGCCCCCAGCAGGAGTGGCAGTTTTTAAAAAAAAAAAGCTCATCAGACTGTCTCAGGGTTTTTTGGGTGGGGTTTTTGTTTTGTTTTGTTTTTGTGGGTTTTTTTGGGAGGGATAGAGACACACAGGATGCTCTTTAAAAAGTAAAAGTAATCCAACGGCTTCATAAAATAACAAGATTCACAAACTACGGTAGTTTGGAAAATCTACCATAATAAAATAATCATCCATATGTTACTTCTATTGTTACTGGGATAATTATGTGTCTACTGATAGTAAGTAGTCAGCTGGGAAGCTAACAAAGGCTGTGAATAGTTTCAGTTTTTTTCTGCAAATAAAAAGTAACCGGCATAAAATTAATCATGCCTTTTGGTGTCGAGTACCAGATTGTTTCAGCATCTTTTATAGGATGCAGTAATTGATCTTTAACAAACCCAAACAACTGCACTTTTTATGTAAAGTAAACTTTACAGTTAATTGACAAAATTGTGACTCAGTTTGAACAGTTTTTTTTTTTTCTTTGTTTTTGAGTGTCAGCAAGCAGCTGTACATCGTAGACGGTCTCGAAACAAGTAGCAGCTCCGCGATTGAACGTGTGTATTTTGAAGTTGATGTGGCTGCTAATGGGGTTTTCTACCCATGTGTGATTCCAGATGGTGAAAGCTCCAGCTGCAGGAAAAAGTGTCCCCGGTGCTGCTGCCTCCTCCAAAGCCACCATCTCTGACGACGAGATTGAAAGACAGCTCCGAGCTCTGGGAGTCGACTAGGTTTCGTCTTCGTATTAATGTTCAAATTGTTAGAAACACTGGTTTTGTCATGGTTCGAGCGTACACACTTACACACACGCACACACATACACATACGTTTATTAACACATACATATTGTCACATTCGCCTTAGAGATCATTATGGCAGAACATGTGATCTATTTATGTGAAAATAATATTTATTACAACATCGAAGAGGCCACATCTCAAAGGTGGACCAGCAGTTGATGTTTCACCTGAAAAACTGATTACGCTGTTGTTTACCACCCATCTGTCTTTATAAGGGCTACAAGTGTATGAGATCTTGGAATTGGCTTTTCCCTTCTGGTTTTTTGGTCAATCTTGAATTAGTCCTATAATCTCGGTCTGCTTTTATACGATTGAAGAAGGATGGTCTTTCTTCAGGAAGTTTTAATGAATTAAACATGGTAATTAAAAAGCAGCTTTGGGGATGTCAATAAGCAGATGGAACTTGTATTTTTTTCCAACTCAGACTATTTATGTGCTATCTTTGTTGCCATTGGTAAAATTAAAACCAATTGAATCCACTTTCTCTGAGGCAAACTTTCCATTTTAAGGCATTCTTTTGTCAAATTTGCAATGTTTTATGGATAAAATGCCTCTGTTTGATTTCTTTCTCATCCTGAGATATTCGAGATAAGACAGACACTTAATCATGCTAACTAGCCAAATCATTACCAAGATTTTTTAGGTTTGCCACCATAGGTACTGCAGACAGACATATGCATGTGAAACATGTAACTAATATCTTCGGGCTGGGGTCAGGCTTTCAATTTACGTGCATGAAATGAAAAGACAAATTGACCCGAGAGCAAACTGGCTAGCATTTTTGTGATATTGTACAGATTATAAAATTAAATAAAGTTGAGATTAAAAACACAATTTAGGGCTAATGAAAGACTGGCATGTCAAAGAGATTTCAATCCATAATTAAAGCCAGAGGCTTCTGGGTTGACGTTTGATTTACACAGAGATCGTAAGGTGGTACTGATCCTGCAGTCCCTCTACTCTTTCAGCTGCTGTGCAGTTGCTGTCATTTGTTTTTTTTGTTTTTAAGCTGCCTCACTCACAGAAACACAGACACTAAAGGAACGAAATGATGGAAACGTTTGCTAATATAACACTGTGATTGAGGAGATTTCTTCTCTTCTCCAGCTGAAGCAGGTTTTTCCTTTACAGTAATTTGTCAGCGTCAGCCGTTCCAGGCTTCGTGACAGTGACAGCCATATCTGCTCAACGTTTTATCTGTTTGTGCCCCCTCGTTTAGACTCCCTTTGCCAAAATAAACCGAATAAGATTCATTCTTGCGTATGTCTGAAATCTACAAGTCATAATTCTTTGAATTTTTGTCAAAAAAATTTGTTCCTTAACCTTACACCAATCTGTTGTGATTGAGAACAGAATCAGTTAACAGACATTTTTTGAGTGCAGTTCTACAATAGGATATTACCATGCATTTTGTGTATGTATACTCATTTTGTTTCCTTCTTATTGTAAAGTGTAAAGGGTGTATGGCTTTTATAAGGAATAAAGTTTCCTCAGGTATGATCGGATCTTTTTTCATTTTCAGTCTCCACTTTATCCCCCCCCCCCTTCTTTTTCATTAAAGTTGTATTCAAGGTTTTTTAAGGCTTCGCTTCAAACCGAGCAACACAAAGAGGTATATATCTTTTTTGCTGTCTTTAAAGACAGACATCAGTTTCCATTCATTTCCATATAAATGACAGACTCAGACAATAGTTTGCTGAAATTCTTTTTTTTTTTTTTTAAACCCCCCCCCCCCCAACTGCAGAACAGTTTAAAAAAAAAAAAGTGCATGGTAATGCAATATAAGTGCATTATCAGGCAATGAAAAGTAACTTATTATTTTGGAGCCAAATAAATTTTGACTGTTAAATGATGCATGATGATCCATCTGATGAAGAGTTGAATAGAGTATCAAACAGAAGCGCAAACACACCGACACATAACACATGCATATATTTTAGCCACGTTTATGGATTTACTTATATAAAAATTACATGGTACCCATTCAGCTCTCTGAATACATGAACTGTGGGGGGAAAAGGAGTAGATATGAGAAAAACTTTAAGGCTAAATGCATCTGGACGACTGCCTTCAGAAGCTTCTTAGTAGTTTTATAGTAAGCATGCTGTGCCTGTAACTTTGCTGTGTAGACACTCAGAGGAGTGACAGCAGTCGGTGTGACCCTGCAGCATTTATTTCCCCTGGCGCTCCCGTTATACAGCCTTACATTAGTCACAGTGAAAACCACTCATTTCTGAATTTAAGTGTCTTGTATGTTTATTTATGAATCTCCAGTGAGACATTCACAACATAATATTATGTAGTACTACAGTAAAAATGAGAGACGGCACTTGTACTGTAGTTATGAATTGTGGGTCACTGCTTGCTACATATGCAGTGAATTGACTGAGCTTTGAGTGCCTGGGAACTGAAAGGAGCAATTTGATAAAGAAAAGGGCAGATATTTGCCATATTTTTATATTTTCAGTATAATAAACACCCTTTAAATCAGTCTGTTGCCAGTCCTATATCACATTTTCTAGTTTTTTTTTACAATAATTATTGGCTTCTGATGCAAATTTAAAAGAATAAAAACATCCTTATACTTTTAGGTGCTTTCTTCTTCTTACGAAAGGCGTGGCGTTTCCGTTTCTTTCCCATCAGTCACCTCAACCAGGTCAGAGTTGTGACTGGCTGGTGTTCTTCTTTGTATGACACTTTATCAAGGCAGCAACGACAAAAGCAAAAACATCAACATCTATCTTACATCAGGGAAACAGAAGACTGCATATCCATTTGCTGTCAAAAAGTTTCCTATGTCCCTGGCTTCATCCCATAAATCACAGAGCTTGTGCACAGTAAAGTAGCCTGACATAATAAATTAGCTCTCAAATAAATAGGTTGTTGTAAAGTTTTTAAATATATTACTGTTTTGACTGCAACTACATTCATTTGGCTAAAGCATTTTTCTTAAGACTGACAGCTAATAAAAAAAAGGGACATAAAGGCACCAAAAAATACACAAACACAACTACAACAGGGAGTTCTGTGGTTAAATATAGATGTAAATGTAGAACACTTCATTTCATCAACAATAAAACTTCTTTTTGTAGGAAAAAAAGGACAAAATCAATAATGGTATTGCTTTCTTTCAGAAAGGTACAGAGCTGATCTTTATGAGCACTTGTCTGTACTCTGATGCTGATGTATTAAATGAGATTTGGTTTGTGTGGTTAATATACTTTCAGCAGTTGTATAGCAAACAAGGCACAGCCAATATTCAGTACATTTAAATGTCAAGACTGGCAGGTGCAGCATCAAGACAGCAGTTCATATGCAGTTATTGAAAACCTTTTATCTTCACAGTTTCAACTTCAAACAACAAGGAAATAATGGCCGGGCTGCTCTTTGACATTTATGTCTCCTGTTTAAAATTGCAATTTTAAATAAAAACAGACATTTATATATTACATTCAGAAAATCTAGACATATCTGTGCAAAGATAACAGACAAAGATAAACTTTTTATGGCAAACTTGGTCTTATATAAATTCTCTTGTCAGTATTAAGTCAGTGAAGCAGCCGCTTAACGCTGGGCAAAAGAAGCTTTATCTGTTTTCAGCAGGGTAAAATTCTCCTGTGGCATTTGGAATAATTGCTATTGGACATGTCAGATTTGAAAAGAGCACATTTTTAACCACGGTCACAAACGAGCCTCTCTCACATCGAACCTCGAATTATGTCATTGCTCTTTGCGTTTTACTCATCTGTGCTATGCAGTTCGGACTGATTTTGGTCAAACACGAGCTGAGGTTAAGGCTGGTTTTAACACGTTTTTCCCTTTGGCGTCGGTTGCAAAACCAAACTCTGACCACTTCCTTCTCCAGATGGAGGCTTTTGGCTATCCGGGCTATTTCCTGAGAGGATGGCTTACTTTTCTCCACAAAGCTGTGCTCAAGGGCCTCCTTAGCTCCAAGGCTACAGAGTGAAACAAGGGAGAGGGGGAATAAAAAAAAAGATTATGAGTTCACTTGGTAAATGGCATATTTTGTACGTTTGATCTTTACAGTACACACCTGATAGTTGTTCTCCTTTTTCTCTTCCGTTCATTCATTCCTATTTTGTCATTGTACAAAGCTGCAAGAAACAACAGTAGGTTCTGTAAGGACATAAGGATACATCTTTCTGGCTGATTGCTAGTGTAACCCATAACTTTCCCTAGACTGATTTAGCGTGTCACCACATCAAATATCATTATATGACCTTGGTCATAAAATAAATCTGGTGTTGAGGAGGCCACTAATATGACAGAAAAACACTTCTTTGACACACACGGTGCATCTGTTTATTTGAAATTCTTTTTCTTTGTTGTAATCTGGAAAGTTGTAGCTCTTTACACCTAAGTAATCAGATAAAATGTGAGACTAAAAAATCAATCTGATGTATGCATCATGTGATGAGCATTACAAGCGATTCGTTTGAAAAGGATGTAAGACTAAAAGTGTTGGCAAACACTGTCCAAGATGAGGCACAACTAATTAGATCTTAGTAATCACCCAAGAAAGCATTACTTTCAAATATTTTTTTTAAGAGACATTAAAAGAGACTGAATCCGAAGGATACATTTTACCTTGCTGAATAGATAAACGCTACCCTCAAATAAATACTCTCAAAGGGTTGTGAGTTGAGTGGATACGTGTGACTCACCACCCGCCAGCTCAGCTTCATCAAGCCATTTAGCCAGAATGGCCTTGAGTTTGCAGGCGTTCTTAAAGCTCAGCTGCAAATTTTCAAAACGGCAGATCGTGGTCTGGCTGAACTCTGAACCATGCACGGCAGCGAGCGCCTCCCCTACATTAGTCTGAGTGTACCCTGCGGGTCAAAATGAAACAGAAATACTTTATAAAATACACGCAGCACAGAGGAGTAGAGGAGTGGGAAAAAAAGATAAAACCATCTGTAGTGAAGCGTCTCATTGCTGCAGCTGAACAGTGAGATAAATTTGTATTAATCATACCGAGTTTGATCCTCCGTATTTTGAAGTCATTTGCAAACATCTCCAACTCTCGTATCTGCGGTGAATCCATGGCAGGCGCGTCCTCTGGGTCCCGCATACTCTTCCTTTGGCCGTCACTTTTTATCTCTCCGCTTGGGCCCCCTGGGGCCTCATCAGTTGAAAGAAGGGCCGAGGGCAGTGAAGAGAAACCGTGGCTTAATGCACAAGAGCCGCTGCTTAGGCCATGATCCGGAAACTTGTACAAGCAAGAAGTAAGAGATCCTAGCAAAACAGAGAGTGGCAGAGAGCAGAAAGAGAGGGGAAATTTGTTGGTAGGGAACAACGGAACAGCTGGGATGTGGAAATTAATATTTTAATGTGAGTTTTTTTCAATCTTTTTGCTACGATAGACAATATTGGATAACAGTAACTCTTTGAAAAAATGAAGGTTTAAATGTAATCAGAACATTTTCCTTCTATAAATAAAAAGTCTTCATAGTGTGAAGCACCGTGTAGATCATGTATAACTTTACCTTTTTTAAAGGCTCGCTGCTCAGCTGTGAGCAAACATCTCACAACCATCTGACAAGAGGTTTGTATTTACTTGTGTTACAATTTTCAAGATGATTCATTATTGCTACAGGTGGCTGTTAGTGTTAAGTGGTAAGCTGGAGTGGAGCTCTTGCTGCTAATCACTAATGACAGATTAATGACAGATGACTGCCACGGTACCTCATGGGTGGATGACTAATTGTAATTTCTAATGTGATTCTGTCCTTTGCGTCACAAATCTGCACAGCTGCAGAGAAAAGAAAACAACCACTAATTAACAGCACTAAAAATATGTCAGTCTGCGTGTCGCATTTAGCATACAAGAGGAGACGTTAAGCGAGTTAGGCATGTGCAAAACAGGACTGTCTTCGCTCATGAGGGACACCGTTTTCCTTAACTGCTATCCATATTGCTGGTAATGTAAGTGAGTAATGCAACACTCCCCTCTTGTGTTACTGCAGTTGTAGTGCAAACTATATATAACTATTTTTAGACAATAATAGGATCTAATATAATAAAGGTCAGTTGGTAAGTCTCAGTTAGTTAGTTTATAATATCTGTACCCTTAGTATCCTTTTTCTTTTCACATAAACTAAATGGTAAAATATTTCTTGACAGTGAACATTCACTCGGCTGACGATTTATTGGGTACACTTAAGTGTCTAATACATCCTTGCAACAAACCCTCAGCTTTGTGAAGAGTACCGTTTCGCTTTGGTTTAAACTGTTTCAGAGGTGCTGATTTAAATTTTTGGTCTTTTTGGTGTTATTGCATGCCAAATATGTTTTGTTGCGGAAGCTAGGTAAGCATGGTATTTTCAGTATTTTTACCTACTCCATTAATATTACCCAAGGTAGGCTAAAATGATTTATTAATGTGAAATTGAATCTCAGTCAATAAACATATTTGTGATCCTTTGGCTAAACTTTTCGTCAACTTTGAGCAACACTTCTTCTCTTTTTCTGCTCATCCAGTAAGGATGAGCTGCCGCTACTTTCCAAAGCAGCACATAGCAACATCTTTTCTTTTTAAACCTGACGTGACACACTGAAACAAAAGCTTCTACAGAAACTCGGATTTTAGCTCAGCTAAAATGTTGCCTGACAACAGCAGTGGTTGAGCCATTTTGGACTAGATAGAATTCACTAACCGAAATACTGACAACAGTTACAGCTGTCACGAGCCCTGTGCATGAAGTGGTGGCGAAAATAACAGCACCATCGACCCATTGCATTGTTCAGCTGGATCTATAAATCAGCTGGAGAGCAGTATGGCAGATTCTTCTCCAAAACTGTATGCATCAGTGATCTTCTCTTGTACCGAAGGTGTCAGGCAGAGGTTGGAGTTCCTCTCTCTGTTGAAATTGCTTCTTTAGGCTGCATGTACAGTATGTGTCTGCATTTGTAGCTGTAGCCTTTAGATTTCAGAGCTTTTTCCACCTAACTGCAGACGCCTCTTAAAATCAACATCCCAAAAGTGAGTGCTCCGTGTGCAGTATGCACCTTGCAGTTGTTTAGCATAGGTAAGAGGGTGTTTGGGGCTAATACTATATCCCTGAGAACAACAACAGTTTTTGGATTATTCAGCTGGAGGCATCCTGTTTTTCCCACTGAGCTGGCAAAAGGGAGAGGAATCTTCGTTGTCTCGCCCTGATGTATGCACTGATGTTCTCTGGGGAGCTTACATGCAGCTATGCTGCAGTGAACACAGCCGTTGTTTGTGTGGCAGGGAGGCAGACTGGGCAGCAAGCCCTGGTCCTTGCACATGTGGGCTTACTGACTTTGTGAAAGCACCTCACAAGCCTTTGTGTACATGGCCTTGGACCTCCCAGCAGCTATACATGTGCACCATCCAAAAAGCTTCAACAGATTTAAGCTAAATGTGGACAGAAAGCAAACAAACACTGATTTGATGCTGTATTAAAAGCTGCTTCAACAATGTTTTGTAGTCTGAACAAGCTGGAATCCCAGAGTTGCCTTTTAGTCAAACGCTAAGTTATGTCTTGGAAAACAGTTAACCGTTTACACATCTAGCGTATAGTGACCAACCTTACCTTCTGAAGCTCTATTTTAGTGCTCTATTCGCTTTTATTTCATGTCTCTTTTGATTTAAAACCAGCCGCAGTGAGGGAATTCTGGGACTTTAGTTTTTAAATGTGCTATTTGCTGCTGGGCAGGGGGTGTACTGTGGGTGTACCAGAGTGCTGTTGCTGAAAAATGTCACCATTTGCAGCTGAACACGAGGTTGATGAGACGAAAGAGACCAACTGAGGGGAACTGCAGAGTTGATAAATCACCGTGGGTTTGTAGGGCAGCACCTTTCACATCACACTTATTTGATCCACTGTTAATATAAAAATGGATTAATGCAGCTTTAAAAAATGAAAGAGGCTTTTTTCCTTTCCTCTGACCTCAGCTATCATAATTCAGGACCCCGTTTAATGACATTAACTTTTATCTCTCTCTTCTTAACTTAAACGTGTCCTTCTGCTGTCAAATGCTTTCAGCTAGTCTCATTTTATGATTCAGACGGATTTTTTACCATCAGTTTCACCGCACACATGAGATTTTTTTTTCCTGTCTCTGCCTGGCATTGCATTGCTCTTTTCAAGCGATACAGCCTCCCTTTTTTATCATCCCACATAATTTATGTCACCTCATGTCAGTCTTGTCAAACATTGCTGTCAGAAGCTTGACACCAGTCTCAGGCAAGCTTACAGCTGTACTTTTTAAGCTGTCAGTCAGACATTTGATCATTCAGCAGTTGAGGAACAGACATCATTAAGGTGACAAATTACCTCCTGGTGGTAATAAGTGTGGGCACTTGCTGTTTAATTAATCCTAATGTACATCAGTGCAGTCTTTGACACCATAGTTCATATAATTTTTGTCAGGCCGTTTGCAGAAGTGGGCCGATGTCACCGGGTCTCTGCCCAGGTGATTAAAATCCAAACAGAGAAGTCTGTAAAAAGAAACTTCTTTATTTCTTCAGCAAAACTCTTGGGTTCATTTAGGGTCGAGTTCTTTTTTTTGTACTCTCACATGGTTATATGATATAGAATAATTCAGTTATACTTTGTCTAACTAAAAAAAATGGATCAAATCTGATATGCTTCTCTCTTTTTATCGGCTTAAGACTTTGAAGGGTTGTTTATGTTCTTTTTGTTTCTGTGTCCTTTTTCATTATTTCATATTATTCAAAAGAATCAGCATGCAGGACCTAAAGTCTGAAAGAGTGAAACTTTGATAAGGTGTCATGTTTCTTGAGGTCTGTGCTCATGTCTGGAATACAGAAACGGCAGAACTCTTTAAAATCTGGTTGGTTTACAATATCAGTTTGGCATGTTTTATATGATAAAATGATACAAACTAATAAAGGCTATAAGAACAGTATGCATTAAGGGAAATAGTGTTTTTTTTTGTTAAAGATAACTGCTATTAACTACAGTTATTAATTACATTCATGAAAAATGGCAGTTTTTCTGAAGTTTAATCACGACTAATTCGATTCCCATCCATCACAATTGTAGCAACAATCGTGACAGTGTGCAACTCCCACTCCTGACAGCAGGACAGGGAATTGGGGAGTAATCTTTGACAGTTACACTTAACAAGTGCTCTAAAAAGCTCAAGTAAGTGCGCTAAAGAGTCCACGCGAGATAATCAAGGTTGAAATTGATTTTAACTGGCAGCAGATTTAAAATTAAATGGAACATAAACACATTTTCTGCTCAATTTACTGTGTTTAACTACAGGCAAGTAGAGGGAAGGAGCAAGCGAGCGTGTGTGTGTGTGTCTGATCTTTACCTTGCAATGCATTTGCACCGCTCACCATGTTAGGGTGAGGGACACCACAGGTCTGCAAGATACGAGTCTGAGAAATACTGGCAGAGAGCATCTCCTGTGCTGCAGAGAGAGAGAGAGAGACAGAGGCCTTTATTATCGACACCACCATCGCAATTACTGTATAGTGTAATTGTCACTGCCTGCACTATACTCATCATCATCTAAACCTCTATGATAGCCATCGCTGTTAGTGTGACATTGTAATTTCAGCCTTGCTATAATCAGCATGAGTCCTGCTTTTCAGTGTCACCCTTCAATACGACAGCTGACTTTTTCCTTCAGAAACTTGCCTAAAAGTCTCGACTCTGCCGATTTATCCGCACCTGACACTTTGTGAACTTGTCTTCAGTTAGCCACACCTGTCGTTTCTAAATGCATGGCAGCACTTTCAGTTTGCAGATCGTGACTACATAATGCCCACACATGACTGAAACAGAATAATTTTGCAAATTTGAGGCTCGATTTCAGTGCTTCCAAAACCTGGCATAGTTAGAATTGATTGTCCTTGTCCTCATCATCATAACCAACAGCACAGATCAATACTGCTCCCTCCCCCATGAGTCTTCATCAGCTTCAGTTTTTTTGTTTTTAATGTTGGCTTTGGAAATGCTGCAAAATAACATTTCCACCAGAAACAAATGTGAATCTAGTGCTGTAAAAATGATGAGATATCATTAAAGAGAATGCTACAATTTATCTTCAACCCCAAACCCACACAGTATAAAACGGAGAGATGAAGAGTAAAAGTCAAGGTTATATTAAATATCATATATTAAACACAGGCCATCCACTATTTGATAAAGCTGGTGCTTAAGACATACAAAACACACTGATAGATTTTATTGACCAACTCAACTCGTGGTTTGCCTTTTTAGTTTTCACAAATTTTTCTTCCCTAGCATCATCTCTGCTTACCTGCCATCATGCCATAGGTGGCCTGCTGGTTTGTGTAGTGACAGGGGGTGACTGGATAATGTAAGCTTGCGGGGGTGTTGCTGAGAGCATTGCCCAGGGAGGAAGTCGGGAGGTGCATGTGGGAACGCTTGGAGGGCTGACCCAGGGACAGCCCAGATGACACTGACAGAGACAAACAAAGACATTTTTTAAGTCAGGATCTGATCCGTGTGCAGTGCAATTTTAAAGCATTCCCAGACAAGTAAAGCATCTTTCTTTAACATCTTTAAGTTTGATTTCATATCAAGTGGAAGCATTTTAATGACTTGCCTACTGCAGGATGTGCACTGACTAGATGTGCACTGACAACCCTCATCACATCACATATGGAGTCAGTAGCTTTGGTTAGTTTTCAGTGAGTTCTTTTCTTTCCTTTCTTTCCTTTAATTAGACACTAAAAGGAAATCACTTACTATTAGATGCTGATAAAATAACCTTGCATAACTTTCTAAAGCACAAACTTAAATGAGTCTGTTAGGAAGAGTGGCAGAACAAAGAACACACATCAGTGCTAACTTTTCTTTAAAACTACTGCTTTACGTGCTGCTGTGATTCTAAGTGTGAGGGGGCTTGTTGTTTGTCTTCTCTAGCTGCTTTTCTTGTCTGTCCTTGCCACTTGTTGTAGCAGATGGCTCCCCTCCTCGAGTCTGGTGCTGCCCAGGGGTTCTTGTTGTTCCTGTTGGGGACTTTTTCCTTTTCTTTTTCCTTCCCACTGTAGCCAAGTACTCACTCAAAGGGATTTGTTGGGTTTCTCTCTGTATTGTTGTGAAGTGATTATTTTACAATACGGAGCACCCTGAAATGACTTTTATTGTGAACCTGCACTCCATAAATAAAACCGAATTAAATGAAGTGTATTTAAAAAAATCAAAAATAGTATTGCCTTCTAATTAAATAATTATTCATGTGTTCTGCTTCTTATGCAGTTTGGAGTTCACTCCAAGCTTTAATGAATGCTTAGTGGTATTATTAGGATGCGCTCTTGAAGTCGGTCTCGCACATAAACAATAACACTGTACAACTGAGAAGAATCAAAGCCTTGTTTATGAGTTTTCCTCCTCCTGTTATGACTGGGTTTTATTAGCATTCTGTGACCATATTTCAAGTCATTCATAGACACACTAGAAGACAAGGCAGGTCAATGTGTTTTGGAGCAACGGCCTCAAAATCTCACAAGTACTTGGCAGAAAAATAAATAAATATTTTTTCAAAATATGTTTACTCTGCTGTTATCTAAATGGTTGAATCGTGTCTTGCATGATCTAATCTTGTCTATTCTTAGCTATAACCGTCAGGAGGTTTTAAGACCCCTGGAAGTTTTCTCCACAACACTTCATCGTGGAAAAAAAAAGAATACCTTGGGGAGTTTATCATACTGATAACATATCCTCAAAGCAATTATCCACTGAGTAGAGACAGCTGGGCCAAACTATGTAGCTGATTAGATACATTTACATAATTTGGATTAGATTTGAATAAATGTATTTTTTAATTCAATCCGTTTTGCCTGTCGCCTAGACGCAGCCTTATCGGGGCACAGTTGTGTTCTGCGCCTTGATAAGGGTGATCTATGCTACGACTGCACACAGTTAGGTCATCTCTACATTTCTATGCATACATAATCTGTCACAAATGAACCCTTCCAGGATTTGTTCATGTACAGTTTCATCGCAGTGGAGAATGCCACAATACTGAATCTTCCCTTAAAAGACTCTAACAGGCCTCTCTGGTGGCCCATCTTCCTAAAGCACAGATTAAGTTTTATGACATGATGATGATAGTTTAAATCAATGAGACACACACACAAAAAAACAATTTTCCACTTTGCAAAACAAACAACGAAAACAATTATAACAAGTTTTACAAGATAACTGAATACGTTTGCTTTACCTGCAGCGACCATGCTTTGAGCATGGGACGTGGTTGGCAGGCAGTCGGTGGTAGAGCCATGGTGCATAATGATAGGCAGGGGTGAATCTCCCGTCAGTGAGGCGAAGGAGTCACTACCAAATGCCTGACAGGCCATTTTTTCCTGCCCTCTCTTTAATGGCGATCGGCTGAAGTTCAACACAGCTCATCGATTGGTTTCTTGTCTTCGCTTCTCTGTCTCTTGCCTATTTTGCCTTATTTCCCATGTTGCTTTGCTTGCCCTTTGCCTTCTCTATTTGTTTCCTTACCTTCCTCTCGTGTGACTTGTTATGGATACCTTGTCTTGCCTTCTGCCTTTCGTCTTGTCTTCTTTGGCCTTCTGTAGTTCTGCTTTGTCTTTTTCTAGCTGCGTTCTAGTCTTCTTTCACTTCATGTATCGCCTCCTTGTTTTTTCCTCTTTCACTCGGGCTCATTCAAGCATACTTCTTCCCTGAGTCCCTTGGGAATATTCAGGTAGAAAACTGTGATAGGTTTCCTTTTTTTTCTTAGAGAAGTGGATGTCAGCACTTCATCCAGAACACTTCACAGTTTTAGTCACAACTCTACCCTCAGCCAAGACTCTTGAAGATGAATATTCAGGAGCTTCAAGCTCAAGATAAATTACTGGTACATTTTCTGAAATGTGTTTCTCAGCTACACAGATTTCCCTCATTAAGGCTTCTCGTCTTTTCTCGCTGTTATAGTTGCAGGTAAGCCGGCGTCTGTCATACCCTCGGCATTTTTCTGTCCTTGTCTACTGCAGGTATTTATATCCAACCTACAACTAACCGCCCACTCTCAACCTATGAGATTCCCTATTTCCCATCGAGCTCCTCACCCCCACCTTCCAATTCCATGTCAGTGCTGTAATTGCTTGTGTTTGTACTTACCTGTGTTCTTCTCATCCTGTTTTCAAATCCAGGATTAGGGTACAGAGCGGCTGAGAAACCTGATCCTCTCCTCTCCTCTTCCTCGCTTGCTCTCTCCCTGTGTCTCTTCCTGATTACGGGATTGTGAGGAAGCAATGAGAAAATAAAGTGAAAACATAAAATGCTCATTAAAATAAAAAAGAGAAAAAAATAATAGATACAAAAGATTCACATGGAGCACCAAGAAATACAGCCTAGAACGTTGAACTGTGCTGCAGCATCTTTCAGCTGTAAATTGATTTGTTTTTTTTAAGGTTCAACCAGGTTATCACGGAGGTCAGCAATGCTGCTTCCACCCTATTTACTGCTGATCTCTCAGAAACAAAAACTCTCATGTACCATCATCTCAGCATTAGTGAAAGAAAGGGCTGCTGTTGTGTCAGGATGGTGTCTATATTGTGTTGGATGCAGAGTGCTCCAGGTAAAGACAATAGGACTCAACGGGATGGACAGAAGTTAATCTGAAGAGTGTGGCCACCATGTGCACTTTGTTGTGTCTGTACTTGTGTTTATCCTCAGCTCTGCTTCACTATTGTTGATATAGGTGGGCAGCAGGTGGAAAATAGCTTGTGGGTGGCAGGCAGGATTCAGCTTGCCTAAGCACAGTGTAAATTTGGACTGGATGCACTGAGCACATCGGACAATGTCTTAGCTTGACGTGGATTTTAAACCTAAGTTTGTGAGCTTGTTTATTCACAGTGTCATTACAATAGAGAAAAAAGGAATGAAAATTGTTTCTGCCTTCTGATGGTTTGGTGACTTCGCTTTGCTCCATTTTCTTGTAAGAGTACTAAATAGGCCTTAAAAGTAATTATCTCAAAGGCAATATAATCATAGTCTAAGCCCAAACTCTGATAGCATGAAGTTACTTTAGCCATCCTCCCTTCAATATGCAATCTTTCAAAGACTGATTAAGCAAAACGCAACAAGACTGACCACTGGAAAAATGAAAGTCTTGGTGACAAATAGCTATGCAAATGAAAATGGACTTTGACAAATCTCATTCTAGAAGTTTCAGATTTGAAACAGAAAACAAGTCTACAAAATTACTAAGACAACTGAATGTAATGGTGTGTGACAACAGAAAAAAAAAGTCTCACCAGCAACAATATTATTCTCAAAATACTTTTCATAGTCTTTCATTCCTGCCAACAACTCCCACTCAGGCAGAAGACCATCTTCCCAGCTGGTGAAAGCAGGACTATTTTCACACAGAGAGACTCAACCACCTCTGTTTTAAAGCAATCTCTGTGTTAGTGTGAAAAACAAGTCTCCAACAATTCAGACCGCCCTGATAAAAATCAGTCCAATAAGTCTTAGTAACTGCTAAATAGTAAATAATGCTCAATAATAATGAATGGAAATGTAGAAATAGAAGTTATTTTATGTTTGACTTGTGAGCTGTGCCTAACCTGCTCAGCATCTGTGTGGGTAGATGGTAAATGCAGTCATACAATCATAAGATGAGACAGTGAAGGTTTATATGTTTAAAATAATACCTTTGATTTCTAGATTTAAGTTATTGATCAGACATGGTGTAGGCAAGGTGTTTGCCTTTGATATGCATATGGTACATTGTGACTGTAAATGGCAATTGACATTTGATAAGCACGTGAAAGAACGCATTGTTGAAAATTACAAATATACCCCAACTCTTGGCATATTGGAAATATCGTAAATGCCATAATTGAATGGATTTGCATGTTTTAAAATAAAGGTAAATGCCAGCTTCAAAGGGCTTTGATCAAACCTGGGCAGTCTGAATGTGGTTTTAGACAAATACAAAAAAAATCAAAGGATGAGGGAGCGAAAAAAGGAAAGCTTTCCCACACATACACACACCCACAGACACGCAAGCACACATACATATGCACATAAAGAACCTAAACTTAATTAGTGAAAAGACCCTGAGTCAAATGGGTACTCTTAAAGCACCTGTTCAAGATCCCCCTCCTCGTCCCCCTTCATGCACACACACACACACACACACACACACACACACACACACACACACACACACACACACACACACACACACACACCACAAAAATTTAATTTTAAATGTTCACAGGCAGACTATCACCCTAACCTCTTAACAGATGACAAAAAATGTAAGCAATAACACGTTTAAATACAATTAATCTTCCACCACGCACATGAAAACACACACAGACATGCACACATACACACAGACACACACACACACACACAGCAAAGATCACTGATCCACCCGTGGATGCAGTGGGAACAGTGCAAGGTGACACATTCTCACAGGTATCACATCCATATACACGCCGTGTACCAGGTGTGTTCGCCAGTGTCTGTGTGCACGGGAACAACAGAGCGTGCAAATGAGCTGGCACATTTCGGGTGGTTTATTCTGATGTGTAATAAACTTGCCTTTGTGCGTGTGCGGATGTGCATGTGCAAGCTTCGGCAAAATGACACGACCCTTCTCACCACATAAACAAAGTACAGCATTGCATTTTGTATAAAACTTAATTGCATGCTCATTAGCAGCTTTTTGTGTTTGAGTCTGTGCATCTCCGTGTAGTAAATTACACTGAATAATGTTAGCAAGACATGAGAATAATATGCTACGAGGCAAGTACTCGTGGTGACCACAAATACATCATGTGCAGAAGAATAGAAAATGAAGCACAGTACATACAGTACTAACTATTTATAATGTCCTTCCTCTGAAAAGTGAACACAGAGGACATTGCTGAGAAAGTCACTCAGCAACACTAATATAAAAAAATACATTTGGTTTTCAAATGTATAATATTTTAATTCTCCATCCATTTTCTTCCACTTCCACTTTCTTTCCTTCCCTCAACCCCAACTGTGGTGGATGGCTGCCCCTCCTTCAGCCTGATTCTGCTGGAGGTTTTTTCCTGCTAACAGGGAGTTTTTCCTTCCCACTGTCACCAAGTGCTTGCTCAAAGAGGGTCGTTTGATTGTTTGAACCTAATCAGGTCAGGGCCCAGGGGCGTAATTTCCAGGGGGGGTTATGACCCCCCCCCTCAATAATCAGACCCAACCAATGTAAGCCCCCCAATATAATTATGAATTATCTTGCATAAATAGGCTGTTCATTTTCTTTACTCGTTTCAGGTATTACCAGCAAAATAGTTGCATGTTTAATTATCTGGAAATTTACCCAGATTTATTTATTTATTTAGACAGAGATCTTGACTCCCCCAATGTTCAGCACAACGTTACGCCCCAACTGGGACAGGTTGCCAGCGTTTCTCGTCAACACAGAAAGACATTCACTGTGGCTAATTTAGAATTGCCACTTAACCTAACATCCATGTCTCTGGACTATGGAAATAACCTATGGAACCCTTCTTGGTGTAAGGTGACAATTCTAACCACATTATCATTGTAACACCCCCATTTCAATAATCTCAAAATGTAATTAACTGCAATTTAACAATTCAATTATTCATTTTTAATTATTACTGCAATTCTGTGCTATGGTCTAACTTTCTAAGGTTTATAGTTCACAAAAAAGTGTCGGTGCATACATTTTTTTTAAATAATACATTCTGAACTTTGCACACCGACCCTGCCCCTCATTGTTCAAACAATCATCAGCACCAGTGTTCTCATTTTCCAGAACCACATAAATATTAAACTGCATTTTGTCAGAACATGCCCATCGTTCTCCAGTCAACCATGAGAGAGATGAGGAGGGTGAGGTGAGGAGCTTGGATAGAAAAAAACAACAACTTTCTTCTTGTTTTTTAATTTCTGTATTCATTAATTATGCAGGGATGAACACTGAGTGAGGTTTGTCGGTTGCTTGACTACATCATGGCGGAGGTCAGGTCCGCTGATGAATATCAAGCAAACCTTATGCACCACTCCGACCACCATCTGCCCAGAGCTGGGCCTGACTCACAAACCGCTGCACAAACACCGGTCAAACGCATTCAGGAAGGCTAATTTCATCAACATATTCAAAAAACCCTCTATTCAAACAGCAAAGGTTAACTGTGTATTTGAGGAAACTAGAGCGGGTCCTGAATCTGCTCTCCTAGTCTCTCCCAGATTACTATCTCTCTTCATTAAGTAAATGTCAGCTTCAAAAATGTGCTAGTTCAACGACAGTACTCCCAACTTCTTTTTACAGCTCTCTGCTTTAGTAAAAAAAAAGGATCACTTCACTGTGGTTTCTCTCATCATCTTCAGACTGTTTTTCTCTGCATGTGTCTGATTTTGTTTCCTATTTAAAACCAGGTGGATGAATACAAAGTGAAATGACAGCTCTGTTAAAAAGAAAATTGAGTAGAGCAGAGGACGTTTTTAAAGCCTTCTGCAAATGAGTTTATTTGTTAATGCAATCCAGGAAGAAGTATGAAGAGCTTTCAGCCGTACCGCATCCTCATTAACCTAAACTTTAGCCTGATTAAAATAAGCAAAATGGCAAGCATTTTAAATTGGCAGTTAACCTTTAAGTCACATTAAGTTCTTCAAGTCTTATCTCCTCAGTAAATGAAAGGCTCCATATGCTGTAACAGAATTAATCAGAAGTTTAAAAATTGTCCTTGAAAACAGCACCATACGAGTGCTTACTGGCATTTGGTAACAATAATGCTCTGCAAAGACTCGGTAGGCACTGCAATACTGTAAAGAAAGAAGCAAGATTATGGCACAAACCTCCTGTGAAACTCCAGCTGTCCACATCCCTTGAACCCAAAAGCCACATTTCAGCTGCTGAGCCTCTGCTGTGAGCACACACTGTCCCTGTATTCCTTCTGAAAAATACACAAACATTATTGGACTTGCTAAATATATTTATTGCACAGCATGCTGAATGTTTAAAGAGACTTTTATTTTACAATCCATATACAATTGTGGCACCGGACGAGTTTCGCCCTCAGTCTTTACATAGTAAACACGACTAACAGTGCTGCTGCTGCTGCACACTGCTCTTTGTGGCTCTGTTCTTGTCATTCTTCTCCTCTGCTCTTTGCAGTGCTCACAGTTTGAAGGACAAATCAACTGAATGCCGCAGAGGGATAAGTAAAACTAACAGAGAGATAACTCTGTTGAAAACCACAGACAGGAATAAAGAAGAGAGAACAGAAGCAGAGTTTGACAGAGCAGATTGTAGAATAATAATAAAACTGACAGCTGTATGTGGGGTTGACACTGCTTTACATTCAAGAAATATGTGAAAGTAACACTCATCTAGTGGTGAGGCGTCATTTTAATGCCTATGAAATCTGTTGTATCAGGCTGCAGTGTGCTCGCCTTGTTTTACAGCGTGAAAAATAAAAACTGTCTCATCACATAAAGGTCAACATTTGCCTTTATGTGCTCTGCATCAGCAGTACTTTAAAACTTAGCCTGTCTCTGATGCCTCGTGTTATCTTGTCTTGAGGCCGTGATCTAAAAACCTTCTTATAGATCTGTAGTAAATGGGAGCATTAAGAGGGGAACAAAAGAAGCTTATGCTTATGCTTCTTCCTGCTCCTTTTTGAACATGGACGTTATTTGGAGTTGTGGTTGCTCGTTTTCCTTTTGTTTGCTTTGTTCATTTGTCTCTTTTAATTCTATTTTTTTTTTTTATACTTTTTCAACATGTTCAAAATAAAGATTCAATCAATCAATCAAAGAGGAAGAAGGAAAAATAACATAAGGAGATGTGCAGTACCTGAGGCGTACGTGTACACTTGCTTGCAGCGCAATCAGCCTTATTCAAGCCAAGACTCTGCACGTGGAAGGAAAAATGAGAAAAAGAAACAAACTAGAAATTTCTTTTTACACAGGATGGATAGGCAGTAGCTAGGCAACAGGCACCGAGGCAGGGCAGTTTACTCTTCTGCCCCGTAAGTCTACAGGCTTTATGAGTTTCCATTTATTTCTTCATTTGCTGAAAAAGGCTGTGCCCCATAGGTGTCCACAAATGAAAGCTGCTAGGGAGAGAAACCCATTTTTTCTGCATGTCATGCTCAGTTACTGTTATTAGTAAACCTATGAGGTGGAATAAATGTCTCCACTGCCATAAGTTGTACCACTTTGACACTAATTTCTATAGATTGACAAACTGAGAGGATAACTTCAATACGACGATCTATGGACTCTAAGGGTTGCCACATCTGCTGTACTGTTACCTGTCTGTCTTCTTAATGTATGGATCACTGCTTGTAGGCCAAATTAAATCTTGCAGACATTGAAGTTTATTTGACTTTATGTATATCTTTTTTTAGACATATTATCTACTTAAACCTAAGGTCTACTTACAACCCATCAGATAAAGCATCTGCAGCAAGACTTAAAATTGCATATCACCGTCTGCTTCCTTGTGATTTTGCTTTACCTGACCACCAGGAGGCCACAACAAGCACAGGGGCAATCACAACACTGAGAGAGATGCTCTGACCCCACCCCACATGCAGGTCTAGCCCCAGAGTCCTTTAAGCCATGTTCTGTTCAATATGTTCACAGCCCCAGCTGCAAATTTAGCAGAGACACTCTTCCCCTCTTGAGTGCAGCCTCATCTGCATTACACAGATAAATTAAAGCTGGTGTTGGGGGGGAAATCGTTACATGGGATCAAGGCATTCATTGTTGCCAGGCTGAAGCTGAATTCATTTCAGCTGATGACAGGCTCCTGACAGTCTGGCAGATAAGCTGGTTAGCGTCATATTGGGTTATTTATTTATGTGGATTCACTCAGGCTTGTAACTTACCTGGCAGCTGTTCACATGCAATAAAAGACAATGCAATAGGTACAGGTAGGAGCATTAAAGTTAAGCATAAAACAAGGCTTAACAGTTTCCCAGCCATGCCTATCCATCCCTGTTAGACTCCCACAACACAGTCTGACAAAGCTGTAAGAGCTGATTACCTGTCTTACCTGCTGTCATTCTGCTGAGCTACAAAGAAACAAGTGCATGTGTGGAAAAAACAGTTCAGCAGTGCTAAAAGTGCTACCCTGCATTTTCAGCACCTTTAAAAAAACAACCCCCCCCCCCCTCCAACATCTCAATTATTATGAGCTGTTTGAACATTTTTGGCTTTGGAGTGAATAGACCGCAGGCAGAAAATGGGAAGGCTCCTTTTCTTTATACACCAGCTGAGCCGTCAACTTATTTTCTAACTTTTTTTGAAAACTAACCACTAAATTATCCCACTACAAACTTTGTATTAATGGAAAACTATTAATGCACTTATAAAAAGTACTTCAAAATAAATGTACCACAAGCAATTTGTGAGGGAAGGCAATGGGAAAAAGCAGATCATGGCGACTGCATGTCAAATGCTAACCATAATAATTTCATAAAAGAGTATTGGTTACTGTGTCCATAGTGTAAATTAGCATGGGCGTGTCCTCTAGTGGGATATGCTAGAAAAGACTGTGTCAGTACTTTAGATTGAGATTAGATAGATTGTTAATGAAGCTGTACCTTTACACATGCTAAGAAGAAGTACAGCTTGTAGGTAAAAAGTATTTTGAACCATATTTTGTGGTAATAATACAAATGTTTTTAAGTTGCATTTTATGAGTATTTCACTGGTGATTAGGTGGGTGTTATTTTTGTCCCAGTGACTGCTAAAAGGAAAGCTATGGCTCTCTCCTTATGCTTTTAAATAGGCAGATGCATTTATTTGCACGTATATTTCTCCCCCAGTGACTGGATCTGCATATTTGATTTGGCACAGATTTTTACACATTTGTCTTGGGATCAACACTGAGAGTACACTAGCTTGTGACACCTGATGCTGGATTTGTGTCTCCCTCTGGAATTTAACAAGAGTCCTTATTCATTAGGATAGGGACTCCTTAAATAAGTACCCAGAGGCATTACCAAGATGGTAATAAACCCGATTCTTTGATCCCCGTGATAGCACAGAGAAACCCCGACTCAGGAGTGGTCAAAACATTTATAAATCTTTATTCAATCATCTTCCTACCAAGTGGGGATGATTTTAGTACATCAAGGGGAGCTGGCATTTTGAACCTAATTCTTTTCCAGTTTATTTATAAATTAAATGATATTATTAAGGTCTCTAAAACACCTTAATAATGTCTAGGCCCTTACAGAAACCTTTTTAATCTTTTTAAATCCCTTCAGATTCTCCAATTCAGAAGTTAATCCTCACTAAGCAGAACAACCCAAGAAAATTTGTTAAAACCTGAAAAGCTGACCTTTCTAAAAATAAAGTATTTTTTTTCTTTTAACTGACAGCATCAATAAAAGAACCAGCAGAGGATTTAAGGGAAACCAACATTAATTAAGCCAGTGGGCCTATAGGCCATTTATGCTCCTGGCTGTCTTTGATGGTGCCAAGGGAGCAGATCAAATACGAAAGGACGACACTGACAAGCACTGGGTCTGTCACTGGTACGCTGATAAGCACCAGACAAGACAGAGTAGTAGGACATTTCTGGGTTTGCTATCCAGGCCTGCTCTTGCCTGTAGTGACAAAGGGAACAGGAATGGATAACAAAGTATTATGCTTTGTTTGTACTCTCACCACAATTCAAAGAGCTGATATGATTAAAGCAGCACAACAAGTAAATTGAAAGGTGTGATAATTGTGCCCATGACAACACAAATATCTGTAGATAAATGGGCAGCATAGTAAAAAAAGACTATGCTCTTTATCATCCTCCCCCCCCCCCCCCTCTCTTTCTGTATTGTAAAGACCAGATCTCAGCAGCGCAGATCAAACGGTCGTAGTGATGAAAAGAGCAGGTCTCTGAGGGCTGACACGGAGAGGAAAGGACGAGCCACCAAGATCAGAGAGAAGGAACAAATAAAGGCTAATTTGCGCTGATGATCTAGACCGTACCTAAAAAGCTTCAAAGAGTGGCAACGTGAACTCGAGATCATTGGTCAGATTGTGTGATTGTACACAGATAATCGGGGTGCTCCACAGAAGGGCCTGGACAATAAACTGCATCTTTGCCTTTGAAGATATTTTCATATTAGTCACAGACTTACATATTCCAGTTCAGTTACTTTTCATTGCTGCTGTCAGCTTGAAGGCCGCCTCTGCAAAACTGTGTTTCAAAGTAACTGATTTGAATGGCTGGAATGCACTAAAGCTGTTGACTGCAAAGTGTTGGATAACCCGAGAACTTTAGAATACGACTGCAATGTTACTGCACAGGCACTGATAGATTTGGTCAAGCATCATGTGCTTGGAAGAATATTTCCAGACGTCCAGTATTTGGTTGTGATTTGTGAAGAAGACAGACAGAGAATCACTCTGAGCTCTTGCATCAGTGTGAGTTCAGAGAATGAATGCAGCACAGACTACACCCATCTGCTGTAGTATGTTTTAACCAGCATGTGAAAGAAATATATAAAATGATGAATTTAGAACCTACTAACTGCTTTTTTTTCTTTTTGTCACAGCAGCTAACAGCAAACACGGCTCCTCCTACGCACATTTGTGCACTGCATACCAGTAAATACAGAATTGTTCAGGATTTTTTTCTTTTTCTTTGTTTTTGCAGGCACAAAAGAAATATGGAAATAATTTGCATATTTATTTTCAAACAAATCCCATTGTATTTTCCAGTTGTGGTATTTTACAAACATAAGAAGTTTTTTGGTTGTTTTCACAGTTGAATTGCTTTGTACTGACGGCGAAAGGGGCAGTTTGTTTATTGTTTTAAAAAAATGTTTTCAATGAAGTTGTTTTCACAAGAATGTTATTGATGGTTTTGTCTTTTTTCGTTAATACAAAATAGGAAATAAATGCAGCAATTTATTGAAACATTTACAAACATACATGGAACAGTATATAAAGAAGAAAGAGGGTTGTACAATTCCAATGAGCTTGAAAGTCAATTGTTAGTAAGGCCAACACAACCTGAACTCTCTAGGGGAAGCTTTCTTCTTTCAGTAGTCTTCAGGAATAGTTCTCCAGGCTTCCTGGAAGAATTTCAAAGCTCTTCTTTGGATGTTGGCTGCCTTTCATTGCTTTCTCTTTCGAGATGATCCCACCTTGCTTCAATAATAATGCTTTATAACGTGGTCCAGGCTGTGGAGTGGCCAATCCATGATTGATACTGTTCTATTGTGTGTTTTTCTATTCAGGTATGCGTTCACTGTATTGACAGTGTGTCTAGGATCACTGTCATGCTGAAAAATGAAGCCTGTCAGACACATTCCAGATGGTACTGCATTGTAGATTTTCTACATTCATACTTCCGTCAGTTTTGACAAGATCTCCACACCACTGGTTGGAATGCAGCCCAAAACCATGACAGAGCCGTCACCGTGTTTTGCAGACGGTTTCAAACACTCACTGTAGTACCTTTCTCCTGATATTTCTGTACATGTCGGTGTTGATCTGAACCATAAATTTTACATTTGTATTTATCACTCCAAGAGAACTGTGGCCAATGATTTTCAGTCCATTTTTTATGTAATTTGGCATACCTCTTGCTCTTCTCCCTGTTTCCCTTCCACTGAGACCATTTCTGATGCTTAAATTGATCGACTGTGGGGGGAGATGCATCTTTCAGGTCCTGTTTCTGAGATATGTTAGGTTTTTGGTTAATGGCTCTTGGGAAACTTCTTACAGTGCAAAAATAATATTTTAAGCTTTTAACCTGTGTTATCTTTGGCCTTTTTTTTCATTGATTCAGCTAAATCAACTGGAACGAATTATGTGTTTCTGTGACAAGGCTGCTAGCATTAAAGCCCTTAAAAAGTACAATTTATGTTCTTGGTAAAGAAAAAGTAGCCAAAGAAAAACTTAAAAAAAAATCATCCAAAGCCTGAAGAACTATTTCTCAAGATCACTTAAAAAATATAATAACTTTCTTGGAGACAAAATATAAATACATGAGATGAGGCTAAATATTTTTTTGCACAGGACTATATAAAAACATTTTTTTATATAAAATAAACATTATTTATTTTATTCTTCTTTATGTTATTATTTATTCTAAATATACTATTAATTAAATGCAGTTTGACTATGTTAAATGCTTGTTTTGCAGTTGTTTGCTCTTTGGAGGCTGGAAGTGGAAATCCATTTTCGAATACATAGCATCATTTTTTTTAAGTTGATATTATGCCACTATTATGAATACAGTTATGTTCTGATCTGCAATAAGTGCTCAAATGTGAGATGTTAGAAAACTGAAACCACCGATTTAGAGGTCGTGATCATGTTTAAAAGAAACCAATGAGAAAATGTGTGTAGGAGGAGAGAAGCAAGCAGTGCCACATGACATGGTCACACTCTCAACACTCATTCATCTAGACCCCTTCTTTAAAAGGTTTTCCAGTGAAAGGTCAGTAGTCAGGGAAACATAACCATAAGCTGTTTTAAGCCTTTGAGCAATAACACTTTTATAGATTTTCTGGTCAGGGCAATCTTTAGCTTTGTTTATGAATAGCAGTCACCTGCACTGTGTGTGAAACACTGCGTGGTATTCGTGGCTAAACCATGTTTAAAATGTGAGTTTGACCAGTTGCTATGGGGTTGCAGCTGCTGTTGTGCTATCACCTCTGTGCACGCGCCCATGAAGTTTCATAACATCTCCTGATTTACAAATGAAATAATTTAAGAGGGTGAAATACGACTTGCTGGCCTTGAGAAATAAGGAAGCAACCAAAACCACAGATTCGATGGACTATGCTGGCGTCACCATGGCAACAGCAGATAGCGCAGTAGCAGAACGCTTGTCAATCAAACCATCTCATGAAGAAAGAGCTTATCGATCTAGGAGAAAGCTGTAAGAGTGTGTATGATAAAAATTGCAAAAAGGGACAAGATGAATGAGAAACATGGTTAGGACCTTACTATCAGTTCACAGTGCTTTTAATGCTCCCACACCTTTGACCAAGGCCTGTTGAATATTGAAGCAATGGGCTTAGGAAGTGTGTCATGTTACAGTGCAGTCAAGACCTGACCCAGGACTGCAAAGATCAGTGTGTGGTGTGAGCTGCACTCTGCTGGCGTGGGGACAGAGAACAGTCTAGCATAATACAGCAGGTCCTCTGGAAACAAGAACTGTAAGCAACAGGCAATTTTTAAAAACAAACAAACAAACATAATAAAACATTTGTTTTCAAAGTAGATTAATATTGCTTCTTAGTATTTGGATGGGTTACGAGTTAATATTCCACAGATAACCCATTTTTTAGCTATCTATTGATGTAATCAATAAGTAGGTAAATTGTATTAAACTATTCCATCAAAGAGCTGGAAAACATTGTGGGAAATAAATTAAATAAATAGATGGAATTGTTGACATTGCAAAATGTTGCCAATAGTAATTCTTCTCTTTAAGAAATGCAGAAATCCTAATGGTCCTGGTAGCTTGATAAGACTGCCGACTGAATTACTGTTTCACTTTACATATGCAGAAGTCATATTTTCTTGTTTTTTCATGTGAGAATGTAAGTTACTGCATATCGGCTAAATCCGCCCCAAAATGGGAACCACTAATCCACTATTTGAGCCATTTTTGTGGGAAATTTCAACATTTTTCTTTTTTTCCAGAGAACAAAAGTAAAATGGCCTGCATTTGTATAGCGCTTTTCTAGTCCCTAAGGACCCCAAAGCGCTTCACACTACATTCAGTCATTCACCCATTCACACACACATTCACACACTGGCGATGGCAAGCTACATTGTAGCTACAGCTGCCCTGGGGCGCACTGACAGAGGCGAGTTCTGTTAGTTCTGCCACTTCACAGTAAAGGCTTAAAAATGGCTGTGTGTTGGTCCCACACAGAGACTGCCACACCTATGCAGACTCACATGTACATGTAGCCATTTACTGTCACCAGGGGGCAGTGTCACAAGCAACCAGCTAGTGCTCTAATTAATTACAAAGAGCTGAAGTGAAATCTAATGTTAAACCAGTTAAAGCTGTGCACTGCGGCCACACTGTCTGTACTTTTTGTGCACTTTTTTTGCTCTTTGATGGTTTTTTTAAATGTTTTTTCGTCAACAGTTTTCAACCAGCCAGCATTAGACAGTTCACAGTTCAGTTGGTCTTTTAAAGGACTGTGTGCGAGCCCATCTGTGTAGGTTGCATGCCCATAATCCTTTGAGCTGCGTAGGCAAATACCTGAGCAAACAGACACAAATGTGGTACCATAAATCCCTCATAAGAAGGTTTCAGGTCAAATCTGCCTTTGAGTGTTGACCTCTCTCTTTGTTGTTTGCATACTTTATGTGGCTGGCTGGCTTTTCTAGAGTGCCTTTGCCTTAGTGGTTGTAGTGATAATTTGAGGTCCTAAATTGAGTGTAGGTGTGATTATGGATGTAAATGGTTGTGTATCTCTCTCTGTTAACCCTGTAATTGACTCTTGCATGGCTTATCCTTCTCCTCATCCAATGTCAGCTATGAGTTGCCTCCATTCCATTGAGAATCTGGTTTGATAAGAGATCAAGATGATATATGGATGGGTGGATGTCATGATAAAAATGATCAAAAAGCTCTGAAAACAACTGGCCTGATTTAAATGTTGACCGTCTCTTTGGTCCCTGGACTGTGTTCAGAATGGCTGCTGCGTTTAGATCTCAGTGAAAGTCCTCTTATGTCAGTTGTGCTTTAGCAATATCTCTTCCAGCTATCAATCTCTCAGCAGCAATCGCTCTACTTTTCTTTAACTTTCAGGAAGTGGATGAAATTGCAGGGAGACATATTTTGTGAATGAAGAAGTAAGGGAATACTGTTTGTCTGGCCACAAACCTCCTGCATTCTCAATGCTCTCTGAGCTGGCGCGCGCCACAGTTCTGATTGTATCCTTTCAATGTTCTCCCTCAGACACCCCACAATGTTACAGCAGAGCTCCACGTTGACAGTCTCACCCTGGGGGACCATTTCACAGCACAGAACCCCATCCGCTTCCTTCAGGCTTGCAAAATATGGGCTTTTCCACTGGAAACTGCTGAGAACTGTTCAGTTGTAGCCAGAAATGCAGCTCTCATCAATGATCCTCCACATGCAACTTTGCTCTCTTAGCAAGCTGCATCTTTGTGGTGAAAGAGCCTACAAGTTGTCAAAATAGGGCTGTCCAATCTATAAATGTAATTTTGATTGTTTTCCACTCACGAACATAATTTTTACATGTTAGAAAAAATATTAAAAGATTAAAAAAAAACAGTTTTGTGTAAAAGTATCTGTATCTGCTTCTACTGAGTACTTAAATTATATGGGTGATTCAGCTCAGGAAGATAATGGAATAAATTAGAAGAGAATCTTTGAGGAAAAAGAACAGAGAGGGAGTAAGATCGCCAAACATCTAAGGAAGTGCAACAAGGAAAACAATTTGCATTAAAATAAAACTCTTAAGAGAAAACCAAGAAAGGCCCTGCAGTTTTGTTCTCTCTGCATTTGATCAATAGAATCACATATCCTGATGATATTCTTGCAACTACAAGTTTTTGTTAAATCGTTTCCATTACGAACCTGCGCCTGTGTTTAAACACCATATATTGTGTATAATTTCAAAATCTTCGCATTTTTCTTGCAACAGTTTTCACACCCGCAGTTCTTCTGAGATCGGTGTCAGCAGAATTAGAATTGCCCGCTAACAAAAGAATGGTCTTGCTGTAATTTGCATAAAATGATTTTGCATCCTAAGCATATAAACACGTTGAGCGCAAGTCAAAGAAAATGTCTCTTTGATTAGCCTGTCCATTCATGTGAAGTGACACGGGTCCCTGTCGAGGCATCATTGTTTCTCGCAAATCTGCAGCTATGACAACGAAGGAAATTGTTAGAGCACTTGATTTACAAAATGAGAATAGTTAAGAGCACAGGAGAGGAGAGGAATAGGAGAGGAGCGGAAGACATATTTTGAAGTTGGAAGGAAAATTGGAAATGTAACGCCGAGAGGAAGTGAGCCAGAAAACAAATCTAGGAGCAGATAATGAGAACAATGCACTGATGAAAGTGGAAGAAGAAATGTCACAGGAAGACTGCAACTGATGTTGATATATTTTGGATGAAAGAAAAAGGAACTTTCTTATACTTCAGAATATTTTAGTGGCAGGAAAAAGAACTGTAATGAAGCACCCAGTGAAACACAGAATGACAAATAAAAGAACTCTGGAGTTTTTATCCAGTCGCCCCTTTCGTTCCCATACACTGCTTCATCTACAGACAGACTGTCACTGGATTTCAGGACATCCTCAAAGTATTCCTTTTGGTTTACAACTTTTTTTCTGCATTTGAGGTCAGCAAGTCTCTTATTTTCCTCAATGTATAGAGTCTGGGCAGAACGAAGTTTCCCTCGATCATTTGACAGCATTCAAGAATCTTTTCAAGGCCACCTGCTTCAGAGGCTCAATGTTTTTTGTGCGCGCGTGTGTGCTTCAGCAACTGCCTAAGTCCCACTTCACTTGGTTCATCATTATTTGTCAGCTGCCTGTCAGAGACCCACAATCTAACAAGCCTGAGAGAACTCTGAATGTCTGGTGACTGCGACTAATGCGACTAAGCAGTTGCGACTGCAGTTGCAGCCTAATGGAGGTGGTGAACATGGCACATTCAGACTCAGTGCAGACCAAACAGCTGTATTTAATAAATCTGGATTGTTCCCTCTCCATGTTTACAATAATATAACTTAATTGTGTTTCTGTGCCAGCTGCAAAGCTTCCCTTTCATTCAGCTGCATTTCTATCTTTCACGGTAATATGCAATTATAAAAAAGGCATTTTCCCCCTAAATAATCTCTCTCTCTCTCCTTCTCTGTGTTTCTCTCTCTAAGCTGCTGTACATCGGAGAGTTTCTCTATTACAAGTCAAGGTCAAATAGACCGAAATGTCTGGCAATTAATGTTTTTATAGCATGCATTTACTTTCTTTTACTTACACAATCGATAACAGATATTTTTCCCACAGAGTGAGCAGAACAAATGTTTGCATTCGCAGTGTAATCAGTTAAAAAGCACCAAAAGATAAAAATGCTTCACACAGTGTAAACATCATGATTGGAACAGACCTGAACTGATCGATACTAAAACCTTTTATAAACCAATCGGAAGGAAAATATAGCAATGTAAAGTATTTAACAAGATTACTTTCTGCCTGTGTCCTTCCAGCAAATGGCCTGCATCATTACATGAACATATAAGCATGTATGCTTCTAATTATTCTATACGTGGCAACTTCCAAGCTGAACTGTTCTTTTGTGACGATTGTATTTTTAATAAAAACTGGAAGAAACTAGAGAAAGAAAATAACAGCAAACACTGTGTTGAACAGATGATAGACATCCCTCGTCAGAGAGCTGATCAAAAATGCACCAAAGAGATAGCTTCTGACAAAGATGAATGCACAACATTTTCATCAATATTTTGCATGTCACACCCTCTAAGTGCCTCGGTGCATATAAATTCGGGCCTTGTTAAATCAATTCCTATATAAACAATTCCCCCAAGATATTTAATTGTAATGAATCCATTTGCAAATAAATAAAGAAATAAAGGAAATGCCTGCATATTACCATAGCTGTAGACATATGATGTTATCCCCTTAATGCTAATTGTAATTTGGTTTCTAGACACGCTATTGCCAAAAGTATTTGCTCGTCTGTCTTCAAACCCATATTTTATTTTTATTTAACCTTTATTTATACAGCCAGTCCCATTGAGACTCAATGTCTCATTTACAACTTTTTGAACTTTTGAACATTTAAACTTGAGTGACATCCCATTCTTAATCCACAGGGTTTGATATGGGGGAAGGCTTTCCACACAGTTTAGGAGTGTGCTCATGGGAATTTTTGATCATTCTTCCAAAAGCACATTTCTGAGATAAGACTGATCTTGGGCAAGAAAGCCTGGCTTGCAGTCTTCACACTAATTCATCCCGAAGGTGTTTTATCAGGTTGACATTAGGACTCTGTGCAGGCCAGTCTAGTGCTTCTACCCCAAATTTACTCATCCTTGTCACTGAAGGAAAAAATGTCCATCCCGGTTTTCCCTCCAAGGCACGAGCGATAAGCAGAGTTCTGTCCTTTCCTTCTAAGATTCCTAATTATTTAAAGTAACACTCAGGTATGCCATTCAGCGTGTTAGTACGAGCTCGGGAGCAGCTTGGGAGAACAAGAAAACAGAGACTGCTTTAGGTTGCCTTCCCAATCGACTCAAAGGTTTATTTGGTACATAACAGCTTATATAGAGGAAAAAAAGGTTCGTGTGTCAGCAAGTTCTCAGTTCAAACCGGTACAGACCAAATAAGGAAACGTCTTCCTGCCTTGTGAGCAGAGAAGTATCCTTTGTGTAGTTTCTCTCTTCAGCTACAATTTATGATCATCCCAGCAAAATACACTCCTAGACATAGAATACAGAGTTCTTACATTAGTGAATTCTGAAACAAACCACCTGGCCTTTAACGAGCCTTTTTCTAAGAGATAAAGAAAAAGGGAGGATGGGAGTAAGGAAGTGGTCTCGTCTCTGTGGTATTTTCGACCTTGGGGTACCAGCCTGTGAGTCTTACACATTAATTCTTGGGTCACAGAGAAAGAGAAAAACAACTATTAAATGGGCCTTATTGAGTAACTCTTTTCTGTATAATATCACAATAAAACAATATCCTGTAAATGCTACCATGGTATCAAAATATCACAACAGTCACTATGGACCTTGCTTTGGGAACTGATGTGCCCTGGAAGGGGCCATCATCAAAGTGTTCCACAAAAATGGGAGCCAATCACTTCCATTTTGTTATAATCCCAATAACTGTGAAATAATGCCTTTGTTAGCATCCCAGAAAAGGTAGAGGAGTTGGCTGAGAAGAGGGAGGTCTGGGCTCCTCTGCTTAGGCTGCTGCCCCCGTGAAAGAATCGATGGATGGACTGATGGATATTTAGCGGAGAGGACATTTCACAGCTGGAGTTGTTGCACAGGTACCGCGCTGGAATTCACAGAGCTCCTGAGAACAACACATTCTTTCGCGAATGTTTGAAGCAGTCTTCATGCCTAGGGTGCTTGATTATATACACCTGTAGCCATGGAAGTAATTGGAACACCTGAATGCAGTGATTTGGAGTGGACTGAATACTTCTGGTAATATAGTGGTGGTGTGGTGAATGTAAGTCTAATTTTCACCTTATTATCAGTGTCCTTGGTCTCCACCAGCTGCTCCCAAGTTTCTTGTACCAAGTCTGTATGATGCCCAGTTGCTGGCATGTAAGGATAGAGGCGGTAATTGTCAAGGTGATCTGTAGTCAGAGAGTATGCTCGACCCAGGAGACACCATCAACTAAACCAAAAGAGAATCCTAGTAAAACTAAATGTTTCTGGATTGGAAGCATACATGTGTGAAAGGACAACTTGCATTCATGTTGAGGTAATGGGAATCATTTAATGTATTACCTGTAACTTTAATATACTTACTGAAATATTGTAATGCATGGTACTGTAGGTAACATGCTGGAAGTAGCTTTGTAAAACAAACAGAAAAAAACACACAAAAAAAAGCCATTATAACTGCCTCAAGAAAGTAAATTTAACAGCTCGAAGAAAACATTTAAATAAAGCAAAGCTTGAGAATCATCAAGTACTTTAGGACTCACACCACAGCAGCCTCTGCAGTAATGTGCATGACAACTGTTATATTTCCTGGGGTGTTCCTGGTACAATGGTGAAAAAGAAGTAAAAAGGACGCATGGGGGTGGACTGACAGGGATTGAGATGAATCAACACTTTCCTTTATCTGGTGGTGGAGCAAAATGCCTTCAGTTAAAAACAGAAATATACTGAAAGATGTTCTTCTTTCCTTTTCCTGTGGCAATACCAAACACTCCTCCCTGAGAATTTCTTACGCATTATTTCATCCGGCTTGATTTCATACCTTGCGCTTTGTGAACAGACTCAGACCGATGCACAATGCATTTCCTTTGTCCTTTTCTGTTCAAATTTCCAGAGTTCTCACTGGGTTTGTGGGACTTGAGAGGAAATCACAAACTGATGAATCCATTTAACTGATAAACTGATCTTGTTTATTTTGTTGAAACAAGTTATTTCCCCCTGTTTAACTGACACCACTGGCAGATAAACATTTACTTCAAATAGTTCACTGTTAAGAAATAGGGTGCTTACACATTAAATATATGCTGGCCATAGCTGGTACCTGCTAAAGATTATTATGCTGATGTCAGACTTTAGCAGTAAGCTCAAAGAAACCCTTGTCTACAGCCTAATAGTGACATTAAAACAAACTCTCAGACAGAAAATGATCTGAAAAAGAGATAACATTCAGCCAGTGGTAGTTCTCTGAGTGAAAATGCTGTGTTGATGATTGTTGACTACTTTTAGCCAATAGGAATGCAACAGTTATTCAAATAACCCCTTATTACAGCCAAGGTGTGCAGAAGAACATATCTGAATGCACAACACATCAAACACTGAAGCAGATGTGCTATAGCAACAGAAGAGCATACTTAGGGCCAATTACTGGTTCTTGATAATTTACCCACAAGTATTTATAAAGTTTGTTCCTCTTTTCCTGTGCTTTTTAGCTTGAAGTCTTCTTCTTTAACACTGTTGTCACATCAGACAACTGTCAATTTGAAAAAAGCAGTGAAATAGCAGCAGGAGTTTCCGTTTATATCTTTAATTCAAACAAAATTAGAAAGTTTTGCTCATTTGTGCTACTAGTGGTCAAAAAAACTCAGCAGGGAACTTTTAATTCCAACCGTTTCTCATTATTTCACATGACTGAAAGCTTCCACCATCAGCATGAATCTGTCTATGTAAGAAAGGCAATATATCTCAATCACACAGGGGTAACAAAGCACATACTCTGCCCCACAGAGTTCAATCTAATATGTCTCAACTTTATTTTAACTTGGAAAAAAACCTAATCTTTTCAAACTACGTGACAGCATCTCAGACATAAGCTTAATCTTCTTGTTGTAACACTAACAATATTTCTTTTTAATACTTGCTTTATGAACCTTTTAAAAAGACCCCTTTAATGTGACAGTGAGGGCTTTCGTTTTTTTTAGAAAATGAACATCACACACACACTTTTAAAGCTAACTACATAACCATCTGCCTGGTGACTGTCCTATTGTGGTGCCTTATTTAACCAGTGTTAGAGCAAGGGGTTTTTTTGGTCCACCTAAACAGAAACCTCCCACAACAGCTATGGGAAAAAAAATGAATCATGTTTTTAAAATGATTACCTGCTTTTGCCGTATCAAGTTAATGTTGCTAATAAAGTGTGATTAGTGATTTAAGTCGGATAATGTCTGATATTTTGTTCCTATTGGGGTTGTATTGTAAATATTATACAGCCAATTTTTCACTTGAGTTAAATATTATTTATATATAAAATGCAATAACTGGCATCTGGTCTGTCTTTAACACATACTCTTATAACATATGGACCATCAAATGTATTTATTGCATTGGGATTTGTGTTTGTCATATGCGATGCATATATTTATATATTCTTACTCAGAGTCAGGGCCCACATGGTATCTGTTCTATCACAGACATTTAATATAGAACTGATTTATGTTTATTATAAAATGAATAAATCAGATGAAATGTATCCATGCAATCTGCTCTTGATCTATTTTGGTCATACTTTTAGTTCACATGACAGCTTGGAAACTCTCATTGCTGGGGCAAAGAGAATTTGGGGAACACAAAATAGGTCATGAGCCTGGAAAGGTTGGGAAACTACCCAAGTATTAAAATAGAGTCTTCACTCATCTACTGGGAGACTCTGTTTATTTGACACTTTCACAGAGTCTGCAACAGATGGCAGGTGGTAACTTGAGTTGTGAAAAGCACAGTTGTGTATACACAGTAAATAGGATAACTTCCCCCTTGTGTTTCACAATGTCTGACTTTAGGATTTTTTTTACCATTAGGTGTATTTGCAAGTTTTCCAACCTGTGTGTCTTTTCTTTAAATCCAGAGTTTTACTGGGTGCTTTAGAAGTTGCAATCCTAAAACTCACAGAGTAAACTGATGGTGCGTGAGGCTACAAATCCATGGCAACAAGCTTCCACGGGGTTCACAACTGCTTGCTTAGTGCTTCTTTTGTCCAGATGTCATCTACTGCATCTTCCCTTGGTGCAGTTAGAAATAGTAATCAGTTCACTGAGTATTGGATCAGAACGCCACATCAGGTCAGAGTGCTAGCGAGAGTGCCGGTGACGCTCTCTGCTGAACACTTCTCCAACAGTTGTGAAAAAATAAGAAACTAAAGCAAAAGTAATGGCAGATTTTTGTTTTGTTGTTGGATTTGAGCAACATTCAATGTTTAATTGGATTTAGTGTTAACACCAGGTTGTATTTATGGTGGGACTTCTCAGAGAATTGATTATTTTACTAACAGAAGTCTGGAAAACATTTGGCAAGAGGACACACAACTATGAGGGACGAAGGATGACATGACCAAGGACAAGGGGAGACTCAGATAATATGGAGTCTGGAGTCTCTGGCTTGAAGGCAAGAGTGGAAGACTGAGATGAGTTTGGTGAGGTGTCTCACCTTAAAGGCTATTTCACCTTGAGGCTAATGGGTGGAGGAAGGAGGCAGCTGAAGGTGATTGACGCTGACATTCCCTCTAGCTGTTATTCCTCAATGATTCCAGTGTACTGGGCTGTGAATGAAGCAGGCATTTGAGATATACTGCATTTACATTTTTACACCTGCTAGTACAGTTTGTTTCAGTCAGTTGTTTTTCTTGTATGCAGAGGGGAATCCTAGTGGTGACCTGGGTGAAGGTAATTCAGAGTATAGACTGAGTGGGATGTAAAAAGGATGCACAAGAGTTGTCTGTTGTTCTACTGCAAGGGGTAAGTATTTTTTCCCATGCTTTATATTTCTTTTTTTAAGCATCCATTCTTAAGTTTTAATTTTGTAATTTTATATTTTTTTGTTTATTTTGACAAATTTCAGCAGTTTCATTAGGCTTGTTTGCTCCAGAGTTCAGAGGTGATTATGACCAGACCACCCCCTTAAAAAAAATCATGTAAGTGTTACAATAGTAAACAGAGACTTATTAACCCAGGTAACAGGATGACCTAAGTGACCTGGCAGCTAAGGCATGGGAACATTTTTAAGTCAGTTCTGCCTTTGAATTATGACTAAGTAAGACTGAGTGGTGCTCTTTTTTGTACACTTTAAGACCTTTTAAAAGGTCTAAAAAAATTTAACTCACTTCGGTGTTGGCTAAGTTCTAAACTGCACCAGGTTTGATGCAGCAGAAATGATGCTTAATAATGCCACATCTGTTTTTGTCATAGTAGTGTAATGATTCTTTAGTCAATGTGCTATGATTATAAAACTTGCTGGGAACATGCTGTTTCTATAGCAAATAACACCTTGACTCAGATCAGCAGGCTCTAAAGCATGGAGTGATTAAAAATCTGATGGCTACATTGTGAACCAGGCTCTAGAAAGTGTAGAATCGAGTAACCTTTCAGTGAGGAAACTGTGGGAGTCCAGCTGAGAGGTGATAAACATATGGGAAACTGTCTCTGAGTACTTATTAGATGAAAATATCTATAATTTGTCTCCTTTGTACAGGTTGGTGAAAAGCTGCTCTTTAAAAACATAGCTTTTTCTCATTGAATGTCAGGCAAACTCCAAGATTTTTAATGACTGTATTTGTGGATATGTGGACAGGGGACCGAGGACCAGTTTTTTAGCTTAATGACAGAATGGAGGCGGAGTAATTTGGTTAAGTTTTGTTTTCATTTTGTTGAAATACAGTACTTAACATCTACATCTGACTAGCACCTAATCTCAGGTTTATGCCACAGCTGCACTAAATTAACAGTACTGGATATTACCAAAATCCATTTTTATATTTCTGTAAAGGTTAATACACCAGCATGTGCTAACCCTTTGATCAAATATTTAATGCTAAAAACTAATTATTGTGGTTATTCATGAAGTTTTACAGAAAACAGACAAAATAAAGCACATTTTACATTTAGAAACTGGCATTTCCAACAGAAAATCTTATATTTGCATTAAATCTATATTTGTCAGATTTCTAAATATTTCTGTTTTCTTGTTTTTATGACGAGTTGTCTAATGAATTTGTTAAGCACTGTAAGTCCAGACTTTAGGTGAATTGAGTAGATTAAGTTAAGCATCTTCTGCAACAGTGAACATTGTTTCTGAAAGAATCAAAGAGGAAAAATGTATAAAGGAAATAAGAGGGGCTAAAATTAAAGCATGAGGGATGCCACCTTTAATGAAAGCAGGGGATGGAGAACAGTTTTGTATTCTGACAGAGATGCTTCTATCTCTGACAGGAAGGAAACCAGTGTGAAATTGGTCTCTGCCAACCAACAAAGCAGAGTCACAAAATATTGTCAACACTATCAAACTTTGTGCTAACATGGGGCATGACTAAAACGCCACCAGACCATGAATCAACACGGAGGAGATTGTTGTATACCTTCAATGATTGTAAACCAGACTGAAATGTTTCAAATATTTCTGTGGATGAACATATTTATTAAATGATCAAGACACAAGGTTTAATATTGAGATCAATCAATTAAGCATCAGTGAGGAAAGGGCTACTTTTAAAGTTAAATAAGATGGCTAAGCCTCGTTTGATTCTGTGAAGACGACAGTGACTTCCAAGAGATGTTGTCATCCACTGGAAGTCAGGACTCACTTACAAAGACTTTGTGTCCATCACAAACTTCTTTTTAAGTAAATTCAAACAGAAGGAGATGCGATGAATTTATTCTGCTCCTTAAAGCACCTGTCTGTGTTCACTCTAACTATTAAGCTGTTAAATGTTCCGCTATGTTCACAAGATTGTCCCCTGAAGACCGCCTGCCCATTGCATGGTGCTGAGCAGGCAGTGCACAACAGGAATTTAGACTTTTTAACTACAAACAGGAATCTGCTACAGGCAGTTTGTCAGTTCATGCATTGAAGTTTGCTTTATTTAAATTTTACCAATTAAAAATCAAATACTTTTAGTTGCAGTTCATGAAGTTGCTTTCGTTGCCAGGTTTAGATTAAAGAAGCCGGTTTTGGGTGACTGAATCTGGACATGTTCAGCCGTGAGGAAACTCTTGGTATATGGTTTAGGCTGTCTGGCATATTCTTCACTGTGGGCTTTCTAATGAGCACAGCAGACCAGTGCAACTAACAACGAGTTACCACAGCTCTAGCTCATGCTCACTGTTATGTTACAACACACAGCATGTTCGGCCAATTAGAGTGTTTTCTGTGTAGAAATGAAATGCGTTCTGCTTTTTGTTTCTTGTTGCTGCTCTGAGACAAAACAGGGAGCGAGAGACAAATATTTTCAGTTTGCCCTATTATTGAACATTAAAGATACTTAAAGATAATGCAATTTTCATAGCCATAATGCAATAAACCGTTTGGTGGGGGTTTATTTTTCCGTACTGTGCATGGAAAAGTAGCTTGACTAATCCAGCAATGGACATTTGTATGTGCACCTCATTTCCTTCCAGCCTCTTCCTGACATCATGAAATACCATTCTACGTCTGCGCCCTTAGTTGACATTTAGACCAACTGAAGGTTGGAAAGTGTACATGTGAGTCTGCTTTTGTTGTTGGAGAGCTGATAGCATCTGATTGTAAAAAGGATGGCCTGACTCTAATAACTCCCTCTGGCCCACAGACTCACATACAAACAAGCAAACAAAAACACACACACTTTTTCTCAGCTCTTTCTCAACATCTAGCTTTCTGCGAAAAGCAGTGCCTTGTAACAACTACTACTATCAGTACTGAGGTAATAGGGCAATATTTTGGGCAGAACGTTGCACTGTAAAAACTAAAAATGCACAGGGAAAGGCTGTAACCACTTGTGATGAAAAACAGTAATGATCCAGGGCTGGATTGCCATGGATAAATTAAATTTAAAAGAAATGTTCAGTTTCAGAAAGTTACTCCTCTGGGCTTTGAAGATTTTTTTCTGTAATTGCTAGGTTGTGTCATTCCCTTTCTCTGGGTAATAGGCACTGTGGAAATTAATACAGGTTCTTTTGGAATGAGACTGGAGCAGAAAGTCACCCAAGCAGACATAATCCTGCACTGGTGGAAATGACAAAATACACACTCTGTGTGCTGATAATCAGGGCTCGCTATATCCCCAGACATCTTATAGTATAGGATGATCATTGTTTTCATCCCCTGCCCATTTTGGTTGCCTAACCCTCCAACAATAAAAGAGTGTTATGTCAATATCCAAGGCAGCAAGTTTTCTTTTATCCTAGCGTTTCACCTGTGTGTATTTGTTGCTTTTCCACTGTAAGCTCCTCTACAAAAGCATTTGTCTGCTCTTCCATAAAGAGGCTGTCTTTTCTGTTTCTTTTGAGGAGGTTAATCTGGCAGTATGTTTTTGGCTCACAGTCATAGTCCTCTGAGGAAGGACAGACACTGTCCAACGTGGCCATAAATTCTGACAGATCCACACAACCCTGCATGGACAACAACCCGAGTGCTTGATGAATTAATCATGGATGAGAAAAGAATAAATCAAATACAAGGAAAATTGCTACAATTCACACAGAGTGAGAGATCAGTTAAGTGAATTACAGTAGAAATAACAAAGAATATTTAAGATCCTCACCACCGAACTAGTGTCAGACAGAGACCTCGGCGAACAACTTTAATTGGACCTAAATCTGGAAGAATATATGTTTTTCTCTTCTGTATGCCATCATTATCATCTTAATGACTAATTTATCCACAGTGGATAATTTCACTTGTTCATGCTGTCACTTGGTGACATGTTTTGTGGGAGAATGTGGGACATTTTTTTTTATCACATCTTCAGGTACTCTTTCACACCCTTGGCTGATTTAACAGGATCTACAGACTCATTTTTCTGGCAAGACACCTCTTTCATGTGCAGCTGCTCACTCAAAACTCCAGTAGACACTTTCCCTTTAAAGATAATGAAAAATGGAACCTTCGAATTACAGATGCCCGTACACTAATGCTCTAGAGTATTTGGAGATGCCTTGACTTTTCATCATGTGCAACCGCATTTTTGACATTTGGCGTTCAAATTGAAATATTTCAACTTGGATGGATTTTTGTGAGTTTTTTTTTTAATCAGTACACTGGAAGCAACATCTTATTCTGACAGTACTTGCTTTGATTTTTATTTAAGCATTTCAACACCAGCAGAGTTGACAAAAGTACAGGCATTCTATACGTAAGTAGAAGTACAAATACTATTGTTAAAA
The DNA here is from genome assembly GCF_057381845.1 of Rhamphochromis longiceps. Lineage (NCBI taxonomy): Eukaryota > Metazoa > Chordata > Actinopteri > Cichliformes > Cichlidae > Rhamphochromis > Rhamphochromis longiceps. The sequence goes on from NC_140572.1 coordinate 28,065,358, forward strand.
AATACTCGAGGAAAAGTTGAAGTTCTAAATCAACTTCTTTACTCAAGTAAAAGTAAAAAAGTACAGGCTCTGAAATGTACTCAAGGTGAAAAAGTAAAAGTGAACCTTGTGCTAATAGCAGGTCTTCAATTCAGCAGGTAGGAGACCCCTAAAATCAGCTGTAATGGCTCAGTGTGACTCACAGTCACCACTGAGTGCTTCAGTAGATGTTCTTCGTGTACAGGCTGTGATCAGCTGACGTGCTACTCTCTGTGGATTTACACAACCGAATTCAAGCAGATGTCAGCAGATGTTTCACGAGTTGTCCTGGCTGATTTCCATCCTCCACACTGACAGTACTCTGTTTAGCTATCTTTTTTCTAGATGGCATAAAGCTGAGTTCAGTCAATGGAGCTAAGCATCATCGGTTAAAATGCACATGAATCTCTGCTATGAGGCTCTGTGACCAAACTCTGACCATGAAACCACAGCCACACACTGTTATTTACTTTATATCTGTCACAGTACAGCAAACTATGCTCATGCAACCTTTAAATAACACAGTAAGTCTACCTCAGTTTGTTTAGCAGCATGTTTCACTTGTTTCACATCACCTTAACCCCTGACTATAGTACACAGTTTTTCTGAAGTATTTGTACTTTGTTACTTCCCACCTCTGAAAACCAGTAAAGTGATTTATCTGTTTGATAGGTCTAAATTAAATTTTATTCAAAACTATTCAATCTGACTTGCAGAATTACTCTTCTTCTGTCTTAGCAATGAACATATGCTTGCAAGGAGATTATAATACTGGTTAAGCTAGCATGACTGCCTATTTCTGAAAAGTTGGGATACCATGTAAGTCGTTCACAGAGCTGACAGTGATTTGCTATAAGAATGGAGTCTTTTAGAAGTAATAAGGTTCTCAGTACTTTGCTTGGTCAAAGTTTAAGGATTAAGGGTTCGTCTTTCTCTAATGCTAGTGTTAGATGGCGGTACATGGTGGCTGAATCTGGCACCATGGAAAATTTTCACTGACGAGGCATGTAACTAGGATGCCTTCTGGGCATCTCATAGGAGCTCACTCACATATATATATCTATATGTTCCTCATGGATGAATTGATGGATGGATGAGTGGATGGGTTGCTTTCAGGTCTGTCACATCGAATTGGGACAGGTTCAAGAACATCATTGTTTAATGGCTCATTGTTACAAAGGTATTATTTGCTCTCAAAAGTACAGCTCTAGGCAGCAAAGTAAGAAACTAAAACTGTGAATACTTGCTGGAGTTCTTTTTCATGTCGCTGAGAAGAATAATGGGGACTTATTTTAAATTTTTCATTCTCAATTAACCGTAAAACAAGTATTACATTTCAGTCTGACATGTTTGCATCTGTTGGTAATTAAAGTTAGGGTTTTGTGGGGGGGTTTTTGACAACAGGACATGTTATACAATAGCATTCGTTTAAGGGATGAACAGCCCAAACGCATACACCTACATGTATACTGAAGCCTCAATCAGACTTACTTGTGCTCGAACAAAATGAGTTACAATATTCCTGCAATTTTCTGAACTGCAGTGGGTTTGTAATGAATAATACAGGAAGCCTTGACCATGCACTCAGCAGCTGTACAATGCACATCCTTGAATAAGTGTTACAGGACTCAGTAAAGCGTCTCAATCTTGTTTCTGCGGAACATAAATTGGGCGATAGATTTGAAAACCATGAGAAGCCGCAGTTATTCTGTCTGGTCATGTTTGCCCTTAGTGGTCACATAAACATTTGCATTAAGAAATAATGCTAATAGTACCATATCTGTTAGTGTATTTACATGTCTGTCTCATGCAACATCTTAGTCTTTGTGTTGTCAGTTTCCTTATACAAATTTAAAAGTAACACAAAACTGCAAAATTGGATTGGTAAAATTTCTCCAGTTTCAATATTCTGCAAATCATACCTGAATCCTGCCTTTGTTACTTCTCTGTCTCGTAACAGTAACTGAGGCATTACCATTACTGACACTCACCTAACATTCATTCAATGTTGCTGAGACAAAAAAAAGTGGTTGATGGTAAAAAACACATTGGCAGCTCACCAGGTTTCAAAAAGGTTTTCACATTTTCACATTCCAAACTTGAGTCACTCTCTCCCTTGGCCTTAGGTTGTTGTGTTCTTCAAAAACCAATTATTTCACAAACCTAGCAGCAATCCCTCAATAATTATGCCTGTGATAAAAGCCTACTGCAGCTGCTACTCCTGATTTGGCCTGATCAGGGGAATTAGAGCCATGCTATTCAGTGTCCACATGGTAGAAACCAAAAGAGAACACTTGAATGGGTGGCAAAGCGTTTCTCCGGGGTATCGAGTAGGTTAAATCTTACACGGGGTCAGTGACGTGAAAAACGTGCCATATACAGTAGTCTTTGTATTTTTCATACAGATTTCTGCTACAGTTGAAAATGATTATTTACCCTGCATCAGACAAAAGGAAGGCAGTGTCAGATGAACAAAGCAAACAAATTACCTGCCAGAATCCTGTCTGCTCTTCACCAGGCATTATCTGTGCCTCCATTATTTCATAGCATATGAGCTAAATGAAACTGGACAGAGAAAATTATTTTGGTGCAGTTTTTCTTTCTTCTTGCATGACCCAATATTTGTTTACAGATCTGTGCAGGCAGAAGGTAGGCAAGGGTACAAGATAAGCAGAGGCCTATTTAGAGAATTAAAACCATGGTGGGACAATGGCATTTGATCCCATCTGTAAACTGAGCATTTAATGAGTGACACGACTGTGAAAAAGCAAACAAAATGTTGTTTTTCCTTCTTTATTCAGGTGAACCTTAAAGCATTAGCTCACCCTCATATGTTAGTTTGATAGAATAGCCTGGCAACCTCTCGGGGACAAGCAGTACATTTACAACAGGTAGGTGACAGATAGATTTAAAACTACACATTGTTATGTTATACTGAGGGGTTTTCTTTTAATATAGAATCTAACAATCAGTTCAATTCAATTCAATCAGATTGCCTCAAGGCACTTTATATTGTAAGGTAAAGACCCTACAATAATACAGAGAAAACAGAAATTCCCAGCAATTATATGACTCCCTGTGAGCAAGTGCATTGGCGACTGTGGGAAGGAAAAACTCCCTTTTAACAGGAGGAAACCTCCAGCAGAACCAGGCTCAGAGAGGGGCAGCCATCTGCAGCAACAAGTTAAGGATGAGCAGAGGAAGGATGCACAAAGACATTGTGTAGAAGAGAACCAGAGATTGATAATAACTAATAATACAGGGAGTGCAGAATTATTAGGCAAGTTGTATTTTTGAGGAATAATTTTATTATTGAACAACAACCATGTTCTCAATTAACCCAAAAAACTCATTAATATCAAAGCTGAATGTTTTTGGAAGTAGTTTTTAGTTTGTTTTTAGTTTTAGCTATTTTAGGGGGATATCTGTGTGTGCAGGTGACTATTACTGTGCATAATTATTAGGCAACTTAACAAAAAACAAATATATACCCATTTCAATGATTTATTTTCACCAGTGAAACCAATATAACATCTCCACATTCACAAATATACATTTCTGACATTCAAAAACTAAACAAAAACAAATCAGCGACCAATATAGCCACCTTTCTTTGCAAGGACACTCAAAAGCCTGCCATCCATGGATTCTGTCAGTGTTTTGATCTGTTCACCATCAACATTGCGTGCAGCAGCAACCACAGCCTCCCAGACACTGTTCAGAGAGGTGTACTGTTTTCCCTCCTTGTAAATCTCACATTTGATGATTGACCACAGGTTCTCAATGGGGTTCAGTTCTTGAAGGATGCAGACTTCTTCAAGCAGTGGTACAGGAAGAAGGTGTCTTCCAGAAACTGGCAGTAGGACTGGGAGTTGAGCTTGACTCCATCCTCAACCCGAAAAGGCCCCACAAGCTCATCTTTGATGATACCAGCCCAAACCAGTACTCCACCTTGCTGGCGTCTGAGTCGGACTGGAGCTCTCTGCCCTTTACCAATCCAGCCACGGGCCCATCCATCTGGCCCATCAAGACTCACTCTCATTTCATCAGTCCATAAAACCTTAGAAAAATCAGTCTTGAGATATTTCTTGGCCCAGTCTTGACGTTTCAGCTTGTGTGTCTTGTTCAGTGGTGGTCGTCTTTCAGCCTTTCTTACCTTGGCCATATCTCTGAGTATTGCACACCTTGTGCTTTTGGGCACTCCAGTGATGTTGCAGCTCTGAAATATGGCCAAACTGGTGGCAAGTGGCATCTTGGCAGCTGCACGCTTGACTTTTCTCAGTTCATGGGCAGTTATTTTGCGCCTTGGTTTTTCCACACGCTTCTTGCGACCCTGTTGACTATTTTGAATGAAACGCTTGATTGTTCGATGATCACGCTTCAGAAGCTTTGCAATTTTGAGACTGCTGCATCCCTCTGCAAGATATCTCACTATTTTTGACTTTTCTGAGCCTGCCAAGTCCTTCTTTTGACCCATTTTGCCAAAGGAAAGGAAGTTGCCTAATAATTATGCACACCTGATATAGGGTGTTGATGTCATTAGACCACACCCCTTCTCAATACAGAGATGCACATCACCTAATATGCTTAATTGGTAGTAGGCTTTCGAGCCTATACAGCTCGGAGTAAGACAACATGCATGAAGAGGATGATGTGGACAAAATACTTATTTGCCTAATAATTCTGCACTCCCTGTATGTCTTTTTTAAATATCCCCAAATCTCTTTTACACCCGCAATCACTTTTTTTTTTTTTTTTAAACCTTTTGGGCAATCATTCAGCATCTAAGGACATGACTGGCTTAGTCCAGCGTGGCTCTTATTATTTGTTGATCTCCACCAACTCTGAGAAAAATATCTGGCTATTAATTGGACCCTTATGGTCACCACAGCTGGCTGCTATCTTTGTCTGATTTTTGTCTATGAGCAGGCAGCATACAGCTGATTTTTAAAGCTTTTTTTTTTTTCATGAATAAGACCTAAATGCTGCTGTTGAAACCAAGCCTAGGGAGCAATTCATCTAAACCCACCAATAAATCTGAAAAGCTCTGAAAAAGAGACATTAACAACACCGTGAACATCCAAAATATTTCAATTTCCACTAGAGCTCTGCTGTTGTAAGACTCTATGAATGAACAGAGATTAGGCTGGGAAAGTGAATTTCTGGAGGAAAATAAGAGAACACAGAGTTGCTGGCAAGTTTGGGGATTAATCTGCCCAAGCTGCCACAAACAGAACTGATGCTTGTTGGCACAACAAATCCCAATCAGGGAACTTACTGACCAGTTTTGGCTGCGAGACACAGACTGGAAAAACAATCCAGAAACTGCAAGTTCACCACACTTTTTTGTTCTTTTATATTATTCCACCTTGAAATAACACATTGTTTTAAAAGAAATCACTGCTGTACACTTAGTGCGATGTGCTATTTTAAATGCAAACAATCATGCCACAATGCTGTGACCCTCTTTCTTTAAGAGCATTAATTCAAGATAACATTGCATAGAGGTTGCATAGACAAGCAGTGAACTAAAAGCCAAACAGGCTCTAAATTATGTAGGCACTGTAAAAACAAAATTAAAAAAATAATAATAATAAAAGAAACCTCACTTCTATTAATTCAATGACAAGATGGACAGTTTGGCTAAGACCTCAAGGACATCAAGCTTGAGAGGTAGAAGTCACTTGAGCCAATGACCAGATTTAGAAACAAAGAGTGCCAGGTTTTGACTTGGGCTTATACAATAATTATTTCTCCTGCAGAGCAGAAAAAAACCCCAACCATCTCTCTCAGGATCTATTGTCTCATATCAGTACTGTGTGTTCCTCTGCCCATTATAACGTATCAGCAAAGATGCCCTCATTTTCCCATTCAGTGAGTTAGCCTATGCGAGTGTGTTTAATAGCAGCGTGCATTGTCATTGCTGTTTATCAGATAGGACTGGTATTATCTGTATCTGCTTGTCTTTTTTAGCGCTGCCTCAGTTGTCGCTAAGATGTGAGAGTGACTGCTTTTCTGAGAGTGACACATCTTCCCTTGGCTATATTAGTTGAACCAGACACATATTTTTGCTTGTGTTCAAGTGGGCTTGTGCGCACGTGTTTACATGTGTATGATCTTTTTAGCGTGTGCCAGGATCCTCCATTATCCTGTTTGTGAGCTCGCCCTCAGATGGCACTTTCCATCACTTACGCTGTTCAGCTGGACCAAGGGAACACTGGGCGGAGGCCAAACCCACTTCAATCTGCGGTAATGTGTAGACTGGCACAGACCTTTACAGGGTTTGACTGATAAGTGCTTTCAGATGTCTGATACCCATGTCAATTTTTAGATTGCGACTGCCAGAATTTTTGCACTGACAGACAATAAACTTGGATTTTACTTTTTATACTCCAAAAATACAAGGATTCATGGCCAAGATGTGAAACAGCTTTTGGAGCATCACAGGACACTTAGACATGCCAGTAAAAGACAGATTTTGTTTACTATTTGGGGATTCGGTATTTGTCCATATTACACAATGTGAAAAATTTCACATTGTGAAAAACTTTTGTTTGCAGTGGTTAAGTTGCATTCAAAGACCAGTGTGACCCAGAGGCTGCACACACAGTTCCATACATCCAGAGTGAGCTTTGGTACTATTGTGGGATAAAATGTTCAGAACAACCTTTCTCACAACTGGCAATGAGAAACTGGCTTAGCTTGGAGAATTTCCACTATTTATGTTTATTACTATGTTTACTATGTTAATGTTTATTCAGCTAAAGCAGCATGCCTCTAGGGATGACGGATGGCAGTGACAGTTGGTCGACTACTTTAGTCCAGACTGAAATATCTCGACCACGTTAGTGTTGGCAGTGCATGTTGTGTGAACATGATGTAAGAAATAATGACATTAAAATGTCTCAGAAAGCTGAAAGATGTAGCAGATGCTACCTTGTTACTGGTGACATACTGAAGGACTAAAGTTTTCCTCCTCAGCCAACCACTCCGACCTGCAGACCCTCTTTGATGGATCCCAGATGTCTGCCAGGTTTGCCCGAGTACGTAGTTTATTAATTCAATGCCAGCTGATGTTATTTATTTACCAGCTCGTGTTCCATATATGGAGTAGCTGGAATATTTTCCACTAATTTCATTAAAATAAGATGGCATTTAAGTCAAATTGATTGCTAAGACTAGCCTCTGACATATTCCTCTTCAGATTTAGAATATAATAGTTTGAGATGTCCTGTTTCATTGATCATAATGGTAGGTGTATGTTAGGTTGGTAGCATTAAGGCATACTTGTAAAAACTTATATAATCCACCAGCCATAAATCTAATCTTTTAAAGCATCAATTAATACCGTCAACAATAAAAGGAATGTACGTTTTCCTAAATGTACAATTTAGCACTTACAATTGTTATTTTGGTGGTGTAATGGGAGGGTTTTAGCATGCTTCAAAGCACAACAGCTGATAGCGTTGACAACCCTGCTGTTACAGTGTTTGAACAACTTCCACTTCTTGTTTAAACTGGGGTATTTATGGATTAGTTTACTGCATGGTGACTTAAAAAAATGCTTAGTCCATGGATATGATTTAAAACGCTCACCAAACAATGGTTACAAGTCTGAGCAAAAGAATGCAAATAATGGTCATTTCACCAAACACATTAAAAACAATTAAAATACTCTCATCAGCCAAATACTGTACCAAATATCTAAACACAAACACGTGATATCACCAAAATCAAATGCTGTCAAACCAATTTTTTTCTGCTTCTTGAATCTTTTATTGTCACTTGAGATTGTGCCAGAGTGATGGTGATTCAGCTTGCTGGTCATTTTCAAAGCTTGTGGTGGTGGTGTTGATGTGTAAGGTGTTCCTGAGAATGAAGGCTGCTAGAGAAAAGAAATCTCCTGAACATTACACATTATATTCATAGCTAAAATCCTTGAGACACACACATATTTGTGATAATGACTAAAAGCTCTTTCAGCGGCGGCACTTTTGGCTAGAACCTGCCTCCACTTCTTCTTTACAAATTCTGTTGGATCTTGAGGCAAAAGTGTCAGTATATTTGGGAAGATTGTTGTCATTAAAAATTTAAAAAAGAATATGCTTGTATCAGATTCTCTCTATGTGTGTGTATGTTTATGTCAATATTCCCACAGCTTAAGTATCGCTAATAAAAAAGAAGGTTAATAAACTTGTATCTGAAAGCACTAACACAATGCAGGAACCAACCAAGGTGACTAAGCAGTGAAAACCTCCATTTTCCAACAAAGAGTGCAATTTAACAAACATAACTGAACTGCAGTTTTATATTTTTTTATGCTTATAATTTAAGGTCTTTTTAAGCAGCTGTAGCAACAGAAAGCAGAAACTTATGAAACAGAAAAGGTTGCTAGCTTGTAACTTATGTTCACCACAAATGTTTGTATAAAACATGTACCAGGGAAATGCTTGTAGATACATCTCTTAAATTTCAATCCCTTTAATTCAGTTTTACAATTACTTCAAAGCAGCATCTGCCATTTGAGAAAAAATAATCTTAAACGTCTTCAGCATTACTGTGCTAAATAGGACAACATGTTTAAGGGTCAACTGATACAGGAACATTTCCATCTGTTTCTACATCAACTTGTCGTGACACTTGTCTACTTCCTGTTGAGGCAAGGCACCAGCGATACTGCCACAGAGACCCCTGGTAACCAGTGGTCACTAGAGAAAATTTTGTAGTCCCCATTGGCAAACACTTGGCTGTAGCTGGGCTTATTTTGTGTAAACATACCCAGCTGTCAAAAACAGCTTGTTTGGCTCCAAGGTAGAAATGCCCTGTGAAGGCACAGTAGACGTTTATTGACATGGGTACTCTGACTGATCTGTGGCTACGCAGCCTCATGCACAGCAGGGTACAATATACTTTGTGTTGTGACAGTTTACTCCCACAACTAGTTTACATTTCCTTTGAATTGTGCTACAATGCTGTTCTGTCAGAGCATGCAGGATGCCAGATGTAAGACTGAAACAACTTTGTTAGGCTATTTGTTGCATCCTCTCCACAGTGATTAGAGGGCTTGGTGATTCGGAAGGAAGATGGAAAATATGAGAACATTTGTTGTGAATGGAAAATTAAAAGGTGGTTTAGAATAACACCGTGCTTGTTATTGTTTAAGAATCTTGAAACATGAGTGTCAAAATCATTCCCATAATATTCTCAGGCAATAATATAATACGACTGTTCCAGGTTGCTCTCACTTATCGCTGCCCCTGCCAGCCCTAATTGTGCCTGTTTACTGTAAACTCGAGGGCAGGAAATCATTAGGTAATGCTTGTGTCGTGATGACATTAAAGAAGCCGTGCCATCCATCTGTCTCTCTTAAATGACTAATAGCCGATGGTGGAGAATAGAGTATTGGCATGTTATACAAGTGTGACCCGGGGTTGTTTCGCACTGTCTACCTTCACTACAGTTCCCACGCTGTGCACAGAACATTTGGTTCAAATTATTTGTGTTGCTCTTGATATTCAATTGTGTGGGTGGTGAAATAGCTGATTTGTTTTGGAAATAATGGACTGCAGTTCAGTAAAGCAGGAAAAATTATATTTGAACGCTCTTTTACCAAGTGCTCCTTCATCCTTAAACCTCCAATTTATTGCTCTTGTAGTGGAAGAGCACTGCATCTCGTCGAAAGCAGGCAGTGGGAGTATTCAAGTGTGCACAAAGAAAAAGAAAAAAATAACTTTAAGTTCAAAATCAAATCAAATCACTTTTTATTGTCACATCACATGTGCAGGCACACTGGCACAGCACATGCGAGTGAAATTCTTGTGTGCGAGCCCCACAAGCAACAGAGATGTGCAAACACAACAACACAAACGAGCAAAATACAAGAATGGCCAACCTGAAACTAATAAATATATGTACAATATATAATAGTGTATGCATTTCTGGATGTGTATACTAAATATTTTCCTACGTGTGTGTGTGTGTGTGTGTGTGTGTGTGTGTGTGTGTGTATACACATTTTTACAAATTAAATAGTAAAAAAATAAAATAAAATAATAATAATAATAATAAAATATATAAAATATACAGAGTTGAATATGTGCAAAACAAGTGGCATTTATATACAGTGTGGAGTGCATAATGTTGAAGTTCCAGTAGTGAAGCTGAGGTGTCTATGACGTGTTCAGCAGTCTGATGGCCTGATGGAAAAAGCTGTCTCTCAGTCTGCTGGTACGGGACCGGATGCTGCAGAACCTCCTTCCTGATGGAAGCAGTCTGAACAGTTTATGGCTGGGGTGACTGGAGTCCTTGATGATCCTCCCCGCTTTCCTCAGGCACCGCTTCCTGTAGATGTCTTGGAGGGAGGGAAGCTCACCTCCAATTATCCGTTCAGAGCACCGCACTACTCGCTGGAGAGCTTTGCAGTTGTAGGCGGTGCTGTTGCCATACCAGGTGGTGATGCATCCAGTGAGGATGCTCTCAATGGCACAGCGATAGAAGGTCCTGAGGATGCGGGGGCTCATGCCGAATCTTTTCAGTCTCCTGAGAAAGAAGAGGCGCTGCTGCGCCTTCTTCACTGTTTTGTTTGTGTGTACTGACCACGTAAGATCCTCAGCCAGATGTACTCCAAGGAACCGGAAGCTGCTCACTCTCTCCACAGCAGCGCCGCTGATGGTGATGGGGGTGTGTACTTCTCTGCACCTCCGGAAGTCCACTATCAACTCCTTTGTCTTTGCGACGTTGAGGGTGAGATGGTTGTCTTGACACCAGTGGGTCAGAGAACAGATGTTCCTCTGTCTGTTTTTTTTTCTCTCTTTTTTAAATTAAAAGATATGTTAGATAGAATACGCGACACACTCTGATGATTCCAATGAGCTGCAATCACCAGTGGATCTATGTTGTGACACAGCAAAGGTTTATATCTCTGCAGGGGTGCCATCAAATCTGGAGTATCTTCTACTGATCTTTGCCTGAAGTATCTCTGAAACCCAAGGAGCGAGTGTGATATCAACACTAAACTGAAAGAGACAGCAAACAACAATAATGTAAGCTTTTGCAAAGCCACTAAAAATTTGACTCGGTTACACTCAAAACACAAAAAGTAACCTCACGACTGGTGATTTTAAAGAATCATCTTTAGTTGGATTCCATGAATAAAGTATTTATTTTTTGAATTATTTTAAAAAGTTATGTCAAGAGGTTTCAGGCGACTGTGTTACATAACTCCTAATAAACTGGTTATGTTTTATTCAAATATGTTGAACTGACTCAATAAAAAAGCCATTGAGATACTGCCAAAACACTGTATTATATTGAAATAATGAAAATTACTAAAATAAATGTTTTTTGGGAGTTACTTAACACAGCTGTATGAAACCGCTTGGCATAACTTTTTTAAGTAAACCAAAAAAAGAGAAAACAACAAAAATGCAAACTTTTTTCCCCATTTTAGTAATTTTACTACAAATGTGAGCAGATAAGATTGCAGGAGTACAAGAATACAGTAAATGTGGCCATTTGGATTTAAAAAAAAATCTTACGCACAACTTATTTTTTGTGATACCCAATTACCAAAAATGTGCTACATGTGCCATTTGAGACAGTTTTTCAGTTTTTCCTACCTTCTTGCTTTAAATATGTGTAACAATATACAAATACATTGTATGGCCACAAAAACAACACTGAATAAAACACAAGTTTTCCCAGTGAGAAGGCCATACTGATGTAACCTCCGCTTATTCTGAGCTTTCTAGATATCCCATCGTGACTAAATAAATGGCAGACAACATACCAGTTCTATAGTCCTTCAGAATACCTGCCGAATTTGTGTGTCAAATCTGTTGACCTTGTTACATAACATTCATGACGACATAAAAGAATGAGTAAAATAGGTTGTACAGTAGTAGGCGTAGACAAGCAAGCACACTGGGATGTTGTGGTGTTTTTAAAGTGTGGCAAGCTTGTAATAATTGCCAGTGTTATTTTTTTTTAAATGGATATCTGCTTTTTATAAAAGAAAGATAAAAGATTAGACAATGCAGCAGATACTATATTAAATTCAGTGAAGACTTAAAATATTAATTGTTCAGAAACGTTATTCTGTTTAACTTGCTGTGTATGATCGTTAACAAGCAAGACAACATTAAAAGTGGCAGATTTTGCAGTCGAAGACAGCAATAAGCAGACACACATGACTAAAGCAGGATGAAGGTTCATTAAATTTTCAGTTTAATCTTCACACTGATAAGATGGCAAAAAAAGTCACTGCTAATTAAAAACAACAACTGTGATTGTAATTTCTCTACTGAGAGCTCCTTATAAAGTCTCTCTATAATGCGGAATAAAAATAGGAGCCTGAGCTGGTTTAAATATGAAGCTTTAGTTATTTAAAGCAGATAAAAAAAGATGATGGAAGATTAGGTTTCGATAGATAGACAACAGCAATAGACGTAAAATATAGACTTCCCGAGCCTCCGCTTGCAGGTACCTGAAACTGGACTCCTACATTTTTCCCTAGAAATTGATTTAATTAGAAAGCAGTTTATTGGTGTTTACCCTTAAGAGCAGCCTGCTCAAATGTAAATCGTTCATGCACTCTGCTTGCATATGAAAGCACAGAATTACCAGCTTATATCATTAAACCCTAATGAAATGGACACATATGTGTATGTAGATGTAATGGTAAAGAAAATGTTGCCCATATCTTTTTTTATTTTTATTTTTTTACAAACCTGTGTACGCACAAATCTGTGGTTTACTATCCGGGATTACTCAATATTTTCTTGTGTGAAATTTTTCACATTGTGTAATATGGACAAATACCGAATCCCCAAATAGTAAAACATATATTTTAAATGAATGTATATAAAGCATATTAAAACAATGACTGAAAGGGATTTGACTGAAAACAACATTTAATACCATTAGTTCCCTTACTGCTTGTATCAGCTTTCAAATGTGTTAAATAACCATAAAATGTATTCAGTTTCCATCCTTGGATTTCATCACTTTCACTCTCATTTCTTTGTAAGACCTAGGTTATGGAGGTTTGTCAAATTATTGCACTGAGTCTCTGATCTTGGTTTGACAGATCAGGCGGTTCTTGTCCTCCACCTGCTTCCTTCCTCGGCGACAGTTCTTGCCTTAGGGGACACAACATTCAACACCTTAATTATTGCAGCCCGAGCCTTTGATTGCAAAGAGTGAGCATGTTGCTCTTGATTTAGAATCATTCTAATTCACTACACTGAATAACTGAAATTGATTTGGCTCATAAACACGTTTCGCCGATTGATAATTTTGTGTACGCACTTGTTTTAAGAATATTTGAGTGCACAAATTAGGGAATTGACCCTGCATTTTGAACATCTAAGCTGAACACTTTGAAATGGATCGCTAAGTTAAGGTTTTGTTTTTGTTTTTAGTTCACTACCTGGGATGAGATCCTCATTTTAGGTTTGACACCATTTCTAGTAGATAATGGCAGCTGTCTTGAGCATGAATTGAGGCTGCGGTTTGTAGAATGTCTCAAAGGGGAATGGCAGCAGCTCCCAGGCCAATAAATTCCAATAAATTATATCCACTTAAGGTTGCATTCTCATAGATCCATTAATTGTTTTAGCATTAAAACAGCATAATATACACTCAATTGTATTTTAGTGGTACACCTTACCAGTATGAGTGTTGGACCCTCTTTTGGCCTCTGAATTGCCTTAATTCACTGCAGATTCATTGCAGGTTGTACTACCTAAACATAACAACATAGATGGCTTCCCCCAAAGGTTCAACACTTTGATCAAATTGGTTTACTTTCCGGAGGGTTTATTAAAAGAAGGGACATTTCCACTTTAATAGGCTTGTGGTTTCCCAGAATTACTTAATTGTATTTCTCCTTTCCCACAGAACAAGGCCACTTGTTATGCATAGACTAAATGGCCTGTATTTGTATAGCGCTTTACTTAGTCCCTATGGACCCCAAAGCGCTTCACACTACATTCAGTCATCCACCCATTCACACACCGTTGATGGCAAGCTACATTGTAGCCACAGCTGCCCTGGGGCGCACTGACAGAGGCGAGGCTGCCAGACACTGGTGCCACTAGTCCCTCTGACCACCACCAGCAGGCAATGGGTGAAGTATCTTGCCCAAGCACACAACGACTGAGACTGCTGGAGTCGGGGCTCGAACAGGCAACCTTCCGATTACAAGATGAAGTGCAAACTCTTGAGCCACGATCGCCCCACTGGAGAAACCCAAGAGCCAGCATATCAAATAAAATGTCAGTTTCACAAATGAGCTTTTTTAAATAGATAAAGGAGGTTTGTTACATGTGGCCAGTGTTTGTTTTGAGGAGCATAGAATCACCTGATGTAGATATTGTAGAGATTAAGGCTGTCCACAGATTTATCTCTAAGGAAATGGAACATTTATCCAAAAGTCAACACTTACAAGAACCAAATTTTTCACTCTGTCTATATGTGATTCAGTAAAGGTTTTGTATCATTTGGCAACCAATACTTTATTCTCAGTGACTAACAGGAGCTTCAGCTTCTCACAGGTGTTGTTGTAGGCAGCAGCAATGATAATTCTTTATCACTGTGGCCAAGCCGAGTAGACTGCAGTGCAGAAAATTTAAGACCAATTTATTTTCATTTTCCAGTCTTATGTTTTCTTATTAAATCAAATGAAGCAAATGCAAGTCCACAGTGCATGATCAGCCTACGCAACACATCACAAAGTGGCCATATTTTATTTCCACACCCTGCCATAACAGCTATAAAGCCAATCTACATCCACCAGTCAATCATAAGAGACTAAACATCAACCAATGGTTTCTTACAGGAAACATAGTGACTACACATTTACATAACACCCGGCTAAATAAACAGCAGAGAGCTGCAGTGCTCAGAGGGAGGTGAGTTGAGAGATTGATAACACACACCTCCAGCTCTAGATCATAAGCCAGCTCATTTTATAATCAGTGTTTTCCAATTCCCTAGTAATGACCAACATCTCAACCACCAACACAACCAAAATGACATCTACTTTTTCCATTATTTTTTTCTAGTGGCTTCATACTTGTTTGCATTCTTTAATGAAGGCTTTCATCGCCTCCTCATGAAACCTGCACAGATTTCACACTTTCTCTGTAAAATAAGTGTGTTTCTGCAATACAGCGAGTTTTCTTGCTAATGTGACCAATGATGCATATTCTAGGCACTGTGTACTGCTGCTACAAATTCCCCATGTTAATGTTAACTATTTATGTTCAGCACAAATGTTGGTGCAAAACTCAAGTTACAGAAGTTATAACCATTCTGTACTCCACCTGATGCATGCATGTTCACAACTTGCGTGTGGCTCCAACACATTTAAGCAGTCAAACATCCTTGTTTTGTATCCACTACCCCGTTTCCATCGTATAAGATACCCAATTACGCTGCATTACACTAAGGTCATAGCGAACCAGTAGCAGGCTAGGCGACGTTCTTGCGCATCTGGCAAAGTTATATACAAAATGCCACAATAATACTCGTTTTCTTCATTACTGGAGGGCTGTTATTACTCTTATCTTGTCTTCACACCTCCTCCTTACTGACGCATCTCTCAGAGCTCTGTCTATGCTGGCCAAGAGGCGCGCTCTCGCTTGCGCGTCCCCTTCCGTCGGCACACGGACGGGTGTCGGCGTGAGCGTCGTTGAGCTGTGAATGGACATTAATGGGGAATGTAATACACTTCTCTCAGTGACTGGTTTCGTCTGTTATTTAATCGCTGCAGCGGAAGAGTGGGTAAGTTTATTTTCTGCAGGTTGTGCATTTATTGAGAGACAGACTGTGTTCAGCTTTTGAATTCATGGACCGAAATTAGGAAGTACTTTCTAGACAGAGACAGATCTCTATGTGCCAAGTGCATATTAAGCTTAATTAATGTGGCATCAATATAGTCTTGGTACCCTAATTGTTTTTTGAAATGTCACTCAGATATTGCAACGTTGTCTTTGTACATGTATAAATCAAAGCAGAGCTCCCACTTTGCCTCCACCTTTGTGCAAAGCACAACTATTTCCACGCTTATAATTCGATAAAGTCTGAACTGGATGTTCAAAAAGACTCAGGAACGATGCACCATCTTTACACTTGTACCTTTCTATTTTTTGATAAAGTTACAGTCCTTCGTTTTCTTTTCTTTTATTCAGTTTACCCTCCTCTCAGATCTAACACAGTGACTTCATAATGAGCGTGCGGTTTTAATTATATAAGAGACAGCAACAAATTAATGTACCTGCTCCTGGTACAGGCTGTTTTTGCATTGACTGAGTATTGTTTGGATCTTCATGGCTTATCAAGAGTGAAAAAGGATGAGGAAAAAAAATCATCTTGTCTTGAAATGTTCTTCTGAAAGCAAAGGCTTTCGAGTTGCTACATGTGTGTTTGTGAATATATAATACAGCCATATTCTCTGGCTGCTCATAATGTGCTTCACATCAGAAGGACATTTTATAGCAGGCAATCAGGTTTCCAAATACCTGGTGGAATTCAGCTACAAGGCTTTTTTGCTGCAATGAAATAGTTCTTTGACCAGCAGCATCAGCAGGTTCACTGGTGTTCCTGGACCAACCCATGGAAGATCAAACCTACAGCATTACATCAAGTGTGCTCAAGGAGGAGGATGATGTGTGGTAGAGACAGGCAGAGCCTTGTATGTGAAGGGAGTGTGGATGTGTTTGTGTGCGTATTACAGCATATGTGTAGGATTATGTGCTGGTATGATAAAGAGAGAGTGAGAAACAGTGATGGCATCAAAGGAGAGGCTTTGCTTTTTCATATAGTTGTGAGAACCAAGCATGGTCACATATCTGACTGCATGCATGTTCATGCACATCTGCAGATGTGAATGTCAATATCCTAATGGGCCAATTTGGCAACATTTATATCTACTAACAACATTTGAAAAAAAGAGTATTTCTTCCCTGATGTGTGCACATGGCTGAGTCTTTTTATGGAAAATATGGCAAGGTTAGTTTATAGTAAGGTTATACAATGACTTGGCTAATGGTGAAAGTCTGTGTTTTCAGGATATGGAAATATCAATGCTAATCGCAGGGCTTGTCCTGGCTACATGTCAGTTGGACACAGTAAATGTTCATCCACCCCTGACTTCCTGCCTCGTTATAAAGGATATACATCTTGCTCCACTGACATTAATATTGAGATAAGATGTACATATGGATATAACTCCCAGGATACTAGAGTGGTCCATGTGCACGCACAGCAAAGTGCCACACCATCCTTCAGAAGCTTGAGGACAGTATTAAGGACTCTTTCATTTAAATGACATGAAATATTTGAGAAGGTCTCCACGCTGGGCTCTTTTTCTGGTCAAGGTGACACATTTATTTATGGAACTTAATTACAGCTGCGAAGTTATCTTGGAAAGAAAAATAGTGGACCTCAGTGATGAGTAGCAGAGTCAGACCAAGGACACGTCGTGGCTCGTGATGGTCTGAGGGCCCCGGAGTAGCAAGTATTTAGTGTAGCTCATGCTAACTGATTCCCATAGATACAATATCACATACCAGAGTGATGCTTTATCCATTTCATGCTTAACAAAAAGATCCAAGTCATTGCAAAATCCATTCTAAAATTTATGTTGCAACATATACTGCAAGACAGAGTAGGATTTTATTTTTTAAATATCAATAAGAGCAGTAGTACAGCAATAGAATCAATTTTGCCTGAGGCTAGTTTTTATTGACAGTTTGTCCTACCTCATCCTTACTTGTGATCATGCTTGATTCTGCAAGAACATATTTACCTCATTAAATTATTAAAGCTTCATACATCTTTAGCTGACACATTTGATTTTGGTCAAAGGTCAAATTTACAGATAGGAAATTTATGAGATCCCATTTTAATAGTCACAGTTTTAATAGCAATGGTACTACACTACTTCTGTGTTTCTTAACGAGGGTTTAGGGACCTTCGGGGAAGGAGGTGGGTGGGGTTGGAGAGACTTACAAAGACTTCAATAAAAAGAGAAACATTAAAAGCAAACAAAACATGGAAAATGAGCAGAATATATATATATAAACATTTAGCAACAGAAAAAGCAAACAAAACACAAAATGACAAGGGTTCAACAATAAAACAGACACCCATGTCACACATTCTGCTAATTCACCCAGAGTGCATCACGGTATTCTGTGTAAGAAATGATAAAAGCATCCCTGCAACTTTATGTAAATGTGAATGTAACATTAATATTTCCCTTACGCTGAAAGGTAGCTGAAAAATATGCCTCTGAGAAGTTCTGAGAGGCAATGTTGGTAAACTTTAGGCTGTAAGCTTGGGCTGCAGGATTATTATTATAATTACTCCATAAGGGATGAGCAGTAAAGAGCAAAGCTCTATGGCAATACTGAATAACCTGTGCGTTGATGCATTGTGCTCTGAATATTTTACAGTTTGAGTTTTTGCAGCCCCTCAAAGGAAACTAGCAAACAGCACTGAGTAGATGAACTAAACCAAAAGGTGTAGCGGATGTGTTTGCTCACTACAAAAATGATATTTACCTTGTGTTCCCCTTCTGTTTATGTCATGCTCCGATAAACTTGTTTTCTTTGCATCACAGTGGATTTCAGTGCTTAGCTGAGAGTTCTTCATCTAACATAAGACTCTTTAAATATTTAAAAGTATGTAATATCTGTAGTTTTGTGATTGGTATGCAGACAAGACCTGCTGTTTCTGTTTACACTTTGAATTATTTGATAGTATCAGCAGTGCAAAAGACAGTATATCAGCAAAATAGAACATCTTATATTGTTTGTCCTGAAGGGGTATTTGTTTGCTGTCTTTACTCTTAAATACACATGTTATCCTTTACCTTTTACCTCAAAACATAATTTTATTAGAGAAATGAAGCTTTTAAGATTTCTCTTTCAGCTGATCCAAGTAAATCAGATGAGGGCTGGCACATTTTTCATAAATGTAATGGCTTAAATCGTTTTAAAGAAAGACTTCTGGGACAAGCATTATCTTGTCTTCTTTCCATTTCCCTCTGGCTCTTAACAAAGCCCAGCCACATAGCTGATGTACATCTTTTCACTGACACATGTCACAGAATCAAGAGCCTCAATCAAAACCTGTTTAGACACATCTGACCAATTGCTACCAGACAATGAAAATATATCTTGTTGAATTCTCTGTCTCATAGCTCTGCCTGTCCTAAAAAGATGTGCATTACTGCTTTCCAGCTACCTTAAAAAGTCCAAGGCCTCCCCGAATCAATGTTTAATTAATTGTCACCAGTACATGGCAGATGAAAATTCAAATTAAGGGTTCTTATGCCTACATTAACCGCCAAAAGAAACCGAAATCTTGACAGCTCTTATTGTTTTTTTCATGGATTTTTGAAGGCGATGCTCAAAACCATGACAGCAGAGAACAAACATAGCAATATTGCACACTCTCATTTTTGTGTGTGAGAGAGAGATAGATAAGTGTGCAGAAACAATAAAATAGCCACCTATTTACTTGTTTTATTCTTAAAAATTAATTGAAGCCATTAGACATTAAATGACTTTGCAAGGGTGATGAATGCACACTCTAAAAGAAAAATACAAAATGAAAAGAAAAACAGGGGTTTGTTATTAGCCCTGAAGAGTCCATCATCTGGTCATATCTAACTGAGTGGACTCTGCCCTGGACCTTGAAAGATGGTCTCCCCTATGGCATCTTATATGAAATTGACTCCTAATGGAACAGGGGGGGAGGACCCATAAAGACCCATTAGCGGCACCTAGAGGCTGTAATGTCCATTACACAGAGTGTTTTAAGGAATAAACAACTCATCATACTTATATGCTCATCTTGAAAGCTTATGTAACAATATCACTTGGTTAGGTTTGTTTTCTGAGAGCAATGCAGTAAAGACCACAGGATCTCATATGTCCATCCATGTATTCAATTCTATTCTATGTCTCTTTCTATGCCTGCATATCTTCTGGGGGCTGCATCAAAGAGACAGCCCAAAAAGTCTTTTGGAGACCTGAAAGTCTCACAGAATCCTTGCATTCATCCCAAAGGGAATAGTGTAGCACAGTTCCCCCTTTTTCTGCCAGTTCTTCCCTTTGAAAACTCAAAGCGTCACTAACTTATCCTTCCAAAAGGTGCAGTTATTTTTGTATCATTTATATAAATTATATAACATTCCTGTCAATAATATTATTGATAATGTTAAAAAAACAGATTTATGATGTGGACATGCTATGAAAAAGGTGAAGGCAAGCAAACAGCACTATTTGGTTCATTTTCTTAAACACATTTGATGATACACTATGAAACAGTGATGGTGGTAGACATGTTTTTATTGAAGTGGGGGTGATTGTTTGTTGGAAGTACCATATAATAAAGAAATTCACGCTGCATTTGCATTCTGCTGTTCCCTTTTCATCTGCTCTAATAGGTTTATTAAAAGTGGATCACCATTAGAAACAAAGGGCAAAGTGGCCTGTAGATAACTGCTGATGCCTTTCAAAGCCTAAAATTGCTTAAATTTGACTCTGACAGCTATCTGTGAAAACATTCCCTATCTATAAGCCTCCCGCAGGCTTTACACCTTAGTATACGTTTGCAAAGGTGTTTGTCTATGTAAATACAGATGTTCTTGCATGTAGTCTTCCAACTCAAATACAACATGTAAGCCCACAGCGTTGATGCTTTATGTAGGTAGAATGCTGTACTGTTGAAAAGTTGTCATGTACGGGTAAGGTAATGACAGCAAAATTAAAAGTGAAGAGGAAGAAACTCTGAAAAAATATTACTTTGAATCTGGGTCAGGGACAAGTTTCTGCCCAAGTGGAGGAGTTTAAATACATCAGGATCTTACTCAGTAGTGAGGGGAGAGTGAAGTGGGAGATTGATAGATGGATTGGTGCCGTCTGTAGTGATGTGGATGCTGTAGTAGTCTGTTAAGGTGAAGAGGAGCTGAGTGTTAAGGTTTATGGTCAGTCTATGGTCCCACCTTCATCTATGGCCATGAACTCTAGGTACTGATGGAAAGAATTCGATCACAGATTTGAGTGGCAGAAATGAGTTTCCTCCTAAGAGTGGATGAGCTGTCCCTTATCAATAGGATAAGGAGTTTAGTCATTTGGGAAGCTGGGGGAGGTTTTCTAAGAGAGAATTTAATAATTCTTAGCAGGCTTGCGTCAGTATCCTCTGAGATGGGATGAGGACATGGCCTGGCAGAAGGAGGTTTGGGGTTCTCTGCTTAGACTACTGCCTTTGTGAGCTAGACATGGATGGATGGACGGACGGACAGACGGACGGACGGACGGATGGATGGATGACAGACGGATGGATGGACGGATGGATGGATGGACGGATGGACGGATGGATGGACGGACGGATGGATGGATGGACGGATGGACGGATGGATGGACGGACGGATGGATGGATGGACAGACGGATGGATGGACGGATGGACGGATGGATGACAGACGGATGGATGGATGGACGGATGGATGGATTGACGGATGGATGGATGGATGGATGGATGGATGGATGGATGGACAGTACACAGCTACAGCATGTAGACAATGCTGTGCTAAGCTCTGCATAGTACCAACACACAACCATGTTGAGCACTTCACTAACAGGATGAAAAGACACAATGCTTGGCCAAGTATCTTTCTTTGGAAATCGGGAGTTCCGGTACACAGTGAGGGTGTTGTTCTAGTGGGTCAAGTGAGAAAAGAAATCATGGGAAGCGTCAAAGCACCGACAGTGCCACAGGTTTTTTGGATAACACCTAGATATAGTAGGGATGAGTGCGACTAATTAACTCTACATTAAAATGTTGCTGTTTGACACCAGAAATTCAAGTTGCCAACTGGCATGCTTCTGTAGTACTTTTATGTGGCTGCATATAGTCTGTGTAAGAATATAACTAAGAAACCATTGTTTAACTCGAGTGATTAGACTGGGCTCAGTTTTAAATGTTTTCTGTCGTTTTTTCTGTCTTTTAGGCTAGTCGACTAGTCTATTTATTTTCTTGTTTAACTTCAATAAATTAGTCTCCAGGAACATCCCTAGATGGTAGCTGTTGAACCTAAACAGAACTGTCATAACCAGCTTAACAAATACTGAAAGCCTTTATTGCTTTTACTCAAATGTAAAGAGTCAGATTCAGCAGCGTTATCTTTACTTTACCTGTCTCTCAAGGCATCCATTCCATGTGTCTACTCCGCTCTTGTGTTTGTGCCACACTGACACACACAGGGAGGGAGAAGATGCAACACCAACACACAAGCATGTTATTTTGAAAAGCATATAATGCAAACATGTTTAAGGACCCAAAATACAGAGACTTTTATGACTCTTTATAGCTAAGGTCAAATAATTGTGATGATTTCACGGTCCATGAGCTTACAATTTTTACATAGTTAAAATTACACAATAATGTAAAAATCTAGGAAGACAGATAAAAGTCAGAGAGATCCAATAAGAGCCATTACACAATACTGAAATTAAAAAACAGTAGAGAAATTAAAAAAAAATCTAACCCAAGATTAAAAGCTATTCAAAGAATGAATAAAACTAGTGATGAAAGTAAATCAAAAGCTAAAACGTAAACATCCTTCCTAAATACATGTCTGCTCAAACAGGCATTTGGGTAATGTTTGTGTACCAGTTCTGGTTTTATGTATTTATGAACTGTAAACCTTGGAGATGCAGGCAGCGCATTCCACTGTTCAGATCCCACAGCCTCAAAAGCTTGATTACCCAGGGTCCTTAGGCAAACTGTGTGACCACATACACAGGAGCTGATGCAGTATTTGCACATAAGGATGAGAATTTTAAACTGGCAAACCTCTGTATTATCTGTTGCGAGCTCTAAGAAATTGTGTGGCACCTGTTTATTGACAGCATTAAAGAACTTGAGCCTTTATGAACTCTAAGCTTTATAAGGTTTTCCCCTTAAGGAAAAGGTAAATATAATCAAAGTGGTATCATATTGTAAAACTCTCTACAACATGTCTCAAGGCCAGCAAACATAAAGACAATAACTGAGCTCTGCTAGACATTATGAGATAATTAGGAGGTGTGAAGTTTAAAAAATGCATAGCAAACCCCAGATTTTTAAGATAAGAAATAAACCAGTATATACCTTTGCCTGACACGCTAACCAGTTGCAAACTTCATAATCAGGAGTGAAATGCAGAGGTCAGGTAGCATTAACACAGAACAATCACGCGGATAAGAGGATATTAAATGATCATTTAAATTCTCAGAAGAGCAGCTACAGATCTCTCATGAGGAAAAGTATCTTTTTTCCAAAAGCCAGGCTGAATATCATCATAAATATTGTGCCTGTCTGTAGCTGGCTATAGTTCAAGGACACAGCAGGGTCTAAGCAAGGCTACTACTTAAGTAAAATAGGGGTAGGTAAATCCTGACAATGAGGGCTTAATTACTGCTACTCTAGCAGGGCCAACACTGACAAAACTTTTAACAGAGGACAGTATTAGTAGAAGATGACTTCATTTTGCTAATCAATGGCATCAGAGCTTGAAAGCTGATAAGTTGAAATAAGTTCTGAACAGTCAGAGATGAAGCTGATACGTCACACGACGAATACTGCTCCTCATAACCATAACCTTATCAAGAAAAGAGTAAAAAACTTATTATCGCCATGGACAGAGAAGCATTGTAGAGAAGAGTGGGGTGATGAAACAATGTTATTGATAGCATCAAATTCAATCTTTAGATTTCTTTTATGATGCATTCAATAACTGTAAGTGCTCGGGTCAGAAACGCTTCTGTCTAAGACAGCCGACAGCATCTGTCCTCGGAAGAAAAACATTGCAAAGACATTTAGTCCTGGTTTTTAGTGGTTTTAGCCACACTGTCCTGCAGAATTGAACAATCTTCATTAAAAGTTTATTGCTTTGTGAATTGGGGACCCAGACAGGAGTAAAGGGGTACAGCATTTTAGTAGAGCCTTGAATGGTATGTACTGCAAGTTATGCAGCTTAAAGGGATTTTCAGTGCTGTTCATCCAGGCACCAGCAGTCTGAATACAAATTTCTAATTGGCTTTTCCCTAGCGGTTTTCTTCAGTTCAGGTTGAAACATCCTCCACTTAAAAGGTCAAATAATTCCCTCTGCTTGTAGTTCAATTTCAGCTCATTTTCACCACTGGGAACACAAGTTGTGTGTCAGTTCAGGATTTCTTCATTGAGGACAAACCTGTTAAATAAATCACGAAGTTTTGATTTATTAAAAAAGAAAAACAGGAGTGTTTTCTGTGATGTTACCAAAACAATGTGGCTTAAATTAGTATCCAGCTGAGTCACATTGGTGAGATTGTTTTCAAACTAAATTCATCCATCCAATCCCTTAACTGCTCGTTCAGTTTACATGGTTACAGAGCCTCTGGAGCATATCCCAGTTGTTATGTGGCGAGGAGGGGTACACCCTGGACAGATCACTGATGCAAGGGTGTTTGAAATGATTTTGATTGTGATCCGATTGTGCAGCTTTTGTCCTTTACTCTTCCAGTGAGAATTGGCAGTGACCTCATCGATTCGTTCTAGCAACTTCCAGAGCTGTTAACTTTGTATGTGTGGGAGGGTTGTAGATGCAGGAAAGTAAAATAATGTTGCATTATTATTTGTGTGTTTAGGTGTTTGTGAGTTACACTGTAACTGTGAGTATTGTTGCTTGTGAAATGTGCATACTTCAGAGTAAGGATCAAAAAGCACAATGGATTTGTGTGCTGTCGGTGCGTCTCAGGCTCAAAACATGCATACCAAGATTTGCTAAGCTTTTATTTTGATTGCTCTGTACCGATGTACTCGAGCATCCTGATGTCAAAATTGGTCAGAGAATTTATCTCGGCAATTCATTTGTTATGACATGAAAGCTTAAACATAATGTATTGGTAGGACTGTAATGGCAAGACACTTTTTTAAAATACATGATATTTCTGTTTTTGCAACTCTCTACTGCAAATTCTGCAGCCCACAGTGACCGATGTGACAATCTCAAAAAGTTTAATTTACATAAATGTCTGTTAAGTCACTTTTTCCAAATAAGGTAACAAAATTGTAACTGCATCTAAAATTACCATATTTGTCTGTAGGGATGTTTCCATCAAAGGTTTCAGTCCACACACACATTAAAAGGTTTTACCACAGAGGTGTTGTAGATGAGATGGCTCTGCGTGGGTTCTCTCTGGGTATTCTGACTTCCTCCTGCAGTTTAAAGAGAAGCATTTTAGGTAATTGGCTATTCTCATTTGGCTGCATGAATGGTTGTCTGCGTCTCTGTGTTAGCCCTATGACAAATTTGTGACTTGCCCAATGTACCCTTCGTCTTGCCCCATGAAAACTGGAAAAGGGCTCCAGCTCGCCCTGAAAGAAAATGTTTGAACTAGATCTTCAGGTTCTGGTGTATACAAGTTGGTGTAACTCTTCTCTGCATGTCCACTGATGCAAGTGTTTGCTTGGTTGTAATGCCTCTAAAGGGCTGGTCAGAGCAGGGAAATTTGTGGAAATGTACGGATGGAAAAACAAACTGATTTTCAATATGGCATAATCATGTGACATCTGAGGTGCAGAACAGGAGTGTAGTCCTTTTTTCATTTTTGATTGGAAGATCAGAGATAATTAGAAACAAAAAAGAAGCAGTGACACTGAGCCATTAATGTTGAACTGCAGGTCACAGTTATTCAAAACTGATGATACTGAAAACTGATATAAGAAAATGACTTTCTGACCTTATTAAAGCTTCCTTTTTTCCTGACCCCAAACATTTTGTTTTTACTAACAGCAACTATCAAATTAGTCATTTTCACTGAGAACAGAAATCTTTAAATTCAGTTTGCATTGCACTGGATAAAATACTGTAGATGTAAAACTTGTGTTGACTTTTGGCGTTAGTATGAGTTTAAAATAGAAACGTAGCCAATATCTTATGTTTGTTCCTGGTGTCTACTAGAGTATAGCTGTTCAAGAAGTCCTGATTTATCTCATTCTGGGCCTCTGTGCGGCCCCCTCAGTTCACCCACTGTATTAAAGAAGCTATTTTAGCTGCTATGTGTTTAAGGCCACCCTCCCTTCAAGCCAGTGTTCTTCTAACTGGTTGTTTTGTTAGAAAATTGTTTGAATAACAGGTGGGTGTGATCACAGATCAAAATAAAGTAAAATAAAAAGGGCATTTAGATCACTCTGGGGTGTAGGCTTTAGGCTTTACAAGGGACTGACTAATCTCTGTATTTGAATCTTCATCTTTTTTAATATCCGTATCCATCATTACACTGGTGAAAATCATTAAAGGCAAAAGTAATCTAATCTTGTGTCACAAAAGTTTAAGTTGTATCCAGAATTGTTTTTTATATTACGTCTGAGTGTGGCGTGAAGCACAGTGTACTGTAGTACTGGTGTAAACTTCTTATTTCTGTGTAGCTTTGAATGTAGAAGCCCAGAAACAATTACCAGTGATGTGCTCTCTGGTAAATCCAAAGTAGACTTTAATAAGCAGTAAAAGAAGTAATAAAAGACAGGGATATAAAATGTATTCTGATAAGCTTTGTTTTCTGTAACTTCAAAGTTTGCCTACGCATCATGAACTGATTAAATACAGCAGGAAGTGCATGTGTGTCTATAAACCAATTGCTTGCTGCTGTGAGTAGACGTGAGATTCATCACATTCTTTTAAATATTTTAGCATTTAGTTGAAAACAAGACAAATAAAAAGATTCTATTGCACTCTTAGAAATATTGTTACTTAATCTTATTACGTTCCTACATTTGATATGACACCCTTCAGTCTGCAGGAAAGCCTCCTCCCACTAAAGCAGTTTAGAGCACAGTGATAGTCTCGCAATAGAACTTTGTCAGTATTTGGGGGGGAAAGTAAATCTCTGCCCTTGTTAATTCATGAATCAGCTGTGATGAGACACATTTTTGGAAAGCTGGGTTCAGTTTCACTAGCTACACCCAGGCCTGATTACTGCTAGACATGTGGATAACGAAATCACTTAAAAACAAGTTGTTCTGACAAAGTGAAATAGACTAAAAGATCTCAAATAGGAACAATCAACACTCTAAAGAAACAACTGAGAAAACAAGGTTATTGGCTATCAGTCTGAAAAGGGTTACAAAGGGTTTCTAAGGCTTTGGTACACCAGCAAACAACTGTGAGAGCCATTTTCCACAAGTGGAGAAAACTTGAAACAGTGATTAACCTTCCCAAGATTGGCTAGACCAAGATTACTCCAAGAGCAAATCAACAACTTATCAAGGTCACAAAAGAACTACAGAAATTAAGGACTCACTTCTCTAAGTTACGGTCTGTTTATTTCACCAATAAAAAAGAGACTTGGCAAAAACCCATAGGAGAGCTCAAAGGGAAAAGGCACTGTTTAACCAAAAAGAGCAGAAAGGCTTATCTCACACTTGCCAAAAAACATCTTGATTATTCCCAAAACTTTTGTGAAAATATTCCATGGGACAAAACTTTGTGAGTCCCATTACATCTGACATTAAACTAACACATCATTTTATAAAAACAGCATCATACCAATGGTCAAACATGGAGGTAGTGTGATGGTATGGGGAAATTCTGAAATTCCAAAAAGAAAATCCCCCAGTTATGCAGCAAGACAATGATCCAGAGTACACCAGTCCACCAAACAAAATAGAGGTTTTGGAGTGGCCTAGTCAAAAGTGGCATAAATGCCTTTGAGATTCTTTGGCATAACTTAAACAGGCCATTCATGTTTGAAAACCCTGAAGTATGGCTGAATTAAAACAATTCTGCAAAAGGAGAGTGGGCAAAAATTCCTCCACAGAGATATAAAACACTCATTGCCAACTACTGCAAACGCCTGATTTTACGTTTTTGCTGCCAAGGTGGGAAGAACCAGTTGTTAGGTTTAGGGGGCAAACCCTTTTTCCCCCCCACATAGGGCGATTTAAGTTTGGATAGATTTAATTAAATCAACATTTAGAAACTGCATTTTGTATTTGCCTGTGTTATCTCTGTATAATATTGAAACTTGTTTGATCATCAGAAACATAAGTGTGTCATGTGTAAAAATATTTTTCAAAAACTGCAAAAAGAAAGAGAGTGAAAAGAAAAGGGTCAAATACATTTACACAGAGCCATATATGGAGTATTTTCACAGATTCACTTTGCAGCATGACAAAAATACAGCCAGAGCCACGGAGAACAAGCAGAGGAAGAGTGAGGAGTCCTGTACCAGATGGTGTGACTCCCACAGGGCCCTGATCTCCACATTACCTAGTCAGTATGGCATTAAATTAAAAGAAACTGAGGCAGGATAAATCCACAGAAGAACTGTGTTAATTGTGTTGTCAAGTATTGAGAGAAACTATTGCGATTTTAAAGGCAAAGCGGGGTCACAATAAATATTCATTTGTTGAGGTTTTTACTAATGTATGTAAATAGAAGAGCCATTATACAATACATTTAAATTTCATTGTATATTTTACACAAGTACATATCCACAATTGATTTCCCATATTACAAATTTAACACTGTTTTTTATACAAGTGCCATTTCCAGCAAAAGCAATACTTAAAACTCCAAAAGTAATCAAATTAAAAATGAGCAAAAGTCTCCTCAAATTACACCCAATTTACTTAGTACTCAGCAGAAATTAACCCTAGTAATTCACCACTCAAAACTCTGGAGACGGCAAGAATATGTGATTAAATATTGTAGTTTTTTTCCCTGACTTGCTTGAAAATTTGTTTTGAAAGCTTAACACCTTAGAGTTATATTATTAATCATAGTAATTTTTGAACCCCCTACAGTTATGTCAGCCTTTTGATACTGTATTCAGATTTTAAAGCTGCATACAAAAGAATTCAAAGCTTTTTTTCACCTTGCAGTCTCAAATCACTTGTCTGTTTTCAACAGTGAAGAACATGCAGTTTGAGTCAGCAGGATGGAAGTTTCAGTAATTTCATGTGTTTCTGACAGTATATTACTAATACACACATCAATCTCTCAAGAAATGTGTCTATAATAGTCATGTATAAAGTGTACAAATAATTTTACATTGATTTATCCACTTCTGGTACTTCAGTAATAGATTGTAATAGATCTCTTTAATTAGGAGTTAATTCATGATCTATAGGAAAAACAATAATCTTATTGAAATGATTGGTCAGTTTTCAAACCAATTCTCATGTTGTCAAAAATGTGGTTTCCATATTTTTAGTTGTGCTGTTGTATTAATGTACATTTGAAATTAAAAAGTCAATGCCTTAAATTAAAAAAAAAAAAATTAAATAATCAGTATGAAACAAGTCAAGACTGCCATTGTTAGAAAAAGGACAACATATCTTTAAATAACTTACTTCCACATGAACACTTTTTTCTCAAAGACTTCCCATCACTTTAGCCATTTGCTTCCAATCTCCCACCCGGTCCATTTAAACTGTGTCGTGTTAGAAGGTAACTCTTGCAGAATTAATGAACACCGGCGGAGGATATTAGCTCCTGCTGGTTTGAGGAACTATGAATGCACTTGGATTCATTTCATTTGGCTGATTATGCAGTATTACAGCTACTTATTAATTATCTAAATATAGTTATAGATTCAGTATGCATATGTGGCAAAGTGTTCACAAATTCATAAGCACTCTTTAAAAGCTCTATGCTGAATTTCTCACCAAATTAGCTGTGCAGTGCAGAAAATGACATGAGAGATCTTAGAAAAGGCTCACCCCCACCAGGATTCAAAATAAAAGCCTTACATGGTGTTTTACTCAAGGGTATAGGCAGGAACTGAGGTGGTGAAATTGTAGACTGATTAACTGTGGCTGTAAACTTAAACACAAACAAAATGTGTTTAACCTCTTTAACCATTAGGACTGCGCAACATTGATCGTCCCGACAACGATATATAATGACAAAAAACCCCCACATTTTCTGTAAATTCGGTGAATCTTGGGCAACTTGACTTGCGTGAAGTGTTTTCAGCTGGGCATCTTGTACCTGGAGTTTAGTGTTACATACATTGAAACAGCAAAAATTTTCTTTGTGAGTATTTATTTCACGGCTACGGGGGTTAGCACCTGATGGCTCTTTTTAGCTTCTCATCCGTAAACACTCTGCATACTATTTCACGTGATTAAGTTTATTTTGAAAAATCTCAACAGAATCTATTGTGAAAGGTTTATGTGGAAAATAAAGATGCGGACGGCGGAGCCACGCAATGGATTTACTGTCATTGTTGCTAACGACAACGCATAAAAACAGTCGCTTGTCCGTCCGTAGTGTGGTTATATTAAATATAAGAAAAAGAGAGAACTTCAAGAAATTCTACAGTGACCATCAAAACGATGAAAAAATATTGCCGTAAACAGTTTATTTTGCAACACCACGAAACAAACGGTAGCGTAATATGAAATGATAGATGTTTTTATATCGTCATCCGATATATATCGTTATATCGAACAGCCCTATTAACCATGCTGACTAACTTTAAATTTATCTGGCCTTTCATTTAAAATATTTTTTTCAAGGCTTAAATAACTAAAAAAAAAAGTCATTTAAGTCACATAAATTTTAAAATTGTGTACTGCAATAAAATATCATAATAATATGTATTTTTTAAATGTACAAAGAAGCCAAGTAGTACTAAGTCTTCTGCAGTTTGTAAATATAATCAGCACATATCATGTTTAGGATCAAGAGCTGGTGAGACGAAAGTTATCACACTTCAGTCATCAGTTACACATTAACAATCACAGTGCTGTACTTTCCACTCTAAATGGAATTAAACCAGAAAAAAAAAAGTTTAACTGCTTGCATATTCTTTGAGAGTTTTCTAATCTTGCTTTTCTCCACAGCGTGATAAGTGAAATAAGAATAACTTTTTTCCTTTTTTGTCGTAACTACTCACCAGTAATGTTTACTTTTTCAATCAATGCTCTCATCAGCTCAAATAACATTTGGCTCTTCAGCTGTAAATTGATGAGAGATAAGCACTCTTGTTTCCTGGCAGTAGCTGTAGGCAAATCCACTCACTGGCCACTTCATTAGAACCTCACCAGCACTGTGCTGGATGCCTGTTTGTCTTCAGAAATGCATTAATCCTTTGGGGCACATATTCAACAAGGTGCTGGAAACTTTCCTCAAAGATTTTGGTCCATATTGACATCATAGCATCACACGGTTGCTGCAGATTTATTGGCTCCACATCCACGATGCAAATCTGTTCTGCCACATCCCAAAGTTGCTCTTTTCTGATCTGTTGATGGTGGGCCAAAAAAAACTTTTGAGTTTATTCAAGTTTTGTGAAATTGCACAAGTTTTCCTGCTGAGAGCAGCCATTGGAAGATGGGTATGATGTGGAGAATAAGGCATGCATATCGTCAGTCAGCAACAAAACTGTAGCATTTAACTGATACTCAGCTGGTATGAAGGAAGTGTGGCAAGAAAATGTTCCCCACATCGTTCCACCACCACAAACCTAAACCACTGATTCAAGGAAGGATGGATCCATGCTTGTGTCTTAAATTCTGACTCTAAGATTCAAATTTCACATGATACATTAGAACAGACAACATTTTTTCTGTCTTACATTGTAAATTTTTAGTAAATCTATGTAAATTTTAGCCTCAGGCTTTGTGTTCTCAATAGTAATGCGTGCCACCCAGTGTCGTCTGAATTAAATCTGCTTTGAGGGTGGATGTGTTGTATGTTCTGCATATTTTGGTTTTAACAATGAGCTACAGTTGCCTTCCTGTCATCTTGGAGCAGACTGGCCATTCTTCTCCGACCTCTGGTGTCAATAAGGCATTTTGGCCTGCAGCTCACAGGACATTATCTCTTTTTTTGCACCATTCTCTGCGAACTGTAGAGATGGTTGTGTGGAAAAAATCCTAGTGGATTAGCACTTTCTGAAATGCTCAGAGCAGCGCTACTGGCACTAACACCAACAACCATGCCATGTTCAAAATCCCCATTCTTCCTCATTTTGATTCTCAATTTGACCTTCTGCAGGTCGTCTTGAGCATATCTACATACCAAAATGTTGATGCCATATGATTAGTTGATCAATGAGCAGTTGAACAGGCGTACCTAACAAAGCCGCCATTAAGTTTAGATTTCTCTGAAGTAAATACTAGTGTCAGTCTTCAGTTTCTGACATTAAATCTAGGAAAAGAAGTATTATCCCCCACTTGCTCTCCTGTTTACTTCCTGTCATTGTATTAATGAAGTGCTCAATTTAGGTATGTCATACACTGTATTTGCTTTACCTCATAAACTAATAACAGTGACAGACTCACCTAATTGTCTCCTTCAGTAGCGTTCTAATTCGGATAAGGACACCAAAGAGGAGGGTTGGGCAGACAAGGTTGTGTTGCCAGGATGTTCAGTGATGCTGACAGGAAAATGCTGTAAATTGTCATGAGGCCTTGTGTCGCTCCCCCACGCTCAGATGTTTGTGTAGTTGTTTTGTAGTATCTTTGTGAGTGGAAGATACTAGAAACATTTTAAACATTTGTTGTGCACTTTCGTCACCCCCAATAAAACGTGCTACTAGCCATGTGTTCTTCAAAGGGACTGAATCTCCTGAAATGGATTACCTTCATTCACAATAAACTGTAACTGACAGATACAGGTAGAAATGACCCATTCATTTTTAACTAAGTGCAGACAATGTTGGCATTTATTGCTACAAATACTTCTTCAGGTTCCTATGATTAGGTAGCAATCTTGCCCTTTAGGGCAGAGAGTGTATATGGCTTAAGTAGGGGCTAGTCTACAACTAGTTTTGCCTGTTTGGGTTCCTATAAGGAAAGTCTGTAGGTAACAAATTGTGAAATTTGGAGCATGCCTGTGCCCCCCATTGTAGGGCTAGAATGTGCAGTACATTTAACCATCTGTGTGCAGACCGAGTGGCCCCACATGGGCCCCAAGCTGCCATGTTTACTTGATATGGATGCTCAACAAAGTATTTCAGGGTTATTCTAAAATGTATATATAAAAGGAAGTCCATAATATACACTTTAACTTCCAAGCCAACACTTCAGAAGTTGAACCTGATCACATAATATATTTCACATATCACATATATATTCACACATACACTTAGACGTGAGTGTGTGAATTATATTTGCAAGGTCATATGTTCATGAATTGTCCAATGAAGGAGAAGGAGTAGATATATGAGGTACTTTAAGATGGTAATATCACAAATTATTGTACCTATCGGTGTATTTTGTTTGTGTTTCTAAAAAAAATGTGTGGAGGTGATCTGTAACAGTGAACACCAAATAACCAATACTGCATTACCTGCCAAATGAAATGAAAACAACAGCAACAAATGCACTACAGCAGCTATATTTGCCTCTGGTGAGTGCTGAACCAGTTCCATCAAATTAAGTCCTCAGTGGGCATCTTGCCAGGTAATACATCTATCTCCATGAAGCAGGTAGGGAGAGCTGCCGGTGACATGGTGTGTATCCGCTTGTGTACAGAAACCCACGAGACACGTGGAGGACACAGGTCAGTGAGCGAGAACACTGCTGTAAAATAGAGATGACAGTAATTTAGTGTACTCAAAAAAATAAATAAAATAAAATCAATGAATTAGATCACATTAGTAGCTGGCACAAAATGTCCTTTAGTCTTTGTCACTGTTATCCTGAATGTTACACTTTTTTTACTGGTATTCTTTATCTAAATAAAAAAGTCTCGTCACTTGATTAAAAATAAGGCTAGAGCTGTTTAGTTTAGTTCAATGCCCTAAGCTATACAGGCTGTGCCCAGCAATGCTGTCCAAAGTCTGCCGGGATAGCCCCGTCCCACACCTTAGTAAGTTACTTTATCATTATAATATTGTAGTGGAAAGTATTTTTCTGTCCCAGAATGCAGAATTAATCTTTTAATTGTACTTTTATTCAACTTAGAAACAAATAAACAAACAGCAATAAAAGCAGTAATTAACCTCCTTAAACAGTTTCCTTTGCAGCGTTACTTCTGGCTAACTCTGTCATTTACCTCAACCCCAAAATTAAACAGATACAGAACAAGAAAATAAATAAACAGACAGATACTGCTCTGCCCTCATAGTGATTTATTTAGCATCTTTCCTGAGCTGTCAGTCACACAATCTGGTTTTTCACAACTCTCATCCTTCACAACAACACTTGGCAGCTTGATGTCCAGCCTGGGCCAAACTGTGTTTTAGAGATTGTAATCCACATGGTAAATGCAGCTTCCATGAAGCTGTAAGAAGAAAACAGAGAGAGAGTGAGAAGAGAAGGATTGAATGTCAGGGGAATGACACCTTTTTCACTGATTGCCATCCTTAAAAGTTGATGTTTGTGTGTATACATATAGTATACTGCACTGACTGTTTTGGTTTGTAAATGCTTTTACCGTATGTCTTTAAGTATTACTGAAAGACTCTGGTTAAGATTGGATTATACTGATCTCTATGACATCATCTGTGAAAGTTGGAGAACGATTTTAGCGCGTTTCTGCTTTGTCAGCCTCGAGGTGACAAAGCAATCTACATCCTGAATGTAGTAGACTGCAAGAGTACAATAATCTTGGAGCACAGTTTTATATAATAATTGGGTGCTGTGTAAATCGTCCAATATTAGCAAATGTAAAGATCATTAAAAGTAACTTTGCAGTGTTTGGGTCTCTTATATCTTATCGCAACTTATTCATAATATATAGACTGAAAGTAAATAACGAAAATAATGGAGCAACAGGGCAAACAATGGATTAAAAAGTTACTATGTAATTTTGAAACAATGTGGCTGTGATACAGTAAATTAAGTTCTTTCTGCAGTTTGCTATTTCTACAGTTTGCCAAATTCAAGCAAAGGGACTGGTATTTTTTTTTTTTTTAACAAAGCAGATCAGACTAGATTCATGCTGGCTCACTGGAGCTTATCTTCAGATGACCTCGGACTGAAAGCCTGTCTTATAGAACATTTCAAGGCAAAAGCAGATGTTTTCTTTGTTGCATATAATAACTGGCTGACACTGTTTTTGCATACGTCAACCATTGTGCATGCACACAGAAATGCCCATACTCTATGTCTAAATATACATTTTTGCAAAGACACTGAAAAAAATAAACTATTTTCAGATGCACAGCTGAAAATATGGCAGTGCTGTAACACAGAGTGCGACAGAAGTGCAGCGGTAATTATCATTTATCTAACTGAGTAATCTGCATATTAAGTACTGTTAGGGTTTCTTGCAAACTCATCCGTGGGTAAATGGGAAGGAGTGTACAATTGCATCATTAAGCAGAGGAAGGAAATTTCATTGCCATTAAAGACTGATATCAAAGGTGTGAAGGAAGTAGAGACCATCTTGTAATGGGATTATACCAGCTGCGATGCAAGTGAGTTTTTAGACCACCATTAAAAAAAATATACAGTCATGTGAATAAGAATGTTTCCACAAGACCCTACGCAGTCCTGTGAAAAATTAAGAATACTCTTAATGCTTCCATAGGAATTAAGAAGAGAAGTAGCAGCCAGACTGACAATCAAATGATTAATTAATTAATTAGCAAAGGGGAGTGAGCCAAAATTCTTCCACAATGATTGATTAAAAGACTACTTCACGTTATGGTATGGTATAACCTCTTGACTGCATAGATTCCTGCGAAAATGTTGTTTTTCTCATCACTGTATGTTGATTTACTAGACAAATCTAGTTTATAGGAAAAGTATCAAGAGGACAGAGGATGAATTAAGGTTCGTACTAGTGCCTGGGGGTATTAGCTACTCTA
The DNA here is from genome assembly GCF_057381845.1 of Rhamphochromis longiceps. NCBI lineage: Eukaryota > Metazoa > Chordata > Actinopteri > Cichliformes > Cichlidae > Rhamphochromis > Rhamphochromis longiceps. The sequence goes on from NC_140572.1 coordinate 28,101,184, forward strand.
TATTAAGGAGTCAAATCGCCCACCCATCATTTTTGATATCAGCTACACACCTGTAAAGTTTCATGACTGTGTCTTACACAGTTGTGACAGTTTCGTTGGACAAAATCTGTCCATAGTTAATCAGGATTTACTTTCAGTCAGTGTGGCAAAATTTGTTTTCTCAAACTCTGTTCCACCAAAAATGAGGTGTACACAATTTGTCATAAAATAACTATAGTTCACAAGGGGTTTGTGTCAGTGTGCTTTATCAATAGAAATCTGTACTTATCTTATGCAGTAAAACAATAACACTAAGCAGCAGTGGCACAGTCTGACTAAGGGATGGCCAGTGCCCACACCTTGGAGGATGCTGCAGTTGAAGAATACTCATCGCACAAGCCTGCCTCTGCACTGTTCTTAGTGAATTTCACCTACATATTATATCTTTATGGGGATTTCACCTAGATTACATTACAGTATGGCACTAGTAAGAGCTAACTATGGACAAGGTAAAGACACATTTGAAAATATTTTGTGCTAAGTCAGTAAGACTGAGGTATTGTGAACTGAAATCTCTTATCTCATTTACTCATTATATAGTCTTGCCACCCCACTCACCCACCCACAGAGCCCCGGACATACCGCCTGGGAATCGAACAGTCTCAATAGAGACCTGACAGTTAGAGTTTGGCTGCCTCTGCTGATTACCACATTAAGTGAAAGTACTGTACTTCTTGTGTTTCTATAGCAACAGTTTCCACTCTCGTCTTTGGGATACTGAGCAATTGGTGGAGGAGAGCTGCAATGGCAGCCAAATCTATGCTTTTTAATTTAATCACAGTGGCTGTTGCTAAATTAATGGCAGACCATTACACATTGGGTGTAATGGTCATACCTGCAAATAGGCCTCCATTTGGACTGAAGTTGCTGATCGTGGTTACAACTCTCTGATCATGCTGCTGGTGCTTTTTTATGTTTTATAAAACTTTTTAATCACATTAATTTTAAAAAGCCTTGATAACAACATATACACTAACAAATCATAACATGAAACATAAATTAATCATATTAACAACCAATGAACTGAACCATATTACTGTAGTAATCATTGGTGGTACTGTTGTTGCATGTTTGTACATGATTATGAGTGCTTGATAAGAAGGCAACTTAATTTTTTTAGGTTTGTGAAGGTTCGCTTATTATCCATGAGGCTTGTTCAGTTTTAAAACAAATAGCCTAGAGTCGCAGGTATTTAAACCCTAGTCGGGGGTGTTCCCCTAGAGGGGGTCCTGAGAGTTTCTGACCTAGTATTAATCGCGTGAATTGCCACATGAGCTAAGGTGTGAAAAAAAATTTGGGTCATTCCCATCATCATTATTGTTCCAGTCCACCATCATGTGAGCTATTAAGATAGGAAAGATGTAAATGGGGGGTTGAAATGCTTAGGAATTGATTGTTAGGTACTGAGAACTACTGTATCCTGGATGACTGAGAACCTACAGATATTTTGTACATGATTATATTAAAGTGTAATTCACTGTACTTTTAAAAAGTGCAAAAAAGTGCAGTGTCTTGAAATGCATCTCTACTGTTTTGGGGTCTTTTTCTCTCTCTCTCTCTCTCTCAATATTCACCTTTTTCACATTTCCATCTCCCTCTCTTTGTGTCCCAGGTGTTGATGAGTTGATGACTGACAGAAGTGATGTGATAGCAGGTCTGCCAGGTTAGACAGATCAGAGCAGACTGTCTGCTGCACAGTGAACCACCTGGATGCAACACGTTACAGCATAGACAGGTAGGACTGGAGTAATATATATGTAATGAAAGATTTGGCCAGACTTTTGTGGGCAAGGCAGCTGTTTCTCCAAGCTTTCTCAGCCAAGTAATGTTTCAAGACCCTACCCTAGCAGACTTTAAAAGCATATTTTTAATTAAAAGAAAACTGACTTAATTCATTTTGACATCTTTAATTTATGAAGTCCAAAAAGCGAGAAAATTGACTGATAGTTCAAAAGAAAAATAATAGTGCAAGTCTTTAAACTCCGTCAGAGATTGTAGCCCTATCGCTTAATAACAATTAATACATGCAGGCAAAAAATAAATTTAGACTTGCGCAGCCTTTCTTGAAAAGGAATTTAGTAAAATACAATTTCCCCTAAGCCCCTTTGATGTCTCACTCTCTTCATTTTCTCTTTGCTTGCAGAATGGATTTCCCCAATTACACTGAAGGGGTGTTTGCCACAAGCAACGTTAGCAGGAATGACTCACTGGAGACCACTGAACTTCCCCCTAGTGAAATCCTGCTTACTATAACTCTGTCTGTGCTGGCCATCCTCACCACATTTTTCAACTGCCTGGTGATAACAGCTATTGCAGTCACTCGCAAGTTGCACCACCCAGCCAACTACCTCATCTGCTCATTAGCAGTGACCGACTTACTGGTGGCTGTGCTGGTCATGCCCTTCAGTATCATCTACATCCAAAAGAAGAGCTGGGTCATGGGTCAGGTGGTGTGTACCTTCTGGTTAAGTGTGGATGTCACCTGCTGCACATGCTCCATTCTGCATCTTGCTGCAATCGCCATTGACCGTTACCGGGCTATCACAGACGCAGTGGAGTACTCTCGCAAACGTACAGGAGCCAGAGCTGGTGCAATGGTGGCAGTGGTGTGGCTCCTGTCCATCCTCATCTCACTCCCTCCTCTACTGTGGCAACACTACAGTGGCAATAATGACCATGAAAATGAGTGCATCATCATCCATCCTCACATGGCCTTCACCCTTTATTCAACACTCGGAGCATTTTATATTCCACTGCTGCTCATCCTCATCCTCTACTATAAAATCTACCTGGCCGCTCAGACCCTATATATGCGGAGGGAGGCTAGCCGGGCTAGCCGTCACTCATGCATGACCAATGGCAGCATGATCCCCTCTACCTATCCTGCTGGAGATGGTGATGCCGATGGCGGGCCTCGAAGTCCTGAGCCTGTAAGCCCACCGGAAAAGTCTTTCTCTGAACCCTCAACAGAGGAAACTCCACGTGAACGGGTCCGTGTGTCTGTAAAGGCCTTTAAGTGCAAGTCACGACGGCACGAGTCACGCAGTGAATCACGTCGTAGTCAGTTATACCAAGGACCTCGAATCTCGGGCTCACGAGAGCGCAAAGCGGCATCCACGCTGGGGTTGATAATAGGGGCCTTTGTCGTCTGTTGGTTGCCGTTTTTTGTCAAGGAATTGATTGTCAACACCTGCGGTTCTTGCAGTACTTCAGGGGAAATGGCTGACTTCCTGACATGGTTGGGCTACCTTAATTCTCTGATCAACCCTCTGATCTACACCATCTTCAATGAAGACTTCAAAAAAGCCTTCCAAAAACTTGTGAGGTGCAGTCATTACCTCTGATGATTATTTATGCATGATCAAACCTGTACACCATCTATATATGAGAGGAAACAAAATTAATGGCTTCAGGTCAAAAATACTGACTGAATAACTGAGTTATTATGTCTGAAAAAGAATAATTTAAAAGAGCAAAAGGATTGATACTGGAAAAGAAACTTCATCAGCCACTTCAGCAGCCTAAATGGCACCGACTCAGCAATGAGATGGTGCGAGTTCCCAATTGAAAATCAAGTCCTGCTATTTATAGAAGAGCCTGAGACCTCATTGATGTTAATTGGAGTATGTAAAGGGACACTGAGAAAATGTGCCATCACTGACCTTTTTTGAGGCCTGAGTTCTGAGCATTAGTGATCAGCCCCATTTATAGGTCTTGAAATAGCTGACCATTATGTCTGTTTCATCTAATGACCTCCCTTCTGCCGAGTCCACGCTGCTGGCTTAAATATTGGACATGTGTAAAATACCACAGTATACCAAGTTGTTGCTTTTTGTCGCTGTGATGTTATGAAAGGTGACTTGTTTTCTGACTGTTGCAATGATTGTTAGCAGAACTAGTATATATTTAGCCCTGCAAAACATTCCAAAAATATTAAACCTCCATTGATTGATGGTTTGACCTTCTTGTAAGTTAATGGTACAGGTACTGGCTTCATTTACTTGACAGTCTAAAAAGACATGGGAAGATATGGTCTAACTTTCATAAGATGTCAATGCCTGAACTTAACAAATAATATTTTAAATGTTTACAATTAACAGCGTAAAATGTAATTAATATAAAGAAAAAAATTTTAACATCTAGGGCTAAGTCATACCATAAATAACAACAAAATACTGGGGTACCAACATAAACTTGACCCTAAGACTTTTGAAAAGGTCTACTGTTACAAGTTATACAAAGCACTGCCACTTTTATTGATTTTTTTTCAACATCATTTGATTATTTCCTGTGGTATTTATATATTATTTATCTAGTTGAACCAACACCCCATCTAGCTTCACTCCCACACCATAGCTAGCATTAGATTAATTGAAGGTGAGAGTCACTGGTGGAGAAATCCTCATTACACTACTCCCACTCAAGTACTTGGAATAGAACTACTATTTCTTTATTGGTTTCAAGAGGGCACATGATATGTTGATGGATGTGGATGAGTCAAGTGTGAGGGTGTACTGTATACCAATGAGATAATATAAGGCATTCCATAAACGTATATAGATCTCTGACAGTATGACCAGTCTGCTGTTTCTTCCTTTGTTTTTCACTGCCTAAATAATCAATAATAAATGGTCCACAGCTGAAATATTTGTTCCTGTTCTTCTCCGAGTTAAGTAATTGTTTAAGGAGAGAGTATCACCATATTCCCTGTATGTATGGAGAAAATGGTAGCAGGAATACCAATGATAAGCTGTATGTGTAAATTAATGTTATTATGCTATATTACATCAGTCTGCTTACTGTTTAATGTGAATAGAGTGGATATTTTCCATATTTTGATTTGATGGTGCCCCCTTGTGGCAAGAAGAAAGACACTCTGATTGGTTAGTACTGTCTTTCAATGCTACAGCAACAAGATTCATGAATCTGAAAATACTGCTCACTTACTCTCATCGGTCAAACAAATAAAAGTAATTAGAAATAAGCATTGCTGTGCAAGTTCTCTCTGTGTCAAATGTTTGTGGATAATGTTTTTACTTACATCATAAACACTGTTCATGTCATGATGAAGACCATGTTTAAATGTTGCCTAAGCATAGGAAAGAACATGTTTAAATGGCATCTTTTCGCACTTGTTTCTTCAAAATTACATGCATTTATGTTCCGGTGTGTGTGTGTGTGTGTGTGTGTGTGTGTGTGTGTGTGTGTGTGTGTGTGTGTGTGTGTGTGTGTGTGTGTGTGTCAGTCAGTGAGGAGTTGCACTGTCTCACTGGGAGAGCTGATAAAGCTAGAATTCCTGCCAGATGGACTACGTTACACTGCAAGTGGGTGTCCCAGTAGAACATCAGGGCATTCCAATTGTCAGTCCCGCCAGTTGTATTCACTTACAAGCACTATAGCATTTTCCTCAAACAGAACCTGTCGCAGGTTTGCCCAATTTATTTCAACAGGTTCCACATTAAACTTGTAGACTTGTAGGCTGCAATAACGTACCCCATGTCCATACAGACAAAGGCATTTGAAGTGCTTTTCACAAAAAGACAAAGGCCACATCTGTTGGTTATGAACAGAGCTTCTTCTAACTATAGCTGCAGCATAACAGCTGCTTCATTAAATAGGGAATACCAGTGCAGGAATAAGGCAGAGACAAGGTATAATATACTCTACTTTCATATCCTATACCTAAGCAAAAAAAGAACTATTATCAGGGGCTTTGGATTAGTGAATTTGCCCACTAATAAGGATATCAACATACTGCGCCTGACCCTCTATGGGCTTTTCTGATGTTAATGTTATTAGCAGTATTTTATTGAACAGCAATACAAGAAACATTGCCCGCCTGTCTGTGTGTGTGAGAGCAACATTGATAGGGCTTTATGGAACACTAAGTTGTTAAAAGGTGTTAAGTAGGGACCATTTATCTTATACTACATAAAATATCTTTTTTGAGAGTTCTTTTAATTTCAAAAGTACAAGTAAATTTGGCATGTTGTAGTACAAAAAGCACGAGTATACACCATAAAGGCTGAATTAAGTTTAGTTACTTTACTTCTAGTATTTTGGTACTGTGCATATTTTATGCCAGATGCCCTTTCTCATGCAATCTCCATCTGGATAATTCATCTGGGCTTGGGACAGGAGCAAGGAGTACACTGACTTGTGCTTCCCAAGCAGCTGCACCATGTGAGGTATAGTTTGAAGACTGTTACACTGACAAAAAGACAGGAGGACAAGCTGGAGGTGGCACAGCTAAATATGTTAAGATTTTCAATTGGGTTGATTGTGATGGACAGAATTTGAAATGAGTATATCAGAGGGGCAGCTCAGGTGAAGTGGTTTGGAGGAAAAGTTTGAGAGGCAAGGCTGCAATGATTTGGACATGTGCAGAAGAGGGATACTGGATATACTGGACGGAGAAAGGTGGTATGGAAAAGGGTGAAGTGAAGGCAGATGATGCCCTGTGGCGACCCCTAAAGGGAACAGCCGCAAAAAGAAGAAGTAATATTTACCTATATGTGAATAACACCTGTGCAGTAGGACTAAGTCCCATTCTGCATTCTTCCTATTGAAATAACAGGTATTATTTTAATTAATGACATTTCTCACTTCTCTTTTAATTATGAATTTCTAACCGAATTCCTCTTTGTGATTAAAGATTCACTTAATAAGCTGTAAAAATGTATTGTCTGATGATGCAGCATGCTAAGGATTAGATTAGGAATTCTAAAAAAAAAAAGAAAGATTATTGTCATAAATGTGGGTAATTGTTATTATTTAAGCCACGTTTTACAATTTTTTTTTTTGGATGAGTCTGACATGTAATATATATTATATAAGAAATACTGATTTATGCAAAGTCCCCTATTACAAGTGAATAGCTATTTAATACTATTTTAAGTCATAGTGGGTACCATCTTTCATACCGGATTTCCTATTGGCAACAGCCGTACAAGGAACGTACAAGGGTTAGTGACAAGGATAATTGCGCGGTTGCCAAGTAGTTAGTATCCTGTCGTGAGGAATCGGAGGACGCTTTCTTACCAACCTGGCAACTTTGAGTATGCGCTGGATACGGCAGACAGTATGGCGGACAACGAAAGTGATTTGGAAACAGACGGGCTTGAATTAGCTCTGGACACGTTGTGTGCTAAACACTGCAGCGGCGAATCGTCACTGAAGAGCAAAGAGTATTGCTCTGAGTTTTGTGAGGTATGTCGGGTGAATTTATATCCTGTGATTTACGGAGTCGGCGTTTGTTTATCGCTAACGATGCTAGCTTTGAGAGCTAATGCTAGCCCCTGAGCAGCTCTTTTAATGCAGTTATGTGTTTAAGGCGGAGGCATAGCACATCAGAGACAGAGCAGAATTAGTTAGTCAGAGTTTACAGGTACGAACTGGACTTTTGGGTGTCTTATTTTTGTATTAGTGTTTGTTTTTTTTGTTTGACGTTAGCTTTATAGCTAGATAGTAAAGCTAAGCTAATTAACGTTGTGGGCTTAACAAGGTTTGATGAACGAGGGAAATGGAGCAGTTTCTACCCTTGCTGCCTAGAGTTGACATCAGTTGATAAAAATGCAAAAAGACGTACGTACTGACAAATGGTAAGTTATTTTTAGGGAAAAGCAGGAGCGTGGTTTCCTTTCACAATGCAAGGTGCCCTCGAAGTGAAAAAAATACCATAGCTGACTGCCAAATCGCAACTGAATTGTTTCACTATCCAGAATAACAGTACTCTGTTTTACATATACACACTTGGAATGCGTTTATCTGGGAGCCAAACGTTTGGATAGCTAGTCGGATGAATTGGCTTTTAACTATCCTAGAGCATGGAGCTTTAATTGCGTAAATTAATCCATAAGTTCCACCAGTAGCTGTACTTAAAGTTTACAATTTAATAAAGTTGATTAACTTTACTATTATAGCACTTATACTTACAAACACGCAGTTGCGAAAATGCTTCACATTTAGGATAAAAGAAACATCCCTCAATAAAATGGCACACTGTAACTACCACATGGTACCTATACTCAAAGGTGTATGATGTATAACTGAAATTAATACACATGGTTAAAACAAAGAAAAAAAAATACGGAATACAAGTTTATAGTGTCTGCGAAATGAGTAATCTAAAACTGTGTTTTAAAGTGGACATGAAACACTAAACGTATTAAGGCTAATTTACACCATGGAATCTCACTCTACAAATGGTCATAGATTTAACACTATTTTGAAAGCGGATTTAGGAAATAAGTGTTTAAAGTTTCAGTTTTTAGATCATCTGTAGAACCACTTGTGCCTATATGTTAGCTAACTAGAGACAGAATTAATAACCTTGTACAAACTATAAAGCAGTGTATGAGGGTCACTGTTGCCTATGTCTGTAGCAATGACTTTTATTTTAAAAACAAAACATGGATATACTGTTCATTTTCACTCTCCATTTCCCACTTAGTGGTTCTTTGTTGTTGGCTAGCTGCACTGAACCAGGAAAATCCACCTGTTTGGGCTTGTGCTTTATAAATGAGCACTGTGTGGAGGAGAGCCTGTTTGATTCAGGTGCACTAGTGGTTCACTGGACCAACAAGCTAAATTTGAAAATTCAAGGATAACAGTAGTTATATTTTATCATTACAAAATATCATTTCAATTAAAGAGTTTGGCCATACTTGTGGATTAACCATTACAGAAACATTTATTTTTTTTTGATAATTATGAATACTGTTAAGTTATGAGAGCTGTGGCACAAACCTTAGATTGGGTGATGGTCTAACAAATGTGTTAGACATCCATACAATAAATGTCTAATGGAGATGTCAAATAGAAATGTGCATTCTAATGAACATTTCTATTTGATTGTGTTACAGTGTGTCTTATTTACGTTCTTATACTTTGGTTCTAAGATCCAATTTGTGTTCATATTCACACAGCACATCCACCAGCTGTCTTTATTATCTAAACAATTTCAGTTAGAATTCTTCTTGGTTTTGATCGTAGTGTATTGTTAAAACATTAGTACTCTGATGTGCAGTGTGGACGGATAATGAGTTCCACCATTTCATATCAAATCACTATTTTCTATATATTACTTGTTTTTAACTTTTGGCAGCGTAAACCTTTCTGTTGTAAACTGTGTTAGATGTGGGATGAAAAACATACAGCTTTTAGCTGTCATGCATAGGATTCATTTAAGTCTTTCACATTTCTGTTTCATTCCTGGACAGCTTGTTGAGGAGTACACAGGGCAATGGCAAGTTCCTCTCCCGCAACTGAAGGTGCTGCGGACCGCACTCTACAATTTTACCAAAGCCACCACTGCCTTTACAGATGACTGTCAGCACATCCAGTATGTTCTCAGCAGTTTGGCCTTGTAAGTGCAATGTTCACTGGAAGCTGTTTTAATGTGCTGTATTGATTGTAAATAAATTTATTTGAATAGCTGAACCCACGTATTTGGTTCGAAAATTCTTAATTGCCTAGCAGAGACACGACATAAAATGTTATTTCTAAAACAAAACTGTGAGACAGATACTGTGAAAAATCAGTGTTGAAAATAGTACAGAACATTTTCTGTAAATCAGTGTTTGTTGATGCTTTCAGATAAAATTTAAAGGCTGTAGCTTAAATAGAGGTGAACCATAAATTCATGGAACCCTTTTTTATCTGTTGGGAAGAGCTGGAGCTCCGTGTCCAAAAGGAATAGCAGAGTTGTATTTGCTGCCTGTCTTTGAAATAGAAAAAGACACATATTGTTTTAACTTGAATCATTTGGTAATGAGCAGCACAATTTTGAGTTGATCACCTCTCCTTTAAAACTAGCACTTGTAAGGCATTCATGTTCTGGTGGTTGTCACCTTGGTGTGAGATATTTTTCTAATGTCTCTGTCATTGTCTTGCAGGAGCTTCTTTGAACTCATGCTGTTTTTCAGCAAGGAAGAATTTGTGGAAGAGCCTTTAAAAGACATCCTTGACTCTTTTCAGGTGATTAAAAACTGACCTACTGTCAATTCACAGTACAATTTTGTAAAAGCCAGGTGTTTTTACAGGTGCTGAGTTTTAAACTAAAGGTAACAATACTTGTCTCAAAACTGCTGCCAGTTTCTTCTTGCACCAATGTTTTATGATTGAAAATAGTGACTAACTCAGCTTCCTTCTATAACATTAAGATTTTGAATGAACGTCTTCTCTGCAGATTTGCCACACTCGCCTCATGAGGCACAGGAACATCTACCTTCAGCATGTAAAGCAGATTATTAAAGTAGGAGGCCCATGGGAAAATCCTGTGTTACAGGGAATCCTGAAGGAGGATGATTTGCCACCAAACGACGGTAGGCATATGTGACATATAGGAAATAATACAATGCCTGTCCAAAATAAGAAGTCATACATGCTTATATTTCATTGCATTGCCTTTAGATTTGATGAGGCACACATAAGTTGTGATAAAGTTTCAAATAAGCTTGGGCAATGTCACCACATTTACAGAGTTGCATTAAGTTTTTTGCCCAGATCTTGTATTGATGGTAAAGGACCACTGCATAAAATCTTCCAAAGATTACATCAGGGTTATTCTCTGGCTCTGTGATGACCACTCCATGTATAAAAATCATTTTTCATGCATGGAGTCATTTTTCATGCAATCACTTCTTAAGAAATTAAGTGGGATGAATCTTGGTATGTCATCTTGGAATACGATAAGAAAATGGCATGTAATATCACTGAAACTTGACCTGGCCTCTTGAAGAAACCCCATTTCAACCCCTTCTTACCCCGATACACTCATTATTAAACAAATTTTGTTACTAATCTACCAAATGTTTCAGTCATCTTCTGTCATGATCATCCCCCCCCCCCACCCCCCACCCCCAAGCAAACACATTTTGTTCTCAATACACCATTATATCTATCATCACGTTTTTAATAATACATTGCACTGTCATTGCTTATATATAAATATAGGCAATGACTTTATTTTCAGCAGGTAGTTCATATTAATACCCATCCCATGAGATTTACATTAACACATGTAATTACCTTCTATGCAGTTGAGGACTACGTGAGCTCAGAATTGCCAGTGTTCTTGGAGCTGCGAGTGCGATATCTGCAGGCCTGTGAACGAATGCAGGAGGCAATGGCTCTTGCTAAAAGCTGCCTGGAAAATCGTGAGGCTGGAAAGCATCTATACTTCCATCAGGCCTACTTGACCTGCCTCTACAAAGCCTCGCTGCATGAAAACCTTTACAAGGAGGTGAGAATTGAAGAGCAGAACAAGTAACCTTGAAAGAATTAGTGATAGGCGTTTCTAAAAATGGACATGGATGAATAAGAAAGGGGGGGAAAATGCATTATTTAGTCTTATTTATTTGTTGATCTACTATGTATTTAAAGTCTATGTTCAAATCAACCCAAAACAGGAAAATAGTTAAGGCTATCCGGTTGTTCAGTGATGACGCGACGGATCCTACTTCCGGGTCTAAAGTAGTCTGCGTTTAATATGGCTTTTGTGTTGTTAACATGTTTAATGTTATGTATTTTCTTCTATTTGATCTCAAAAAGCTCCTAAAACAGTCAGTGATCACTGTTGACCTCTCTCGGCTTTTATTACCGCTAATCATTTATTTAAGCTCAGTTTTTAAAACCTTAGGATGTAACTACAGCCCAGCCCATGCAGCAGTATATGAATGACTAACCTCGTATTGTGGATGGATTATCTCAGTTGTTCTCCTGGCTGAAGGTTGGTCCTTTTACAGCATCCTGCCATGCGATTACATTTGTTCCTGACCACCGAGAACACTCACGTTAACTTTTATCGAGTGGAAAAAAAAGTTAGCTTGTTTATATTATGCTAACATAGCTGTGTCGCTAGCGGTCACGTAGCACATCATTATATACCAGCTAGCCCAACTTCAGTAACCCTACAAACGTCACTGCTGTTTAGTTTTCTGTCTTCATTGATGTTGGAAGTGATAACAGAGCTGTACGTTTTAATTTGTTTCCAAAACCCCGCAGTCAGGACATGCTATATTGTATTTAGATAGAAGCTAGCGAGCTAACTCCCTGCTAACTTCTAACTCCGTTAAATGTCATAAATTCCGTTTTCATGGATGCCTGGATGTTAAACTCAATTGTTACACCTGGTAGAGCAGAACGCTGATCATTTTATTAAAGATGAAAGACTTTAGACAGTTTTTCTACTCTCAGTAATGCCATAGTGATCGTTTGATATATGGACCTGCAGCGGAGTTTAGGTCCAGACACGGCTAGTGACGTCAGACTGAACAACCGGATAGTATATTAGTAAATATGATGTAACTGTATCACATATAATAGGTGACCATTTTGCAAATGAAAAGCTTTGTGAATGCCATACATTAACTATAATACATGTTTTATAATAAATAAATGTATATGTGTATTTTCTTAACTTCTTCCTTAGATGGCAGAGATAGATGGTCGTGATGCAGTGGAGATAATCTGCAATACAGAGAGTGTTGAAAAAGATGAGCTGTTGTTATCACTGTGTAAAGCTTTTCTTACACAGCAGCTACACAATGGAGACATGTATTACATCTGGTAAGTGTGACCTCATATAAAGGATTCAGCAAATATTCAGACCCTCTATAGGCTTATCAGGCCAGATTTCAGTAGTTTATCCCATTCCTTTTTGCAGATCCTTCCATGATCTGTCAGATTGGATGGGTACCATCTGTAAACTGCCATCTTTGGGTCTTTTAACATATGTTCTATGGGACCATGTCTCAGGTTTCTGTTACACTCAAGGACAATCAAACTTGTACTGAAAGTAAAGCTTGCACTGTTGTCTTGACTGCATGCTTAAGGTCTCTTGTGCAGGTCTTTTTTTCCAGCCCCCTTTCTGAATTTAGCTTTGTTTATTCTTTCCTTATTTTTGACCAGTCTCCTTGTATCTGGCACTAAAAAGCTCTGGAGCGCTTGTGAGGGGGAAAATCTTAAAGCTTTACATTTATTAAAAACTTTTTATTGACTGTCCCTCTCAACATCTCCGTTATAGAAGTCTTAGAGTTCTTAAGAGAGTTCCTTTGACAGAACTTTTTTTTTAGTAAATGTAAGGGATTTGATTATACATTTTGGTGTGCCACAGCAAAAAGTAGAAATATTTTAAACATATTTTTACTTTTTGGGCAGGAGGTTATTGACTATAGAGTGAAAGAAATAGCAATTTTACTACAATGGTGTGTCTCTCTCCTGTCAGTTTCTTCAGCCAGATTATGCAGGGTTGGGTATAGGGCATATCTTTGAATATGGCAGTAATGTGAGTTGTTGAAGTGATAACCCCATTACAGTGCATGACTTTATTTAATTTTTTTAAATGCTTTAGCATCTCTCTGTTTGTTGACTTAATATCATAGTTGTTGCCTGATTAAAATCATACCTGAACTAGATGTATATGTCTTTATGCAGGGACCTGGTGTTTATCTGGAGCAGACTGTATCTTAGGGCCCATCCCTCCAGACAAGGCTTCTTAGCTGAGTGCTTGCAGCTGGCCTCCTCTGCTACCAATGTCAGAGCCATCTTCCCCTTCATAAAATTGGTCACTACAGAGGTGAGATGTCATTGCAGCATCATCTTTTGTCGCCCTGTTAAATCGTAACAGTTTCTGTACACTGTCTATAGTGTACAGAAACAGTTTAAAGTTGTGTTTTTAATACTGTTAAATATTAGTTAAATGCTTTGGTTAAACTGTTAAAAATGTAAGTACTGCAGACATTTACAATTGGCAATTGAATATTTTTTTCCTTTTGATTTGATTCTTATATCTGTTTTAATCAGATTTATTCATCTGTGTTTATTTCCTTTTGAATAGCTGGGTGGTGATGGAATTCAAGTTTGCGTGGAGCTTTGCGCCAGGGCCCTGCAGCTGTGTGACATGCAGGCTGACACTGTAACCCGGTCACTCGTTTGCAAGACAATTGCCTTCCTGCTGCCCCATGACCTGGAGGTCTGTCGAGCGTGTGCCCTTCTTGTGTTTTGCCAGGAACGAAGCTTGGAGGCATACCGAACTGTCTCCCTGCTTTACATGCATCCTGATCAGGAGCCGCATCCCCACAACAACCCTGTCCGGACCTGTGTTCGCTTTCATATTCTTCAGGTTAGAGGGGGTGATGCGATATATGTTGAACTTTATCTGATATGGGCTATATTTCGATATTATAACTGTGTGATTTGTTTACAACTGTGTTTTGCATGATTGTTGTTTTTTTATTTTTTATTTTTTTATTTTCCCAGATGCTAAAGGAGCGCCTATGTTTTGACCCTGAATTTTGGAACTTCCTGACCCTTAGGACACATTGTTTAGAGTTAATGAATGATAAGGTTGTGACTGCTGCTGTTCTCGACGAGATGGAAGAGGAGAAGGCATATAGTGAAGAACTACTAAAAAGTAACTGTGTAAATGAGTCATGCACTCAAGACTCCATCTCTTGCAACTGCACTGAAGCTGGATTTGTGAACCTTCCAGAAGAGCAAACTGTAGATGGAGAGGCTGGAAAACGTGTTGCACTGTCGGATAATGATTCTCTGAAGAGGAGGAAATGGAGAAAAAGGCTACGACGGAGAAAACGGCCTCGGTCTGATGATGAGTTTGAAATAGGTGATGATCCAGAGATCAAATACAATGTCAAATCAACCTCTTTAGGTAATAACTCTGTGTACTCACTAAGGCGCAATCACACTAACAAGGAAAATTCTTCTGTAAGTCTCCCTCTGAACCGCAATAGGGAATACTTGTCTAGATGTGTTAAGAGCAAAATTTTGAAAAGAAAAGGTCAAAAGAAAAGATGGTTGCAAGGTCTTCCAAGACTGGAGCTGGTACAGGCAGTGACAGAGAAAAAGGTCAAAGTTAGAGGGAGAAAACGGGGAAGGAAGCCATTATCAAAACTGGAACTCTCATATCCCGATAATGAAATATACCTTAACAAGGAGGAGTATGGATTTGAGAAAAAAATGGACACAGAAGACAAAGAGCAGAATATGCCTCAACTGAACTGTGAGCTTGAAATGAGTGACCAGAAAGAGAACCAACTTGGGCACTTGAACAGAGAAAATGGAGAACATAATGATTTGTTTTATGAAATTAAGAATGATAGGCAGATGAAAGACCTGAAAGACAATGAATTTGAGCAGATGACAGACTTTAAGGAGAATGGAGAACATCCTGATTTGGCCTTTGAAATCAAAAGCGAACAGAGAGCGTATCAACTCGAGAAGATGATGGGCCCTAAGAAAGAAAATGGAGAACATAATGGCCTTGATTGTCATAACACTTTAAGTGAACCATCCCAAGAGGAATCTCAAACACAGGTGGAATCCAAACTTTGTGAAGGTCCACCCATTGAGAATCAAGCTGCTATCGGTATTGCTGAAGCTGATCCTGTGGACCTTGATGGTCCACTATTGGAGTTATTGGATTGTCCAGTAGAACTCTTTCACAGTTACTCCTTTAAATCCAAATCACCTGACAGTGAAAATCCTCAACCGCCAGAATCTACAGCATCTGAGGACCTTAATGGCAGCAATGAAGAGGAACCCCATCCGTCAGTTGAAACAGAAACAACAAACATTGAGGTTAGTTATTTCTCCATATTTACATTACTGTGCAAGTGTCTCAAGCCTCCCTTATTTTGTTTTTTGCTGGGATGCGAAAGAGGAAAGGGATGCAGTGATTTATTTAAACATGCACACCCATGGAAATACAGGCAGAAACAAAGTTTGTACAATTCTAGCAAGTCAATTAAAGTCAATATTTGGTATGAACACCTCTATTCTTGAACTCTCTTAGGCAAGTTTTCCTGTGGTTTCTTTAAGTAGTCTTCAGGAATAGTTCTCCCAGGACATTCAAAGCTCCTCTTTGGATGGTGGTTGCCTTTTGTTCTATTCTTTGTCAAGATGATCTACACTTCATTCAATAATGTTGAGGTCCAGGTTCTGGAGAAGGCAATCCATGATTGATAGTGTTCCACTGAGTGTTTTTTCTAGTCAGGTACACTTTTCTGCACTGACAGAGTGTTTGGGGTCATTGTCATGCTGAAAATTAAGCCACTGCCAATCAGATACTTTCTGCATGGTATTGTATGATGACTCAAACTATGACCAGACTTTTCTGCATTTATAATAGGATCAGTTTTGACAGTTAACCCAGTATCACTGGAGACCAGTGTTGGGCAAGTTACTTTAAAAAGTAATTAATTATAGTTACTAGTTACTTCTTCAAAAAAGTAACTGAGCTACAAGATTCTAAAAGTAATTAATTACTTGAAAAGTAACTATTGCTACTTTAGAAAAAAAAAAGTTTAATCCTCTGGGGTCCAGGGTATAATTAGCCATTTTAACCACTTTTGATTTTCCCTCTACATTTCACCTTTAAAAACTATTTATTTGCCTTGTTTTGTATCATTCTTTCCAGCACAACCTCACGTGTCTGAATTTACAGTTATGCTTTCATTTTGAGATACTATATTAACACAATTGATCTAAAATCAGACATAAAACATAAAATCTGAGTAGAAAAAGTTATATTTTTTATTGTAACAACCACAAACATGTTTATTGAATCATATTTCATAACTTTAAATGCAAATATAAATTGTCAGTTTTAAAAGCCTATGCACAAGTTTTGCAAACAAGTTATTTGCAGCTTTTTACCTTTTACTCTCTTTTTTTAAAATAACCATTTCAAACTATTGACAGAACAATCAGCTGTTCTGCATTCAATACGATGCCACACAAATTATTTGTGCCACTCCAAAAAAATAATTTCTGTCCATTATAAAGGAGAACATACAGCCTGATACCTGCAGGTCTGACAGCAGCAGGTGTATCACTCCTGTTTTCTACCTGGAGATAGCAGTCACCTCGTTGTTCTGACACACAACACAAAACTATCCGCAACACTACACACTAACTACACAAGACAACACATTAACTACACACTCCAAACATGCTAAATGTCAGAAATCTCAAAACTCGCTCTCTCTCTTTTTCTGCTGTCTGTCTGTCTCTCCCTCCGTCTCTCTCGCCGTCACTTGTCGGGATGAAATATTATTTTACATTCATAATCTAGGTTACTAGTCATAATCCTTATTATTACTGTTGCATCACTTATGATTTATCATTATTATCATTTCATTGACACATTTATTAATATAATGTAGTTATATTAAAGTCGGTATTTCAGGTGTTATTATTTATTAATATAATGTAGTTATATTAAAGTCGGTATTTCAGGTGTTATTATTTATTAATATAATGTAGTTATATTAAAGTCGGTATTTCAGGTGTTATTATTTATTAATATAATGTAGTTATATTAAAGTCGGTATTTCAGGTGTTATTATTTATTAATATAATGTAGTTATACTAAATGTGTCAATGAAATGATAATAATGATAAATCATAAGTGATGCAACAGTAATAATAAGGATTATGACTAGTAACTAGAGCTGGGCGATATGAGATTTTTTCATATCACGATATGTTTTTTTCATTTCAGGCGATAACGATATCTATCACGATATAAGCCAAATAACTATATTTGTAAGATTTAAATGTGCCGTTGCTCACAAGTAAAATGTGAAATAATCAGCAGCTTGTTTTTATTTAACTATTTATTTCCCATAATAAGTTCAACAGGGTAGATGTACTTAAGGAACATGAGACTTTTTCAGATAAATAAAGGCAAATATTGCAAACTACACAAAAGGCAGCCACTAAAGCGTTTAAGTTTCAAAATAGAACAAACGAAACAGACTACTAAATTGTCAATTCCACTTAGAAACAAAATATTAATTCTAAAAATAAATCTTAGTTTGTTTTACAGAAGAACAGACAAAACTGACTAACTTTTGTCAATATCAAATAAACTGAGAACTAAAAGGAAATTCTCAATCTCTCCTTGTTGTATAGCTGAGCTTTTCAAACAGTTTTAACAGTTACTTTAGTCTGACAAAAGCCGAATGACGAATTAGCGCTTCCAGTCAGAGACTGAGGCTACGTCCACACGTACACGGGTATTTTTGAAAACGGAGATTTTCCGTTTTCGTTTTAAAAAATAATCCCATCCACACATAAAGGCAGAAATGTAGGAAAACGCTGCTATGAACATGCCAAAGCAGCAGGTGGCGCTAGATTCCTAACCGTGCAGAAATGTTGGCCAATCAGAAGTCTAGAAGCCTCGGTGGGAAAAAGTAAACAAAGCTGGGGCATAGAAGCAGAACCGAGTCGTATGTGTGGACGGACAGTAACTGTGTGTATATGTAAGCATTTAAACACTGCAGAGAGTAGAATTAACAGTAACAGTATTGTAGAAATTCATTTCACCGAAACAATATGGCGCACAGTGTGACGCATGCACCAGTTTATTGTATTTCCAGACTTGCTTTCGGCACAATTTACAGTGCACGCTACTCTGTTTTTTGTCAGACTTGAAATAGCCGAAATACCTTCACACTACGGAACTTCTATGGCTCTTCCGTTCGACAATCTCTCCGGCATTGGAACCATCATCTGTTTTCTCTTCGGTCACGCTCGGTTGATTTTTCTAGTCGGCACACTCATTTCCTCCATTACGCGCTCTCTCCATTACCCGCTGTCTGCTTCCCAAACAAACACACGTGCCTTGGCACTTGTGCTGTAAGTAACAAGTCACGCGACGTGACGCTGCGGCTGTGATTGGTTCGGCTCTGTGCTACTTAATTTGGATTGGCTGACCTTTTTTTTTTTAAGAGGACAAGAGCGGCGAGGTCTATCGCGATAGCTTAATTTCTCTATCGAGTAAAAGTTATATCGCGATACATATCGTTATCGTTCTATCGCCCAGCTCTACTAGTAACCTAGATTATGAATGTAAAATAATATTTCATCCCAACACACTCCTAAAACTTCCATCTTCCTAAACCAAATGTCATTTTGCCATATCATTTTTGATTGGTCGACATGGTGCATTTTTCCACCAACACGAACGGGCTGTTTTGTTTGTTTGTTTTTTTTTGTTTTTTTGGTCTTAAGCAGAGAGTGCTTGCTAGCGCTGTCCTTAGACGTTAACGTGACGAAACTATTCAGGAAAAAACATGCATATATATTCTTTATCATGACTCAGACTTTTGCGTGGCCTATCAACACAATTTAAAAACTGGTACATATCACCTTGTTGCTTTGTAATCTTAAGCAGCTGCGCGCGCTCCCGCGGGCACCAATCACTTTCTGGTAGACGATCTGGTAGGCTTTTCTAATGACCATTAGAAACGCCGTTGCTTGTAACGCCGTTAATCCCATCACTGCTGGGGACCACAGACTTTTGCACAGTACTGTAATTTAAGAAATGTTGTTATGAAAGTCAATTATTACAGGGAGATATTTGAAGTATGTTCTCTTTTCTTCATATTAGGTTGCATTTGATTGCACATATACACTTCAGGAGAAGTACAGTTTTGCATGCAGTGAAATGTGAATTGATGCTCTGCTGCTTCCAGCTCTGATTTGACTTTTCTCTTTTTCAGGTAAAAGTTAAGAGAACATGGAAGGACAGGGCTCTCCGTACTCAACAATATTCTCATTTGTCCCACTACTGCACATTCTGTGGCAAAGACTACAAAGGCTTGAATGTTATGAGACATGCTCTCTCGCACCTCAAAAGTAGGAAACTAAAATGCATTCTCTGCGGAAAACGCTTCAAACAGCTTCCTTTTGCCAAAAAGCACATTCTTGAGCACATTGATACAATGTGCAAACAAAAATCTTCTAATAAGGAGCCATCCATTGAAAATGCTCAAGCTGCTAATGGAGTAATAGACAATGCAGGAAATAAGTGTAAGCCTTGGGATAAAAAACAGACTATTTCTGAGGGCGAAACTTTTGGACAGAGACCCGGAAGCAAAGCTAAAGTGTCACATCTCAAGAGGGAAGAACGAATCATCAGGAACCTCCGTACCCTCATCAAGAAGACATCTGTGCTTCACAAAAAATGCAAAAAACCTAACACAAATATATTCAAACAGATCGACTTTAAGGATGAGCAGGTAATCATTAAAGAAGGCCTGGTAATTGTAAGTAATCCATCTGTGATTGAAGAAGAGGGGCAGGAGACGCCTGCGGGAGAAAATGCTTGTGGTGCAGACATCACATACCACTTGTGCCCGTCTGACTCCTGCGATAGAGTATTCTTGAGGATGACCAACACACTAACAAAGCATGCTATCAAATGCCATATTACTGAAGACAAGGTGCTAGAGAAGACTTTTGTTTGGGCCAAACACAAGTGCACCCTCTGCCTCAGGTAAGAGAACTTTAAATAACTGCAGATATTTAAAAAAAAAACAAAAAAAAAAACGGTCTCTTAACTGATTGTAAAACACTAAAAGACTCCATACATGTACAGTTAAAGGGTTTGAATTTGGGAAGTTGATTCAGCATGTTGCGCACGGTTTTTTTTCTCTCTCAACAGGCAGATTCAGTTTCTTCAGCATTATAAGGACCACATGAAGAGCCACAGTAGTCCTCTTCCACACTTCTGCTACCATCTAGAGTGTAAGCAGCGCTTTGTGACACAGCAGGAATTAAAGGATCACGTAAATACCCACCAGCCCTTCCGACCTCAGTGTCCTTTCAGTGGCTGTGAGAAACTTTTCTCAAGTTATCTGGGTCTATATGACCATGAATGGAGGCACTATGTCCCAGTCCCGCAGAAAGACGAGCTAGAATTGGGACCCAGCAAACTGATAAAGGAAAGCGCTGAAGCTCCATGGAAACAGAGAGTGAAGGTCGAGGAGATATGGCTACAGAGTAAAAAGGGGCAGCAGGAGAGTCCCATTCCTGATGGTGAGGCCTCTCGTGTTGAGGATCTCACACTAATAAACAAAACTGATGGTGAGACTGGTGGAATAAATGCGCAAAACAATAATCTTCTTAAGTCTGATAACTATTCAGAGAAAACTGTTGCAGATCAGCACACAGATGATACCAAACCTACCATCAATGGATATGAAGATGTGAAAAGAAATGTTTCAGAGGGGTTCATGTCCACTTCTCACACTAACGCTGCTTCAGCGACTCCCACCAAAAGATGTCGAAAAAGACCAACTACTGTCGAGGTAGACCCTTTAAACGTCAGAGATCTTGAAGATATTTCTACTTTGGCCGAGGGAGTCCAACAGAATATAGCAGAGCCACACATTCCTGAGCACAAAACCTTCAAGCCCGAAGATCCCTCCTACGCAACTTTTGTTAAGGCCCCTTTCATCCGGCCACCTCCATCCACCTACCTGGATGAATCTGTGCTTTCAATGCGCAAAAGGAGGTCCACTGATGATGCTCCCAAGAAAATCATTTATTGGAGTCATAAGAAAAAGAAGGACCCTGATCCAGAAAAGGAGCAGCAGGTGGAGGATGTGGCCCCCGAGCATAAGATCAGACATCGCTGTGATAAATGCCTTTCCTCTTACAGCAGTCTGGAGGAGTTGCAGAAACACAAAGCCCTCAACACGTGCTCTTCCCTCTTTGGCTTTGATTCAGATGATGAAAGTAAGTTTGCTTAACTCCATTTTCTGACCCTGTGTTTTTTTTTTTTTTTTGTTTGTTTGTTTGTTTTTTATTACCTTGAACAACCAGTAACTGTTTTTCCCCTTGCTGTTTTTTAGGTTAATATTTGCAGGAGTGTGAAGAGTTGCTGCAATTGGAATGGCTATTTCTGTTACTTGGCTCAGGAAGGTCCTTCATGACAACTAAACACTAAAATCCTTTCTTAATGATCAGTCATAGTGCTTAAGGCAAAGGAGATGTAAACCAGAAAATACCTAGTACCTAAAGTACCTAAAAACCAAATTTGGGTTGAAACTACACACAATATTTATTCACCTTTTTTTTTTTTTTTTTTTTTTAAAGCTAATTTGACCTGCTGACTTTGTCAAGTCCATGTAAATTTGGGAAATACACTAATTGTCAGGTAACGGGAATCTGAATAATGGACCCATTCCCTCTGCTGTGGTGTTCACGAGTCTTTGGAGACTGGATAAGAGAATGAATTCTACACACAGTTCATCATTGGAGGTGTGAATTGCAGTGTGCAAACAACATGTATGTTCTGTGGTCTTCCAAATGAGGCATAGACCACTTAGTTTGTATCGTAGAGCACTTGAGAACTTACTAGACATGACTGTAAAGGTGGATATCAGATGGCTGCATCATCGTAACTTTTGTACACTGTAAAATCTATTTTCTAAATAAGTCCTTAAAACCCCTGTCACAAATGCACATTTTAAACTAAGAAAATCATGTGGGTAGCAGTTGGGTGGGACTGGGGTTGCCTTTATTAAATTTCTCTAGTTGCGATACAATTATGTATTAGGGCCGTGGCCAAAACATTTGAAACAATGTAAATCTGCCTTCATTTTGTCAAACTTTCTGTACAGCGTATGCATTACTCACAATTCTGTTAGTGCCAAGACTGAATCAGTGTTCACACTGTAGGATGATAAAAACCATGTAACTAATACAGTACCAGCTTGCTTTAAAGTTTTTATTCTTTTAAGTTGGTTTAAACAATGATTGTGCATTTCTTTATGTAGAGTATTTCACATTTATCATATATGAACCTTTCAGGTGGTTGATCTGTTTAATACCTTTTTGATGTAATGTTTATATAAGACGATGCACTTAAACCTGCTTATTTATATGTACAAATGTCAATAGATTGGATTTGTAAAGGTATTGATTCCCCATCTATTTTTCTTAAAGAAAAAAAGTGATGAAATTTGTTTGAATAAACAAACTAAACCTCTGCCCTCTAGTGTGATCTGCTTTAAAGCTTAGGTTGCGTGCTGTGAGGTAGTATAGTAAAGGAAAACACAAACTCAGTATACGCATATAGGTCAACATTGCATATTTATTTATTTATTCAGGGATGTAAATTTTTTTGTTGTCAATCCTAGGAAAGAGGAACAGTGATATTAGAATTGTTTAAAAAAGTTTTTTGCATCACATCTTCCTGATACATGAGGTATGTTTATTATCTTTTGGGGGGAAAAACAACAAAAAAAAAAAAAAAAAAAAAAACGGGGAACATCTATAAACAAAAATCTTGTGTTGTTTAATTTAGTCCACAAAGTGTCTCCCACTCTTAACACTAATATAGTAAAGCCAAAGGTGCACTTTGTTGCTGAAGGCTGCATTCAAAGAAAAACTACAGTCTGTTAAATAGACTGGTGTCCTCAAGTCTATACGCAGTAATCAGTGTATGCCTGACTTTTATCAGATGTGGTTTTTTACTTTGTGTACTTCGATATCTGACATTTTAGGTCCAAGCAGTTCTTATAGCCAAGCACACAGGCTGGGGGAAGAAAGAAAAAAAAAAAAAAAACACTAGCCAGCAGAGGCAGTCCTGTTATAGTTACTATTCAAGACTGAAGGGTATTCCTCTAACTCATGCAGCAAGTGTGTTCCAGCTCTGAGACTAATTTAACCATTTGCTTTGGTGCTGCTTGTAGCCTTAACAAAAACACAGCAGTGTGCAGGAATCAAATGCTGAAAATGATTTTGCAAACAAATACAAACTATACAGAAATGCTAAGACTAGAAAACAACATGCAGCATACGATGCACTGATGACATCAAACAACCTGGTGTCAGATTTTGCTTTGACCTGAGATAAGAAAATCTTAATTAAGACGATGTGACACATTATAGAAACTTAATGGAACGTTATTGCACTGCTATGCAATGTACAATGAAGCACCATACTAAAAATTAATAAAAAAAAAAAACCCCATGAAAGGCTAAGTTTAAAGAAAAGCTCAACTCCTAAATAAGAATAGTTTCTGTAAACTTGTTCAAGGTGAAACTAAATACACTAATATCCTATTGAATTAATGACCAAGTGTACATTTGGTACATTTTGGTAATGTACACTTCTAAAGACTTTTTTGTCCAGTTTCTGTAGACATGCTGAAATAAAAAGCTGGATCAACAGCACATTATTCACATACAGACAAACAGAACAGCGACCTTGTGAAAAAGTACAAATATGTCTCAGTAGCATAAGTAGGCAAAAAAAACATGCAAAGTGTCAGAGTGCATCCCGAACGGGTTTGGTTTTGATAAATGTTTCATAATTTTCTTTTTAAAACAAATAACTGTGCTAAAAAACCCAAAACACAGTAATAGCACTTCTGCAATTTACAGTGGAATACCTGGATTAAAAAGAGGGTTGAAAAGCCACATAGGCTAACATGCATAGAGGAAGAATAAGTTTACCTATGGTTGATAGGAAGACAAACTGATCCATACATTTAAATAAAGTCTAAGCAGCAGACACTGGATATGTCTGTGTGTTCTACACAGTGCACACAGAAGCTGCTCCCTTTGCTGACGTAAATCAACTACTCATTGAGTGCATCCTATGCTGACCAACTAGGACAATAAGAGCAGCACAACCAGATTTCATTTGTCCCCTTTAAAAAAAAAGCTCAGAGGTTGTTAACCGCAAACAAACTCAAAAAGGATCATTATTTACAAAATCTTCACCTTGCATTTCAGATTCTACAGCCACAAGCTGAGTTGTGACTATATAATATCCACACCTATATTCGATTTCATTTAAAAGATAAAAGGAGCAGCAGCTAATCCTTCCTTTCCCCACAGAATGGAAAACCAAACCATTTAAATATGTAGGTTGCAAAATGCTTAAATGAAGGACCAGAGAGAAGAAGGTGCAGTCTGCTGCACATGAATGAGTGTTTTTCTTTAAAGTTCAAAAGGTTTTCTTATGGCTTATAAAAGCAGTATGTTTGATAAGCCAAGTTATCGTTTCCATCTGCTATAAATATACGCACCACATGAATAGCTCAACCAGTGTTGAACTGGACAGAGAGGAATGGGATCATCTATGAGTCCTGAGTGGCTGACATGGAAAGGAGACCCACAACTATGGTTACAGATAATAAAATATGTTTAGTGTGCATTTGATGCTATCAAGCTGCTGGAGTACACCATTCATGTGTAGAAAATACTGAGATGATCTTACCAAATTCTCTAGTATTTACACAGCATCAAAAGATGGGGTATAGGAGCTTACAATGAGAGCAGAATGTGCTCCTCATGTCACAGGGACATACATTATGTTCTGTATAAAACATACGCATGGTTAAGAATAAGTGTTTTTCCATTTTGTACAGATTCAATCAGAAGACAATGGACGTAAAACATGTAGACGTACATACAGGTAGGTGTGAATGCATTTGTGTGTGAGCTCAGTGGGTGCTGTTGGAGCTCCAGTCATAAGGGAGAAAACTGACTTTGGTCTTTCCAGCAGAAACGACGCCCTGCAGGCTGGTCTTCTTTGGTGAGTCACCCATGTGATCCAGCACCCATCCCAGCAGCTATGAGATAGAAGGGGATGCAACAAAAAAAAAAAAACATTAAAAAAAACAATTCATCTATTTTTCCTACAAGAAAAATTCAGGATCCATACATGTGCACACATACAGCTATTAAACTTAAAAATACCTTCTCATCCGTGCCTCCAAAATCAGCTTTGTACCACTTAAATATCTGACTTAGGTGCACTTCTTTTTTTACAGAATCTACCACACAGGCGTAATCATTCTCCAGGAAGGCCTCGGCTGCTGTGCGGAGCTGGCTGTCAATGTCCTGAGAGGGGCGAGCACATAAGAATTAATTTCTGACCATTCAGGGTGCCGCGATTATGGGAGACATTATAAGAGGCAAGACTTGGGAAACCTGATATGAAATCTATGGGACAATTTCACAACTGTAAAAACTGTGACAGAAGAGGGAGTTTCCAAGTGTATTTATTTTAGCTAAGCCTTCTCAGAATCAAAAAAACTAAAGCGAAATCACTTACTTGTGGTGTGTATGTTTTAATAGGTGGACAGCCCTTTGCACCACAGTTCAAGGCAAAGTGAATCAGTGGCTCAGCATCTGGAAGTGCCACCTAGTGGACAACAAGAGACATGACCTTTAGTTAACTAAAGAAAACTGTCACCACATAAATTCAGCTATCAAAATGTGAATACTTGAAGTCGTGGGTCCGTTTTGGAGAAGGGTCTTCGAAGCTGTGCGACACCTTTTCTGTTCCCTCTAAGAATGCCATTCTCAATGTCCTGCAGCGTGAATACCTCTCCTCCAATCAGGTAGCTCACATAATTGAAGAACTACAATTCAAAACATTCCTAATTTCAGCACATAAGTCTTATTGATATTACAAAGGAATTCTGGGGGAGACAGTGTAGCTGTGTAGTCCTACTCTGTATCTTTGCCACATGTTGGTGGGAGCCCCTAGGCGTAGGTACCCATGGATGACTAAGGCATTGTAGATATTGATGAAGAAGGCCAGCTTCTCCTCCCGGCTAAGCGACAGCAACTCCACCCTCTGCAGCTGAATAGCTAGCTCACAGTAACGCTCAAAAACAGGATTTGCTGACATGCCTTTATAGTCCACAGACTGTGGGAGCATGGACACAAAGTACATGCATTTAATTTAACCGTTTGTACAGGGATAAAGTAACAGAGAAGCATTATCCTGTCAAAATATCTTGACAAACAACCTTGAATGTAGGTCACAAAAAGACCTGCAGTGAAAAATACAGTAGAAATGTTTGCAGACAAGTTTTTTCTGTTTGCCAAAGTGAAACTTCATATGAACACACAGCTTGCCCAGTGCAACAGTACACACTGTGTGGCACAGATCCAAATGCACTGTTGCTTTTACAAAATAGCAACATGCACTCAGTGAGCATCAGGGACAACATTACCTTGCCATCGGCAGAGAGATGCTCCGAGAACAATTTCAGAATCATCTCCCGTAAAAGCAAAGAGAGCTCAGTGGCTGGCAGGAAGACAAAGAGAGAAAAACATGAAATAAAAATCAACATAGTTCAGAGTCAAAATATTAAACAAGAGCTGGGAAAAAACAAAACAAAGAAAAAACAAAAAACAAATTGTGCTTTTTATCAGGCGCTATAGAAAAAAAGGAAGCTGGGTAAAATCCTGCTGGTATCATGGTGTGACTCTACAGGTTCTACAAGTGTGCAGCTTTCAGGTATAAACACGCCAACACAGAGCCAGCCAATATGACTCACCACCACCATTGCAGAAGTAAAGGAATATCTGACAGGAAATTAAAACCAAGTATTAATTTGACCCAAGCCCACAGCAAAGCAGGAAACTGTTGTGAAACAGCCAGCAGCTGACATTGAAATCCAGCTAGGTTCTTTGCAGCCTGATACACTTTATGCATAATATCATCATAAAGCATTATTTATGATCAAATATAGTTTATTTATTTAGTCTAAATTTGCTAAGTTATGTTAATTCACTGATGAAGACAGTGAGTTTAAGTATTTTTTTAAAATACTGCATAGATTTTCAAGACAGAGAATGCGCTCAGTCACGCAGGCGTTGCAAGCTAATGAGCGAATGATGTTTTTATTGGATACACCATATTTCAGCTCTTAAAGCCACAAACCCAGAAGGATCATATGCTAAGTTAGCAGCAAAGAAAGGACATGGGTTAGTAGAGTGCTGAAAGACACTGCTCAGAGTGAACCTGAAATGCGATACGTGCACACTCCAAGCCTTATCTGGTCCTGACGTACCCTGCATGGGACTGCAGGTTGAAGTCTGTCCTGCGTTGAGAGCTGAATCATCCTCCAGTAGCCTGTACAGTGCATCCATGGTGTCTTTTCCTTCGCCAAAATTGCCATCCTGCTGCTCACAGCCATGAACTCTGATCATGTACTTCTTCTTCAACAATGCCTGTCCAGTATTACAGGCTGCAGCCCTGGCTAGTGTACACATAGCCACAATCAAGTGCTGACAGAACTGAATTTGACTATGTTTTGTAAGGATAGGGGCGCTTGGAAAATTGCATGAGATTTTACCCATATCACTGACAGCCTTACTTACCCATGCCCTTCTCTTTTTGCAGCCAGTCAACCAGCTGACTTCCTGAGAAGCTCTTTTTGTATAAAGTCAGCCCCCTCCTATGACTGCCAATCATGCTGGCATGTTTGAGGTCTTCCACTAGGTCTGCCAACTCATCTCTCTCACACGTAAATTCTACACGCGTGGAATTTCCAGGTCACACATGTATAAACACACAGAAATATAATCATGTTCACACATGTATGAAAGAATTTGATAAACGATGTAGTTCTGCATCTGTGAAAAAATGTCTCGCTGGTGAGAAAAGGTATTGCCTGAGCTGGGTAAACTTCTGGCTTCTTTCATTTCAACACAGCAGCATTGCTTTGGTTTGTAAATGAGATTTTTGGAATATACACTACTGAAGAGGAATTAAGTAAATGTGTAACTGTGTATATATGGCACAAGCATTACTAAGATTTTTTTTAAGCATCAGACCTCAGTCCTGTCTATTATATAAAGTCTGACAGGGATCACAGAGACAAATCATGTTTCCAAAGAAATATTTACACGCACAAATGGCAATTTCATTCTTTCTTCTCCCCCCCCATTATATTGTACACTTACCTGCCACTTAATTAGGTACACCAGTTCAACTGCTCATTGATGCAAATATGGAATCAGTGAATCTCATGGCAGCAACACAAGTCTTTTAGGCATGCTTCTGCAACATTTGGATGGTTAGAATCTGGTATAAGGAACGTATTGTATAATATGGTTCTGACTGTATATGTAAAGGGTGTCATTGTTAAAAAGGCAAAACTGTAAGTACTCCAATAGTCTATACATCTGTGCAAACACTAAATAAAACTGCTCTATCAGAAGCAGCTCACCTATATTACACCGACTACAATCTGATGACTTGTTCTGCTCTTCAGTGCATTATCGTTAGGTGCCAGAGATGTACAGTGGGGCAAAAAAGTATTTAGTCAGCCACCGATTGTGCAAGTTCCCCCACCTAAAATGATGACAGAGGTCAGTAATTTGCACCAGAGGTACACTTCAACTGTGAGAGACAGAATGTGAAAAAAAAAAATCCATGAATCCACATGGTAGGATTTGTAAAGAATTTATTCGTAAATCAGGGTGGAAAATAAGTATTTGGTCAATAACAAAAATACAACTCAATACTGTTTAACATAACCTTTGTTGGCAATAACAGAGGTCAAACGTTTACTATAGGTCTTTACCAGGTTTGCACACACAGTAGCTGGTATTTTGGCCCATTCCTCCATACAGATCTTCTCGAGAGCAGTGATGTTTTGGGGCTGTCGCCGAGCAACACGGACTTTCAACTCCCGCCACAGATTTTCTATGGGGTTGAGGTCTGGAGACTGGCTAGGCCACTCCAGGACTTTCAAATGCTTCTCACGGAGCCACTCCTTTGTTGCCCGGGCGGTGTGTTTTGGATCATTGTCATGTTGGAAGACCCAGCCTCGTTTCATCTTCAAAGTTCTCACTGATGGAAGGAGGTTTTGGCTCAAAATCTCACGATACATGGCCCCATTCATTCTGTCCTTAACACGGATCAGTCGTCCTGTCCCCTTGGCAGAAAAACAGCCCCATAGCATGATGTTTCCACCCCCATGCTTCACAGTAGGTATGGTGTTCTTGGGATGCAACTCATAATTCTTCTTCCTCCGAACACGACGAGTTGAGTTTATACCAAAAAGTTCTACTTTGGTTTCATCTGACCACATGACATTCTCCCAATCCTCTGCTGTATCATCCATGTGCTCTCTGGCAAACTTCAGACGGGCCTGGACATGCACTGGCTTCAGCAGCGGAACACGTCTGGCACTGCGGGATTTGATTCTCTGCCGTTGTAGTGTGTTACTGATGGTGACCTTTGTTACTTTGGTCCCAGCTCTCTGCAGGTCATTCACCAGGTCCCCCCGTGTGGTTCTGGGATCTTTGCTCACCGTTCTCATGATCATTTTGACCCCACGGGATGAGATCTTGCGTGGAGCCCCAGATCGAGGGAGATTATCAGTGGTCTTGTATGTCTTCCATTTTCTGATGATTGCTCCCACAGTTGATTTTTTCACACTAAGTTGCTTGCCTATTGTAGATTCACTCTTCCCAGTCTGGTGCAGGTCTACAACACTTTTCCTGGTGTCCTTCGAAAGCTCTTTGGTCTTGGCCATGGCGGAGTTTGGAGTCTGACTGTTTGAGGCTGTGGACAGGTGTCTTTTATACAGATGATGAGTTCAAACAGGTGCCATTCATACAGGTAACGAGTGGGGGACAGAAAAGCTTCTTACAGAAGACGTTACAGGTCTGTGAGAGCCAGAGATTTTCCTTGTTTGAGGTGACCAAATACTTATTTTCCACCCTGATTTACGAATAAATTCTTTACAAATCCTACCATGTGAATTCATGGATTTTTTTTTCACATTCTGTCTCTCACAGTTGAAGTGTACCTCTGGTGCAAATTACTGACCTCTGTCATCATTTTAAGTGGGGGAACTTGCACAATCGGTGGCTGACTAAATACTTTTTTGCCCCACTGTATGTGTAGTACCACGTACTGTTGATTTTAATTAAACTTCACAAAAGCTAACATTAAATTTCAATATTTTTCTACAAACACTGTTTACACTGTACATATGAGGTGCTGTGGGGCAGGCCAGCACTACTAGGCTTATCCAGAGTTTCAGGTTTCCTGTATCAACTGTCCGTGTTGGCATTTGGAGGAGTAGAGGAGCATGGATGTAAGACACACACACACACACACACACACACACACACACACACACACACACACACACACACACACACACACACACACACACACACACACACACACCTGATGTTGCCTAAAAATGGCTTTTTCACTACATCAGCCAATGCTATTTCATAACCACTCTTTGCTCTTGGCTCACCTTCAGCCAACAATGACTATGCATAACCGGACACGCTGACTTCAGACCATGCTTGTCTATTTCTTGAAAGATAGGCAGTTAATATACTAAAATATCAGAAGGTATTTTACAAATATATTTAAGAACCGCATTAAAATGTGCCTTAAGAGCATTTTTGACTGTAAAGGGAAGGAAAGGAAAGTAATGATCTTAAGCAGGCAAAAACTCTTAAGAATTAATTCCTTACCTCCTTCGTTCTCTGAAGCTGTATGCTCTGACTGACTCTGTTGTGGCAGAGGTGGTGCATCTGCTGGAAGGGGCTCTTCCTTCACCAGACTTACCAGCCTCTGAAGCTCTTCAGGTGACTACAGAAATTACAGTATCAATTCAAATTAGTTTTTCTCCCCCATTTTTGGACATTGCTTGACCTCTTAGTTTACTGGTCATTAGGGACCAGTAAACTAGTGGTATCGTCAGAAATGTTTTCCTTTTCCTCACCAGTTTCTGCAGGTCGTCGTTACCTCCAACATGAATATTGTTAAAGAAGATCTGAGGGACTGTGCTGCGTCCTGTCAGCTCCTTCACCTTTGCTCTCAGCTCTGAATGACTACCGAGGTCTATGTCACATACAGGCACTCCCAAGCCAGCAAGGGTGGTCTTGGCCTGCGTGCAGTGTGGGCAACCCTGGATTGAATACACAGTTATTCGCCCAGGAGCACTGCTCTCATAGTCTCCCATCGGAAATACTAATGGAAAATCAAGAGAGAAAGATTTATACAATTTGAAGAATGTATGCAAAAATAGATAATCCCTAAGCAGAAAACATACCCAACATGAAGCACACTTTTGGCCTCCTCAATTTGTACAAAATGTAATAAACTCCTTGAAATACAATTATCTAGTTTTAGGCTTTGTGTACATATATCTAGTGTATACTGTTTATATGTCCTGCCCCTGTGACCCGGCCCCAGATAACCAGAAGAAAATGTATGGATTGTCTCTAACAACACAGAAAAGTATATATATTGAAAAGTATATATACACAGGTTGAAATATATAGATACACCGCCGCTAATATTAAGTTAAGTTTCCCTTAGCAAGTTGCACCTCAACAAGACACTTTTGATTAGGGATGGGTATCGAAAACCGGTTCTTGTTGAGAACCGGTTCCCACTGTTTCAATTCCTTGGAATCGTTTGCCACTTTTAAAAACGATTCCCTTATCGATTCCAGTCGCCCCGAATGACGTCATCACGTTGAGTAGCGTCTTTTACCCAGTAGGAAACACGGCGCCTGAGCGGCACAAACGCTCAAAAGTTTGGTTACACTTTATGAGAAAGGATGACAACAGGGCAACGTGCAATACTTGCAAAGTAGAGATTTCATCAAAGGGAGGAAACACTACGAATATGCAAAAGCATTTGCTCAAAAAACACGCGATTGCTTTCAACGAATGTCGTGTTTTTGATCCGCTCCGGACTAGCGAAGCTCAACCCAGCAGCAGCGGTAGCGTTTCCACGTCCTCTCCCGTTAATACTGCAGGTAACTAATCAATTAGCATTGCATATTATGTTAGCGCGATTTACCTTATTACAAAACCTGCTATTACTGTGCGTTGCATTTAGATAACCATGATGAGAGAGACAGAGTCTGGCTGGCTCAGATGCTGGCAGTTCTCGCTGCAGTCTACCGGTAGCGTCTCCTTTCAGGCCAGGATAGACGAATGTCACCCAGCAGTGTCTAAGTTTGTGGTCAAAGGCTTGCACCCATTTGCCACAGCAGATGCCCCCGATTTCACTTTGGTAAGTGAATGTGTTTAATTGTAGGCAGGACATTACTGGATATTCTTGTGTAATTGCTACAGAATAATTTATGTTAAACTTTGTTATTGCTACAGGAGAATATTTATTTTATTATTTTACATATACATTTTTTTCCTGGGGACCCTGTGACACCCCATTGAAGAGCCGTAGGCTGGATCTCTTAAGATCTCACTGTTGGGTTTGTAAGGCCATGTTACTCCTAAATTTCTATCTTGTTCAAAGAGAAGATATAAAACACAGTTCTAAGCTAATCGACTTTAGTGTTCTCCTTTTTAAAAAAAAAGAATCGATAAGAGAATCGATAAGGAATCGAATCGTTAAACAGAATCGAAAATGGAATCGGAATCGTTAAAATCTTATCAATACCCATCCCTCCTTTTGATATCCATTATGCTTATGGCATAACTGTGCCTAGATATTAGACCACTATTCTTGGCAGAAGTAGTCCACACATTTTCAATAAGTTTGAGGTCAGGGCTTTAGGAAAGTCAGTCCAGAAGCTTAATGTTTAATGCTTAATCCATTTCAAAACTAGTTTGAATGTAAATGGTAAATGGCCTGCATTTGTATAGCGCTTTTCTAGTCCCTAAGGACCCCAAAGCGCTTCACACTACATTCAGTCATTCACCCATTCACACACTGGCGATGGCAAGCTACAATGTAGATGTTTGTTTGGGACCATGGTGGTGTTGGGACATCCAGTTATATTCAAGTTTTAACTATCTAGCTGTTGATTTGAGGTGAAGTTGAAGAATTTGAAGGCAACCTCGTTCATTATTCCCAGCCCCAGAGCATGATACTACCACCACTAGACACTGGCAGTTTCTTCCTCCTGCTCATTTCTTAATATTTCCTTGTGTTGAAAGCTGGCCAGTGTGATGTGCATGTCCTGCGAAATGATTTTTTTTTTTTGCAATGACACAGTTCCTCATTCCTTCTGACAGCTTTAGCTTTGAAGTCTATCAATATTTGTCTATGCGACCCAGATGCTAGATAAAAACCAGCAGGAATAGGTCAATGTCTAAGGTACGTTTCTGTGTCATTGAACGTACACATGTCAAATCCCCTGATTTGCTCTCGACAGAAACCTCCAGATCTAATCGCGTTACCACGATCATACACTGATTTCAAGAAAAGTATCAAACTGTAAGATGTAAGATAGTTCAATTCAATAAGACCAAAGATAAACAGTAAATACCAACGTGTGGTTGAATGTGAATCCCGACAGAAGGGAAAATAATATTACATACCCTAAAACATTACTGTAAGTGGACCAGCAGTTTAACTGAAAAAACTAACAAGAATGCCTAAATGTTTAAGTGACATGT